>NC_069676.1:83500000-84700000 GCF_023699985.2 Odocoileus virginianus
ATGAGAGAGAAAGTTAAATAGTCCAAAGAAATAGGGAAGAGGAAAGAGCGAGAGACAAAGAGGGGGAAGAAAAGGTAGACCTAAATCCATGCGAATACTTAATTGGACCATGAAGTGCTTAGATATTTGATCAAACATTATCCCTGATGTCTATAGGAGGGTGCCTCTGCATGTGATTAATATCTGAATCAGACTGAATAAAGCAAGAGTTCTCTTTCTAATATGGTGTGCCTCTTCGATTCCATTGAAGGCCTGGATAGAACCTATGTGGCGAAGACTGACCTCCACCAGAAGAAGGAACTCCTCCCTGACTGCCTTTGAGCTGGGACACTGGTTTGTCCCTTGTCTTCAGAGCTGAAGTCAAACACCAGCTTTTGCTGAGTTCGGAGCCTGCTGCTCTTTGGCCTAGCGCTATACCACTGGCTTTCATGGTTCTCAGGAGTTCAGACTCAGCCTTGAATTACACCATCAGTGTATTAGTCAGCTTGGGCTGCCACAGCAAAATACCATAGACTAGGTGGCTTAAACAATAAGTATATTCTCACAGTTCTGGAGGCTACAGAGTCCAAGATCAAGGTGCCGACCAACGTGACTCCCTCCTGAGAGCTTTCTTCCTGGTTTGCAGATGTTGTTGTTTAGTTACTAAGTCTCACCAGTTCTTTGCAACTCCATGGACTGTAGCCCGTCAGGCTCCTCTGTCCATGGGATTTCCCAGGCAAGAATACTGGAGTGGGTTGCCATTTCCTGTTCCAGGGGATCTTCCTGACCCAGGAGTTGAACCCATCTCTCTTTCATTGGCAGGCAGATTCTTTACCACTGAACTGCCAGAGAAGCCCTGGCTTGCAGATGACTGCCTTATTATTGTATCCTCACCTGGTAGAAAGCAAGCTCTGGTGTTTCTTCTTCAAAGAACACGAATACTATCACAAGTGCTTCACCCTCATAACCTCATCTAAACCTGATTCACTCCCAGAGGCCCATCTTGACATATTATCTCACTGGGGATTAAGGCTTTGACATACATGCTGGAGCAGTTGGGGCATTTCAGTTCTTAGCAGATTCTCAAAGCTTTGTATGCAGACAAACTATACAGTCAGCTCTCTTGGGTCTTTAACTTGCATATTGTGGGATTTTTTTTCATTCTTCATAATCACATGAGCCAATTCCTATAATAAATCTCTTTCTATAGATATATACATCTGATTTCTCTGAAGAACCCTAATATACAAACTATGTTTTCTACCAGAAATTTATTTCAAATGTAATGATATAATTAGACTTAAAGTGAAATAATGGAAAAGATATATCATGCAAATGTCAAAGAAAACTAGATTGGCTTTATTAATATCAGACATATTAAAATTCATTCCAAATAAAATTACTAAGGAGCACTTGGCTCCCCTGGTGGCTCAGATGGTAAAAAATCTGCCTACAATGTGAGAAACCTGGGTTTGATCCCTAGGTTGGGAAGATCCCCTAGAGAAGGAAGTGGCCACCCACTCCAGTATTCTTGCCTGGAGAATTCCATGGATAAAGAAGCCTGGCAGACTACAATCTATAGGGTCACAAAGAATCAGACATGATGAGTGACTTTCACTTTTCAAGGAGCACTACTTAATGAGAAAAGGGTCAGTTCACCAAAATAATGTAATAATTCTAAATGTATAAGCACAAGCAACAGGTCATTAAGACACATGATCAAAAACATGATAAAACTGAAGAGAGATAAATGCACCCTTATAGTTAGATCCTTCAACACTTGTCTCTCCGTAATTGATAGAAACATCAGACAAAGTATCAGCAAGGATTTAGAAGAACTAAACAGCACTATCAATCAGTTGGGTGGAATAGATAGTATACAACATCCCTTGCGGCTCAGTAGTAAAGAATCTGCCTGTCAATGCAGGACATGCGAGTTCAATCCCTGGATTAGAAAGACCCCTGGAAAAGGAAATAGCAACCCCCTCCAGTATTCTTGCCTGTTTCCTGGGAAATCCAATGGACAGAGGAGCCTGGCGAGCGACAGTCCATGCAGTCACAAGAGTCAAACTTGACTTAGTGACTAAACAACAACAAAGACATGCAATACTCTGTCCAACAAAAGAAGGACACACATTCTTATTAATGCTGATGGAGCTTTCACCAAAATAAACCATCTATTATGTCACAAGATAAACCTTAAAACAGTTAAGAGGAGTTAATTTATAGAAAATATGTTCTCTGACCATAATGGAATTAGATTAGGAATAAATGGAAGAAAGACAGAAGAAATGTCCTCAAACACCTGCACATTAAATAACACTTCTAAATAATACACAAGTCAAAGATATGAAGTCTTAAAGTATTATGACGCATATAAAATGAAAATACTACATATTGAAATTTGTACTATGTAGATAAAACAGTACTTAGAGTCATATTTATAACATTAAGTATTTATATTACAATAAAAGAAATGTCCCAAATTAATAATTTAAGCTTCCAAATAAAGAAATTAGCTAAAAAGAACAAAGTTATCTAAAGGAAGAGGAAGAGTTAAATAAAAATAAATATAAATGCATACATTAATAAAGTTGAAAACATAAAAATAGAGAAAATTAAAGACACTATAATTTGTTCTTTAAAAGTATCAGTAAAATTGACACATCTTAAATGAGACTGATAAAGAAAAATCAATATGACAAATATTATAACGAAATAAAAGTTGGAGTATCACATAAACTGCAAACCCAGAAGTAGTCTTTTATTATTGTCATTATTTATTTTATTATTCTATTTTTTTAAATAAAGAAATCCTACAAAATGCTGTAAAATGGCTGATTTAGATTAAATGGAACAATTACTTGAAGAGAATTTTTCCTATGATTAAAAAAAATTTGTTGGCTCAAAACTCACCCAAGGTGAAATAGATAGCTGAATTAATCATATAACTATTTAAAAAATTGAACTCAGGTTTAAACTCCTCTGAAGAAATGCTCTTCAGGTCCAGATAGTTTTACTATCAAATTCCAGAAATCATTAAAGAAGAAACATGCTATGGTTTTTCCAGTAGCCATATATGGATGTGAGAGCTGGACCATAAAGAAGACTGAGCACTGAAGAATTGATGCTTTTGAACCGTGGTGCTGGAGAAGACTCTTGAGAGTCCTTTGGCCTGGAAGGAGATCCAACCAGTCCATCCTAAAGGAGATCAACCCTGAATATTCGTTAGAAGGACTGGTGCTGAAGCTGAAGTACTGAGGCTCCAATACTTTGAACACCTCATGAGAAGAGCCAACTCACTGGAAAAGACTCTGATGCTAGGAAAAAGAGGAGAAGATGGTGACAGAGGACGAGATGGTTGGATGGCATCACCAACTCAATGGACACGAGTTTGAGCAAGCTCCAGGAGATGATGAAGGACAGGGAGGCCTGGCGTGCTGCCGTCCATGGGTCACAGAGTCAGACGTGACTTAGTAACTGAATGATAATGGCATCAATTTCACAAAATAAAAAAACAAAAGGGAAGAAACACTTCCCAGCTTATTTTATGAGTAGCACTCTGATACCAAAACTATATACAGAAAGTACAAGGGGGAAAAATATACAAATATTTTCCATGAATAAGGACGCAGATAATCCTTAACAAATATTAGCAAATTTAATACACCATGATCAAATGAGGGGTTATTGTGAGAATACAAGCTTGATCCAACCCTCAAAAATCAATGTAGTTCACCATTTAACAATTTAAAGAGGACCACATGATTGTATCAGTTGATGAAGAAAATACATTTGAAATAATCACACATCCATTTGTAATAACAAATTCTTAGCAGACTAGGAATACAAGAGAATTTTGTCAATCTAATGAGAGAGATTGACAGATCTTGCACCTAACATTATACTTAATGGTAAGAGAGTGAATGCTTTTTCCCTAAATCTGGGAACAAGATAAGGATGTGCATGTATGAAGTCAAGTGGGCCTTAGGAAGCATTACTAAGAACAAAGCTAGGGAAGGTACTGAAAGTCCAGCTGGCCCATTTGAAATCCTAAAAGATGATGCTGTTAAAGTATGGAAAATTAAGTAGTGGAGCACAGGGCTGGAGAAGGTCAGTTTTCATTCCAATCCCAAAGAAGAGTAATGCCAGAAAATGTTCAAGCTACCATACAGTTGCACTCATTTCACATGCTAGCAAGGTAATGCTCAAAATCCTTCAAGCTAGGCTTCAGCATTACATGATCAGAGAAATTCCAGATATACAAGCTGGGTTTAGAAAAAGCAGAACTAGAAATCAAATTGCCAACATTCACTGGATCACAGAGGCAGCAAGAGAATTCTAGGAAAATATCTACTGCTTCACCGACTATGCAGAAGATGAGATGGTTAGATAGCATCACTGATCCTATGGATATGAATTTGAGCAAACTCTGGGATATAATGAAGAACAGGGAAGTCTGACATGATGTAGTCTATGGAGTTGCAAAACATGACTTAGCGACTGAACAACAGCAAAGCCTTTGACTATGGATCAAAATGAACTGTGGAAAATTCTTAAAAAGATGGGAATACCAGACCACCATACCTGTCTCCCTAGAAACCTGTATGCAGGTCAAGAAGCAACAGTTAAAACCAGTCATGGAATGAACAACGTACAGGTTCAAAATTGGGAAAGGCGTACATCTAGGCTGTATATTGTTACCCAGCTTATTTAACTTCTGTGCAGAGTACATCATGCGAAATGCTGGGCTGGGTGAAGCACAAGCTTGAATCAAGATTGCCAGGAGAAATATCAACAACCTCAGACATGCAGATGACACCACTCTAATGGCAGAAAGTAAAGAGGAACTAAAGAGCCCCTTGATGAGGGTGAAAGAGGAAATTGAAAAAGCTGACTTAAAACTCAACATTCAAAAACTAAGATATGGCATCCGGTCCCATCACTTTATGGCAAATAGAAGGGGGAAAAGTGAAAGCAGTGTCATATTTTCTTTTCTCAGACTCCCAAATCACTGCAGATGGTGACTGCAACCATGAAATTAAAACACGCTTGCTCCTTTTGGAAGGAAAGCTATGACAAACCTAGACAGTGTATTAAAAAGCAGAGACATCACTTTTTGGACAAAGGTCCATATAGGCAAAGCCATGGTTTTTCCAGTAATCATGTAAGGGTGTGAGAGTTGGACTGTAAAGAAGGCTGAGTGTCAAAAAATTGATGCTTTTGAACTGCAGTGTTGGAGAAGACTCTTGAGAGTCCCTTGGACTGCAGAGAAGTCAAACCAGTCCATCCTAAGGGAAATAAACTCTGAGTATTTGTTGGAAGTGCTGAAGCTGAATCTCTAATACTTTGGCCACCTGATGAGAAGGTCCGATTCACTGGAAGAGACCCTGATGCTGGGAAAGGTTGAGGGCATGAAGAAAAAGAACAACAGAGGATGAGATGATTGATAGTATCACTGACTCAATTCACATGACTTTGAACAAACTCTGGGAGATAGTGAAGGACAGGAAAGCCTAGCTTGCTACAATCCATGGGGTTGCAAAGAGTTGAACACAACTAATCAACAGAACCACTCTAATGGCAGAAAGTGAACAGGATCGAAAAGGCCTCTTGATGAGGGTGAAAGAAGAGAGTGAAAAATCTGGCTTAAGAGTAGACAGTTAAAAAACTAAGGTCATGGCTTGTAGTCCCATAACTTCATGGGCAAATTGAAGGGGAAAAGTGGAAGCAATGATGGATTTTATTTCTCAGGCTTCAAAATCACTGTGAACAGTGACTATAGCCATGAAATTAAGACATTTGCTCCTTGGAAGAAAAGCTATGACAAACATAGACAGTGTATTAAAAAGCAGAGACATCACTTTGCCAACAAAGGTCCATACAGTCAAAGCTCTGGTTTATCCAGTAGTTATGTACCTATGCAAGAATTGGACCATAAAAAAGGCTAGGCAGTGAAGAGTTGATGCTTTTCAATCATGGTGCTGGAGAAGATTCTTGAGAGTCCCTTAGACAGCAAGGAGATCAAACTAGTCAGTCCTAAAGGAAATCAACCCTGAACATTCATTTGAAAGACTGATGCTGGGCATACACACCGAGGAAACCAGATCTGAAAGAGACACGTGCACCCCAATGTTCATTGCAGCACTGTTTATAATAGCCAGGACATGGAAGCAACCCAGATGCCCATCAGCAGACGAATGGATGAGGAAGTTGTGGTACATATACACCATGGAATATTACTCAGCCATTAAAAAGAATTCATTTGAATCAGTTCTAATGAGATGGATGAAACTGGAGCCCATTATACAGAGCGAAGTAAGCCAGAAAGATAAAGACCATTACAGTATACTAACACATATATATGGACTTTAGAAAGATGGTAACGAGAACCCTATATGCAAAACAGAAAAAGAGACACAGATGTATAGAACAGACTTGTGGACTCTGGGAGAAGGCGAGGGTGGGATGTTTCAAGAGAACAGCATTGAAACATGTATATTATCTAGGGTGAAACAGATCACCAGCCCAGGTTGGGTGCATGAGACAAGTGCTCGGGCCTGGTGGACTGGGAAGACCCAGAGGGATCGGGTGGAGAGGGAGGTGGGAGGAGGTACCGGGATGGGGAATACATGTAAATCCATGGCTAATTCATTTCAATGTATGACAAAAACTACTGTAATGATGTAAAGTAATTAGCCTCCAACTAATAAAAATAAATGGAAAAAAAATAAAAAGAAAGACTGATGCTGAGACTGAAACTTCAACACTTTGGCCATCTGAGGCAATGAGTCGACTCATTGGAAAAGAACTGTTTTGGGGAAAGACTGAAGGCATAAGGAGAAGTGGATGGCAGAGGATGAGATGGTTAGATAGCAATATCAACTCTATGGATATGAATTTGAGCAAATTCCAACAGATAGTGAAGGACAGTGGAACCTGGCATACTGCAGTCCATGGGGCCACAAAGAGTGGGACATGACTTAGCAACTGAATGACAACACCTACTTTTGTTCTTCAGTATAGTAGAAATTCTACTCAAAGCAGTTAGGCCAGAAATATAAATTAAAAAATGAAATATAAGGAAGAAATGACACTGTCCTTATTCCTAGGTGACATGATTGTTGACAGATAATTTTAAGAAACCTACAAAGGACCCTGTAGAAATAATCAGTTTCAGGGTTGTAGAGTACAAGATCAACACAAAAAATGAATTGTTTTTCTATATACTACTTTTTGGAAACCTGAATTGTTTTTTAAAACTAACATTTACAATAGTGCCTTCCCAAAATTTATATGTTGGCATATAAATCTAATAAAATATGTACAGGATTTATATATTGAAACATTAAGGCTGAGCACTGAAGAACTGATACTTTAAAACTGTGGTGCTGGAGAAGACTCTTGAGAGTTCCTTGGGCAGCAAGGAAATCAAACCAGTCCATCCTAAAGGAAATCAACCCTGAATATTCATCGGAAGGACTAGTGCTGAAGTTGAAGCTCCAATACTTTGGTCACCTGATGCAAAGAGCTGACTCCTTGGAAAAGACCCTGATGCTGGGAAAGACTGAGGCAGAAAGAAAAGGGGATGACAGAGGATGAGATGGTTGGATGACCTCATCAACTCAATGGACATAAGTTTGAGCACACTCTGGGAGATATAGTTAAAGACAGGGAAGCCTGGCATGCTGTTGTCCTTGGAATCACAAAGAGTGGACATGACTTGAGTGAATGATAAGAACAATAAAATGTTGATGAAAGTGATCAGAGAAGACCAAAAAAAGGAGAGAAAAACTATGTTCAAGGATTGGAAGTCTTAAAGAGTCAAGATGTCAGTTTTTCCTCAGAATAATTTATATATTTAACATAATCACAATCAAAGCTGTAGCAAGCATTTTACAGATATAGTTTTACAGAATGCAGCAATCACTTACTTGAATTTAAAACTTTGAAACATTACAGCAATAAAGACCAGCGTGGTAACTGGGAAAGGATGGACATGTTAAGCGAAAGAATATAAAGCTCAGAAATAGAAACACACTAATATAAACTGATTGATTTTTTAAATTTATAACAACATTATAGAGATAATTCAAGTAGCATAATAATCACCCATTTAAAATGTATAGTTTAGTGATGTTTGGAGTATTCATAAAGTTATATAACAATCACTAACATCTAATTTTAGAACACTTTCATGACCATAGAAAGGTTCCGATACCCATTAGCAGTCACTCATTTCCTTTCCCAGCCCTAGTAACCACTACTCTACTTTCTGTCCCTACAGCTGGAAATATTCTACATGTTTTATATAAATGGAATCAAACAATTTGTGGCCTTGGGTTTGGGGGGAAATACGTGGGCACCCGAGGTATGTTATCTTATGATAAGAATGTCTTGTATCTTCACTGTTTCAATGTTACTGTCCTGGTTGTGACTTTGTACTATAGTTTTTGCAAGGTGTCATCCTTAGAGGCAGCTTGGTAGAGGGTACATGGCATATTATTGTCATCTTACCTCTGTTATTTCTTATAACTGAATATGAATCTACATTTCTCAAAACATTTGTTAAAAAAATATCAACCGAATGACCTAAAAGGCTGAGTTGGATTTCTCAACCTTGCCATTGACCTTTCTTTGTTGTGGGGCTTGTCCTTTGTCTTATAGGATGTTTAGCAGGATCTTTGGCCTCTACATACTAATTGCTAGTAGTACCCCACTCAGTAGTGAAAACAAAAAAGGTACCCAGACACTGGCAGATGTCCCCTGAGGGGTAAAATTGCCTCAGTTGAAAATCACTGTGTCGATATTGTTATTGATCTTCTTCCTTAATGTTCATATTATGAAATACTTTCCTTAATACATTTTCCTCATAACACAATTCTGAAAAACACTAAACTCATACAGCAAAGAATGACAGACACTTTTATCCTTGTGAGCTTGTCTTTGCATTAACTCTCCATACCTGAGCATATTAACTAATGTGTTTCCATGTTTTCTCAGGCATTGTATTCTATAATGAAGGTGAATACCATAAATTGTTCACAGTACCCATTTTTAGATGCCTGATGTTTCTTAGCCATATATGAGAAGGTTTCTAATTTTCCAAGAATAATGATGATAGAGCTTCAGATATATTCATAGAAAAGGCGATGGCAACGACAACAACAAATCTATGCCCTATATATTGCTCATTATATGGCATCATGATAGTTCTACAAGATTTCATAATCTAGCAGTGGGACTCTTCACTAGTTACACTGAGTAAGTCAAAACTATTTAAAATATTAAGAAAGAAGGAAAATTACATTAGAAGAGTATCTTGTCTAAAGTAAGAACAGCCAAGTTTATTGATTAAGCAATCAAGGTTTTTGATTAACATGAGCGGTTGGAAAGGAGGGAAGTCTTCTTGGTTCCTGTATACCTTTCTATTTATCTTATCACATTTCTCATATAAATGCGCATTTAAATTAGAGGCTGGCAAACGACATCTTACTAGTCAAGCCTGGCCTACCACTTGTTTTTCTACATAAAGTTATTTGGGACACAGCCATGCCCATTCATTTACATATTGTCTATTTATGCTTTGTGCTACAATGGTAGAGTTTAGTTGCAACAGAAACTGGCCCAGAAAGCCTAAAACATTTGCTGTCTGACTTTTTACACAAAAAAGTTTGTGATGCCCATGTAAACTACAAATTCTCACCAGAATATTAGATTACAGTTTCTTTGCCGCATCATTCACTAATTTATTCTTTTTATTTGACTCATGTACATAAGTGGAAATGATGTCTGTTAAATGATGTTGTTAAATGAAAGAAGATAAAGCATATGAAGAAAAGGGAAAAAGAGAAATAAAAGTTGAAAAGTATTAAAAATGCAGGAAAAATGAAAAGACTCGTGTAAGAAAAAACTGAAGCAAGGAACAACATCTGGAATGTAGTAGGAGGTGAAGAAAATTAAACAAAAGAGAAAGTTATCTCTTAAGCTTTCTAATCTCTCTTGTGATGTTAGGGGCCATTGATGATTATTGCTTTCCACTAATAAGAACTGCTTTTAAAAATGTTTTCTAATTGATAAATAGACTGCCTCAGATAGCAATGAGAATTCTCCTTGGATTAATCTGACACTAACTGTATTTGAAATAATCTCTTAAATTTTTAGGGGTACATTCTTAAAAAGTAAATCTAGAAGAAAATTTATGTAAGAATATCTGATATTTTACAAAATGTTATTATAACTTATTATAAAGTTGCAGTGAATAAACTATCACAGGAATAGGATAGTAAATTAACGTTCATTTCATGTTATTTTTATAATAGTGAAAATGATAACAACATAAATGACCAACATTGGGGTAGACGTTAAGTGTGTATATCAAAGAACAAACAAATCTATTATACAATTTTATGGAAATTTTCAACCATATCTTGAGAAAAAATCTGGCTGCAGAGTAGTATATAAAGTATGATCCTAATTTTGTAAAATATGGATATATTGAACTGGATATATATGATTGGAAGGCACTATTCAAAAAGAAATATAAATCATGTCTTGGATATTATCCTGTGTAATACCACTAGAAATCAATATATGCTTTATTCATATTTTAATAGCAAGGGGAGAATAAAGGATATGTCAATATGGTGGGATTAGAAAAAAGAAAGAAATTGTAGTTGTCCTAATTAGCAGTACAGTTTAGGTAGTTAGCTGAGGGGAAGCTGACTATGACTCAGAAGGAAAATCATGATGTTTGTGTGCATTGAGCTAAGAACAAAAGGGACCTGTCTTCCTGTCTCTGCTCACGCACCTGTCAGGAGGAAAGGCATGCCACTTGTCCTCTAACATCTTGTTTATAGTGCAAACAAAGAAAGCCTATATCAATCTGAAGTCAGGACACTAAATAAAAAAAAGCATTTTGCATTTTTAATGTTTATTGTTCTATTGTCTCTAAGATTCTGGATTCACTTAGTATGCTGGTGGTTTCACTAGTCTACTTTTGAAACCTTTAGTTCTACCTCATTTAACGTCCCTCCTCTTCATTATCCTAACTGGAACCTGTTAAGTTGATTCCCTTCCATGAATTCCTAGGTCCATTTTGAGTTCTGTGTCCTTCAGAATGATGACTAACCTGGGCCTGAAACCCACTGCCCTCTGTCCTGACTAAGCCTGCTTGTCTTCTCCATAGCAGCTGCATTCAACAGCATATATTTTAATATATTAATCAAGCTGAGTTTTGTTCTTGGTATTCCTAGCTCTTCAATGTCAGAGACGATCTTTGCAAGAAATAGTGGCTACTTGAAAGAGACCACCTTTATTTGGCTTTCTGGTTTCAGAAAACTAAAAGTAGTCTAGGATTTTAGACTTACTGAAATTCAAAAGCCCAATCCTTATAGATATGCCACACAAAGGCAAATAACTAACTACTAAAGTAATCGACTGACTAAATGGATAAATAACCTAAGAAGTGTGGAAATAAAATCATACCACTAAAGTTTAAGGTCTGACAAATATGACCTGTTTAGTTCATTTGGGCTCATATGCTTCACTGCAAGCTGCTTCCTAAAAGATAAAAGTCCGAACTTACATAGAATCAAGATACCTTAAAGATAGCTAATATGATAGTATAATTTGAATACAAAGAAACCAAAAGAAAATTATTAAAAATAACTTGGCTGAGGGGCAGGTGAGTAACCTAGGAAGATATAGATCACAGTCTTGATTCCTAGTCTAAAGATCATTCCATTAGTAGACACTATCAGGTGAATTAATGGTACTGACTTGGTTACAAAGAATGGTCTTTAGACTACCTTCCTTGTGTTCAAGAATTACCATATAATGATGGGTCCTATTCAAACAGGCTCTAGATATCTGGAAATTTAAAAAGGGGTCATTAGGTTAGTTTCATTTCCTAATTTCTCAACTGATTAATAACTAATTAAAACCAAGCTTTAAACTCTGAGATTTTTTGCCTGAGGATGGCTAGTATCCAAATGATGACATAATACAGAAATTATGAATTTTATAGTGGTAAGTACTTAGATGGTTTAGGCTGAAATTATTCAACACTGCTTAATAATTAACAAGCTTTGGTTCTGGCATTTTGATAACTTCATTAGTTTACCAAAAAAACCCTTTTTTCCTTTATCATTTTTTTTTTTTGCATGTCCATATGTTTTACTGGAGGGTGTGAAATCAAAAATTAGTAAGTCACAAACTGTAGAGCAGCACATTTCAGGACCTCTACAAGCCTTCTGGAAAATGAAATGATGCCAGTACCTTTTATGTCATATCATCCCCCTGACCCAAGGGGAGATTCCCATTAGTAGTTTACCTAGCAACCTAGCACTGAACTCTACACAGGAACATTCATAAATTGACATTATGGCATGGTAGGTTCAGATATGCACTAAATAGGATTAGTTTTTCTTTATGCCTATTTAGTTTGAATTCTCAGTCCCTTTTCTTTACTCTTTTGCATTTAATTGGCTTTCTTCAACATTCTTCAAGAGAATGGAATTTTGTGAATAACTTTTGGAATTCCGGTTGGGTTTATAGCTCTTCCATTCATTAACTCAGCAAATATACAATGATAACCTACTCCAGGCAAGACAACAATTAATTAGATAAAATATTGCTACTCAGATAATGAAATTATCTGAGCTGGTCATAAGTTCACTGGGGAATTCTATTAATACCAAGCATACAAAGAAGAATTCATGCCTATATTTCTCAAACTCTTACAAAAGATTGAAGGGGGTGATGCTCCCAAAGTCACTCTATGAAGCCACTATCACCATGATTAATACCAAAAGCAGGCAAAGACAATATAAAAAAGAAAATTACAGGCCAGTATCTTTGTATATAGAAGCAAAAATTATCAATAAAATATTAGCAAACAGAATCAAATAACACATAAGAAAGATCATGCACAATGATCATGTTGGATCACAGGTATGGTTCAACCCAAGCAAATCAATCATTGTGGTATACCACATCAACAAAAGACAAGACAGAAACCACATGATCCTCTTCATAAATGCAGAAAAAGCCTTTGATAAAATTCTACATCTATTCATTATAAAAATTCTCACCAAAATGGGTGTAGAAGGAACATATCTCAATAATGAAAATCATTTACAACAAACCCACAGCCAATTTAGTACTCAAGGGTGAAAAGTTGAAAGTCTTTCTGCTAAATTCTGTAATAAAACAAGTATGCCCCCCCTTCTATTCAACATAGTATTGGAACTCCTAACCTAGCAATGAGATAAGGAAAAGAAATAAAAGCTATCCCAATTGGAAGGGAAGAGGTAAAACTGTCACTACTTGCAGATGACATGATACTCTATATAGAAAATCTTAAAAGACTCCACACAAAAACTATTAGAACTGATAAATGAACTCATCATGGTAGTAGGATATAAGATCAACATATCAAAATCAGTTGCATTTCTTTATATTAACAATGAAATATCAGGGAAAATTTTAAAAAATCCTATTTAAATTAGTGTCAAAAAATACTTAGGAATAAACTTAACCAAGGGTGTGAAAGACCTGTATGCTGAAAACTAAAACAGTGATTAAGGAAATTGAAAGATGATACAAACACGTGGAAAGATATCCCTTGCTTTTGGACTGGAAGAATTAATATTGTTAAAATGTTCATACTACCCAAAAGCAATCTACAGACTTAATGTGATATCTATCAAATTACCCATGACATTTTTCACAGAACTGGAACAAATATTCAGAATTTATATGGAACTGCAGAAGGTCTATAATTGCCAAAGCAATTCTGAGGAAAAGAATGAAGGCAGAGGTAGAAATAGTCTAGAATCTAGATAATACTACAAAGCTGTAATAATCAAAACAGCATGGTATTGGCACAAAAAACAGACACATAGCTCAGTGGAACAGAATAGAAAGCAGAGAAGTAAATCTGCACACCTATGGTCAATTAATCTACAACATAGAAGGAAAGAATAAACAATGGAGAAAAGACAATATCTTCAGCAAGTGGTACTGGGAAAGCTGGACAGCCTCCTGTAAATCAGTAAAGTTAGAACACTCCCTCACAGCTTACACATAAATAAACCCCGAGTGACTTAAAGACTTAAATATAAGATATGACACTGTAAAACTCCTAGTAGAGAACATAGGCAAAACATTGTCAGACAAATCATACCAAGGTTTTTTTTAGATCGGTCTCCTAAGGCAAAAGATATAAAAGCAAATGCAAACAAATGAGACTTAATCAAACTTATAAGCTTTTGTACAGCCAAGGAAACCATAAACAAAAAGACAGCCTATGGACTGGGAGAAAATATTTGCAAACAATGCAACCAACAAGGGTTGCATTTCCAAAATACAGAAACATCTCATACAACTCAATATAAAAACAACAACCTAGAAAGAGACTCACACACACAGATAACAAACTTATGGTTACCAAAAGGGAAAGGAGAAGAGGATGGATAAATTAGGAGTATGAGATTAAGAGATATACATCACTATATATAAAACAGATGGGCAACAAGGATTTGCTGTATAGCACATGGAACAATATTCAATGTCTTGTAATAACCTATAATGGAAAATAATCCAAAGCTATTACCTGAAGCCAATACTGTAAGTCAGCTATAGTTATGTAAATAAAATATTGATAAAATAAACCAAAAAGGAAAAAAAAAAAAGAATGGCCTTAGAAGCTTCAGAGTGATTTCCTTGTACTCAAGTGCTGCCACATTGCAATGGGTCCCAGTCAACCAGGCTCTAGATATCTGGAACTTTTAAAAACGGATCTTATGATTAGCTTAGTTCCACTAGGGTGATCTCCCTAATTTCAGGTCAACTGATTAGTAACCTTAATTATATCTGTGGAATCCCTTTTTCCATGTCAAAGGGTTTTTTCTTTGTTTTTAATTCAAGAGACTATTTAGAGTACCATGATTGAAATCTCATACATTCACTAAATATAGCTGATGAGCACTGCCCACTCTTGGGCAACTGCAAGTTCTCAATAGTTTCCAGTTGGGGCTTCCCTGGTGGTCCAGTGGTTAAGACTCCGCCTTGCCATGCAGGGAGACCAGTTTGATCCCTGGTTTGGGAAGATCCCACGTGCTGCGGAGCAACTAAAGCTGTTTCCCACAACTACTAAAACTCATTCTCCTAGAACAAGAGAAGCCACCACAATAAGAGTAGTCCCTGCTCTCAGCAACTAGAGAAAGCCCACAGACAGCATGCTACAAAAGACCCACCACAGCTAAATAAATTAATTACATAAAAAATAGTTTCTAGCGAGCAACCTTGGCGCAATATTTCACATCCTGTTCTTTTGTTGAATCCTGATTCTGCTTACAGCAATATTCATGTGCACCTAACTATGCAGTTAGGCACACTCAGTGGATCCATCTGCTAATCATCACTTTATATTTTGCACTCACATTCACCAATCAAGTGCAGATTTACAATAACTAGGATAATGTTTAACACCCTCTTTGCAAGTTCATTTGGCTCTGAATATATGTACTCACCATTGTACTTTATACAGGTACTTAATCATTCACTACACGTATACACACTGGGAAACAGCAGGATGAAACCAGAAGAAATCTATATGCACAATTTTAAGCAATGAGTTTCAAATCATGGCCAATCAAGGACAAAGATTTTTTTTTTTCCCAGAGGTACTAGAGGAATCTTGGAGTTCTCACTCTCAGGAGAGGCATCTGGTTGACCATAGAGAACCTGGCTACCAGGTAATGACCATGCTATATTCTCTACCAGCAGAAAACAATCTGGACCAAATCCATTCCTTCTTGGTAAGGATTTTTAGAGTGGCCAGCCCTTCATGTTCCTGGATCCAGAACACTGCCCAAATGTACCCAAAAGTGTCTCATAGTAAGATGCCAGCATGCCAACCCACTGATTTCAGTCCAAGCAAAGAACTACAGTCAAGCCCACCCTGACATCTGACCTACAGAACTGTAAGATAATAAATGTTTGTTTAAGATGCTAAAGTTGTGGTAATTTGTAAGACAGTAATAGAATACTAATATGCTCAATTCATAGTCTAATGTTGTTACACCCAAGTGCTGTATTAGTTTCCCAAGACCACAGTATAACAGAGTACCGTAAACCTAGTGAGTTAAAGCAAGAGAAATTTAATTTCTCATAGGTTTTAGATGCTTATAGTCTGAAATCAGTATCACTGGGCTAAAATCAAAATATCAGTAGGACTCTGCTCCCTCTGGGGCCCTAAGGGAATCCATCACTTACCTCCTGTCTTCTGTAGCTCATGGAATTTCTTAGCTTGTGACTACAGCACTCCAACCCCTAGCTCAGTCTTTACACCACTCTTGTCCTCCTCATTTCCCCCTACCCCTTGTGTGTGTACAATCTCCTCTGCCTCCCTTTTATAAGGATACATGTCATTGTATTTGGGGCCCATCTGGATAACCCAGAATAATTTACCCATCTCACGATTCTTAACTTAATCACATCATGTTTGTTACTGCTGCTGCTGCTAAGTCGCTTCAGTCAAGTCTGACTCTGTGCAACCCCGTAGATGGCAGCCCACTAGGCTCCTCTGTCCCTGGGATTCTCCAAGCAAGAATACTGAAGTGGGTTGCCGTTTCCTTCTCCAGTGTGTGCAAGCATGCTAAGTCACGTCAGTCATGTCCGACTCTGCGTGACCCTACGGACAGCATGTCTACAGAGATTTTATCTCCTTCTTTTGCCAAATAAACTTACGTTAATAGATTTTGAAGATTAAGCCATGGTATCTTTTTGAGGGAGGAGCCATTTTTTCAGTCTTACCATGCACTGTGAGTAGTCATTCATTATATCTCTGGATTCGTCTCCCCATTGGATAAATGGGGCTTAAGATGACTTTTTCAAGGGATTAATGTAGCAATAACTAAAATAATGCTTATACAATGTCTACAATAATGCCTAGAACAAAGTTGACATCCAATGAAGGATAATTATTTTTTTTTTTTCCAGAAAACCTGCAATCATTTGGGGACACAGGTATTTGAAAATCCAAGGTGAAAAAAATTAGGGTCTTCTAACATAAAGATAGGAGCTTATCTTTCCTTAATCTTTTAGACTCTAGAAATTGTCCATTTATCAGCTATGCCTGTTTTAGAGAATTGTCAAGTGACTGCTGTCTTGCTACCATTATAATTCAATTGGATTCCACTTTAACTCTGCAAATGTTCATTCATTCTGCTATGTGCAAGGAACTCTGCTGTTCACCAGGACATGCATAGCTAAGCAGGACACAATCTGTGATTTAGTCAGCCTTACAATCCAGCAGGGGAACAAGAGTTTTCCATAAATACTTGCCTCAGAGAGCACATACTATACCCTAATTAAGTTGAATATTAATTTTGGCAGTCCCCATTTTATGAGGTTTGCATCCAAACTTGAAAGCAAATACCATCAACCAGAAAAAGCAAGCACAAGTGTTAGAATCTTTTGATTTATGGTCAATGAGACGACAATGCAAGTAATCATGATTTTTTTGCATGCAAATTTTCTATAACTTTATAAATACACATTGTTCTGAGGAAGATCCACATAAGAAAGATTTGAAAATAACTCGTCACTGGTTTCATTTACCAGCTGCCTAAACTAAGCCTGCATGCCCCTGCATTTCACTGTGAGGCTGCCTTGGGCTGACTGGAAATCATAAAGAAACAACTGGCTCCTAGAGTCCCAGGAAATATTTTGTGAAAATTCAGGCATCCTCAATAACATGAATACTTCTGAAATAATTCTTTTTTGCTTTAAATGTTTTTGTCATAAAACTGTACTTGTGGTATTGCTGTCTATGTTGGCAGTAGTGTTTTTAAGTCAACGGAATTTCTTATAAAACAAAACAAAAAGACAATGACTCACTAATCTGTTTAAAGCAGACAAAACATTAGATAAAATAGCAGAAATTGTTCCAAGGTTTTGTTTTCCCTTTTTTAAAAATCTGTTTCTTTTCTTTCTTCTACCTCTTCTTCTTTTGTTTTTGTCCATTTAGATTTACTTCTGCACTTAAATTTGCCTCAATAGTTTGATGATACATTAAGGTTGACTCTCTGTTAACCCTCAGAACATTCCAGTGTGGTTTTCCCTCTCTCATCATCTGGTGCTTATAGACATAAATAGAATATAACATACAGGGACTGGGAAGAAAAGGCAGAAAAACTAAAATTCATACAGAGATTTTGTTGTTAGAAATCTTTGTCTTCTACAAGGGGGGGCCAACTGCCAGCAAAAGCAACTGGCAAAATAGCATACAAGCTGGTAAGGTGTTGGATATTACTATTTGAACTACGATACTTTGAATCTGGTAAGATGGAAATATTTTAACTTATCTTCCCCATGCTAGAATAACACCTCATGAAGCAGACCCGAGTAACAGTATATTTCAGTGCTCAAAATACTGAAATATACTATGTATTTGTGGGGTGATGCAACTTCCAAGTACAATACTTTTGAAACCATATTGTTAAGCAAATTATTAGATTGATCCAGTAGATTTTCAAAGCCACATATATTATTCTGCCTGATTTGTGACTTCCACAATACCAGCAATTCAGAGGATATAGAAAGAGAAGTTTAAGAAAGAACAGCTTCTTTCTAACTTCAATGTGGATAGAGTAAATTATGCTTTCTCTTTTGAAAAATAAAAGAAAAAATCAGAAACAGTTTTTTTTTTTTTTAATTGTTACTGTTCCCTGTCTAAGCATCAGTTCAGGATAGCAGATGAGCATCTATGATCTGACAAGGAGATCTCAATTTGGTGGCCTTAAGTACGTCTATGTGTACTATCATTTAAAAAGTGCTCCCACACATTTTATTCACTACTACAACCAGTTTAGGGGTTAATGATGATAAAAGAAGGACTTGTTCTGGGCTAGAACAAACATGGAACCATACAAGAGCTGCTTCTCATTAAAGAGCCCCCTCACAGATTTCAGACTCCCTTCCTTCCCCTGTCTTTTATACAAGCCCCACCTGTAAGGATGTCAGGTGAGAGCAGGGTGAAAGAGTGTGATGAGAGATGTCAAAGTTCATTTTGCCGAACATTTTTCTTTTGTTATCTGATGTTTTTATTTTCCCAGAGGGATAAAAAGCCTTGCAATTCATTCACTTTGTTTCTCATTTATTCGAGGAAAGAAAATTGCCTGACATAATGAATAATGCAGACTTGTTAGTCAATATCAGAATAGAATATAGTCGCCTGGTGGCTCAGGCAGTAAAGAATCTGCCTGCAATGCAGGAGATGCAGGTTCCATCCCTGGGTTAGGAAGATCCCCTGGAGATGGGAATGGCAACCCACTCCAGTATTCTTGTCTAGAGAATCATGGACAGAGAAGCCTGGTGGGCTACAGTCCATGGGGTCAAAAAGAGTCAGCACAACTGAGAGACTAACACACTTTTTCATCATAATAGAATATAATTCTATTTTAAATATGCCATAATTTTCCACCTTCTCAGAAGGGACCAACAATAAACATACATATTATACCCCTGAAAAATGTGAAGAATCGGCTCTCATTGATTCCAACCAGGCATTAAAATCTGTTTTTATAGGCTGGAGCTAGGCCTGCACCTAGCAGGGGAAAGCTGCTAAAACTTGCAGGATGGGAAAAAATCACCCACATACATTTCAGAAAGTGTTCTTGCTTCCATTCTAATTTAAGGAGTAATCAGGGCCCGGGATTTTGACGAATACACCTCTGCAACATGTTATAAGAGAAGAAGAGAAAAAAGCATGGAACAGATGTACTTGTTACTGTGCAGTTCTGCCGAAGGGAAAACAGGTTCAGGACACAGGTACACGGCACGTGACTGCTCTCTGTCCTCTCTCCAACAATGGTACCTAAAAGCATGTGCAGTAGCCATCAGACTTCTCAGGTCACTTAACAAAGAAAGAGAATATTCCTACCCAAGCTTTGGATGTGGGTCCTTGCTGCAATAGTGAATTTTCAAAGGTGACAGGTTATGTAATAAGTTTGCGTAGGATTGTACCTGGCGCTCAAAGGTTGCCATCCCGTGCACTGAGAATCTCAGCTCAGTTGCCCTGGTGAACCACAGACCAGTGCTGCCTTTGCACACTTGGAAAGCTGTTCTTGCTACTACAGACACTGATTCAGTTGTTCCAGCTGTATACGCTATTGTTTATTCTCTCTTATTTGCTCACCATATGTAATGATTTCCTCAGATAGCAAGAGTACTTGGGTTGTGCTTTTATTTAGAAACTGTTTTTCTTTCATACGAGTGATTGTTGAGCATTCAATTATAGCTGAATTTGAAACAGTTAGGATCCAATTCTAATTGATTCCAATGTAAATCAATAGATTTTCTAATCAAGCCATCGGAGCTGTCTGAAGTTCAATGTTGAATGACTAGTTAAGACTCTAACATTTTTACTTATGCCTAAATCAATAAGTAGCATTTTATTTCATTTTTGACTGGGTCTTTTGTGTCTGGAACCGAGGAATTTACAGCAATTTGTTGACATTAGAATGTGTATTATTTTGTACCTGTACATCCCAGGCCACATAGAAGCACTTGAAATGTAAAAATGATGAACAGCACTACTCAGGAGTATTTTTAAATCTAAGGAACACTTTTGTAGGGGAGGTGAACAAAACCAGCAGCTGTTTGACATTAGGTGTTCAGACTGCCAGTTTATGGTGGGTGAAGAAAGTTAAGTGTTATTTTTTTTTTAATACATAATGTCATGATTACAGAGCATCACTGCACAGAGGGTTAGGCTTCAGAAGATAACCAGACAAACCAGTTCTTAAGAGGGTGGCTGATTGGCTGCTTTGCTAAAGATAAATCTTTCCTCTTCCAAATATTCTGAAAAAAAAAAAAAGTAGACTAATAGCGAGAAGTGTAGTGATTTGCACATTATCCAAGCCATTGAGTTATTCCTGCCTGTCCTCATTCTGGTTCTTGATTTGCAGGCCAGCTCTGCTCTGCAGCTGGAGAAAATTATATCAGCAGAAGTGCTGATGTGACCACAAGTTGACAAAAGGACATGATTTCTAGTAGCAAAAAAGCAACTAGATTTTATGAAATTGTATCTAATAATGTTGTTTAACTCATGGATCCTGCATCTGACGCCTGCTTTTTATCCAGTCCTTTCAGCGGCCCTTTGTTAACAGTCACTCAGAAGAGGAAATAAAATGTAGCCATTGAAATAAAAATTGCTCTACTCTTTTTAATAGCTCAGCTGCAGGCTCTATTGTTTTATTTAATGGATTGTATAACTGAAGTCTCTGCTCCTGATGATTCCCATTTGGCTTCTGAGTCCCCAGACTCTGTCAGAATCTTGGGGGTTCCAGAAAGGAGAGGACTCGGGTGCTTTGATTGTTCCGAATACAAGTGGATAGTAAAAGTGATAAGATTCTTTAAGATATAATTCCTGCTCTGGACTCTACAGTACTATGTGCAGGAAGCAGAGCTTTCTCACCAAGAGAAGGCACGATTAGATAGACTGTCCCATGATTCAGTGATTTTAGTTCAGGACACAGGATGTTTGTTTGCTTGGCTTAAACATATAGGGGCAAATTCGGTTGCAGGCAGTAGAAAGCGGGTAAAAAGGAAATAGAAGGACTAGAATAACCAACTGTCTTCTTTCTTGTCAAAATCCCTGTGTTGTCCTCTAATTGAGAGCTGTGGGTTCTCTGCCCTATGAAACCCCCTGCTCAATGCGCCTCTCTGTTCTTCTGCCTGACAGTCCATGGCCAGTATGTGAGTGCACCTGTAAACCGTTTGCCTTACTGTCATCCTAAAGAATGTCTGAACGTTATATTTTGAATTATTTTGTTTTTGTTTTTCAAAGCCATTAAAATGTGTCTGAATGTTGCTAGAGGAATCACAGGTGATTTTAAAAATATTTATTTTACTTCTACTTTTCTAACATCAAATTGCACTATGTGTATATTCTATAGATCAAAGTTAAAAAAAGTGTTTCTTACCTAAGAAAAGTGGTATAAAATACCAAAAAAAAAAAAAAAAAGATTGACCCCCCCTCCCTGCTCTATATTTACAAATGTTTTAAACATGAATGAATCACAGACTATTTACCTGCCTAAAATAAACTGTTATGCTATGGTTCTTGGAGAATCCTGCAAAAAGCTTTTATAATTTATTTTTGCCCTGCTTTGCTATGTTCTGTCAAAGCAGGTTCATTGTTTTAGGGAGAGGAGGAGAAAGATTTGTTAAATCATGAAGTGCTAAGAAGCCTTTCAGCTGAGGAAGATACACAATGTACAAAGCAGTTAAAACAAATCATACGGTAATACCTGTTAAGGATGTAATTGAGATACATGTAATCATTAACCTTGGAACAGACTGGGAATCCGCTAATGAATCAAATCAATACCCTCTCCACTGATCCATAATAATTTGAAAGAAATGAAAAATTTAACAGTTACTGTATGTGAGGTTATCGTGGGCTGCAATTAGCTAGCCTCCAGGAGATTATGTTACCTAGTTACCAGAAGGTAAGTATAATTTCTGTAGATCTTCTGGAGAGACTGTCATAAAGACAGGTGCCAGACGTGGAAATGGGTCAGGAAAAGATATCTGGTATGGCCAAAACCTCGGTCATCTTTCTGTCATTTCATTTTGTACATCTTCTTATGACATTTCATACTCCTAGTTAATATTGGATGTATTGCTTTGAAAAGACATTACAATTGAATTTTATCAGTTTAAAAAAGTGATTATCCCTTTTTTACTAGTACTTGTCTAGATCTCATAAGAGAGGGCAAAGAAGTCAAGGCAAAAATTTCTACGTTTGGGAACAAATTTCTTTAACATGAGCTTTCTGCTGCAGGCAAGATACTTGTGTATGAAAATATTTGTTTGTACAATTCCCTCATCTTAACATTCCCAGCATGGTCATTTTTGCCAGTGGAATTTTATAGAAGGATAGTGAAAAGGAATGAATGTCTTGCCTCAGTGAATATCTATTGAACCCCCCAATTTTTTACATCCCCACTTGGCAAGTAGGATACAGCACCCTTCAAAAGTGTGGAAAGAGCAAAGTGATCCCAGGGCCTGTGGCGCATATATATATATTGCTTTTATGTAAATCTTAGTTAGAAAAAACAATCTTGGAATGTGAAGTTCCATAGGAAGATCTCAATTTGGGGGAGATATAAAAAGAGATATTGCCATTCTCTAGGGAATCAGTAAATAAAACGAACAGAATTTAAAAAATGCATGTAAAATATATGCGTATGGAAATGTTAAGAGCCTTATTTTATAATGCCAAGGAGGGCACAAGATAAAAACTGTTGTCATTTGTTTCCAGGGAAAGCAGTCGGTGAGACCCAGGCACAGTAGGAGAGTTAGTTAGCTACCACATGTAAAGCTGAGAGCAGATGGCGCCGTTGATATAGAGCGCAGGAATGTGCGTGTTTATGCGGGTGCGTTTCTGTGCGTGTGCGTGTGGAAACCGGCAAGGAGTTTGACACTGATGTACTCCATCAAGTCCAGTTATAAAGAACAAGTAGATAGAACAACATTCTGTGCATCTGGCAGCCTAACTAGCTCTGTCAATCTGTGGATACTGCTGACATTGTACTATAAGCTTCGATTCCATCTGTGTTGTTTATTTTGAGCTGGATTTACTGCACATTATGTGAATTGATGATGGCTAGAAGGTCCAAAAGATTCCGAGTCTGTTTAAAGTTCCAAGGTGTCAAATTACACAGGATTGTGTCACGAACATTATGAAAGGGTAAGTGGAGAGGCAAACTGATTTCGGTATTTGTTAGACGTCCAAGAAAAATTGCTGAAAATATAGATGAAGAAGGTTTATGAAAACATCTAAAGAGTACATATGAACTCCTGCAATCAAATGTTTCTTTTTCAAGTTGTATTGTGTCATTTTAAAAAATTCAAAATATGTACAAACAAATAGACAAGTCAAATGAGCTCTCCACTCTGAGGTTGTGACATGCGTATTATTCAAAACTTCCTGATTGGTACCATACTAAATTGCCAGAATAAAGGAATGGACTTGATAGATGAGGGTTACACCTGTCTTCTTTCTGAATAGCTAGAACTGAGCAACAAGTATGTTTCTATATATTCACTATTAAATTATTCTGCGAAATTCTTTTTTTGCTTCAGTTTCTTTCTGTATAATGAGACATATATAAATCTTTCTACCATATAGTTATGAAATAGGCTTCACTATCTTCACCAAGAAATCACTAAATAGTTAAGAATATACTTTTTAATGAAAATTGTGCACATTTATTGAGAAAAACACTATTTGATGTAGGTCACCTATATCAAGGCTTTTGTCTGCTTTAATTTTCAACATAATGTGCAGCTAAATGCTATCCCTATATAATCCAGAACATTTCTATGAACACGGAGAAAAGAGATTTAATGATTCAGGCATTATATAAGTATCTATATATCTGATATCATTCATTTCATGTGGTGAAATGTCTGCTTGTATGGTGAGTTGCCCAGATTAGAATTTTTCTGCACCACAAATAAGAGAGACTAGACTGGATGCAGTTTGGCTTATAATCATTTAGAGGAAAAAGCATTCTGCTTATGTTTTATACAAATTTCAATTCATGATTTTATCCCCCCCCCCCCAATTCAGGTAGTGGTTGATTAGGCTGAACTGTGTCATTGATTACAGATACATTTTTATGTAGCTCTGTCCTCTTTAAAGAATGTTTAAATTATCCTGCCTATTTGTCTCAGAGCTAGGCCATCAGAATCTATGAAAGTAGTTCATCTGCTTGGTAATGCTTAATGTTCATTGTTCATGAGCACTTATTCATATTCATAAAGTGAAATATACAAGCCAATATAGTACATGATCCCTATTCTCAAGAAACTAATAAAATCTAGTTGATGAGTTAAGATAAAAAATCTGAATAGCAGGACATATATTAAATGTCAATTAAAAACTACAAGAAGGATACAAAGTAGACTCAAATTAAGTTGGAAGTATTCACTGTAGTTTTCTATCTGCCAGATACTAGACTGGAGGCTTCCTGTCCACCTGACACCTCAACAACTTTGTGGGATGTCCTCGTTCCTCCCCTAGACGACAGAGGCTGGGGAAATGAGTGTAACATGTGTAGACCCACATAGCCACTAAGTGACTGAACAAGGCTTCATTGAAGTTCACCTCCTCAAACATATACTGAACATCTGGTCTATACCAGGCATAGTTCTTGGCACTGGAATAAATAAAATGCGAAAGCTGTTTCAAGAAATGTACAGGCTTGCAAGGAATAAAATGTGAGATGTTTCATGTGGGCCCAAGGCACACATGAAATAGATGTATGTATGAGGAGTGATTAGAGCACACGGAGGGGGGTGGGTATCTGGCTCAGAGAGCTGACAGAGCCTGACAGAGAAGGAAAGGCTTCCCAGGCAGGCACAGGCATGAGCGAAAACTACTGACGGGAACAAAAGGGATAGCAGGAAACGGCAGGTCTGTAGCACACCCTGGTAATTCATGTGGACCGCTGAGGGAAACACGCTGAATACTGTGCATTCGTTAACAGGATATAAGAAGAACTAATCCCAGGGGGCTGAGGTAATGAGGAAGGGCTTGAGTGACGCTGGTCTTCAGTTGACTCATAAAATTAAGGGAGATTTTTGAAGAGAAAGATAAAGAAATAATTGTATACTGTAGGTAAAGTTAAAAGGGACCAACAAATATTTGGAGATAAAAGTGTATTAAATCAATATGGGAGACTGAGGGAAATACAGGCCAATATGACAGGTTTGCTCATGTTCCATCTTGGCCTTGTACAAACTTGGAACTTATCTAAAATCTTAAATTCCTTTCTCTGACAACTTCTTACCCTTGGAGTTCTCGTTCAGGCCTCCTCAATCTCCACATTGATCAAGACCTTTAATCCTTTAACCCTCAAAACTGTATGTCATCCATTCCCCACCTAACTCCTGACTAACATAGTCTCCCTGGCCTACCACTCTGACCTCTCTTTTATTTCAAATGTCAGTTACTCAGTTGTGTCTGACTCTTTATGAGAGCCCACAGACTGTAGCCCACCAGGATCCTCTGTCCATGGAATTCTCCAGGCAGGAATACTGGAGTGGGTTGCTATGCCCTTCTCCAGGGGATCTTCCTGACCCAGGGATCAAATCTGGGTCTCCCTCCCACATTATAGGCAGATTCCTTACCCTCTGAGCCACCAGGGAAGCCACTTTTACCTCA
Source organism: Odocoileus virginianus (assembly GCF_023699985.2). Taxonomy (NCBI): domain Eukaryota; kingdom Metazoa; phylum Chordata; class Mammalia; order Artiodactyla; family Cervidae; genus Odocoileus; species Odocoileus virginianus. The sequence goes on from NC_069676.1 coordinate 83,526,228, forward strand.
AATTCCTTGACAAATTTTCCTTCTATATTATACCTTACTGGAAAAAACAAAAACCAACTCCCCACTAAGATTGGATAAATTCTTCCTTGGTTCCCCATGTCTCTTTCCCGTTATTCAGATAAATCGTTATTGCTTCTATTCTCCTTTATGCTAGTTATCTTTTTACTCCCAGTTTATTATCTCTTCACAAAGGAAACAGACATGGGGTCACAAAGAGTTGGACACAACTGAATGACTAAGCACAGCACAAGAAGACAGAATCCATCATCCAAGTACTGCAAGCAAAGGAACATCAGTACTCACTCTTCCATCACAAATGTAGATGCATTATTCCTTCTGTATGAGGACAGTCCCCTCATTTGTGCTCTGGATTCTCTTTCTCTCTCTTCTATCTCAGGTTTTCAAGGACCATGCGTGCATGTATGCTAAGTCGCTTTAGTTGTGTCGGACTCTTTGTGACCCTATGGACATGTAGCCCACCAGACTCCTCTGTCCATGGGATTCTGCAGGCAAGAATATTCGAATGGCTGATTCATGTCAATGTATGGCAAAAACCACTACAATATTATAAAGTAATTAGCCTCCAACTAATAAAAATAAATGGAAAAAAAAAGAAAAATAAGAATATTGGAATGGGTTGCCATCCCTCCTCCAGGGGACCTTCCTGGTCCAGGGATCAAACCCACATCTCCTACTTCTCCTGCCTTAGCAGGTGTATTCTTTACCACTAGTGCCACATAGGAAGCCCTTCAAGGACCATAATTCCCCCAAAATCTTATGTTTCTTCCCTTTCTTCCCCTCTAGATTTCCATATTTTTACTGGTTCTTTCTCAAAATTATTAAGAAAAATACAAGAAACAAGAAAATATTAAGACAATAACCATTTCTTTGAATAGTGATCTTGTTATACCTAAGTCTCTCCATTTTTAAAAACAACTCAATACCCTTGTCCTCAAGTCACTCTTTAGGTATTGTTCTATTTTCCCCTTTCACAGGAAAACTTCTTTAAAAAGTGTTTCCCCCTTGCCTCATTCTCTGTGCATTCCCCAACCCATTACAATCTGGAAACCACCCCCAAGAATTTCCTGAAACTATTGTTAAATGCTTTGTTTCTAAATCCCTAATGAGTTTCTAATCCCTTATTTTACTTATAGGGCTTAGTACTGATGACTAATTTCTCCTCTTTAAATACAATCGCCTTGCTTTAATGATACCACGCTCTGTCATTTTCTTTGTCTTTCTTTCTATTTCGCAGTCATTTCCCTCAACATCAGTGTCTTTGGGGTTGTCTCCTGCCACATCCTGTATACAATCTTTTGAGGAGCATCATTTATAGCTTTAATTACCATCTATGTGCTTATTGCTTCGATTACCATCTCCATGTGAAAGGATCCACTCCAAGGAATAAATCCCCAAGAACTTTCATTTTTATAATCTCAGTCTATTTTTTATTTAAATTTTTTAAAATTTATTTTTGTAATCGAAGGATAATTGCTTTATAGAATTGTGTTGATCTGTGCCAAATTAACTTCTTGACTCCTCTGGTTGGATGTCCCATGGCCATCTGAAACGTGGCCATATCCAAAACTGAATGGACCATCTCCTTCCTTCATTCTTTTAGCCAAACTTCCTAAATATTTCTTAGATACATGAACATTTGTTTTTTTCTTTTCTAAAAGCATTATACTCAGCCTGATTAAGGTAAACTAAAGGAATCCACAATTTCATTCACATGGCTAGAGGAAACAATTAAATGGAGCTGACAATATACCTCTCTTAATTGAAAGAGTTGAATGAACCACAGCTAAAATACGAAATTTCAAAAGCCTAACCCATTAGAAACAAATATTTTAAGCAAGTTAAGAACAAAAGGCATATCATCTTTATATTCCTAGCTCAAGCATTGTGAATTACAAGACAATTGCTGGCCAATTAATATTTCTTTAATGAATTCTTAGGTTTGCTCTTAAATATTACAGAAAAGCAAGAAGCATTACACAGTTCTCACCAGTTCATTCACAAGTGTTTGTGACTCTTTTACAACTTTTTCTATGGCTGATGAAATAAGGATGTCAAAACTGTTTCTACTGGTTACCTGAGGAAATTACGAATTTCCTTAGAACTTAATAATAAAAAGAATATCAGGCATTAAAATGACTAGCCATGTTAACTTTGTGTAAAAATGAAGTTCTATTCTACAGCCTTACTTTGTGAAGTCAGCCACTATTCAAAATAGTTTTGACTGGCTTAACCCAGCTTATAGCTGTAAATGCAAAACGAGTGTTTTACACATCTTGATAATGACAACAGTTGACTCTTCTTTAACCACAACAAACTTTATCTTCTTTTAACTCAATAGAGTCATTTCCTCCCGGAGCAGTGAGTATAGACTGATGTGCTAGAGAACCTGGTAAGTCCAGTTCATCTTTCAGCAATATTCTGGACTTAAAACCAACAGAAATGAAATCTTACTATTGTCCTGTCCTCCTCGAATTATGAAATATGCAAATATAAGAAAAAGTATAAAAGCATAAGTGCACAATTAAATGAATTATAACAAAGCAAACATTTATGTAACCACCGACACATTACAAAATAAAACTATGTGAACAACCTATCCAATTGTAACACAGTCCCTGCCCCTCACAGAAATCACTGTCCAACATTTATGCTAATAACTTTCTTGCTTTTCTTTATAGTTTTATCACCTGAAAATATATCACTAAGTAATCCAGTTTTGTCTATGTGAACTTTATATAAATGGAATCATATAGTATATATTTCTTTAGTGTGACTTCTTTCACTTAATATTAGGCTTTTAGTTAAGATTTTGCCATGATTCTAGATATCTGTAATTCATTTGTTTTAATTACTGTCAATCATCTACTGTATGAATAACCTTAATTTACTTTTCCATTGCATTGGTGATGAACATTTTGATTAGTTATAGTTTTTGGTTATCATGAATAAGGATGCTATGGCATTTGAGCATATCTATTCTAGTATATCTAAGTATGTCTTTTGGTAGGGTATACAATTAGAAGTGAATGCTGAGTCTGAAAAAATATATATCCTCAAATTTACTACAATGAAAATGATTTTTTCATTAGTTATACTAGTTTAACTGGTTTTCAAAAATAATTTCTTAAATTCTGAAGGTAAATTCCATCTCTTGTTACATATATCACATGGAAACAAGTAAATAGTCTGACAAAATAATTCAAAAGAAAATGTAAAATAAAGTATTAATGCTTAAAAGAGATGAACAAATATTGGTATTTTTTTCCTGATGAAAATACATATTTTTTCTCATAGAAATGATAAGAATGCATGAACCACATTTATCTAAATTCTTAGGAGTGCAGACAGAAATACATAGATCTGATGGAGATTCAAAAGTGGAGTACAATGCTTAGATTTTCATTTTATGGACCTAACATTTCTCTCACTGTATTACAAAGTTTGAAAATCTTGCTCAACACGCCATTAAACAACCATTTTATGGGTTCATTAAAGAGCTTGCTCTTAAAATATAACTTCCACTTTTATATTTATACAATTTCGACCATGAGAAGGAGCTTTACACTGAAAACAGTAAATCAAATCAGTACTCCCTTTGACCTGGGAACTACTGACTGGTTCTTCTGAAATGAAAAAAAAAAAATCCCCATGTTTTGATTTACCATGAAACAAATTTAACGAATTATATTCAGATGCCACTGAGAACAAAGTAGATTTCATCTCTACTGTTACACAGCTTAGCATCTAAAGGGAAATGCAGATGAGTAAAGAAGCTGAGAAATCATGGCAATGTAAAAAGGCACATTAAAGAGGGCACTTGAGCAAGTAAGACCTCAAGGATAAAAAGTCATGGCAAGAGAGAAGGAAGAGCTGAATTCTTGGACAAAGAACAAAAGCTCAGAAATGAGAAAGGAACTATAGTAGACGCAGAAAATAACATAGGTTCTTTGAAATCAAACAGACATAGGGATGAAATCTCAAGTTTTCCAATTAATAGCTGTGTGACTTTTGTTAAGTCACTTACGCTCTCTACTTCTCATTATAAAAAGGGGATAATAAGAATGGATACGATTTTTGCAAGGACCAGCTAAGATAAAGTTTAAAGTATACATTAAAAATTCCTCCGTAAAGATAGGTAGCAACTTTTATAGCAGAGTCAAGCATTTTGGAGTTGGGGAAGGGTTCACATGATGCAAAAACATGGACAAAGAAGTAATCATCAGAAGTAGTCATCAGACATCAGGCCAGTCGTGGGCCACGTTAAAGATGCTCAGGCTGTGGTAGAAACGGTTGGAAGGGCAAATGCAGGGAAACCAGTAAGGACCTAACTGAAGTTACTGGCAGCAGAAATGATGGGATCTGGGTGTTTTTAGAAGATATTTAATGACGGTATGGAAGACAAGAGAACTAAAATGCTTCTTCTATACCTAAATAATAATTGTGTGTGTTTCTATCTATCTGTATTTTTTCTTTAATAAATAAGCTAGTTTTCAAGTAATAAAATGAAATGCAAATGCCATGGGGCCAGAAATGAAGCATGAACATGAATCCAAAGAAGTTAATAGGCACTGAGGATAACTGCTTCCCTGGGTGTATCTACTGGTCTTGAGTAGCCTAGATCTAGGTTTTTATGACTGGAAGATATGGGGGACAAGAGACAAAGCCTTGCTCTGAACTCACCTCTCAGTGACCTCTGCCTGGAGCCTGGATTCATAAAGAGCTAGTTTAAAACAAGCATGCTCTAGCAAACAATGCCATGAAATATTTATGTCAGACAAGTAGTTTTTAAGGCAAAAATTCTATTACTAGAAATGAAGGTAACAATATAATGATAAGTGTTTCACTGGAAATATACAATAACTTTAAACTTATAAAACACTTTTTAATATAGCTTCAGAATATATGAAGTGAAAGTCTGACATCAAAATGAGATATTTCATCACAGACCCCTTAAAAATTATTAGATCAAGATAAAAGAGTAAGAGTATAAAAGATTCTAATAATGTGATTAAACTAGATTTTGTTTTAAAAATAAAACATATATGTAAAGCACATATAAAGAGGTTGTTTCATAAAGAAAGTCTTGAAAAATTCCAAAGAATATGCACTGACCAAAATTGCTTAGTAGTCAATTACTTAACATCTAAATTGGGAAAACTTAAATATACTTAGAAATTAACAAAAACCAAAAATCTGAAGTCATATATGACATAGCTAATAGGTCAAGGCAGATTTTGTAATAGAAAATATTTAAATGTGACCAATAATAAGGAATATTTCAAATCTTGTGGGATGCAAAAAAATTCTCAAAAGGAAATTATAGTATTAATATCTATTTCAGAATAAAGGTTGAAAATCAATTACTTTTCAAACTTAAGTTAGCAAAAAGCATAAAAAATGATAAAGTTGGAATTCCCTGGTGAACCACTGGTTAAAGCACAGGTACCATCCCTGGTTGGGGAACTAAACTCCTACAAGCCATGCATGCAGCTTGGCCAAAAAAAAAATGAAGTACATGAAAGATGTAGAAGGATATAATAAAGTTAAGATTAGAAATTAATAAAGTAGAAAATGGAGATAGAGTGGTAAGAAAGCCAGGGGTAGAATTGTGGGAGAAACAATGACAAAACATTGGCAAGTTATTATCTGCAGTTATCACTGCTTCAATTCCCTGTATAATAGAGGTTCTGGAGCTCTCCATCAAACAAAAATAAGTAAATAAAAGTCATATGTATTGGAAAGGAAGAAATAACTGATGACATTATCTGTAAGAAACACTCAAAAGTCTGATTATTAGAATTAATGAGTTTAGCAAGTTATTATAAAGTATATCATATTTAAGAATATGGAGAGTCAGTAAAGTTGTCAGTTCTTTCCAAATATATTTAAACCTTCAACACAAATCTGGTCAAAATCTCAATAGGATTTTTCACAGATATGGCAATTAAAATATATATATATATATATATATATATATATATATATATAAAAGAAAGAGAAAAATATGGTCATAACATTCTTTAAGCAAATCTAAGTGAACTTGCTCTACTAAATATCCAGACTTATGATAAAGCTATAACATTTAAGAGTGTAATTTTTGCCTCAAAGATAGAAAATATACACCAGAAAAGAGCCAAGAAACAGACCCACCAATGTATAGAAACAGGATCTAAAACAAGGAATTGTGCAATCAGTGGTAACTGAATGAATTTTTGACTGTATTAAAAAAAGAATTTATCTCTTACATCACACACATCACATCATACACAAAAACTAGTCCTATGTGGATTAAAACTCAAAAGCTGAACATTTTAAATTTTTATGAGAAATTATAGGATATCTTCATGACTTTGGGGGAGTGAATTGAGTCAGATACAAAATCACTTAATATAGAAAATAATAATTACTTAATTTAGATTAAAATCAAGAACTTCTGTTGACCAGAGGGGGAAAATATTCTGTTGCTTACAAGTAAATTTTTTAAAAGCCACCAAGTGAGAGAAAAGCACATGTACACCTGTAACTGGAAAACAATGTCACAATATGCAGTATAAAGAACTTCAGTATAAAATCCACTAAGAAATGGCAAATAACCTAATAGAAAAATGGACCCCCCCAAATTATAAAATCACAGAAGAGAAAACAAATAGCCAAAAATAAACTGAAATATATCTGCCTACGTTAAATTTTGGAAAAATCATAATTAAACCACAGTGAAATGCTGTTTTACACCTACCATGTTGACAAAAATAAATATCTTTAAAATGCAAGTCTTAGGATACAGAGCAACAGGTACCCTTAAAACACTTAAAGAGGAAGTTTAAATTTTTACTTAAACATTGCAAAATAATTTTTTTTCCATTTATTTTTATTAGTTGGAGGCTAATTACTTTACAATATTGTAGTGGTTTTTGCCATACATTGACATGAATCAGCCATGGATTTACATGTGTTCCCCATCCTGAACACCCCTCCCGCCTCCCTCCCCATTCCATCCCTCTGGGTCATCCCAGTGCACCAGCCGCAAGCACTTGTCTCATGCATCCAACCTGGGTTGGCGATCTGTTTCACACTTGATAGTATATATGTTTCGATGCTGTTCTCTCAGATCATCCCACCCTCTCCTTCTCCCATAGAGTCCAAAAGTCTGTTCTATACATCTGTGTCTCTTTTTCTGTCTTGAATATAGGGTTATCGTTACCATCTTTCTAAATTCCATATATATGTGTTAGTATACTGTATTGGTGTTTATCTTTCTGGCTTACTTCACTCCGCATAATGGGCTCCAGTTTTATCCATCTCATTACAACTGATTCAAATGTATTCTTTTTAATGGCTGAGTAATATTCCATTATGTATATGTACCACAGCTTTCTTATCCATTCATCTGCTGATGGGCATCTAGGTTGCTTCCATGTCCTGCCTATTATAAACAGTGCTGTGATGAACATTGGGGCAAAATAATTTAGCATTAACTATTAAACTTTGAAATTTGCATGTAATACAATCCAGAAGTTCTAATTCTAGATACGGACTTTTAATAACATTCCTGTTATATAATACAGTAATACAATACTATATCTATCTATCTATCTATCTATATATATCTTGTAATAAATATAGTAACCTATATAATAGATTACTATTATAGCATTATAATAGTAAAAGAAAAATTAAGACACAAATGACCATTGTTAGGTAAATGTGTAAATAAATTGTTATATATTTACAAAATGTATACACGTTCCAACTTAACTATCCCTACATGCAACACTATGGCGAGATCTCAAGAACAGTGAAAAAAGCAGGCTGTTGAAGAAAGCATGTGTTAGAATATTGTTTTTATAGTGTTCAAAACCAGACAAATATAACTATTATAAAAAAAAATCTCATAAAAAATAGAGGATGAATATAAAGAAGAACAAGGCAATGATTAATATAAAGTTTGGAATAGAAATTAGCTCTGGGAGAATGCAGAGGAAGTGGAAGTTTCTTCAGGCAAGCACAAAGTTTAATCCATCAGAAAGTAATAGTAACATATTTTGTAATTTGAATGATGGGCTCAGGGGTGTTAATTCTAAATATTGTTAAGCAGAATACTGGAGTGGGTAGCCTTTCCCTTCTCCAGGGGATCTTCTTCCCAGCCCAGGGATCAAACCCAGGTCTCCCGCATTGCATGCAGATTCTTTACCAGCTGAGCTGCAAGGGAAGCCCATGGAATAGATAGTGTATGATAATTTGTAAATGGTGAGGAAGAGAAAAGAGCATAGGAGTCCCACACTGGTGACCTGAGTTACTGAGTGGGTGATGCTGCTATTTAATGAGAGGAAGAAGAGAATCAGGCAAGGATGGGTGGGAATGAGTGAGTAGGGAGAATGGAGATGAATCAATTTTTAACTGTTCAGATAAAGATAGCTGCCCTACGTCTTAGTAAAACATTGGGGATTGATTGTAATGTAATCAATGTTCATTGATTGTAGTGTAATCAATTACAATGTAATTGCAATTGTAATGCAGGATTGAATATGGAAAGAGAACTCTGGGCTTTAGTTAGATAGTCCTAGGAATCTTTGGCATGCAGATTGTCTTTAAGGCCTTGGAAGGGATGAAATAACGGGGGGTGAGGGGTGGGTGGGGTGTGGAGATTCAATAATAAAGGAGAAGGGCGGCTGGTATACACCTTTACAGATATTCTAAGTCTGAAGTCCTGGGGAACTCTCATCTCAGGAGGTAAAGATTAAAAATGTAAACTCTTCAATTGAAAACATATCTGCAGGAAATGATGCAGGCCCTTCTTTGAGTCCCAGAATATGTAGGAAAATGATGCAGAGAGATGACCACAGTGCAGGAATCTATAATTTTTGGTCTTAGGATGCCTGCAGGAAAACTAAGTCCTCTCTCGTTGATGTGGCCTTCTGACAAGTAGTAATCTCTCCATAAGTGCATGAAGACCAGAGCCTAGAGAATTTTACAAAGCTCTATTTTCACTCTCCTGCTTGTCTTAAAGAAGCAGTGAACTGCCTAAGGAGAGGCCCAGGCATCGCAAAGTACAGGCAGCCTGTGGGACCTGCAGGCCTCAGTCACACAGCCTCAAGGAAATGCATTCTGCCCAAACCTGAACGAGTTTGGTTACAGATTCCTCCCCAGTCAACCTTCCAGATGAGAACCCAGCCCTGCTGACATCTTGATAGAATTCATACAAAAGCCAGAGCAGAAGAGCAAGTTAAGCTGAGCCCAAACTCCTGTCCCACAGAAACTGTGAGATGATGATAAAATATGTGTTTAAAGTGCTAAGTTTTTGGTAGTTTGTTATGCATCAGTAGAACATATATAGCATGGTGTGTGTGTGTGTGATATTCATTAAGATCTATGTTGAAGGTGGGGAAAACAGAAAACATGTCAGGTGTATTTTTATAGGGACATTTTTCCTGAAAGTGTAATGGTTAGGAGGAACCATCTCTTTCCCCACAAAAACTGTGTACATAAAAGTAAGAAGCCCTCATTTAGGTAAGGTGATTGGCTCAGAAAGCTCAGTTTCTAGATGGGCAAAGGAAGAGTGCTGGGACTTTGCTAGCACATTACACCATTTAATTCTCTAGTTTTTCATTTTCATTTGATCATTTTGGGGTTTCTGCCCCTAACTCATGTCTTCCTTCCAAGATATGCATTTATAGTTTGTAACAGCCAATGGCCAATGGCAGTGCACTCCTGGTTGAAACCCCACTTACAGTGAGTAACATTTCTCCCAGTTTAAATGGGAGAAACTTTAAAATGCTGTAAAGTCTGGTTAGATTAAGAGAATTAATCACTTTTTATGTACCCGTGACATTGATTGGTCACTTTTACAAACTGATTCAAATTAACAACCAAATAAAACTTTGGGCAGCTTGGAGAAGTACACCAACAAACAAAAGTATCTGACAGTATTTTAAAGTATATAATATTAAAAAGAAGGAAATATTCACATCAGGCATGAAAAAAACATATAACCTAGACCTCACTAAACCTTAGTAAAAAGAAATTCTCTGAATGAAATATTGAACCTCTTTAAATAACTTTCTTTTTCATGTGTCTTTCATTGATACTATAAAAGAATTCACTGAAGGTCAGCAATTCTCTTTGAGGTCTCCATAGTAACTGTGACCTTAGCCATATCTTTGATTTGGAACATCAGAATGTTATAAATGATATTAAACACATGAACACTAGATAAGGGCACTGGCACCATATTTGATGCAACATCAAAGTCACTTTCTTGTTTGCTCTTGTATATTCATATTGTTTCTGGCTTTTTCTATTTTACTTCTTCCCTCATAGGAGACAAGACTTGGAAATCTTATAAAAATGACAATGGAAAATTTATCTAGAGTCTGAAATAAACCAGAGCAGCTGGAGAAGGAGCTGATGTGATTCAAGAGGAAGACTCCAGAGCTGATCTTTACACGGTAGGAGCAGCTCTTTGTTGGAACCAAGATTCTTATAAAAATTAAGAGTGTGTGATGTGATCCTGAAAAGAAATTCTAATCATAAAGGTTAAGTCAGATGATTAGAAAGAAATGAGAATGGCAATATTCATTGGGAAAGTAGAAAAAAGAACAACCACAGAAATGAATGGAAAAAGTTTATATTAGCAAATGAAGTTGAGAATTGCCCTAACAGCGTAACAGGTGGGGGAAACATCAGACCTTGAAAGGAACAGAATCCCTTTGAACTACTTATACTTGGTGACCTCAAAGGTTGGCAAATTCAGGAGACAGCCTCAGCTTTAACACAGCTGCTCTGTGGCATTATTAATGGCACAAAAATGGATCTGGGAATTGGTAAAATAGTAACAGCTAAACCAACAGTTAAAAAATAGAATGATGTCTCCAAGTCATGAAGACTATCCATCAATTATACAAGAAAGATACCTTCTTGCTGGAAATGAAGAGAAGGCAAGAATCTTCAGCCTATATTAACCTCAACAACTCTGTATTTTATTTCATTTTGATTTAAACCCAGTCTAGTTTGTGTCTATAACTTTTGATTTGAATATAGTTTGGGAATTCAGTTCAGTTCTCCCTGAACTTTACCCAACAGCCACCCAAGTGGACCACCCTAAAAAGATAAGTGAAAAGGTAGGGTGGGCCTCTTAATGGCTCAAGCACTGAAAACCATCTTTCTCCCCAGTTGTTTGTTATTTATAATTATGAAAGTGAAAGTGTTAGTAGCTCAGTCATGTCAGACTCTTTGTGACCCCATGGACTGTAGACCGCCAGGCTCTTCTGTCTATGGGATTCTCCAGGCAAGAATATTGGAATAAGTTGTCATTCCTTCCTCCAGGGGATTTTCCCAACCCAGATATCTAACCCTGATCTCCTGCATTGTAGGTGAATTCTTTACCATCTGAGCTACCTAGATGCCATTTATAATTATATCATATGAATACTGGGCCCTCAGGGGAAAAATAGGAAGAATACACAGCTTTTCCAGTGGTACTCGCTGAGTAGTTTCTCTATCCTTCAAAAAATAATGGGCTCAGGAAAATTGTTCTGGAGACCAGTGCATCTCAAGCCTTAGTGTATTTAATAATCAGCTGGGGAGAGTTTTAGAGCAAAGACTTGACCCTTGTGCCAAGAGTCTCTTGATAGAGATCTTCAGTGATGATTTTTTTCCTTATTTACCCACACCAGTCAAACCCTTAGTGAAAGCCTTGGTGAGAGAAAATTAGGTCTGTGGGAAATTCTGTATTTCTCACTTTTTCCAAACACACTCAGTAGATGCTAAAAGGCAGTGTTGTTATGGATCACTGCATTGACTTTATTAACATTTCTGTTTAAAACCTTTCATAGGACTGATTTAGCATCTTTCTGATAGAGGCTTAAGATTATAAAACTTTGATCAGATTGCTTATCTTTATGTTCCTTTAAGTGCTTTCCTAGCAGGAGGGTGAGCTGATTTTCTTCAAAATTTCCCCATGTTTCTGAGGGAACAGAAAGGGGTACTGATGCTTATTGGAAACCTACCATATGCCAGGCATAGTACTATTCCTCTTTTAAGTTGTCTTATTTAATCCTTACAATAGCCTTCATGAAATATCACTGTTCTCATTCTCATTTTATAAATCATGTAATTAAGTACAGAGAAATTGAGTCACTTAATAAAATTACGTGGCTCCAAAGCAAATAAACTGAGATTTGAATCTTATTTCTTACTATTTTGCTACACAACTTGTCCCATTTTCTGAATTGCTTTAAATTACAAATTACCCCAGGGTGATTATACTTCCAACATCTTTTCTGTCTTAAAAGGTAGGAAATCTCCCAATTTATACCAAATAATCATTCTATCTATTCCTAAACTCAGAGCCTGGAAAAATCAGTATTGCCTTTGCTCTTTTTTTCTCATATTGTTCATTGCTAATCTAGACAAATTTAAGTACAATTGAAAATTTCTCTGTTCACCGTAAGAGCAGGTCAACAGTTCATTATTCAATGCTTAATAAGGGTTATCACTACCCTCCTTAATTTATTTAAAAGATCCTTTAGGAATAAAGATACAGCAGGACTTTCTAAGACACTATTTCTTATGTTAAAGCTACATTTATTCTATTTAACAAAAAATGCTTTTAAAAAAGTTCAACAAAAATCTGGCATCTTTCGACATAATATAATTATGAAGAAGACCTGTATGTTTCCCTTTCTCTTGAAAAGGTCAGGAATTTCATCCCCATTATAAACTAATAAAGCCTTCTAGGAAGACTGAGACTGACATTTTTTTATATTCTCAGCTGCCTCCAGTTTGTAAATCTATTCACGCATTCAACAAAACTTCATTGCCTTCTTACTGTGTGTTCAGCTTAAAGAATACTTTGGTGAACAACCTGATTAAATGTTACCTCCGTTTTCATGAACTCCAAAGGCATGAGGGATCATCAACTTATTTTTTCTAAGTTTCTATATTAATTGTAGTGATAAAACGCTAAAGCAATCCTGTGAAAAATTTTAATTTAAATAGAAATGTTAATATAGCCAATGCACTGATCCATAAGAATATTACCTTTTAGGATCATAAATGTATATGTTAACTGTGTGATTAAATCACAAACCTAAATTTTTACTACCATTTTTCTTTTCTCTAGGGTAGAGTTTCAAGTTTCACATAATAGTAATAATATTAAATCTAATAACATTCACAGGAAGAACAACCTGTTAGACATTCTGTATAGTGTGGTTTCTACCCTTAACTTACTAATTAGAATAAATCTTTAGACACTGAGGTAAATATAATTATATTGCTTATTTGTAGGTATCTTTAAGTATATAGATTGTTTTTTAATCAAATAATTCAAAGTTAACTATCTCCTGTCCAAACTCTTTTGATTTGTCCCTTTGTCTCAAATAGTCACCACCCGCCCCCCGACCCCCCAAATACACCACTACTGTCTTTCACTCCTGAAAACAAAGAAAAAAAATGTCATTCTAGTGACCATTAATCAGAGTGTCAGCTCATTTGGATAAAGACCTTATAAGGAATGCATTTGACAAAACCATCAGGAATATACAAGGGAGAGAGAATAATCTCTTCAATAAATGGTGTTGGGAAAACTGGTCAGCAGATGCAAAAGAATGAAACTGGACCACTATCTTACACCATACACAAAAATCAATTCAAAATGGTTTAAAGACTTGAACATAAGACCTGAAACCAGAAAACTCCTAGAAGAAAACATAACTCCTTAACATCAGTCTTGGCAATGTTTTTTTTTTTTTTGTTTTTTTATTTAACACCAAAGCAAAGGCAACAAATGCAAATATGAATAAATAGGACTACATCATACTCTAAAGCTTCTGCAAAGCAAAGGAAACCATCAACAAAATGAAAAGGTAATCTACCAAATGGGAGAAAAATCTTTGCAAATCAAATATTTGATAAGGTATTACTATCCAAAATATATAAGAACTATTACAACGCAACAGAAAAGAAAATGTACAATCTGATTTTAAAATGGGCTGTTATCAAAAACACAAGACATAAGAAGTGTTGGTAAAAATGTGGAGAAAAAACAATTCTTGTGCATTGTTAGTAGAAATCTAAATTGGTGCAGCCACTATGGAAAATAGCATGAAGTTTCCTCAAAAAATTGAAAATAGAGCTACCATAAGATCCAGCAATTCCACTTCTGAGTATTTATCCAAGGAAAATAAAATCATGAACTTGAAAAGATATCTTCACCCACATGTTCATCACAGTATTATTTGCAAATAGTCAAGACAAGCTAACAATCTAAGTGTCCTTCAGTGGTTTAATGGATAAAGAATATGTTGGGTCTATGTATAGTTCTACTGCCAAGATATTGCAGATTCTACTCCAGACCACCACAGTAAAGCAAAGATCACAAAAAGTCACACAGATTTTTTTTTTTATTTCCCAGTGCATATAAAAGTTATGTTTACATGGATCAATGGAACAGAATAGAGAACCCAGAAATTAACTCATACACCTAGGGTCAATTAATCTTTGACAAAGGAGGTAAGAATATAAAATGGAAAAAAAAAAGTCTTTTTAACAAATGATATCAGGAAAGTTGGACAGCCACATGTAAATCAATGATGTTAGAACACACCCTCTTAGCATACACAAAAATAAAGACTTAAATATAAGACATGACCCCATAAAATTCCTGGTACAGAACATAGGCAAAACATTCTCTGACATAAATTGTACCAATATTTTCTTAGGTCAGTCTTACAAGGCAAAAGAAATAAAAGCAAAAATAAACAAATGGAACCTAATCAAACTTATAGGCTTTTACACAGCAAAAGAAACCATAAACAAAATGAAAAGACAATCTACAGAATGAGAGAAAGTATTTGCAAATGATGAGATCAACAAGGGTCTAATTTGCGAAATATACAAATAGGTCGGACAACTCAACAATAAAATTAAAAAAAAAACACTCAATCAAAAAATGGGCAGAAAACCTAGGTAGGCATTTCTCCAAAGAAGAGATACAGAGGGCTAAGAGGCACATGAAAAGATGTTCATATGGCTAATTGTTAGAGAAATGCCAATCAAAGCTACTATGTAAGGAGATAACACCTCACACTGGTCAGAATGACTGTCAAGATTTGAGTCTACAAATAACAAATGCTATAGAGGGTGTGAAGAAAAGGGAATCTTCATACACTGTTGGTGGAAATATAAGTTGCTGCAGCCACTATGGAAAACAATATGGAGGTTTCTATTGAAACTAAAAATAGAGTTGCCATATGATCCAGTGATCTAACTCCTAGGCATATATCCAGACAAAACTATAATTCAAAAAGATACATGCAATTTTATGTTCATCACAGCACTATTCACAATAGCCAGGACAGGCATGCATGCATCTCTGTGTGCAGTCATGTCTGACTCTGCGACCCCACAGACCACAGCCTTCTAACTCCTCTGTCCACGGAATTTTTCCAGGCAAGAATACTGGAAGCAACCTAAGTGCCTATCTACAGATGGTTGGATAAAGAAGAAGTGCTACATATATACAATGGAATACTACTTGGCCATAAAAAGGAGATAATGCCATCTGCAGCAAATGGATGAACCTAGAGACTATCATAGTAAGTAAGTCAGACAGAGAAAGACAAATATCAGATGATGTTAAGTGGAATCTAAAATATGGCATCTATGAAACAAAAACAGGTTCACAGACATAGAGAATAGACATGTGGTTGCCAAGGGGGACTATAAAGAAAGCTGAGCAGCGAAGAATTGATGCTTTTGAACTGTCGTGTTGAAGAAGCCTCTTTTGAGAGTTCTTTGGACGGCAAGGAGATCCAACCAGTCAATCCTAAAGGAAATCAGTCCTGAATATTCATTGGAAGGACTGATGCTGAAGCTGAAACTCCAATACTTTGGCCACCTGATGCGAAGAACTGATTCATTTGAAAAGACCCTGATGCTGGGAAAGGTTGAAGACAGGAAGAGAAGGGGATGACCCAGGATGAGATAGTTGGATGGCATCATCGACTCAATGGACCTGAGTTTGAGCAAGATCTGGGAGTTGGTGATGGACAGGGAAGCCTGGCGAGCTACAGTCCATGGGGTCTCAGAGAGTCAGACACGACTGAGCGACTGAACTGAACTGAACTGAACTGAACTGCCAAGGGGGAGGGAATGGAAGAGGAATGGAGTGGGAATTTGGGGCTAGCAGATGCAAATGGTATATATAGAATGAATAAATAACAAAATTCTACTGTATAGCACAGGAAACTATATACAATATCCTGTGATAAACCATAATGGAAAGTAATATAAAAAGAATATATATATGTATAATCAAATCACTTTTCTGTGCAGCAGAAATTAACACATTGTAAATTAACTACTTCAATAAAAAAGATTTAAAAAATCATTATGCTTATTCCTTAAACTTATACAGTGCTGTATGTCAATTATAACACTAGATGAAAAAAATAAAAAAGTTATGTTTCCACTATACTGTAGTCTAAGTGTGCAATAGCATTTTGCTTAAAAAGTACATTAATTAAAAAGTTTATTGCTAAGAAATGCTAACCATCATCTCATCTGAACCTCCAGTGAGTTGGAATATTTTTTCTGGTTTGAAATATTTTGAGAAATACCAAAATGTGACACTGAGACACAAAGTGAGCAAATGCTGTTGGAGTAATAGACTGGCTCAACAATCAAGTAGCTGACAGGTATGTCTTACAGTGGAATACTATTTGATCATAAAAAGAAGGAAATCCTGCCACTTGCAAAATGAATAGGCCTCAAGGGCATTATGCTAAGTGAAATAAATCACTCGAAGTAAGGTAAATACTGTATGGTATCACTTATGTGCAATCTGAAAAGAAAATCAAACTCAGATATAGAAATCAGTTTGGTGATTGACAGAGGCAGGGGTGAAGGAGGTCAAAAGTTACAAACTTCTGGTGATAAATAAGTCCTGATGATGTAATATACAGCATTGTGACTATAGTTAACAATACTGTACTGTATGTTTGAAAATTAGAAGAGTAAATCTTACATGTCCTCATCGCAAAAAGAAAAAATTGTAACTGATGGACATTAATAAACTTATTGTAGCAGTTATTTCTTAATATATGCATATATCAAATCATTATGCCACACACCTAAAATGAATACAATGTTATATGTCAATTATAACTCAATAAAACTGCATTTGAGCTTGTAGTGACTCTCCTAAAAAAATAAACAGAACAAAGTAGGGGCAGACAGGTTAAAAGTAGGACATTCTGTAAGTGTATTAAATATTATAGATACGTGAAAAATGAAATTTGATAAATATGTCCATTAAAATAGTTATTAGGATTATAGGGTTTAAATAAGAACTACAAATAGACACATAAAGACTGGTTCTCTTAGACAAGATGAGAATCACTCATTTCCTTAAACCAGCTAGAGTAATGAAAAGAAAAATAAACTGAAATTGAACAGTTTTATAAGTATAGAATTGACTCCATTTTCCATAACATTACACTGATTTCCATCATCTGTCTTAATGCAAGGGGTTTTGTCTACATTGAAATGGACGTGTCCTTGTTACTTACTACCTGTGAAGCAGGGATACCTTTTTATTTTGCCTATGTTTTCAAAGAGGAAAGCACATTTCTGCTCTCCTTGCCCAGAAACGAAAAGTATGAGGATACTTTGAATTTCTCCCTTTCCGTTTTTTCTCCCTTCTCCTCTGAAAGTGGAATGACTTACCTGAGTGAAAAGTTTGGGAGGAAAAAAGCTAAGCGTGCTTGACTCAGGCCCCGGTGGCCTTTTCACAGCCCAGCTACCTGCCTGGTCTGTGCACTCCTTTCTGCTCTTCATTCTGTGGGTAAGCTCGTGAGAGCAGCTGTATCCCTGCTGGGGCATCTCTTCTTATCCAGTCAAATCTGATTCCTTTAGCTAACTCATTTGGTCACAGATCCTAAGTCATTCTCTCTGATAAACTTAACTAGTAGTAAAGTTCGTATTTTGAGCTCTACTTGCCAGTTTTTGATTTTATACAAACTCAGAAATAAGAAACAAATATGGATGCCATTTATTGGATTCCTGTGCCTGCTTGCTAAGTCGCTTCAGTCGGGCCCGACTCTTTGAGACCCCATGGACTACAGCCCACCAGGCTCCTCTGTCTATGTGATTCTCCAGGCAAGAATACTGGAGTGGGTTGCCATGCCCTTCTCCAAGGGAATCTTCCTGATCCAGGGATCAAACCTGCGTCTCTTATATCTCCTGCAATAGCAGGCAGATTCTTTGCTGCTAGCGCCACCTGGGGTCATATTGGACCCCTAAAACTCTTAAACTATTTCAGTATTCAACTTGTCCTCATTAGAACACTGTTTATAGAGAAAATCTGAATAGTTTTTAGGTCACTTCAAGCATAAACTTCAATAAGTGGTCTGGGATTAAGCAAAGGATGATAGAACTGTCCTATGTAAACATGAATTTAGTGTAAATTTCAAGAATATATAAGAGCCATGGATAAAATACAGAGAAAAAGGAATTAATAGTTTTTAATATAATTTTCAATAAGCTATTCAATTTATCAAAAATTGGCATGTTAAGAATATGCATAATTAATCAAAAATTTGAAATTCATTTATCATTAAAGGACAAACACATGCAAGTTGTTAGTTGATTATTTAAACACAATTCATTTATTTTAGTTTTTGATTACAAATTTTTAAGTGTTTTACTATATTCATCATACTCTTAAAGGTTGTTTATCCTCCCACAACTTAAAAAATCATGTGTGTGCAAATGTGTGTACACATACATATGAATTGGAATTTACAATTGAATTGTTCAAGGATTATTTGCTTTTGAGAAGATCTTTCCCTGGGGAAGCATGTTTTCTAGCATTTTTCTTATTGAATAGGTCTTTGGGTGACCTTAACTTTATAACCCCTAGAAGCAGAACTATAAGCAAAGTAATCATACTCACACAACAAACATTTCCTTCCTCATCCTCCAAAAACTAGTGTTCCTCTTAGCCCTGAAGAATAAATTTTTTTTTTATTTCTGTATACATACTTATTGACTAGAATTATATATACACAATACTTTTGGTTGCACACGTACATGCGCACAAGGACACACACACAGACAAGCATATGTTTCTCCTTGTTTTCTGGTGAGCAGACATTTAAACACACACACGACTGTGAGGAAATGAATCTATCAGATGCTGATCATTTGTATACAATAATTTTTTTTTCAAATGAAGTTTTATGTAAAGTTAGTTCTTAGTCCACTGCTCCTTGTTCTACTAAAAGTTTCAAACATAGTAAAATGAAAATATGTTGTCTGAGCCTTGGAAGTCTTTCTTCTGGGTGATCCTCCCACCAAGTAGGTACCCTCTGAACATATACCTTCAAAGCTGTTTATCTTTATGCCTGCTGGATATCTCCAACATGACTTAAAGGGAATATCCAAAATCAACGTGCCTTAAATGTAAATTTGGCATCTTTCCCCTCATACACATTCACCTTCTTATGTTCTCTAAGATAGGGCACCTCCAACCCAAACCAGAGATCTTGCTCTCATCATAGTTCCCTTCTTCTTTCTACTTCATTCTTTCCCTCATATCCAATTAGTCACCAAACGTTAATCCTGCTAAACATACTCTGTCTCCTTTTAGACCATGAGTTCTAGATTTTGATAATGGTTTCTTGATTTAGTTCCACTGTGTTCTTCCTATAAACACTTAATAAGCCACCCTCTGTCCCCATGTCAAAATCATCTTTCTAACATGCAAAAAACCCTTCATGGGTCAGAGCCTTGCCGTGGTGCAGGTGCCTGCATAACTCAGTGAAGCTCTGAGCCATGCTGTGCAAGGCCACCCAAGACAGATGGTCATAGTGAAGAGTTCTGACAAAACGAATCAGACGGGACTTAGTGCCTGAACAACAACATGCAGATATGATTATGTTGACCCCCCAAAGAGTTATATGGGTCATCCCATTACTGATGTCATTGTGACATGGAAAGGTCAAGTAATATAGTAGCGTCAGGGCACGGAAATGCTTACCCTCTTTCATAGTACTTTTTAAACTATACCATAATATGATGTTCTAAAACAAGAGAAGAGTAGAATGATCAGTATGAAAGGCATTCCTACAATGCATGTTTCGTTTTAAGGATGGAAACTAGATGCTGCGTTTTCTGTTTAGTGGGAGGAAATAGTTGAGGCCCTCCTGAGTCAGCAGTTGTGCAATACTGTCCTATTTCAGGCCCTGATTTCTACAACTAGATATAGTGCTATAGTTTGCAAATCTTCACTTCACCAATTAACTGCCAATTTATTTGGAGAAGGAAATGGCAACCCACTCCAGTATTCTTGCCTGGAAAATTCCATGGATGGAGGAACCTGGTAGGCTACAGTCCATGGGGTCACAAAGAGTTGGACACGACTGAGTGCCTTCACTTTCTTTCTTTATTATTTAACTTCGCATAGCTTAGTCATTTCAACATAATTCCCGGAACAAGGAGGCCCAGGCTCCTTTGAACCTAAGGTTCTCTGTTTTCTCTGAGAACTGAGCTTGTGTAATAGAAGGCACAAATGCTGAGGGACAGGCCTGCAACAACCGCTTTTCCAACACAAAGCTGTTATCAGCAACAGAGGCAAGCAGAGGAAGCAAGTTTACAAGATCACACCAACATCCCAGGCCCCAGTCAGGCCTCTGTGGTTTCAGAAATCTTCACATTCTGCCAACAGCAAAGCCTACATATCCTGTTTCCTGTTTTACTGTGGCCTTCTAGCTTATTCCCCAACTCCAATATCTGTCAATTCCTTAGTCATCACTGAAGGTGAAAGTCAAACGTTCTCTGCTTTACCCTCTGATATGCTGATTGCCATCAAACTCACACCTTATTCCTTAGACACACTTCAACTTCAACCACGTCTTTATTCTCTGCTCTTCCTCTGATCTTAGGAATTCATTTTTCTATGCCATCAAAGAATTTCCCATTATTTTGCCTTTGTAGGAACTTGGTTCCACCTTTGATTTTATTATATTCTTCATGACACATCACTAAACAACTTTCAGGGAAAGGGGAGAAGGCAATGACGACCTTTTTTCTCACAGAAACTTTTATACCATTACTTCAAAGCATTTCTCAGAGCCTCTGTGTTCACCATTTGCCTTATGGTTTAACTCGCCACCCTATGCCTCTAAGACCCAGTAGCCAATCAGGTGTAATGCTACCACTAACTTTTAGATAACCATAGATTATATTTACTTGACTATTTGAATATGTAAATGTTTTAATGTCTATATACATTCCCTTTCCTAAAATAAATAGTATGAACAGGATTGGTTTTATAAAAATTAATGTATGTAGTAGGTAACCCACAATGTTTTTGTTATCCAGCATAATGGATTACTTCTTTTCCATCATATCATTCCTGACATTCACATATAACCTCTAACCCTGGAATTCACTCTGCCCCTAACATCTACTTTATCCTTGAGGTGAGACCTAGATTTAGGTAGTGGGTATTTAAGAGCAGGATTAGTCACATGTTAGGAAGGGCAACTAAGAGCAACCAAAGTGTGTGCATGTATGCCCATAATCCATCTTATTCTTTATGGGTGCACTTTTACTACTTTCTGTAGCATTGATTGATACTTTCCCTTGGAGGGTTAGAACTTATTTTTCTGATGTGTATTACTGGAATAAGCACTGCATGCAGGAACAATGGATTTGTGAAGGGATTTGAAATTAGAAGGCCTGTGTTTGAATCCTCACTCTGCCACTTCCCAGCTATGTGACACTAGACTTCAAGGAGTCATAATGACAGGAGCAACAGCAGTGCTAATAGCCCAGAGATAGAAGTTGGACCAGAAAGAAGCTTAAACCAAATCATTGCTGAACCCAACATAAGTCCACCTCAGTCCTTATATGAGGTATATGAACTATGCTAAAGTTCTTATGCCACATCAACCAGATCTTAAGGTAGGCATTCTTAAACAGCCTACAGCAGTGAGGACAATCTCCAACATGATACACTAGGAGCTCCTTATTCCATGCTATAATTTATTTATAAAGGCAATGTGCACACCACACACACACACACACACACACACACACACACACACACACAGAGTGTGTGTCAGGAATGGAATAGGAGCCTAAGAAATGGACTTAATGTTAGGGTAGAGATCAAAGATTTGGTGACTCTCAAGGTTAGCTTGCATCTTAGGGATTTTTTGGATGTCAAAAATGGAGTTAACATCAGGGAGAATGCTCAAACTACTGCACAACTGCACTCATTTCACATTCGAGCAAGGCAATGCTCAAAATCCTTCAAGCTTGGCTTCAATAGTACATGAACTGAGAACTTCCAGATGTACAAGTTGGATTAAGAAAAGGCAGAGGAACCAGCAATCAAATTGCCAACATCTGTTGGACCATAGAAAAAGCAAGGGAATTCCAGAAAAACATCTACCTCTGCTTCACTGACTATGCTAAAGCCGTTGACTATGTGGATCACAGCAAACTGTGGAAAATTCTTAAATAGATGGGAATACCAGACCACCTAACTTGCCTCCTGAGAGGTCTGTATGCAGGTCAAGAAGCTACAGAACTGAACATGGAACAAAGGACTTGTTCAGAATTGGGAAAGGTGCATGTCATGGCTGTATATTGCCACCCAGCTTATTTAATTTATATGCAGAGTACATCATGAGAAATGCTGGGCTGGATGAAGCTCAACTTGGAATCAAGACTACTGGGAGAAATATCAACAGCCTTGGATGTGCAGATGACACCACCCTAATGGCAGAAAGCGAAGAGGAACTAAAGAGCCTCTTGATGAAAGTGAAAGAGGAGAGTGAAAAAACTGGCTTAAAACTCAAAATTCAAAAAACTAAGATCAAAGCACCTGGTCCCATCACTTCATGGAAAATAGATGGGGAAACAATGGAAACAGTGACAGACTTTATTTTCTGGGGCTCCAAAACCACTGTGGACAGCGACTACAGCCATGAAATTAAAAGACACTTGCTCCTTGGAGGAAAAGCTATGACAAACTTAGACAGTCTATTAAAAAGCAGAGACATTACTTTGCTGACAAAGGTCTGGATAGTCAAAGCTATGGTTTTTCCAGTGGTCATGTATGGATGTGAGAGCTAGATCATAAAGAAGGCTGAGCACAGAAGGATTGAGGATTCTAACTGTGGTGCTGGAGAAGACTCTTGAGAGTCCTTTGGACAGCAAGGAAATCAAACCAGTCAATTCTAAAGGAAGTCAGTTCTGAATATTCATTAGAAGGACTGATGCTAAAGCTGAAACTCTAGTACTTTGGCCACCTGAAGTGAAGAACTGACTCATTGGAAAAGACCCTGATGCTGGGGAAGTTTGAGCACAGAATGAGAAGGGGGCAACAGAGGATAAAACGGTTGGATGGCATCGTCGACTGAATGGACATGTGTTTAAGCAAATTCCGGGAGATAGTGAAGGACATGGAAGCCTGGCATGCTTCAGTCCATGGGATCTCAATGAGTTGGACAGGACTGAGTGACTGAACAACAACAAATGGAGAATCTGAGGCTCAGTGATGGGATAAACACGACCCAAAACATTGAACTTATTACTTGATAATGCAAAAACTGTAAAACCCTATTTTTTTTCCTGATCACAAAATGCCTATAATTTTAAAATGATCTCCTTAGTCATTTCTACTTTACTCATTATCTTCTACCACACCAGCTTTTCTCTCTCTCTAGGCTTCAAGACATCCTGGAAGGTAAAGTCAAGTGGCCCTTAGAAAGCTTCACTATGAACAAAGCTAATGGAGTTGATGGAATTCCAGTTGAGCTATTTAAAATCCTGAAAGATAATGCTGTGAAAGTGCTGCACTCAATATGCCAGCAAATTTGGAAAACTCAGCAGTGGCCACAGGACTGCAAAAGGTCAATTTTCATTCCAATCCCAAAGAAAGGCAATGCGAAAGAATGCACAAACTACTGCACAATTGCACTCTTCTCACACACTAGTAAAATAATGCTCAAAATTCTCCAAGCCAGGCTTCGGTAATATGTGAACCATGAACTTCCAGATGTTCAAGCTGGTTTTAGAAAAGGCAGAGGAATCAGAGATCAAATTGCCAACATCTGCTGGATCATTGAAAAAGCAAGAGAGTTCCAGAAAAACATCTATTTCTGCTTTATTGATTACACCAAAGCCTTCGACTGTGTGGATCACAATAAACTGTGGAAAATTCTGAAAGAGATGGGAATACCAGATCATCTGACCTGTGTCTTGAGAAGCCTGTATGCAGGTCAGGAAGCAACAGTTAGAACTGGACGTGGAACAACAGACTGGTTCCAAACAAGAAAAGGAGTATGTCAAGGCTGTATATTGTCACCCTGCTTATTTAACTTCTATTCAGAGTACATCATGAGAAATGCTGGTCTGGAAGAAGCACAAGCTGGAAGCAAGATTGCCGGGAGAAATATCAATAACTTCAGATATGCAGACAACACCACCCTTATGGCAGAAAGTGAAGAGGAACTACAAGCCCTTTTGATGAAAGTGAAAGAAGAGAGTGAAAAAGTTGGCTTAAAGCTGAACATTCAGAAAACTAAGATCATGGCATTTGGTCCCATCACTTCATGGGAAATAGATGGTGAAACAGTGGAAACAGTGACAGACTTTATTTTTGGGGGCTCCAAAATCACTTCAGATGGTGATTGCAGCCATGAAATTAAAAGACGCTTACTCCTTGGAAGGAAAGTTATGACCAATCTAGACAGCATATTAAAAAGCAGAGACATTACTTTGCCAACAAAGGTCTGTCTAGTCAAGACTATGGTTTTTCCAGTGGTCATGTATGGATGTGAGAGTTGGACTATAAAGAAAGCTGAGCACTGAAGAATTGATGCTTTTGAACTATGGTGTTGGAGAAGACTCTTGAGAGTCCCTTGGACTGCAAGGAGATCCAACCAGTCCATCCTAAAGGAGATCTGTCCTGGGTGTTCATTGGAAGGACTGATGCTGAAGCTGAAACTCCAATACTTTGGCCACCTCATGTGAAGAGTTGACTTATTGGAAAAGACCCTAATTCTGGGAAGTATTGGGGGCAGGAAGAGAAGGGGATGACAGCAGATGAGATGGTTGGATGGCATCACCGACTTGACGGACATGGGTTTGCATGGACTCCGGGAGTTTGTGATGGACAGGAAGGCCTGGTGTGCTGCGATTCATGGGGTCACAAAGAGTCGGATATGACTGAACTGAACTGAGGCTTCAGTGACATTTCACTGACCATTTCCTTCAACATGACTTTCAAGCTCCTAAGCACTGCCACAGAAGGCTGCGAATCTAGTATTAACTATGTCTACCACATATATGTATCCCTAAGGTCACTTCAGAGGAGGCTGCAGCTCACAAACCTCTGATTGCACTTTGTATGAATCTTTCTTTTCACATTGCCATGCAGTGTTTTCCCCAGTTTTCTAACACGCTTATGCCCCAAAGCCATACTGTACCCCCTTCCTTTTGTTCTACATTTAGAATCACTTCTTTATTGTGATCAGTTAGCTTCTATGACTCCTTTGATATTCATTCTCTCCATGTCAGATTTCTTTTTCACCCATCCAGTTCTCCTTCCTTCTCTGTGCAGACAAAGTTTATTCTTACCCTTTCCAATATACCTTGTATACTAACTGCCATCTCTTCCTATCAATTTCAGCACCGATTGCTCAACTGGCCTTCACCTACAGTCACAACATTTCCATTGACTTTTTTTTGATACACCAACAAAAAAGTAAATAAGTAAATATATTGAAAAGCCTTGAATATGTGTGTGTATATGAATGAATGAATAGCTTTTCTGTCCCCTCAATATCAGTTGTTTGTGGGCCTGAGATATTTTATGAACACCACAAAAGCATGTTCTATTCCCAGCTGGCTGATCTCCTTGCATGGGAACTTCCAGTTCCAGTATTGACCTGTGAAGTGTGGGCATCAGTCATCAAATAGTGATGGTTTATTGGTTCTGCCAGTTACTCCTTGGTCACATTTCTGAACTGGACACTAAGGTCAGACACTGAATTGTAGGCAATGAGCACTGTCCTGGATGAGACGTTTCATCTACTACAGAAGTTTGAGGGTGGGGTTATGGATTTCTCTGAGGCTTAAGCAATGGCCAGATTAAGCTGTGTTCAATTTCTGGGCTGGTTTTATCACAAGACTTTTGTAATTTTCAAGGAAGTGGGAGCTTGGGTTTGTGAATTTTTGAAACCCATCTATGGTTTAAACAAATGTGGTTGTATTGACTATATTAATTGAGATTTTCCTCTGAAATGTTTTGAAAAAGATCATATTTCTTAATAGTTTTGTTTAACTATGCAGTGCTGTGCCTAGTTGCTCAGTTGTGTCCAACTCTCTGTGATCCCATGGACTGTAGCCCACCAGGCTCCTCTGTCCATGGGATTCTCCAGGCAAGAATACCAGAGTGGGTTGCCTTGTCCTCCTCCAGGTGATCTTCCCAGCTCAGGGATGGAACCCAGGTCTCCCACATTGCAGCCAGATTCTTCACATTCTGAGCCACCAGGGAAGTCCAAGAATACTGGAGTGGGTAGGCTATCCCTTCTTCCTGAGAAGGGATTCCCAACCCATAAATCTAACTGGGGTCTCCCGCATTGCAGATGGATTGTTTACCAGCCGAGCTACCAGGGAAACCCTTTGCAAAAATAGATTGTTTGGAAAAGGGGTTTTAAAAAATCAAGAAAGCCAATAATCTATTTTATAATTTAAGTCTTATCAAGAATAGGTATTGTGTTTTAAAGGTATTTAATTTAAACAGTCATAAAGTGCTGGAATTATCTATGATCCTGATTTATAGTCTAACACTGGAAATAAAACAAGATTATTTTTCTTTTGCAAAGAGCAAAAGGTTTCAGAATCGAGTTTGTCTTCAAGCAGCAGCAAAGGCTTGCTGACAAGATATTTTGGAACAACTTGCTATTAGGAAGGAAGTATGAGTGGGAGGATGAGAAACAGCTCATGCCCATATGACACATACAAGTTGTGAATGTGTTAGAAGTCCATGATATAGAACATAAAAGGGTGTAGCAATTTATCTCAGTGACACAAAGGACCTTATTCTAATCTTTTGTTTTCACAGCTCTATTTTCAATTAGATCTTCTCTCTCTCTCTCTCTCTCTCTGTCTTCTATCCTCATTTACCTCAATCAGGTCATACACTGATGGTTATAAACATTACAATTTATAACATCAGGAGAAAATGCAGAACCTATCAAAATATCTTGAACAAACTTCATGGACTTTCATGTCAAAGCTATTTGCCCTAGTTATTCTAGGTATATGGCAAAATTGCTGCTATGTAAGACATACCAGTGAATTTCATCCTTTTTTTCATTTAGCAATAATTTATGCTTTTAGAGTTTCTTCAGGTAAAACTGTCACAAGGCTTTATATGCAGGCTTCTCCACATCCCACAGAAATTGGTAGTAAACACAACACTGTCAAATTATTATCCTAGAACACAACATGATCCAGTCATTCTTTTCCACAGTGCAGTTTACATGCACATTGAAAATCCATCCCATAATTTGTTCAACAATCATTGAGCTTCTGTAATTTTCCAAACACTTTGATATGTGCTTGAGGAATTTCTGAGAATATCTGTTCCTGCTCTTGAGAACTTTGGAGTCTACTCTGGGCCAAGAGTCTCTATAATCCCAGTTTTATCTCAGTTGTATCTCCTACACATAAACTTCTTTACATCCTCTAGCAAAGAGGCTCTGTCCTTAGTTCCTTGTAATACTCTGAATTTCCATATGGAACAAAGTTCTGTCAGTCTTCCCTAATAGTAATAATATTCACTTATACAAGTCACAAGAGTAGCTTGTAAGACTCTGAGTTCTCTGAGGGCAGTTCTCTTATATGTCATTTTCTCTTCTGAAATACATTTCCTAGTACCTTAACCTTTGTAAGATAATAAAAAATATTTTATACCCATTATCACAAGGAAGTTTATAGGGAAGGCCACATGGATGGACCAGATAATTAAGAGTTATGGGTTATAAATAAGTTACAAAGATGATGTGGGGTGTCTGTGTGTGTACACACACACGAACACACCTCTCTGTGTAGTTAGCTTGCAGATCCTCATGGCAAGATGGTCTTAAGATATATGTGGTATCAGGAACACTTCAGTGACATTCCCATTCAGAAGTGGCGAGTGAGAGGTGAGCGGTAGTCACCAGTCCATGGCAGTTCTGAAATCCAACTAGGAGAGCAATGCCAGGTCCTAATTTACAGCCCAGTCATGCTCCCTGGGAAACATTTCTTATGGTTTTAAACTCCACTTTCCAGCCTACTGGATCTACCCTTGGTCTCATCTCTGCTTTCCACAGGAAATGACCCAGGATTGCAGATGTTTAAATTTCTTAGTGTGCTCTTCACCCATAGAAAGTTTGGGAAGGCCTGTGACATTTTTATTTTGAACTTACTCCCTTCCTTTTAATTCAATTCGTCAGTCCTTCCACCAGTACAATAGCCTTCTTTCAGGAATGTTATTGATCTTTATACATCCCCCAGATTTCTTTGAAACAGGTCCCACTGCCTTGGGCTGAGAGTAGTCAGCATAAAGGGTGAAAGGGTCTACGAGGCAAATTTACTAGCTTTTTCTATATTTTGGTCCAGTGAAGAGGGTCTATGAGGTATACTATTAAATCAACCTTCAGTCTCAACAGAGGTAAAAGTGCAAATGGTACATATACACAATGGAATATTACTCAGCCATTAAAAAGAATACATTTGAATCAGTTCTAATGAGATCAAATCCATGTTTAAACTAAGCTGATACTCTCCTAGTAGGTCTCTGGATTTGGTCAGTATCTTGAGTCCTTCTCTTTGTGAACCATATTCTACAGAATTAACAGTCCCTGACCCTCTATAATTCCTCTAAATTGTGCTAAAATATGAAATACTTTCTTCTTAAGTTTATCTTTTTTTTTTCCCCTCATATTTTCCATATGTAGTTAGAAGAAGCCAGTTAGCACTTTCACCATTCTCCTCAGCCAGTTCAAAGAGTTCCTCAAGCACTCTTTCTATTACCACATTTCCACAGGCAAGGCTAATATGTCTGCCAATACATAACTTTAGCCCCTTTCCTCCAGCGTCCATTAGTTCTATTAATATAGGTTTCTTTATTGCCCTTCTTGTCTTTACTAACAGACACTGTAGGTCCTTACAGCTTTTTTCCATCACTGGTGTCAAAGTGATTGCCACTCATTTTGTTTTTTAGTTTTTATAACAAAGAAGCCCAGTTCTGGTGCCAGTAACTGTATCAGGCAATCAGGGGATGCAGAAATACCGTGTGGTTTAGGAAAAAAGACATGTGTAACAGGAATTCGAACGTCAACAACTGTGAGAGAAACTAAGAATATAAAAGTCAAAAAAGTGGAGGCATAATACCAGAGAACACTAACTAGCCAGCTCTGACACAGGTTAACGAGTTGGTTCCTGTGTGGAAATCTGGAAGCTATGCACATTCTTGAGAATCTGGGTCATGAAGGGAGGCAGGCGTAGAAATCCGTGGAAGGTTATTGGCTCCTCATGACCGTTGTCTCTGTGAGTTCACAGAAAAGCGTGTGGTGGTGAGCCTGGGTGCTGGTGACCAGTGAATACAGCAGTCAGCAAGGACAGCTAGACAGAGAGGGGAGGGGGGAAAGCTGGAGAGCACGTGCAGCTCTGGATCTGCCTCTCATTGCCTCTGACTGGTGGTGACCACTAGGCGTAATGGCCATTTTTCCTCCACCTTCCAGAATGCACACAGCTTCACACTGGTCAGCTCGAACCCAGAGCCGTACGGGGAAGGAGCTGACCACAGAACAGAACTATGCTGATTGAAGAAAATGAGAAATTTGTAAAAACATGTAAAGCAGCAGAATAAAGTTACCTTGTATAACTCAGTGCTTGCTTCTGCTATCTCTTCAGACCCCATGGACTGTAGCCCGCCAGGCTCCTCTGTCCGTGGGATTCTCCAGGCAAGAATGCTGGAGTGGGTTGCTATGCCCTCCTCCAGGAACATACTCAGTCCTGAGAGGTAAATGCTATTAACATTAAGCAGATTCTCATCATTTTTTTCTGAAATATTTCAGAAAATAAATAAAATAAATAAAATTCGTATTTGACTCTGTAGATCACAACAAACTGTGGAAGATTCTGAAAGAGATAGGAATACCAGACCACCTCACCTTCCTCCTTTGAATCCTGTATGCAGGTCAAGAAGCAACAGTTAGAACCAAACATGGCTCAAAATTGAGAAAGGAGTATGTCAAGGCTGTCTTTTGTCACCCTGCTTATTTAACTTAAATACAGAGTACATTATCTGAAATGCCAGGCTGGATAAATCACAATCTGGAATCAAGATTGCCAGGAGAAGTATCAATAACTTCAGATATACAGGTGATACCACCCTTATGGCAGAAAGAGAAAAGGAACTAAAGAGCCTCTTGATGAAGATAAAAGAGGAGAGTGAAAAAACTAGTTAAAACATCAAAAAACTAAGATCATGGCATCTGATCCCATCACTTCATGGCAAATAGAAGGGGAAAAAAATGGAAACAGTGACAGACTTTATTTTCTGGGGTTCCAAAATCACTGCAGATGGTGTCTGCAGCCATGAAATTGAAAGACACTTGTTCCTTGGAAGGAAAACTATAACAAACCTAGACAGTGTATTAAAAAGTAGAGACATTACTTTGCCAACAAAGGTCCACATAGTCAGAGCAATGGTTTTTCCAGTATTCATGTATGGATGTGAGAGTTGGATCACAAAGACGGCTGAGCATTGAAGAATTAATGCTTTTGAACTGTGGTATTGGAGAAGACTCTTGAGAGTCCTCTGGACAACAAGGAGATCAAACCAGTCAACCCTAAAGGAAATCAACATTGAATAATCACTGGAAGGGCTGATGCTGAAACTAAAGCTCCAATACTTTGGCCACCTGATGCAAAGAACCAACTAATTGGAAAAGACCCCGATGCTCGAAAAGACAGAAGGCAAGGGAAAAGAAGGGTGACAGAGGATGAGATGGTTGGATGGCATCACCAAGTCAATGGACATGAGCTTGAGCAAGTTCCAGGAGATGGTGAAGGACAGGGAAGGCTGGCATGCTGCAGTCCGTGGGGTCACAAAAAGTTGGACACAACTGAGCAACTGTACAACAACAGCAGCATTAACAATTTGTTTATGAAGCATGACATAGTGATTAAGGGCCTAGGTTTTGGGTTGCTCTGCTAAGTTTGAATACTAAGATGAAAGTGTTAGTCACTTAGTCATGTCTGACTCTTTGTGACACCAATGGACCACAACCCACAAGACTCCTCTGTCCATAGGATTCTCCAGACAAGAATACTGGATTAGGTTGCCATTTCCTTCTCCACGGGATCTTCCTGACCCAGGGACTGAACTCGGGTCTTCTGCAATGCAGGCGAACTCTTTACCATCTGAACCACCAGGGAAGATCTGAATACTAGATTCCTAACTAATAATTGTATCACCTTTGGGCAAAACAATGAATACTTGTTCCTGTTTATTGTATCTAAAATGAGGATAAAAACAGTACCTACATGTGATAAGTAGAATATGGCCTTTTAATTATGCCCATGTCCTAGTTCCTCAAACCTATGAATATGATAGGTTTTATGGTAAAGGGGAATTAATATTAAAGATGGAATTAAGTTTTCTAATCAGCTGGCTATGAGATGGGGAGTTTACACTGAATTATCCAGGTGGATTCCAATGTGACCACAGAAGATGTCATCAGTAGGACAGGCAGGAGAGAAAGAACAGGAGGATATGGTAGTCTGAGAAGTTTGAAAAGACTCAACGTGACCTTCCTGCTTTTCAAGATGTAGGAACTGTGCCATATGAAGAAGGAAGGCTGGAAAGCATCTAGAAAAAGGAAGAAACAGATTATTCCCTAAAACCTCCAGAAGGAACATAGACATGCCAGCATCTTGAGTTTAGCCCAGTGAGACCCAGTGAACTGTAAGAGAAGGAACGCGTGTTGTTTTAAATCATGAAAGTTTTGATAATTTGTTACAGTAAGAATAGGAAATTAATGCATGCATTCATGGTATTGTTGTGGGAATTAAATGAAATGATACATGTAGTCATGACTGAAATAGGTCCTCACACATGGTAACTATTCAATAAATGTGATTTTCTAGAAAAAATATAACTATATATGTCATATATATGATTACAATCCAATGTTATATGTATATATAATCTCCTGTGGTTGCATAGTTAGGTTGTATTCAATTTCTTGTCATTAGAAAAATACTTCAGTGGAAAAACTCTATGGAGACCTGTCTGTTTGATGCCTATTGCAAACTAAGTGGCAAATACAATGTTGGACACATAATAGGGGTCTATACATATGCGTTAATAGATAAATTAAAAAATGATTGACATATTTGTGCCTATGTATTTTTTCACATTTGTCTTTTGTCTTTGGGCTAGATTCCCAGAAATGGAATTACTGGATCAAAATGAGCTGAACATTTTCATTCTCTTTATCCTTACTGCCAAATGGATTTTCAGAAAGGTTACACCAATTTACACTCCCACAGTATTGTATGAATGTGACTTTAAGGTCCTACCCATGCTCACACTGAGTATCCTACCTTTTAAAATCTCTGATAACCTTTTGCCTATTTTTATCATGCCTTTAACTGAGTCTCTTGATTATCTGTAATGTTGAAAAGCTCATTAATGGTTATTTTATTTATTATTGGTCATTATCATAATTTCTTTTGTAAATTCTTTGATGGCTATTGTCAAATTACAAGTTATATTAAACATAAGGGAAGATAAGAAAGATATAGAAAATAATAAGCCCTCCTCAATCCACTGGCAAAATTTAACAGATGTTAGCAATTTTACAATATTAGCTTCATTTATTGATTTATTTATTTTTGAAACAGAATTTTAGAACTATATTTGAAACATCTTCTATTCTCCTTTCTCCTCCATCCTCTTCAAGGGGATACTTACTTCTGCATATTCTTGTTTATGTTTTTGTACTTTTATGTGTTCACACACAACACATGGTGCATTCACTATTAGTATGTGTGATTATTTTCTTCAAATTATATATTTGCTTTTCCAGATAGTATTTTCAGTCAGTATTATCCATTATTAATCAATTAGTTCTTTGTGTCATTGGGTTTTAACTCTTCACTTGTCAAATTTGTTGTACACATTTTTCTGGTTAGTCATTTTAATCATATTTGTTTCTAAATTGATTTTCCACTGATTACATTTCTTTCAAAGTCAGTTACTTCATTTACTTCATTTGATTTTTTATTGTGTAGAATTAATATGAAAATTATATGATTTTCATTCATATATTTGGTTTAATGGCAAAGCATCACAGTAGTAATTATTAACATTTTCTGGTTTATAATTTCTAATCTTAGAATGAACTGCCGTAAGTGTAGATTTGATGGCAGCTATTAAAATCTGTTATCATCTTATTATTTTAACATGGAATTTGCAAAAGTTAAAATCTCTAAAGGTCTTATACCTTAATTCTCTCTTTTTACAATGTTATCTAATAGTGGAGGATGAAATGATAGTGATTTCATTAATTAAAATTTATCAAAAGAAAAATTCCAGCGATGATTTAATATTCACCCAATTTCAAGTGATAGTAATAGAAAACAATTTTCTGAGCTATTAAAAGTAAACGAGTGAAACATAAGCTTTTCAGTGGTAAGCTCCCCTGATTTTAATGGAAAGATGTTAGAATTCATTCAACATTGTTTAAGGGTGTGACATTCTTCTGATAAATAAAAAAGAATTTAATCCAACAGATGTCAGGTATAATAATATGGCTTCTTAGTATACACAGGCAAGAGATTATAAATGGAAATATATTCCAGACTTGTGACTTAAAAATTAAAAAAATCTGTATGTTAAAAATGAGATGGAATTATTACATAATTTATCAGTACTTCCACTAAACCTGTGACATATCATCAGTGGGTAAAAATCTAGGAGCCACCTTCTGTTAAGTTTTATTTTAGATGCAAACTGCCACAAAAGAGAGGCAAAATGAACCAATACTTTGCTGTGGGCATTTGTGGGGAAAGAGATGACTTTCCCTCATCCCCAGAAAATATGTAAAAATATGACCATTTGTCAGACTAAAAGAATAAGCTGTAATTCCAAAATCTTTCATTAGGAAGTATGTTCAGTATACAGTAGCTATGTTTATGAATGTTCGGAAATCTACAGACAGAGCTACAGGGATAGATTTCCACATTTGAAAATAGCAATTACCTAACATAAAAGTATTTAAAATTTTGAACTTACGCCCACAAAATAAAACAATAAAAAGCAGCTACATCTAAAGTTTTAACTTTGACCAGAGATATAATAAAAGCAAAATGAAAGCTGAAGAATTAGCAGCTAGAAATTAGATTTAGCTGACATTACCATGTGGAAATATTTCATTTAAATATACGTGAACCTTTAATACATTTCAATAAAACAGACACACAGGCACAATTAAGCCTACACTTATTAAGTAAATAATAATACAAGGAATTAAAATGTGTTTTGGTGAACTCGCTGTTAAGAAAGTACAACCACTTAACCTATTCACTCTGATTTTTTAAATCAGCACCCTTCAGCTTTCTTTCAGCCAGCTCTGCTGGAAACTGACAAAGAAACTAAACTCACATTCTATTGTTCTCCTCCAAAATGGCTCATCAATTTAGAATACTTGGGCAAATAAAACTGACAAGTGGCTTTCTACATTGAAGACACCTAAGAGCTATGAAAATGTTAATTATTTGTCTTTTACTCAACTATTCATGTAAATAAGAAAGGTCACAAATTTCGAAAGAGATAAGGTACTATTTGGGGAAATAATTCTGGGAGTGAGCACATTAGAAGGTAGGCTATTTATAAGCTGTAACTTTCTATAATCTGGTGTAAATATATATAGGCAGTGGAATAGCCAGATTTGAATTTGAAAACTTGCTACTGCTCTCAGAAGGGTTTCCACTGTTTCATTATGATTTATTTACTGATTTATTTTTCTGTCAGGATTAACGTATATGGCAGGCTATCTTTAGCAACCTGACCTAATGGTCTTGTTCCTCCATTCCTTCCCAAACCCATCCTGCTGGAGGGAACCTTTCTCAAGTGCCCTGGGAAGAAATCTTGGGAAATTCTTCAGCAGACTATTTAGAGAGCCCATGGTGATGGACATAGTTTCCGGGGAGGTGAAATGGCTTTTTTGAGGGCAGGCTGCTGTCTGGGCCTCCTTGCCAGATTCTTCTGTGGATACTTTGTTGCTCTGCTGTCTATGGCCTTTAGCCTGATGTAAATTTATTCCATTAAATTGAAGTGATTTTTTTTTACAGAAAGAATTTTCACATTAAATATCCATTTATAGTACATATGTGCTAATTCACTTCAGTCGTGTCTTTGTGACCTTTGCAACCCTATGGACCGTTTAAAGCCGGCCAGGCTCCTCTGTCCATGGGATTCTCCAGGCAAGAACACTGGAGAGGGTTGCCCTTCCCTTCTCCAGGGGATCTTCCTGACCCAGGGATCGAACTTGTATCTCTCAGTCTCTGGCACTGCACTGCAGGGTTTTCACCACTAGTGCCACCTGGGAAACCTCTGTTTACAGTAAGAAGTATGGATAAAGAAGCAAAAAGGGGAAAACATAAGAGAAGGGATGGGAGGATGAGACTGGAATACTAAATGTTCAGAAAGCATAAGAAATGTAGAGTTCTAGGAGCCACCAACTGGACACTGAGATGGCTACTACAGAATATCTCTAGGACACTTTTTGCTAGCAGCTCTTGAATGGTAGAAAGATGACATATGTTAATAAGTGCATATTTTGGGTGAGATCTAGCCTGTTTGGCAGAGACTGTAAAATAAGGGAATCTGAATTTTTAATTACACTTATAACCTACATTTTTATTAATTTCTAAACAGTTTTGTCTCTAACTCATTCGCAAATAAATTCCCCTACGAAAAATATATTTCTAAAGATATTGACTTAATATCCAAGGATGACATATTTTCATTTTGTCCAGTAGTTTTCTTCCAGGTCCATAGGTAGCATTCCTACTAAGGCCAGTCATTTGCACTGTGACAGCCATGTGCTTACAATTTGGAGAGAAACTTCTAAATTGGATCTCACCTAAAGCTTCCCACAGACATCCGGTTGTCCAGGTCTTGCAATTAATCATGAAAATAACACGTAGTAAATGAATACGGTGCATAGACTAATGTGGAAGCTTCTACTACCTAGCCAATACGAGCCTTAATTTCAGAACTGATGATGAGAAATATCTTGTTGATTGAGACTGATAATATTCAATTCAGGTCTTTCCATCAGGAAGGCAAAGATCCTCCAAGTCAAAAATTATCTACATAAAGAAAAGAAGGAGAGGCTCAAACGACAGGCTCAGCTCCTGACTAATTGCCATAAGAATACAATGTGTGGCTCTGCTGCTAGAGCTAAATTGGCACCCTGTACCTTCTTGTTGGAATTAAAAGATGGCTGGGGGGGAATACAAGAATACTCTTATAAAAAAAGTTAGGAGGTAATCTCGTTATAAGTTTTCCAAACTTCCCTACTGAATGTTTGTTCCAAACTTTATTTAAATAGCATGTTACAGCGATACCTCATTTACATGGTATGTCAAAGTGTTATAATTTCCACATTTCTAGAATCCCAGGTCCAAGACAGCATTGCATAATGAAGGGAAAGGATACATGATTTCTAGGAATGAATTTCAGTGTAAATAATAATCAGTGATTCTATCAACCTTCTAAGGACAGTGAGGAATCTATGATGTATTGTTTATTACATGCTCTCTGCTTTTACCCTCTATGGATTTCGGCACTTTCTGTAAACATGGATAGGGGCTTCATTATACGGTGGAGTATTTTTTAATTCTGTTACTTTTTTTTTTTTTACATTTGTGTTCTATCACAAAATTCATCTAAGCATAGAAATGGTTGTTTCTCATTGGGGAGTTTATCTGCCAAAATGTTATTGCTATAGGAAATGTATGTCACATTGGATTATCACTTGGCACTACCATGCCAGAACAGAGTGAGCTTTAAACTTGGTTTGAAGAAATCTAATTAGTATCAACTGAAAAAGAAGATCCCTAAAGATATTGCTTTCTTACTTTTCCTAATATAAAAGGTGATTTGTGACAAAACTGTTAATCTATAATCATTTTTGCTACTCAAAATCAAATTTGACATTTTCTGAACATATTACTCTTGGTAGTAGGTAAATTTCCTTAAAGCAAACTTAAAAATATAGCAGTGGGGGAAAATGAATAGAAAATATTATTCTGAGTGAAAACAGCTGTAACGGAATTAGTGAGTGAAAATATTGTAAGACTGTAAGGCCTTTGTAACTGTATTCAGTACAGTTCTCCAGACAAATTTAGTGATGTTTTATTTATTCAATTAATGATAATTTATTGAGTAACTACTATGCTCCAGGTACTGTTTTAATGAAGGAAAGGCAAGGACACCATGAAGACTGCAAAGACTATAAATCAGACCTTATCATTGCCCTTACCCCCTCTATGATCCACTCTTTGGGCAGATGCATATATACATATATAAACATATATATATGTGTGTATATATATATATATATATATATATAAACTAGTTTCAATCTTCAACAAAATTCAGTAGAAGTATGTATATATGTTTTATTTATAGACATACCTAGATATTTGCAAACATATATACATCCATACATGTATTAGAATACATCTGTACACACCTATTTGCACATATGCACAAGTAAAAGGATGAGATAAAACACACACAAAGGGCTTGTGGTTCACTGGAATCTGACCCATCTGAATGTTATTTGAACCACATAGAGCCTCCCTCAGATCTCTGAAAGTATTATAAGAGATCAGAGGTGCAGAGCATTTAGCTCAGGATCTGTCACACAAAAACAGCGAGAGAGCTATAGCTGTTATTTATTATTATTATTTTGTTTTATTGTGGGTGACTTCTTGGAGGAAGCAGTTGCAGAAGCAGATGTAGGTGAGAAGATAAAGGAGTACTAGCAGGAAAATGAAATATGAGAATAGTATATTCTAAGGGGAGAAGGAGAAAGTCATTCAAGAACAGGTACGAACTTCTATTACCACAAAATAGTATTAATATATGCCAACTTACTATTCCACCTGAGATAGTAAAACAAATTGTAAGAACAAAATTGTAAGAACAAAAAGAGGGCTTTTTAAATTTGTGTTTACATTGAAATAAAGATTTAGGCTTAGATGTATTTAAAATATACTGGAGAAATTAAAATACAATTAGTGAGGAAGACACATTAT
Organism: Odocoileus virginianus; assembly: GCF_023699985.2. Taxonomy (NCBI): domain Eukaryota; kingdom Metazoa; phylum Chordata; class Mammalia; order Artiodactyla; family Cervidae; genus Odocoileus; species Odocoileus virginianus. The sequence continues at coordinate 83,564,664 of NC_069676.1, forward strand.
TTATTTAGAAAGTTATACTGAAGATGAAGAAAGAACAGGAACTTGAACCATTATCCATAATTTCAAATTTAAAAAAATATATTTTGTGTTTAAAAACACAAAAATTGCTTTGGTTATAAACAAATTATAGAAGCAACTTGGCCAGTTATATACACACAAATACACACACCCCCTAATGCTTCCTGTTAATCTCTCTCTCTCTTTTCACTCATATCTTACATTTCTGCTCATTAATTTTTCTTCGTTTGATCTGACTTGTCCATAGTATAAATCTTATCCTTTGGGGAGATGTCTTTCAGATAGTGAGAAAGGTGAGAATTTATATTTAAATTGAAACTCTTTGTGATATGGAATTTCACTTATACATTATCTTAAAGGCATGAGTTAAAGGCAGGGTCCTTTTGCAAAATTTCTATGAAAGTATTTCACAGAGTGAGCTTTGAAGGATTATAAATCCTTTAAGCATGACATCTGGGGGGGGTGGTATTTTGAGAATAGTAGGCTTCTGTAAAATATACACACACATATTTGTAACTATTTACAACTACAATGTTATAGACAAAGGTAGGTAGGTGCTACTTAATACATACATAATACTTGAAAAATAGGAATGGATATATAGAAAAAGAGATGATAGAGTACAGATAGAGGTAAGAAATGAAAATCCATTTCACACAAACTGCTCATTCATGAGCCCTGGCTACTTAGGGTTCCCTGTGTGGATAACTGCATTATCACTTCCTCTCTCTTATAGATCATTTATCTTCTACTTATTGAGTAAAAGTGAGTTACTGTATTGAGTTGTATTATAGTCTATTTTATGAGTAGACTTATACTGGTTTTCATCCTTAAATTATACCCTCCCCACTCCATAGCTCTCCATGTTGAATTCTTACTCTTTTTAACAATGCCATCTTAAATGCCAACCCTGCCATGAAGTTTTCCTAACACTTCAGACTTTTTAGATTCTCGTCATTTGCACAGCATTTTGTTTGTACTTTTGGAATAATGTGATTTGTCATGTATTTTTGTGTGGGGGGTGGAGTAGGGGCAGGGGGTGGGGGGATATTTCTTCTCTTCCTGGAAACGGTTGGAAGGAAAATCTAGCATGTACTATGCTTTTGATAAACATTTGTCTAATTGCATTGAATTTAATTTGTAGGCAGCTTGTAAACTGATTGGTTTAACAAAACCTTTCTAAAGGTCCATCTATCTGCTCATTTAATAGTACTTACGCTTTATTCTCCTAATTCTAGTTACATGTATATAGATATAAATAAACTCATTTCTTCATGTGTTCAAATTCCCAATCTTTTATCAGTTTTTGATGTTACCCCATTAAAAAAATTACAGTAAAAATTTCCTAACAGGCATCTAGCATTATTTAGCTGTATTCTATGCAACTATCGTATTTTAAATGGTTTAATGATAGGAAGGCACAAATCCTTCAAGTATTTTTATCAGCCTATTTATCAGTATTCTTTTTTTGAGGTATAAACAATAAATAATATACAAATCAATGTATAGGCAATGTAAATATTACCATGTAAACCAACAAAGTATGTAAAACTTTAAAGCATAATAGTAACATAGTGAGGAGTTAAAACAATTCTATTGATTTTTATTTCTAACTCTTAATGCATCACTCATCTTCCTTTCATGAGTCAATTTCCTTTACTACTGCTCATTCAGGAGAACTGTTTTCTATCATAGTTATATTAGTCTTACTAATAATTAAAATATATGTGAGTATCCTGATGCTTAGCTATAATGATAACTCCAGAGTCAGTTGTTAATGGATATACCATTTGTGGGAAACTGCCTTATACTTTTGCTTTTCAAAAGTCAATTTGGTACCCTCCTCTGATTAAGAGTCCATGTTTCACTCAATCTAAAATTCTGGTCCATTACATAATTTTCAGAAGCTGGAAGAAAAGCATTTGCATCATTTCTGTTCCCAGATCTGTTCAATATATACTCCCAGTCTGTCATGCCTGAAATTAATTTTTTACAATCTGGATCTTTACTATATGCTAAAAATTCAGTACAAAAAAGGACCTCCTTCTGCAGGGAATATGTAAGCCAGAACACCATGTTCCATCTTTATAATGAAACACATAGTTCCTATCAAAAGGCAAATTTTTTGTTTCAAAATGTTTGAAGAGAATAATGCTTTAAAAGATTTCAAACGCTTATGCTTACTTTTGTGAAAGTGAAAAGATCTCTATCTCAAATGTACTTTAGCTTGAATCATACAGTTTGTGTGTAAACTGAACAACTTTTTATTTATTTCAAGCTATTTCCCTCTCTTTCATGATTCTGAAATAGGAAAACAAAAGTTAATAATTATAGAAATAGTTCCTCTCAGGATATTCAGAGTCAAGTGTATGACTATTAAAATGCATACTGATTGTTAATATCAATCTATTAAACAAATGATAACAAATTCTTCTGACTCATTAATCATAAAGCTTATCACATTCACAGCTAAAAATCTTGTTTTCCCCAAAGTGTAAAATAAATTCTATAGATTTTTTTTCAATGAGTAGTCCTAAAGAATAAATTTCAAATATAAGAGAAAATACAACATTAAATACAAAGTAAACAAACAAAAATCCTTAGTATGATATTGGGAAAATTATTTATCTCTGAGAGTATGCTCATTCTTCTGTTAAATGGGGATAGGCAAATATGAAGTTATAATAAAGTAATGTATATAACTGCTATAACAGAATCTGGATTAAATTCTGCCTTCTCTTGTTTTTCCTCCTTTTCCTCCTCTGATCTCCTCTTCCACTCCTTCTCTTCCTGCTCATCTTCCTCTCACTTTCCTTTCTCCTATTCCTCATAATTCTTTGATTTCAAAACAGAAAATTCTGAAGCTTCAGAAATGTGCAGCATTTGACTTGGATCTAGGATTCCAACTGAGACCTATATCACACCAAAGTCATTCAAATCTAACATTATTCTCCTCTAGTGCTTCCACTGATTTTTACGTAGTGTATTTGCCACAGACTGATTATAAGAACAAAACTTTCTTTTCTGGGGGGACAAATATTATATTTCTGAAAATATTTGCCTCATACTTTGGGATATATATTGTTTGGTGCATGGGTGTTTGTTAATGTCTGGCCTTCATAATTTTTCAAACCTAAATAATTAATAATAGACCTCTTTAGTTGATATAGTGTTTTTGCATTACTTTCTACTTGTTTGCTAATAATACTAACATTCATATGATGACTTTCTACAAAGTGTATTAATAAATGTCTGTCATTATTTTAAACTTCCTGGATTCTTTATGCTCTGGAGCCACATCTTACATTTCCCCCCAATTCAGTGTGATTTTTTTTTTTATTATTTGTCCTTTATTTCCATTTATCTTTATATAAGTATTGCTGTTTGTCATTATTGCATATTTTTATTAGTTAGGCTTAACTTATAATTCCTTTTGATGTTTACATTATCTTGACTGAGGCATTGCATGAATATCCTTATTCCACAATTATGTATATTGACCTTAACTTTCATTGCATATAAAGAATACTTTGCTAGCTGGACAGCTACATGTAAATTCATTAAGTTAGAACACTCTCTCATAAAATGTACAAAAATGAACTCAAAATAGTTCAAAGACCTAAATATAAGACATGATAACATAAAACTCTTAGAAGAGAACATGGCAAAACATTCTCGGACATAAATCACAGCAATATTTTCTTAGATCATTCTCCAAAGGCAAAGGAAATAAAAGCAAATATAAACAAATGGGACCTAATCAAACTTAAGAGCTTCACACAGCAAAGGAAACCATCAACAAAATGAAAAGGCAACCTATGGAACAGGAGAAAATATTTGCAAAATATGCAACTGACAAGGTAAGTTAACAAGCAAAATATAAAAACAGCTCATACAAGTCAATATCAAATAAAAGAAAACAACCCAGTCAAAAACGAGCAGACCTACATAGACACTTCTTCATAGAAGACATACAGATGGCCAAGAGGCAGATGAAAAGATGCTCCACGTTGCTAATTAATAGAGAGATTCAAATAAAAACACAATGAGGTATCACCTCACATTGATCAGAATGATGATCATTTATACATCATCAGTGTTAAAGTCTTTTAGGTTAGAGTCAAATACTTTGGGTGCAAACTTTTGTGATATGAACGCTAGTGAAGATCAAGATCTTATGGATGAGAAAGTAGTGAGTCAAACTGTAGAGTCCTTTCAGGGTAATAATCACAGTCAGCAAAGTTTAACATTCTGATTCTCTGCTTAAGGGAGATACTGACTCATTAATTATACAGAGCAACTCTGAATACAGTTTTCACACATTTCTTTATTCTAACCCCTTTCCCCCTAAGTGAGGAATGAACACAAAACATGGAGTTAAAAAACAAAATGTGGAGTTAAAATTCCTTTCTGATAAAAATAAAGGAAGAAGAAGAGGGGAAAAAGAAAAGAAAACTTATACAATTACATTTTAAACATACTAGTCCCAGTGCTAAATAATCTTATTCTGAAGGTGGCCTTTTGGTGACTTAATAGTTGAAATTTTCTTTCCTTTTTCTTCAAAATCAAAATGGAAATCTCATTTAACTTGATAGGAAACAAGAGAACTCTATTTTACACAAAATAAGGATGATATTCAGAATTATATTCTAGACACTGTTTCCAATTAGCTCTTTGTTGGTAATTCTGAAGCATGCCCTGAAGGAAAGAGGTAAAATTTGCCACAGAAAGAACTGCCTCAATTGTATGAAACGCCTGCTGTTCTTGGGTTTCTCACAGCAGCAGCCCGGCTTGGGGCAGGACAAATTCATTTTCTGGTATAGTTGGTCAGAAAAAGTCACTTTTACCAAACTATGGTGGAAGTTACAGAAAGTAATATTGCACTACTTAGATACTGCAGTCTTTACAGAGACAAAATAATTACAATGTATGTTAAGAAATGAATGAAGAGGAAGGAGACATAGGTATACATATAACTGATTCATGCTGATGTTCTGTTTGGCAAAAACAAACACGATACTATAAAGCAATTAGTCTTCAATTAAACACAAATAAATTTAATTAAAAACAAAACAAAAATAAACAAATAGATTTTTATAGATAAATACAATGGTCATCATAGAATATAGATATATAACCAAATCTTCCTTTTTTTATTTCTCCCTGGTATGTCCAAAAAGTTTTCCTTAAGAGAAAAACAGTTCTCTACTATTGTCTAAACAAATGATAGAGAAAAATCAAATTCCCAAGTCTTGCAAGATTTTCTGTACTCTCTCACCTAATGGGTTAGGACCAAAGAATGGTGTTTTCTATCAATCAGATCCTTGGACTTCTGCAGGCACGCTGCAGAAGTCAGGGTGTGCAAACCAGGGAAAATGAACTGCACTATTGAAGCTACAGCTTGGATTCACAAAATTGGCTCAGTAGGACCAATCAACTGTGTGCAGTGTAGGAAATACAACATGGAGAGTGGCCTCAAATCCCAGGTCCTAATATGGCCAGGGCCAGAAGATGAATAGATGCAAAAATTGGCTTGGGTGTTAAAGAGGGTAGATCTCATGTTACGTGTTCCTACCACAAAAAAACACAACACAGCAAATCACATTGGCATGAGGAAACTTTTGGTGATGATGAATTTGTTTATTACACTGACTGTGAGGATAGTATCATGGGTGTATACACATGTCCAAATTCACTAAATTGTATATATTATATACATGCAGTTTTTGTATATCAGTTATGCTGCCATAAAGCTAAAAAGTGGCTTTAATCCAATTCTGGACTGTAACTCCTCTGTCCATGGAATTCTCCAGGCAAGAATACTGAAGTGGGTAGTCAGTTCCTTCTTAAGGGGATCTTCCTGACCCTGGGATGCAAACCAGGTCTCCTGCATTGCAGGCAGACTATCATCTGAACCACCAGGGAAGCCCATAAGAAAGAGAACAGGAATGCAGTGCTCACCTCCAGTTGACACACTCCTTGATTGCAAATACAGAAGCCATACTCTGCTACTAAATAGACTTACCCTTTCCTCTGCAGACTTTGGGAAGAGGAATGAAAACCTCTCTCCATAATAGCGTGCTCCCCAATCCTAAATCCATATGATACATTATGCTAATAATTCTGTTACGGATATAAAAGCCACACATAAGAACAAAAGTTTCAGAATAAAAGAAATAAAACAAAATCTTTCCTTCGTTCCCACACTCAGCCATTCCTTGAGCTGTTGTTGATCACTCAGTCATGTCTGACTCTTTGCCGCCCCATGGACTGTAGCCCACCAGGCTCCTCTGTCCATGGGATTTCCCAGGCAAGAGTACTGGAGTAAGTTACCATTTCCTTCTCCAGGGGATCTTCCTGACCCAGGGATTGAACCCACATCTCCTGCATTGGCGGGCAGATTTTTTAGTGCTCAGCCACCAGAGAAGCCCTTGGCATCAGTAGGACTTACCCGATTTCTAAACAGAGCCATAAGCAGAGCACTGGCCTTAGTCCCACAAATCTCCCTACACTTACGCTTGGTCTCAAGAATTAGCCAGCTAATCACAAGGAAAGATGAGGAACAATAATAATAACTCAACTTAATAAATTTGAAAGAACTGAGTGAAAGAAAAAAGTGAAGGAAAAAATATCTGTACCATCTCTGATATAGAACACCAACACAAAATTGGATTCTGAAAACAGATGCTATTCTTTTGCAAAAAGAGAAGAAAGCAGAGTAGCTGGAAAACAAAAACTGAACTGATTAAACCATGTTAAAGAACAACTTAAGTTATCATTGAAAATAAGTAGTGAAAATTAATGGTTTAGACAATTGGCTCATAAAATAGGAAATAACATTGAGAAACATATGGAATATGGAGAAGATTATTAATTTTATGAAATAAAGAGGTAAAATGGCAAATAGATAATAATGAAAGATTATCACCATTTTAAAAATGTCTGATGAAATTATATTACAGCAACAATTAACACCACAAATTGAGGTACCCAGAAATTGTGTACCTCATGAAGGAAGTATACAACAGCAACTAGGGAGAATGCTTGCAGAAACTCAAACTAAAACATGGACTGAGCCTCATGCTGTAATTTCCAATATGCAGGGTACAGAGGGAACTTATAACGATGCAGTAAAAATAAAATCTGAGCGTGGGAAATTCTACAAAAGAAATAGTGCAGGGTTTTCAACAAATAAACTGGAGAGAGAAAAGGGACAAGATTAGGAGAGACTTGAGAGACATAACAACCAAATCTAAATCTAAACTGAATTTAAAGTCAATATAAAGTTGGTGTTAGAACATTTGAATGGTTAGCATCAGAATACTTACAAAACAGTAATACATAAATGTATGCACATAGAGAATAGCCATGTGGACACAGTGGGGGAAGGAGAGAGTGGGACAAATGGAGAGAAAAGCATTGAAACACATACCTTTTACCATGGGTAAAATAGATAGCTGGTGAGAATTTGCTGCATGATGCAGGGAGTGCAAATCAGGTGCTCTGTGACAACCTAGAGGGGTGAGACGGGCTGGGAGGTGGAAGGGAGGTTCAAGATGGAGGGGACATACGTATACCTATGGCTGATGCATGTTGCTACACGGCAGAAACCAACACAATATTGTAAAACAATTATCCTCCAATTCAAAATAAACAAAATTTTTAAAGTGTTGTTCATGTGATGTAAAACCATCGGCATTCACGTAATTTGGAGTGAAAGAAGAGTGAAGAAGGGAGGAGGGAAAGTTGTTTTTTTCTCTTCTGTAGGCCTGAGTTCTATTTACCGAACTCTTTTGACCTATTTCTGTTTCCCAGATCACATAAAAGTAGAAGCCACAGAAGCAGAGATTTAATTGGGGTGGAGGAGGGCAGGGGGTCAAGGAGGATGAGCTGGGTGAATTTTTATAGCAATGAGCTAAGCACAAAATCGCCTTTAAGTTGACAAACAAATGAGTTTCATGGAGTAGTAAGATACTACTTTAAATTATGAGTTCCGTCCTTGGACAGATAGTACCAGATCAGCTAACTCAGATCCATGTTACATTCAGTACTGGGGGGAAAATATGGGGAGAGGAATCTAAAATTAATGTAGCTTTAGTATAATGTTTCAAGAATTACCTTTCACATGATTATACATTTATTCTGGATGAGTTAATTACAGATGAAGAGGAAAACTTCTTTCCTAAGTGCATTTCTTATACTTAGGCAATTCCATGAGAGGCAGTTGAAATTGTCACAACACCAAAGGCCTGGAAATACCTGCTTGTATATAGAGTGTGGTCTTTGTGAATGGAAAGTCACTCAATTCAATTCTGCAACATAGAAATATAGGACCAAAGGGAAAGTGGGAATTCAGATGCTCTGAATATACTGTTCTGAAAAGAAAGAATTTTCTGAAAGACCTCACAGTGGGAATGCCACTGAGTCAAAATTTATAAAACAAGAATCTATTGATGGCTCAAATGGAAATCTTTGCAAGAGGAGGAATTATGCATAGGTGGATTGTAGGCCTTGCCATGTGCTAAATGCATAATGCCAAGATTAACCTTCTGTTGGCAGAGTCCTCCCAAGTGAGCTTCTTTAATTTCTTTGAATGTTAACTCAAAAGTGCCATGCAATTTAACTCATGATCGTCTTATTCCAGAAATGCTGGGTGGATGAATATGTCTAATTCTGAGGTTTAGCATTTAGAAGCAGATTAGATTACAGATATAATCCTATTCTTCCAGGACACTGTCAAGATGATATTCTGATAGCTATCTCTACCTTTCGCCTTGCATTATTTCTCAGTTGGCTTACAAATATGGCAGGGAATGTGCAGCCACCTCCTCAAATACTAACCTTTGTGAAGACAAAGATTTCCTCATTTAAGTACACTTTTACATTATTGACTAGGCCAAAATACACTGTTCCTAACAGGACCATTAACAGTCTTGTTCAGAAATCATTCAACAAATGTATTCTTCAGAGGAAATGCTGTGCTAGAAAGTAACTAGTAAAACCAATAAAAGAAATCAAAGATAAACAATAAGGAGAATTAGAGGATGTTCAGTTCGTAATAAAGCCGCATCCATTACACAAATATTTATTGATAACTTGCCATGCCAGGCAAACAGAAATCAGTGTTGAACACACATAGGGATATTTGCTCCCATAGCATTAAAATTCTAGCTAAAACAGAAGTATACATGTGTGTGTGTATATATATATATATATATATATATATATATAAAACCACCAAGAAAGGAAGATGCTGTATTCTTGTATATATCTGAATTGAGAAACAGACCATAATCAAACTAGCTGGAATAAACAGTAATATGTTAAAGGAACAGAGGGAGGAATTGTTCTTTGTCTTACTGAGAATACTTGATATTTCAGTTCTGAAACTTTCTACAGAGCAATTCCAGTCTTCTTTTTCCTCCTTCTTTCTCCAGACTATCCCTATTTCGATATGTGTATGGTAGACAATGAACATCCCAGCCATGGTTCTTAGCACCAGCACCCAACAGAGACTAACTATTAACTTGGAACCATAATTCCCGGTTGACCGACAAGAAAATCAGTTTGAACCAATGTTAGGGGTCCACTACACAATCAATCAGCAGTGGCTGGGGGTGGGAAGGGAGGAGAATCCCATGATATTAACATGATGGTTAGCTCCCCTTGGCAGACTTTGCTGCTTGCCTTTGCATCTGATTTTTGTCTTGAGCAACAGTGATTTTGTAGGGACAATGTTCCCAGATAAATACAACATTCCTTAGCCTCTCTTATGGATGAAATACCATTTGGCAAAATTCTGGCACAATGAAATATAAGTAGAGTTTTCCAGTGAAGTTTGGAAAGCAGGTTTTAAAGGAAAAGACTTAGAAGGCCTTGTAATATTCCTTTTGCTCAGAATTCAGGTACAAGGCTGGTGGTATCTAGCCATCTCACAAGTGGGGAGTGCTAAGGCCGATGACAAAAGATTATGCCAAACTCAGCTGAGTGAAAAACGTGAAAGAGAACAAGTCCTTCATGCCCTGGAAAAGCCACCATAAGGGTCCTGCAGTTCTCATCTTCAGAATACGGTAATGTGACAAAAATAAACTTTTTGTTTACTTATGCCACTGTGAACTGAGTTTTCAGGTACACGCAGCCAGATGACTTACCTGGTGCCCCTTTGTGCTCAGTCTGTGATGCCTACCTATTTCAGGGAAGTAGATTTAAGCAATCCAAGAAAACTTTCTTTTAACAACTAGTGGGATGAGCAACAGTAATCAAACTACAAAAAGAAAAAAGAATGTCAAATATATAGATAAAAATCAGTGAAAAATTAAAAGAGAGCAGGAGAGGCATTGTGCAGAAGCACAGTATTTTTTAAAATTGAAATATAGTTGATTCACAATATTGTGTCAGCTTCAAGTGTATGGTGAAGTGATTCAGTTATGTATATTCTTTTCAGATTATTTTCCATTTTAGGTTATTACAAGACATCGACTACAGCTTCCTGTGCTGTATCACCTCTCATTGATCCGAATGATGAACCCTGGTAGCTCAGATGCTAAAGAATCTCCCCACAATGCAGGAGACCTGGATTCGATCCCTGGGTCAGGAAGATCCTCTGGAAGAGGAAATGGCAACCCACTCCAATATTCTTGCCTGGAGAATTCAAAGAACAGAGGAGCCTGGTGGGCTATAGTCCATGGGGTTGCAAAGAGTTGGTCACAACTGAGCAATTAACACATTTATAATGAGTAAGTCAAATTAGGTAAATTCCTTCATGAGTGAATGAAACATGCCATTTCCATTTTTAAAACAACAGTATCTCACTGAGCAATGCATCTATCCCATCACATGTGTTGCTCAGCAATTTTAGTCACTTTTCAGTTATCCTTTCTCTCCCTTCTGTATTTTTCTCTTTCTAAATGATTGGAGTTAATTTCTCTTTCTTTTCTCACTGGGTTTGCCTCACACTACCAAATGATTGATTAGTAACACCATCTCACCAACATAGTATCTCTTGAATCAAATCACTTTGTTATATTGCAAATGTGCAATATATTCAAAAGTGCAATATATTTAACTAAAGTAAACTATATGAACTTGCCATGTTGAATTTATTTGTTGAAATTACATTGCAGATTTTCCAAATTTGTGTTTGCCTTTTTATCTTCACAACTGGGTTCTCACACCATACCTTTAGAACCTCCTGCTTGTCTAAAGTCCAGAATTTGTGACAACTACCTGTTTTGCTGCCGCTATTATCTTTTCACGCCACTTTTTTACACCATTTTGTTTCTAGAGTTACGTGTTTAAAAATCAAATGTGATTGTGTCATTGTCTGCTTGGAAACCTTTATTAACTGCCTGTTGTATACTGAGGTCCTCAGTTTGATGTATAACGCCTTTGGAATCTGCCTTACATTTTTATGAGGTAGATGGTCCCTTTTACAGTTGAGTGACCCCCCTGTACTTTTAATAAGTGAAGAGCACAGGTCCAGGTAGAATTCTGGTTTTACGCCTGGCAGGAGCAGAGGTTTAACACACTTAAATGTCAGTTGTGGTATTACTCCGCCAGAAGAGTCTATAAATAACGACAGATTCAAATTGAAAGTCCGAAACCAAGCTGAGCATAAAAGCCCCACATTTGAGGAAGGAGCCTCCAGTGACAGTGTAAAGTCATCAATGGTTCAATAGCCTTGGTAACCCAAGGCAAAGGAGTCTGAAACATAAATCCGGGGTTACAAATCAGAAGTTGTTACCATATTAGGCCCACAAACAGCTACGTTCATTAATTTATATTTACTCAGAGGGACAGTAATTTGATGGAAGGTCCTGAATGATTAAAATATCAACAGTGAGTGTTGAAGTATCTTGTACATTTGTATTAGTCAACGTGTATTGCTTTAACAAGCAATTCCAAAATCTTAGTAACTTACAACAGAAATTAAAGCTTTAGTTTCCTGTTTTCGGGTTTGCAAGTTAGCTCTGCTTTACTCCACGTATCTTTTCACGCTAGCATCCAGGCTGAAGGCATAGCCACTGTCTGGGATATGCCATTCTTCTGGCAGAGGACAGAAGCAAGCCCAACCGCACCATGCAGCACAGTTAAAGCTTCCTCTCAGAGGGTATATATCAGATTCATTGGCAAAAGCAAGTCATATGGCTAAGACTGACAAGGGCTAGGATAGTATCTGCCAATGGCAAGGCGTGGTAAGAGTTCAGTCAGTTCAGTTCACTCAGTTGTGTCTGACTTTTTGTGATCCCATGGACTGCAGCACACAAGGCCTCCCTGTCCATCACCAACTCCCGGAGTTTACTCAAACTCAGGTCCATTGAGTTGGTGATGCCGCCCAACCATCTCATCCTCTGTCATCCCCTTCTCCTCCTGCCTTCAATCTTTCCCAGCATCAGTGTCTATCCCAATGAGTCAGTTCTTTGCATCAGGTGGCCAAAGTATTGGAGTTTCAGCTTCAGCATTAGTCCGTCCAATGATTATTCAGTACTAATTTCCTTTAGGATGGACTGGTTGGATCTCCTTGCAGTCCACAGGACTCTCAAGAGTCTTCTCCAACACCACAATTCAAAAGCATCAATTCTTTGGCGCTCAGCTGAAGAGTAAGAGTGGGAGTGAATTATACTCCTAAGAGTGGGGGATAATTGAAAACAATAGCAAAATATACCACAGACCTCAAATATGCTATACTTTATAATTCTCCTCTACCTCTCATTTGGAATTCATTATTTTGGGAAGATATTATGCATGCCCCACCTTATCTCGGGGTAATGTGAATTCTGGTATCTTAAGGATTTAGGTTATACATGACATTAGGTCATCAGCTACAAGAGACTGAATTACAATTTTGAAGTAATATGTAGTTATTTTTTTCTAATTACTTGTGTGCATATCCTTACTTAGATTCTGGAAACACAACCTAAATTTTTCAGACATTTTCTTGCACCTCATTCTGGCAACTTCTCTGCTTCATGTTTCTGCACTTTCTGATGCTAGAGTATCTTCAAAAATAATTTGTCATCATTTTTCTCTGCATGCAAAGTTACCAGTGGATCCACTGGGTGACCATAACACACACTACTAACATGTTGGATTCATACAATATATTAGGAAGAGTCCCTGTGATTCCAGGTCAAATGAATGTAATACTTTGCACATTTCAATGCAATGATCTATAGAAATATCCTTTAGAGATATTGCTTTATCACTAATAACATTATGAATACAGATTTGAGGCAATGATTTTATACTATACACAAAGTCTCAAAATAAGTACATTACTTTAAGAATCAGGTAAGTTAGACTAATCACCAACTTAGATTTTGAAGAAACTCTAAAGATGCTGAAGAACTTAATGAAGTCTTATGGGCATCTATTGAATAAATGACTTTTACTGTCAAGTTGAGCCATTCGTATATAAAGTATTAAAGAGAAATAGTACTCTCTGAGTTTCTGATAGTATAGTTTTACATGAGACACCCACCTCAGAGTGGGTTAGAATAAGGCTCCGTAAGTGAGCCCATTTGAGAGAAAAAAAACAAAAACAGAACAGAAAAAAAATTAGGAATACAGGACATGCATTGAATCATAAAAAATTAAACCTGTATTTTAATTTGCAGTTTGGTTCCTATTATATTTCCCCCCTCTTTTTTAGTCTCTTATAAGTGTTATGCTGATCTTCTTAGGAGTCATAAAATAGTGATGACATGTACATGAAATATGAGTAAAACCATCATAATATTTAGTTCCTGTATTGGGAAGATGAAATTTGGAAAGTTACTTACTTTTCCATTTTTCATTCAGAATCTCAGGGTGGAGGGTTTTTTAGTCAATTTATGTAATCTAGTTTGTAGATTATTCCCCTGGTGCTTAATTTACTAATTTTCTGCAGACTGAATGAAATCTATCTATTGTGTTGTTAATTGGATAGCAATACAAAAAGAAGTAAATATTTCATCTATCCATTTTGCTACAAGATAATTGTGCTAGTAAAATTCCATAATATATCACTGATTGGAATTCTTTGATGAAATAGTAGTCCTATAGAAAGAGAAAATTTTAGTTTGCTTGATTTTTCTTTGCTAATTTTATGTGTGTCCCATAATTTTGCTACATGTTTTTTGCTGTTTGTTTTCAGAATAAATAATAACTTATAAATCTTCTAACTTTCAAATTTTACACTAGTTAATCTTTATGGTATTTTTGGAAAGAGTGGGAAGGCTATCAGTAAATATTAATTAAATACTTAGTAATCAGAATGATAATGAGTTAAATACAGGACCAATGTCCTGTACCTGTGTCAAATATGGAAAAAAAGCACTAAAAGACACATTACTTATATAGCATCATTTTACTGCTCCCTTCACATTCCTTTCTGAGTGGGAAGATTACTTATTTAGCCAATTATGAGATCCCTGGATGAAAGGTAGGGAGGAAAAGAGAGACACTAGGAGGAAAGTTCAGTCTTTAGCTACCTAAAAATAAAAGAAGGAAATATCTGGAGGAAAAAATATGTATATATATATGTGTGTGGGTGAGTGTGTGTGTGTGTGTGTGTGTATACCCAAGGGCTGATGAAGTTGGAGAAGCTTAGCAAAAGAGAGTAAAGAATAGTGAACATTTGTCCAACATATGACGGAGCACGTCAGAGGGATACAAGAATTAACCTGAAAGATATCCTAATGACTAAACCTGGAATAATTTGAATGACAAAATAGCTTGATTGCACTGGCCTCCTAGGGCTACCATAAAAAACTGCACAAACTGTGTGGCTTAAAACAACTGAAATTTATTCTCTACCAGTTCAAGAGTCCAGAAATCATTGGAGATAAAGGTGCTGGCCGAGCAGTGCTCTCTCTGAAGGCTCTAGGGAAGGGTGCTTCCTTATCACTTCCTAGCTTCTGGTGGTTGTCATCCATCCTTAGCATGTCTGTTTGTAAGACACATCAGCCTACTCTCTGCCTCTGCCAAGGTGTTCACCCCTGTGAGTGTGCTAATCTCTGTTTCTAAATTTCCCTCTCCTTGTAAGTAGACCAGTGATTTTTGGATCTAGGGTCTATCTGAATCCATCAAGACTCAGTTTAACTCAATTACACTGGCAAAGACTGTATACCCAAATAAAGACACATTTACAGAATTGAGTGAACATGGATCTCTGTAAGTTCTATTCAACTCAGTAGGATGATGTTAGATTATAATCTACAGTGTAAAATGTGTATATGTATACATACTAATATAAATGACTAACAGAATAAGTAAATGGGAGAGAAGAGATAAATGTCACTTAAAAAAAAATTCAAAATACATGTGTAGATACCTCTTGCAGGAGGTAGAGTTTTTCCAATCTCCTCCTCTATTACCAGACAGCCACCTTCAGTGTGTGCTGGATTTTGTGACTCATGTTCAAAGAATGGAATATGGAAACAGAAAACCTACTAACTTTACAGTGGAGACACCAAGCAAATATGGCCTTAAACAAATGATCAAGGTTAGCACTAACAAGACATGTCACATGGTGACATGAGTGCCTGACATTCTGTGATGAGGAAGGAAATTCATCTATGTGTTGTTTTTCTCTAAAACCATAAGCCCAGACTAAACATGAGAAAAATATCAGGCAAGCCCACGTGGAGGAATATTCTACAAAATACCTGACCAGTACTCCTCAAAAACATTAAAAACAAAGATGAAAAAAAAAAAAAAGACACTGATCTTTAAAAAAAGTAAGGAAGGAGAAACAATGACCAAATACAATTAGCCTCCTGGAAGAAATCATGGGAGAGGAAAAGAACATTAGAATAAAAACTAGTGAAATTCAAGTGAAGTCTTGAGTTTCAGTCAGTCTGTTCAATCGCTCAGTCGTGTCTGACTCTTTGCGACCCCATGGACTGCAGCATGCCAGGCCTTCCTGCCCATCACCAACTCCCAGAGCTTGTTCAAACTCATGTCTATCAAGTCAGTGATGCCATCTAACCATCTCATTTTCTGTCATCCCCTTCTCC
Source organism: Odocoileus virginianus (assembly GCF_023699985.2). Taxonomy (NCBI): domain Eukaryota; kingdom Metazoa; phylum Chordata; class Mammalia; order Artiodactyla; family Cervidae; genus Odocoileus; species Odocoileus virginianus. The sequence goes on from NC_069676.1 coordinate 83,580,680, forward strand.
TCCTGCCCTTAATTGTTCCAAGCATCCGGGTTGTTTCTAAGGAGTCAACTCTTCTCATCCGGGGGGCAAAGTATTGGAGCTTTAGCTTTAGCATCAGTTGTTCCAATGGATACTCAGGACTGATTTCCTTTAGGATTGACTGGTTTGACCTCCTTGAAGTCTTGAAGTCCAAGGGATTCTCAAGAGTCTTCTCCAAAACACAGTTCAAAAGCATCAGTACTTTGGCACTCAGCTTTCTTTATGGGTACAGCTCTCAAATCCATACATGACTACTGGAGAAACCATAGCTTTGACTAGATGGACCGTTGTTGGCAAAGTAATGTCTCTGCTTTTTAATATGCTGTCTAGGTTGATCATAGCTTTTCTTGAGTTTTTCTTTCATAGCTTTTTTTGCGTTCAAGAAGGTCATAAACTCTTCTTGAGTTTAGTTGATAGTAATGTATCAGTGTTGACTTCTTAGTTTTCAAAAATGTACTACATGGCAGTGTAAGAAGTTAACATGAGAGAAGACTGTTTGAGGAGCATAAGGAACTCTCTATATTACCTTGCAATATTTTTTAAATCTAAAATCATTCAAAAATTTCAAAGTACCTAGTCTTTTTTTAAAATGAAAAAAAAATACAAACAGTTGTTTGATGTGAGAGACTTTAAGGAAAACACTGGGCAAAGAATGGTCTAATGAAGTTTTATATTGTGATGTGCCTTCATTGTCTTCTGAAGACATAATGGAAATTAATCCATTTCTAAACTATTTTCCTCTGATTTGTGTTTTTTTGTGTGTGTGATTCTATATTGTTATTGACCTTAAAGTGGGAAGCAAAAGTTTGTTTTCATTTAGCTTATATATGAAATTTAAAAACAACTTAATCTTTCATTGTATAGTTATAAAGATTTAAGAAGTGGAAGCTCTCTTGTAGAGAACTCTAAAGGAATCTTGTAATACATGAAAAATTCTTAATACCATAGAATTTACCTCTGCTCTTTCTTTGAGTAACAATATTATGGAATTCTATCTTTCATTTTAAGTGCTAATCTCTTCAAATGAAGAATTATCCCTGGCTTCTCTGTACCTTTCTCCAGAACTATATAATGCTTTAGTTGACTAGAAATGTACAGATATTTACTGTTGGTTTTGTGCCCATGACTACCAAAACTCTTAAATGGTGTAGTCCCGATGAGTTGCTTATTCTAATATTAATTAAAATTTCTATGTTTCAGTCATCTGATATCTTTGACTAATCTTTAATATTTCTTATTTTTAGGCATCCTAAATTGTCAGGTTGTGTGAACTCACTGTGACCAAATTATCATATAGAGAAATCCAGTCAGGGTTAGTAGCCAACTTCACATGAAAAGGTTTGAGGTAGAGCTAGGTTTTAAAAATAAAATAAAATGTGCTCTTCACAACAGTTTAAAGCAACTATCCTTCAATTAAAAAATAAAAATAAATAAATAAAATATGTCCTTAGTTTTTAAGGACTTCCCTTGTGGCTCAAATGGTAAAGAATCTGCAATGCAGGAGACCCAGGTTCAATCCCCGGATTGGGAAGATGCCCTAGAGAAGGGAATGGCAACCCACTCTGGTATTCGTGACTGGAGAATTCTATGGACAGAGGAAGGTTATAGTCCATGGGGTCGCAAAGAGTCAGCACGACTGAGTGACTAACGCTTTAGTTTTTGAATTAAATTCCATTTGAAAAATCTGCAGAATGATTGAAAACTAAAACCTTTCTTTTCAATCTATTTTGCCTAGCCTGGTTCAAATTTACCTATTGTTGAATTTTAAACCTTTCTGTGTAAACATATTTGCATGTATGTTAGAGACACTCTTCTTACCTAAAATACTAACTATTGAAATGATCTTTCAAAATACACTATACCAATAAACTGGGAAGCAAGTTTGGTTTTTAGGAGCAGAAGAGAGAAATATGTGAGAAATGTTATTAATACTAATAGAGAGAAAGTTGATTATTAATATATTCACAGCTGAAATCTCAAAGTATGTTTTAATTACAACTCTAATGAAAAGGCATTATCAGGTGCAGGCTCAATTTAAACTAGATATTTGCACAGATAGATTGGATAGAATGTTTAAATAGTTGTATTTATATGCCACTTTTTATACTGATTTGAGAAAGAACTATTTCTTTTCAATATAAAATACATAGACCCTCTATGATGAATGATATGTATAATTTGTAAGGTATTTTGTGCAGTTAGATCAGTAATAAAAATAATAATCACTTTCAGGAGGTTTTAGTCTTGAGTAATTTAAATTATCATTACACTTTTGCCATCTACAATTTTAGAATATTAGTCTACCAAGTTAAGATTCATGAATGAAACATCTAACCAAGTCTGTATTTGTCACTCATAATAAATGGTGATGAAATACAAGATAATCACAGGAAGGAGGGATAAAAGAATAAGGTGTATGCCATACACACAGATCTCTGCAAAGGCTAAGACAGCCACAGATAGGTCCTGGACAAAGGGGACATGGTTATGGAGAGAGTGGGAGAAGCAGAGGTAAACAGATGAATATACACCCATCACGAAAATAGAGGGGCACTGAAGGTTTTTTTTAAAAAAGCATAAAGAAGCAGACAGCAAATTAAACTAAGGACCATTCCAAAGGAATCACTTTTTTGAGCAGTCAGTTTAAAATAACATCAGTACACAATGGCATTTTTCACAGAACTAGACCAAAAAATTTCACAATTCATATGAAAACACAAAAGACCGCAATTAGCCAAAGCTATCTTGAGAAAGAAGAATGGAACTGGAGGAATCAGCCTTCCTGACTTCAGACTATACTGCAAAGTTATATTCATCAAGATAGTATGGTACTGGCACAAAAATAGAAACACAGACCAATGGAAGAAGATAGAAAGTCCAGAGATAAACTCACATACCTATGTATACCTTGTTTTTGACAAAAGAGATAAGAATATACAATGGGGCAAAGATAGTCTCTTCAATAAGTGCTGCTGGGAAAACTGGACAGCTACGTGTAAAAGAATGACATTGGAACACCTCCTAACACTATACACAAAGATAAACTTAAAAAGGGCTAAAGACCTAAATGTAAGACTAGAAACTATAAAACTCAGAGGAAAACATAAGCAGAACACTCTATGACACAAATCACAGCAAGATCCTCTATGACTCACCTCTTAGAGTAATGGAAATAAAAGCAAAAGTAAGCAAGTGGGACCTAATCAAACTTAAAAGCTTTTTCACAGCAAAGGAAACTATAAACAAAGTGAAAGGACAACTCTCAGAATGGGAAAAATAATAGCAAATGAAACAACTGACAAAGGATTAATTTAAAAATATATGCAAGCCAGCTCATTATAAATCAATGCCAGAAAAACAAGCAACCCAATCAAAAGGTGGGCAAAAACTTACAGACATTTCTCCAAAGAAAACATACAGATGGCTAATAAATACATGAAAAGCTGCTCAATATCACTCATCATTAGAGAAATGCAAATCAAAACTACAATAAGATATCACCTCACACTGGTCAGAATGGCCATCATCCAAAAAATCAATAAACAGTAAACACTGGAAAGTGTGTGGAGAAAAGGGAACTCTCTTGCACTTGGTGAGAATATAAACTGATACAGCCACTATGGAGGACAGTGTGGAGATTCCTTTAAAAACTAAGTATAAAACCACCATATGACTCAGCAATCCCGGTACTAGGCACATACCCTGATGAAACCAAAATTGAAAAAGACACATGTACCCCAATATTCATTAGCTTTACTATAGCTAAGACATGGAAGCAACCTAGATGTCTATCAACAGATGAGTGGCTAAAGAAGCTGTGGTACTTATATACAATGGAAATATTGCTGCTGCTGCTGCTAAGTCGCTTCAGTCGTGTCCGACTCTGTGCGACCCCATGGACGGCAGCCCAGCAGGCTCCCCCGTCCCTAGGATTCTCCAGGCAAGAACACTGGAGTGGGTTGCCATTTCCTTCTCCAATGCATGAAAGTAGAAAGTGAAAGTGAAGTCGCTCAGTCGTGTCCAACTCCTAGCGACCCCATGGACTGCAGCCCACCATGCTCCTCCGTCTATGGAATTTCCCAGGCAAGAGTACTGGAGTGGGGTGCCATGGCCTTCTCCAACAATGGAATATTACTCAGCTATAAAAAGGAACACCTTTGAGTCAGTCTTAATGAGGTGGATAAACCTAGGGTTTTCTATGCAGAATGAAGTCAGAAAGAGAAAAACAAATATCATATATTAATGCATGCATATGGAATCTAGAAAGATGGTATTGATGAACCTATTTGCAGAGCAGCAATAGACAGAGACATTGAGAAAAGACTCATGGCCATGGTGGGGGTGAGGTGGAGGATAGGGTGGGAGGTATGGAGAGAATAACATGGAAACATACATTACCATATGTAAAATAGATAGCCAGTAGGAATTTGCTGTATGATTCAGGGAACTCAGACGGTAGGAGTGGGATGCAGAGGAAGATGTGAGGGATGTTCAAGTGGGAGTTTACCCACAGTGGGTAAACCTGTGGCTGGTTCATGTCAATGTTTGGTAGAAATTAACAGAATACTGTAAATTAATTATTATTTAATAAAAAATAAAAAATTAAAAAGAATAACCTGATATAAATTTATTTAACCTGTAGTTAAAAGTCATTTCTTACCATGGAACCATTTTGTTTTTTTCTGGCCCCATGGATTAGATCCTCAGACATATTTAATGGAATTTCTGTGTGAAATGTACACACAACCTGTAGACTAATTTCTAAGGCTAGATTTTGGTGAGGTAAAACTTTGGTGTCCATTAATAATAATTTCTAGCTGTTTTGAGAAGAATGACTCCATACATTTGCTATTTATGGTTTCCTCTTTTTTTAAACTGTCATGGATCCCTTAAAATAATCAATTCTTATGGGGAGACTATGATAGTTTTCAAATCTTCATTGAATCCTTTATGAATAAAATTCTAGGCATTAGGAGAGTTCAAAAATCTATATGAGTTAGCTAATCCATATTAATTTTTATAATTTTACTTGACTTTAAAAATGTGGTCCTTGAAAACTCATATGCTCTCAAATTCTTTTTGAATTAATAGAAATGGTAAGTTAAAATGAATATCATGATACTCTGGAAAACAAGAAAATGTAACATTAGTGAATCAGAATTTTATAAAGATTCTGGAAAGATAGAAAACGAATGAAACGTAATTGGTAGGGAAATGAAAGTTGAAATTCAATAAAAGTCACCACAGACCTTCAAGGTGAATCACCAAATAGGGAAAGGCCAGGGGCAATCCACGTTCATCATTTAGGAATCTCCTTTCCAAACCGTTAGGAAAGTTGAGTTCTTCCCCCGACACAGATGTAAACAAGCTACAGTTTGGCAGCAAAGGCTTATTCTCTGTGGCCAAAGCCAAGAGTTATTCTCAAAATCAGGTGAACATATAGATATGTTCCGAAGAAAGTTACCTACTAAAGATGCTGGGGTCTAAGAGTGGTCAACAACCTTCAACCTAACTTTAATGGCGCACAGACATAGAACAGACATGTTTACCATGACAGGCAGGAGAGCACTTCCTCTTGGTAGGGTTATGTACCAGGCCTGACAGAGCTTCGAGTTCTGTAACCTACATTTTCCTCAGGAGTACTTCAAAGAGACTGGCTGTCAAAACATTCCCCTGACTTCCCAACTCACATAGAACCCTCAGTCAGTTTTCTCACTCAGCTGAGAGGCCTCACGGGGAAACAGTCACAAGCAAGAGCAAACAGCATAGATGCCAGATACCTTTAGTGTTTAGTACAGTCCATCATTCACAAGTGTGACCACACATCTAAGAATCTTGAGAAAGTTGAAGAAAACTAATACATGAAAGACAAGGTCAAATATGAATAAATAAAATGACTGGCCCATTTGTCTTTAGGGTTTGGGGAATCAGTATAGAAGGCTTTTCAGTAGGGGAGAGACTTGCTATTATTTGAATTGTTGGATGATTATAATTTACGATGATATAGAGAATTAATTTCAGGGGAGCCAGATGATAAGAAACCACTTAGGAAACTGTTGCAGTGATTCAGGGGAGAAGTAACGGTGACTGAGGGTGCTGTGCTAAAGGAAACTCATGAATATAAAAGGTGTTTAACAGAGAGTCTTGGTGGTGTTGATTAAAATTGAGGGTGAAGAGAGTCAGGAGTCAAGGTGACACCCAGATTTCTGACTTTCTCTTTTACCTTCATTACTTTCATTTTGGAGGTCAGTGGATTCTCTGTGACTCCTTGGGCCAAATTATTTAGCAAGGGACATGGTGGAACCCACCCTGTCCAATTTGCTTTCTGCTGAAGCTGTGAACAATACAATGACTCAAAGCTGGCCTAGGTCTGCTGCATTTCCAAGTGTCGGGTTTTGACACTCAAGTCACTTTAGTGTCTAATAAGTTAGTGTACGTTAAATGTCTGGATATTTTGTAGTTACCAGAGCTCTTCATAAAGAGGATAAGTATAACTTAACAATGCAATATTAAGATAAATGCAGGACAAATTTGACTTTGTGATAGAATAATATTGAGGAGGTTTGAGACTGTTAATTATATATGAATATGCTTATCTGTATTTTTATATGTATATATCAATATTTATAATATATTGAACATATAATACAAAGATAAATTTGAAATCTGCTTCTAATTGGCAGAATCATATAGTGTTTTATGTTTTAGAAATATTATCCATTTGAGATATTTTGGAACATGAATATTGATCATTGTAATTAATTCAGATTTTTATCAAATGGAGCTATCCATTAGGCATATAATATGACGCATGTCATAAACCCAAGTCTGTGCAATTAATCTATAGAAACTAGTCATACAGGGTTTGGTTTTGCATCACAACATCTCTTTGGGTAAAGTAGAAATGCCTGAGTAGATGGCACTGTCTTTGTATTTCTTAGTGCTTCATGGACTGTGGGCCCCAGTAACAATAACATTGAAAGCTTCCCTCTTTGTCTCCATTTCAATATGTTTAACCCAGGACCCAATCCTCTGAAATATTTCCTCAACTACATCTTGAAGTTACCAAAGGCTGTTTCTTAGGTTCCAAAATAAAACCAAGCACTCTAATAAGTGCTTTGTGTGATATAAAATTAAAACTCTATTTTTAATTTTAGTTCAGTTTTAGTTTAATTTTAGTTTAGTTTAATTTTAGTTTATCACATATGCTCAAATATCTTTGAATCCTTACCTAGAATAAGACTGGTACCCCAAGTATAAAAGAAAGACACAGACCATAAAAGGGAGAAAAACTTTTGCCTTGAGTGTTGAGGGATCCTGAGAAGTATATTGAATTCTCTGGCATTGTAAAAGACAGAAAGCAAGCAGCTGCATAAAGGTTTCCCAACAATTACTTTATAAAATGTGAAACTGCATCTTTTTTCAATTTAAGAAAGTAGTAAGATTTTGACTTCTGTAAATCTTGATCTTGATTTCTATAAGAAATTTAGTTCTTATATAGAGTTACAGAAAATATTTAAAGCTGCATTTTGTTCCTTCTTATATTTTTATTAAAATATATTAAATTTGCATAATATTCCTAACATTGTCTAAGCATGTTAGCATTTAATAGTCTGTTGTGTCTCCACCAGCACCTCTTCAGGGCAGCCAGAACCACGGGGCCATTTGACTCATGAGAGAACTGAGATCCAAGGAGATGAAGTGATTTTCCTAAGAACACGGGGTTAGTGAGTTCTAGGACTGTGGCTGTGAAAGCAAGTCTTAGGATTTATAAACTTCATCTGTTTCATTTGGAAATTAGCAAAATGAGTATCTGAGTTACAAACAAAGGGTAGAAAAGGCCACCCAAATGGTATGATTTGAGGGACTTTAATATTTTCTCAACTGCTTTCCACTGAGCTTGAATGTCTCACAGTTCCAGTTAAGGCACTATCCCCAGAAAGTCCCTAGTTGAATGCAAATACCCAGGGTTTTCAGATTTACCCCAAATCAATGTACACAATACCCTCTTTCTTGCCACACTTTTCCCACACACCAGTGCCTTGCAGCTGCTGAAATGGGAACTGCAATGATGATGAACGGGACTTTTTAGAGATTCTCTGGTGCAAAAGGTTAAAAATAAAAATGGTACCCAAATCGTGAGCATGATAGACAAAAAGATTCAGAAGCAAAAGTCTAGCCTGGTATGATCTACCCACGTGCTGGTTGAGAAATAAACCCTTAACATATGATCTGAACATGTTTTACTTTGGTTTATTATGTTAAGATTCTACAAATTCATGATTTATTTGGGTAATGATTATCCCAACCACTCAAGGTTTGGGAATGTAAGGGATTAAGAGTCATTCACACTCTCATGAATTAGTGGGAACTGGTACTCTCAGATAATTTCCTATTAACAAAGCTGAGATGAACTTTTCCAAGAGACTGACATTTCTGACCAGCAGAAGGAGCATTGGGAGGGTAGCAGGGGCACTAAATGTAACATTCAAGTTCAAGATTTGTTTTTAATCTGTTTTCTGTGAACTTAGAAACATGGCGATTTTTAATATTATCTCCATAGAAAATTCTGTGAACAAAATCCCTTGACAGGATGGATATTTACTTGCCTGATATAGAGGATGTGTAGTATATTGATATCCAATTACACTATACAACTAGTCTACAACACTTAGAACTCTAGAGAACTTGTAACAATAGATGAAGGTGAATGAAATCTACAGATAAACACTATAGATTGTGAGCCCTAAACTGTGGGCTCCTAGGGACTTTGGAGTAAGAGTAGAATCTAGAAAAACATGCTAGAATAATACCAAGAGATACAGAGAGCAATAGAGCAGGAATGCACTCTTTCCTGCATTTATATAGGGCCAGCCTAGAAAAAGAATAATTTTTGTGACGAAACAGACATGAGAGATCTCAGGCACTATTCTTAGCCTCTATTTTCAATTTTGATTTCACAAAGAAATTCAGAATGTGTGCCCTAATGAAAGTGCCATCTTTATTTCAAGGCAGCATGTGAACAAAGTGAGAAACCTCACAAACAGCATCACAGTCTAAAACAGCAGAACGCAACTTTGTCAGTTTCAGTTTGAGATTCTGTGTGTGTGTGTTGAGTCTAGAACAAACTTCAATTTGTCGGAACATCATATGAAAAGAAAATATTAAAAGGACTTGCCTTCACCTTTAAAATGACATTATACATCCCACATTCAGTCAATTCTCAGTTATCCACAGTGAACTTAAATCTAGTCTTACTTGTCCTGTCACCCAGCATGCATCTAAATAACCTTACCCTGAGGTTATGTTTTTAATCCTAATTTTACTCATGATCCAATTTTTTAAAAGTAAGATTATTTTATTTAAGAAAGTACTATTATAGAAATATATAAAATATCTCTATTGATAAACCCTTTATATATATATGCATATATGTGATGAAAATACATATGCTTATATAGATAGTCTATTGCCTATATAAGCAAGCTTGATGGAAAAATCTCTTTAATTTTGGGGGGAGGTCATAGCTATAACATACGTGATTATTCTGTGAAGAGTAGAAAAAAGGATGATGGTTTTTCTAAGAATATTATTTTTAATCCTATTTTTATTTATTTTCAACCATATAACAATTAAACACTTTCATAGGTAACTGTCAGATACAATTTGTTTGCAGATATGTGGTGACTTCAAAACCCAGAAATCCTAAGGTCAAGATTTCTTGTAATAGTCAATGTGCTATAAGTGCATTTCTGTATGGGAACTTTCTTCGCTTCTCAACCACTTGGGTTGAGAGCCTGGCTGTCCAAAATTACAACTGATACTAGAAACACAATGTCAGAGATGCTTTCTCCATTCTTGCTTACTGCTCTATTTAAAATTGTTGTATTACATTTCTGCTAATAAAAGCCTTTCTAAGGATTCTGTATCACTCTTCAGCAAGGCACATTCACAACCTTCAATGAAAGTTGCTATTATCAGAGCAATGTGCTCTTACGATTTATTTATTACAACAGCCCTCATGACTGCTTACCCAGGCAAGCACTAGAAATATCTAACTCATTACCACTACATAAAATAGCATGGGGTATTTTCAGAATGAAAGAGATCAGAGCATGACAAATTCTAAAGCTGCCCATGTCCCTGATTCTAAAGAAATAGATTGCTATTCAACTCACACTGGTAACTTTTAACTATTGAAGAGGATATATTGGACTCAGTGAAACTACTGCCCAGACAAAATTTTTGTCAGAAATACCTATTGCTACTCTTTTTACATTTAAGGTCTGAACACCCTTGGACTTTCTCAGGCCAGCCAGTGAAAGAAAACTGACCCAGATGGAGCCAGAAACTGAAAATGCTTATTGACTTATTCAGCTGGAAGTTGATCCTGGCTGCTATTTAAATCTACTGCTTTAAGTATCAGCAGACATGCTGCATTCCTTAGGATAGTTCAGAGGGCAGACATTTGGGTCAAAATATTCTTACCGATTCTGTACCTAATGTGGCTTCACAGTGTTTACAAACAGCTGTTACAATAACCTAAAGATCCAAAGAAAAATGTGACACATCCAAGAATCTGACAGTTAAAACCGAGCATTTGTTCAGAGAGCACCTTGTGGTTTGAGGTAACAAGACCCATGATGCTAATGGTATTTGTCACATTCAGAGCAGCTGTATTCATGAGAGTAGAAGTGATTACCCTCTTACACACCCAGTTACTACTTTGAACCCAGGTCTATATTTTGGCTGCCTTGGCAACAGCATAGCAACAACTGGAGCCATGATGGTGATGTCAATCCAAGGACATCTTTGCATAAAGTGGGAGCCCTGACTTTCCACACAGGAAGTCAGAAAAGAGCATACAGAATAAACTGAAATGGTGATATCCATAGCACTACTATCCTGTGTATATTGAAACTAATGTACTGAGACTCTAGATTATTTATTATAATAGTTAAGATTTTACAAGTCCAGTAATTTTCCAGTGGCTGTTCTTTCATGGAAAAATATTTCAGGGAAATCTCTACAAGTAGGAAGCTGCTTTTTTTTTTTTTTTTTGGTCTGAAATAAAACTATAAAGGATAATTACTTATTAATTGTGATCACATTAATCAATGTAGATTTCCTATAATTATTATGATGAAAGGGATTACAAACAGCAATAAAAATAGACAAAAATCAATCAGTCAGCCTTCTCACTGGTTGGTTTTACTCCTGTGATTGGTCACTAGATCTCTACTCTTGGTCACATGATGAAATTGCATTTCTCTGTTGAAACACATTTATATCCTTATGACTTGCTTTGATCAATGAAATGTGAGAAGTGACAGGTGTCATTTGGAGATGAAATTTTTAAAAGAGAAGTTCAATTTGCTATTGTTCCCTTCTCCTGCCAGGGCAAACAGCAACTTTGCAGGTGGTAGAAGCATCATCTGCCTAAGTGAGAAGGTGTAGAGCAGAGTTCCCAGTTGTCCTCTGATGGACACATTATACTAACAAGAAGTACAATTCTGTTACACCAGTCTCCTGCAGCTTTGGAGCTGTTGTCTCAGGATAAACTAAGCTGCCCTGGATACCCTCACAGTGCAATTTGTAGAGATTCAAAGGATACCATTCATTTTAGAAATATATTTGACATAAACATTATGTAATTTAAGGCTCAATTAAAAAATATAAATACACATGTTTCAAATAAACATGTTTAAATACATACCATTTTTTATCTTTTTGTAGAATCAGAGGTCATAGTGAAGATAATGCTTCAAACCCCCTCACCAAAATGAGATGGACTCTTTCTGTTCTGGCTAGAGAGAAGTGCAAAATCATGAGTTTGTGGTCAAAATATGTTCTCCAGACAGAAACTCAAATGCACACTTAGACCAATCCAGATGAACTGTTTTCCTCCCCGAACTAGCCAGAAACCATTTAACTTGTTATCTTGTAAATCAAGTCAATGTTTCATGGAAAAAAAAAATCTCTTATCAGGAAGATCCCTTTTATTTTCCTTTGAATTAGCCTTTTTCTTTGTGTACTTCACACCCTATCCTTTTTTCTTACAGCAACTTTCTCCTTTACTTATGTGGTATTCTGTCTGACAACAAGAGAAAGTGATTATTACTACTTTATAGAACAGATTCTGGCAAAGTATTTGTGCTTCTGTTTGCATAGTAATTTAAACTGTTTCTGAGGTTCATGGAAAGCAAAGTTAGATGTTGGCCTTATGGAATCTTTGTGAAGTGGTGTCAATTCCACTAGGCCTATCTAGGTTGCAAAAATATTTGAGCCCTTTGTAATACAAGTATAGTAGAATACATGTGTGCGTGCTAAGTCATTTTAGTTGTGTTCGACTCTTTACAACCAGATGGACTGTAGCCTCCCAAGCTCCTCTGTCCATGGGATTCTCCAGGAAAGAAAGAACACTGGAGTGGGTTGCCATGCCCTCCTCAAGGCATCTTCCCAAACCAGGGATCGAACTTGTGTCTCTTATGTCTCCTGCATTGGCAGGTGAGTTCTTTACCACTGGGTAACATTAAAGCAAGCCTACTATGTTTCTCTATTTCTGAGATCAGCCCAGAACAGTAGCTTCAATGGTGTTCCTGTGAGCACAGTTAAGTGAATAAAAATGGAGTGTGGGTGTTAGTCTGCATGTGTGTGCCTATGTGTGCACACATACATGTTCACATATGTAAAGTAAAAAAGAATATGTTGTAATCAGCTAAAAATGGACATTTCAATTCTTATGTTATGACAGATAACACCATTATATCAATACTTGTTCACAGTATTTCTCCAGAATTACTACAGTAATAGTCCACATTTATAGACTTGCTTGACAGAAGGCCATGATGACTTCCAGAAAAATCTGCCTTTATAGACAAAGTATTCTTTATATTACTGACCACAGGTAAATCCTTTTTCTCAAGACACAGAAAAGAAATTTTGAAACTTTAGGAAGCATTATGGTATGGTGTAATTTTTCCAAAAAGTTTCTTTTTCTCATTTGCAGAATATTACTTTTTCAATAAAGTGATTCTGCATAAGATTTGCTAGTTTTCAGTTCTATCAAGGTTATATATACCACTTGTAGAGAGTCTTTATAAGATATTTTAAAGATAACAAAATGCATTAATTTCACAGGCTTAAAATAATTCTCTAGAAATACACTATATTTCTCCAAATTAAACATATTAAACATATGTATTAACTTTAAAATTGCTTTGAGGATTTATTACTAGTTTATGACAATACATAACACAAATATCTCAATTTAAGATAATTTGAATTCATTTTTCATTGTCATATATTGAAAGAGAAGCTCAAGACTATTTTTTAAAATAATAATAATAACCCTCGCTTACCCAAATGCATATATTTATAAAATTTAATCAGCTGTGACAATATCAAAATTCTCAGTATTATATGAATGGCTTATAATTCATATTGTTCTTTCTGTGAATTCATCGAGTAGAATTGTATATACATGAACTAAGGGGAATTTGTTAATGAAATAGTAATTCTGAGACCTTATTAGTAGAATTCATGCTAGTTATGGCTCTCAAGAGGGGATTTTTTAAAAAGAAAACTCCCCTACCAGAGTTAACCATGTACATCTTTAAAATATGAAAATCCACTTTGCGCTGATCATAGTCTTTATTAAGAAGGCTGCTGACTTCAATACTAAAAATATCTGACTGTTCCAGAAAATTCTTACAAAATCATTTTTTCTGGTGATTAAACTGATCATGTTCCATTGCATAGTCCAGTTGGAGGTAGGTTGGAGCACCTACTATGGGTCAAAACCTCTTTTGGACACTTTATGTATATTATCATATTTAGTATTTATAATAAGTCCAGGATGAGGCAATAATCCTCTGATTACAGAGAAGAAGACTGAGGCTCAGAGAAATGGGTAATTTGATAAGGGGCATGTACCTGGTAAGAAGTGGAGTGAGAAGTTATGATTTAGGTCTTGTGATTTAATGTCTATACTATTCCATTATTTTACATGGCTTCCCACAGAATCTATTGCTGCTTCACTAATTTGGGACTTGTTTTCAATTGGATTGTCTAAAAGTGCTGGCTAATTATTTTTCTCATATGAAACTTAAAATATACAGATGATACATGGTTCAAATGATTAATCCATTGATATTCATCAAGAGAGTGACATGATAAACTGAAAAGATTTACTGAAGACAGATTCACTAATGGAGCCCACAAATGTACAAGAAATGCCTTATTTTTGTGTTAATAGCACGCAGCTTAAGTCACATCTAGGGAGGGGTAGACTGACCCAGATGTTTGCATTCCCTGGTCTTTCTTTCCAATCTTTTCTTCCATTAAAAAAAAAAAGTTTGGTATGGTAAAGATGAAGCTGTTCCTTGATTTCTACCCTTTAATCCAGGATTTGGAAAACTCTGAGTCAGAACTGTGATATTGCTATCTTCCTGTGAGCCAAATGAAACCATAAATGTATGGGCATTTTATCTACTATCTGTACAGAATTCTGCTCCTTGTTCCCACTTTCTTCCCAAATCGGTTCCTGAACATATCTCAAATTCTAGCTTTATATTTCTCAGAGGGTACTGTGCATTTTCTTTTCAAACATATAGGATCCTTTGGTATTTTTCCATTCATGTTTATAATTCTGACTTCGATTTTGGCATTCACATTTTCTAAATTTTAAAGTAAGACCTTTTCTACCATACTTTGTTCCTCATTTAAGATTTGTTGCAAAATTCTAATTAACAGATTGAACAACAAAAGAACCCACTGAACACCCACTAGATTTTTTTTGAAGGGGGAAAGCATTCTATAAAAAACACTGAACATTGTAAGACACACACTGATGAACACCTACTGCTTAATGAAATTTATCTCAAACTCAGTTCCTTCTTTCCTACCTCGTTGCTTCTACCCACTACACACACGCCATGCACACACGCATACATACACAAGCTCTCATAGACCAATTCTAACAGCATGTACACCAAGATTTTTCCAAAAGGGTTTATAAAACTGAAAATCCTGGGTTGTGTTTCAAATACATGATAATTTTTCTAACTTCTGTTTTGTTGCATCAAAAGGACGTCTTGTTGTTTGTGCTATTGTAATTTAAAGACCATCTAAATTTTGTTTCCTTTCTAGAAATTATAAAAATACAACTTGCTAATTTTTTTTTACTGTATATTTTTAAAAAAACACATTTTTTCAGAAAGTTAGTAATAACTGGAACTAAGCCAAAAGCACTCTAAGAAAAGATTTATGATGGTCTATATAGATTACAGCAATGTGGAGCAAAGTTTTTCTTTAACATAGTATTCAGCCATTTTGGAACTTTAGTTCTAAAAGACATCATTTTGGGGTATACTTAGGATCGGCGCAAGTATATACAGTACAGGTATAAGAATGAAGAAACACTAGCTTACACATAATTTCTTAAGTTTCAGGGGAAAAACTGCCTAATGAGTTTTATACATAAGCAAGGTTTAGTCCATAAAGAGGATAGGAATGTCTTATCTTCTATTCAGTTAACAGGTTTTCGCAGTTTTCTGAATACTTATGAGTAGCTCAGAAATTCATATAAGTTCATGTAATTCACACAGCATCTGTTGTGAAAAAATAAAGTGATAATTTACATCCAATTAAAATATTTTTCATTAGATAAAATGCTTTAATAAACTAACAAACTTATGTAAGAAGATAGCATTCGTTGGGAAGAAAACAAATCAATTTTCTGTAGAACATGCAAAATATCAAAGACTGGTCAGTCAGAAAAGGAAAGAGAGTCAGTCTTTTATGTAAAAATTTAATCCATTGTATTATTTTTAAAAACTCTGTGTCCTCTTATGCCTTATAACATATGTAAGTTACTTGAAAGCATATCTGCTCATTGGGTGCATTCATATTAAACTGCTATATATATATACACACACATATATATATATATATACATATATCTCAACCCCCCCATATCTATTATAGATGTGGAAATTTCAGGGGTGCTTCTTATACATAATCACCTTTCTGTCTTAAATGTTTGCCAATTATACTACAAGGGAATATATGCAACCATAACTTAAAAGGAAGTTAAAGGTTGTTTTGGTTGTTTTTTTTTTTTTATTAATTTCTCTTCTCTGATATAAGAATTCTTTAACTTTAAAAATAAGCTTACATCTAATTTGGCAGGCAATTATGCAAATGCATTCTGTTAGGGCAGATTCCAATGTTAAAACATAAAATAAACTTAAGAAAAAAGGGGAGTCAAGGAAAGAGAAAGTTGGTGGGTCTTGCTATTTTTTTTTTTTTTTGTTCTTTAAATATTTTTAGGCCTCTTTGCCACTGCTGTTGGGTCATTTCTCTTAGCTGTACTAAAGAGCCTTTGTCAGTCTGGAGGAGGCAGCCATGTGTCCATGAATGCTTATTTAGTATGGTGAGGACAGATGGCCTGGAATTGCTGAAGAAGACCTTAAGATATATTTAAAAGAGGAAAGGGAAAGAAACAATAAGGGAGGAAATAAATTAGAGAAGAGGCAAATGTTTGGCCAGGAAAAGTATTTGCACATATACAAACACACACACACACCACACACACGTACTCAAATGAAGACAAACTATAAATTGGTAAGTAGGACCCGATTTTTCATAAATTTCCTCTTTCCATAGAAATTTTAATTTCCATTATTGTTGATTTGCTGTATTTTCAGCAGAAACATGATAATTGCAGTCACGGCTGATCTGAACTTCATCTCTTCTGGTTGGTTTCTTATAGTATCTCAACTTTAAAGATGAATTTCGAAGTATGAAAGCTCAAACTTTTATAAAAGTCAGCCTTAAAATCAAACTGAAATAAACTAAACTCCCTGACATCCTGAGTCAGTGTCTTAACTCAACTTGTTTTAGAGTCTATCATTATTAGTTTATCTTGCTTAGCATTTCATTTCATTTGTTTCTATTATTTCACAAAAGCATACATGCTATCATCCAACCAAAATATCATGAAAGGGTGTGTCATGTGCGTTAGGGATGGGAGAGGAAGTGCGGGTGGTGGATGGATGGGCACAGGGGCACCAGGGGATAATATTGTGTTCTCAGATAGAAAAACTGTGAGATGTTATAAGACGATAAAAAGTGACATTAGTGGATTTTTGTTATATATTTTTCTTTCCAAGTTATCAGATTAACATTTTCCCATTTTCTTCAGATTTATTCTATTTCAGCTATGTTCTGACTATGCCAGGTAACAGAGGACTGCTGCTTCAATTGCCAGGTTTTCTATTGCTCATAAAAGAAATATTAGATTCCAAATTTCTTCTTATTGCCTTCTGAGTTGTCATGGTTATCAAATGACACCTTCTTGAAATTCTTTCTCATTTTAACTCTTTTCCATGCTTTGTGTAAACAGGCTGCTTGGAAATCAAGAAGAAGGAAAAAAAAAAAAGCATCAAGTTTGGGTGCTATAAGAAGCCCAAAGCACAAGAAGAAAAGAAATATTTTGTTAACCACAAATTGAAACTGGAAAGATTTTATCCAGAGGCATTAAATTTCATTAAATGTAAGAAGTCTAAAATAATACCTGTTTTATATACTCGTTCTCTGAACAAGCTCTTGGTAGCTCGCAGCCTGCTCAGAGGGTGACTCCTGCATTGCGGTCAGAGCCTTTCTACGACTAACCCACACCCCACCAACCACCACGACCAATGACACAGGCAGCGAGGATGCTGGATAGTTCTAAAGTAAATAGAAGGGAGGTTTTTTTGGATACAAGCACCTTTAAAAATAGAAAGGCAAGAAGATTCATAAACAGAACCTTTGAAAATATACAATACTTTTGTCTTACAAAAACATCTGTTGCTCAGATGAGTATTTGGAACACTGAGTGCTTCAGATTACCCCTCAGAAGGTGTGTTGGGTGGTGGCTCTCTGTGGATTTGGCCCCAGAGGAGGTCAACCCGACTCCCTGGCCTGTTGGCTCAGCAATTTCCCAGTGGTCAGCCCGTCTTGCCATAATCACATGCTGGCGCCCCGAGCCTGTTTCTTAACTGTCTCTGTACCTTCTAATGAAAGCATCCCAAAATATCCCCAACCACTCAAATTCTGGGGCAGCTGTGACCTCAGACTGGACTGCAGGACACACTGCATTTACTCAGACAGAAAGGCTGATAAAAATCTCCCTGCCACGATGCCTTAAGTGCCCACTCTCTCACTGCTGGATTTTGTTGCTTCACAGCTTATGACCACTTGCATGATATGCAAGCTGATGAGGAAGCAATAACTTAATACACAACAGCACAATTTCATGTGACTTGGAGCCTTTACGATAATGAGAAGGAAAAAATAGGAAAAATGTAATTATACATAATTTTTGTGCTTAAATCAGCAAATACAGTAATAATAACAGAAAGTAAGATGTGATAATCAAAAGATAATTCTCTTGAAAGTTATTTGAAAACAGAGTTTACCTCCTATATGAATGAGGAATGACATTATTATGGCTGCTTTTTAGGGAGCATTCTCAATATTAATTAATTTATGGATGAGCTATATGAAAGTAGCTATGGATACATGTGTGCTATCAGACTTTAGTAGAACCTTTTAGGTAAGCTTTCAGAATCTCTGAGGATTATAAAACAAAACAGGGAGGTACCACTTCTGAAAAGTTCAACTGGAATAGCAGGCAAATAGACAAAAAGGAGAAGCTGTATCTAAATTCAACAGGTATTCCTCTGGGCACTTGTTCTTGTTAAGCTTTCTTATGATCAAATAAGGTAGCTCAGTGTTTTGTCCAATGTGGCTTGACTAAGGAGAAAAAAAAAAACAGTAACAACCTGTTGAAGAAATAAGCAAACAAAATAAAAAAAATAAAAACCAGAGAGACAGCAATTGTTATTTTTGCCATGTTTTTATATGCACTTTGAAAGCTTTGAAGCCTCTACCAAATAATGCTCCTAGATACACAGCACAATTCACACAATTTGATTCTTAAAAGTGCCTTTGTACTTTGATAATATCAGCTAGACAGTCTGATATTGAACTAGCCTCCTAGTATTAATGCTTTTCATTTTCTTCAGGAACAAAAAATTTACTTGTAAAAAAAGGGTAACACGAAATACACTGACAGGGTTTTGTTAAAAATACAAAGCATTATCATTTATATGATAGTGACTTTCTCCCTACGAGTATGCTTTGTAAACGTGACTGAATGAGAAGAAAAAAAAATCTTTTATTATCTCAGCTCTCTAAAGCTTTATTGTTTAAGCCACTCTTGCTCCTAAGTATAGCAGAATTAAAACACGTCAGGATGTTGTATGGCAAGTAACTAACAAGGCACTAATAGAGATTCCTTGCATGCGTTTAAATACAGGTTGGCAAAAATAATTCCCCTATTACCTATTTTAAAATAGAATATTAGAGGCCCAAATTCTAATTTAGTTTTTCTATAACTAACCCAAGTTTCACAGATTTCAAATCTATGTACCTCACTTTGCTGAGAGTCAATGTTTTCCAAACGAATGCAAACATATTTATATATGGTATGCAAATATATATGTACACATACAAGCTATATATTATATATATCATTGTATAAGTCTTTATACAATCATGTGTAACAATTATAGTCCGCTTCTTACAACTAGAATAAAAAGCACGCATTCACTTTAACCCAGAAACTCCTTGGGCATTTGGCTCCTGTCTACTTATTTTTCTTTCTGCACTGAGTGGAAGGGGCGGGGGCGGCGGGATGCGGGCAGGGGAGGCAAACTCGCTAGAGTCACAAGCAGGATTGAAAACAAATGCAAGTCAATTTACTTTGCTAATTTCTCATATGCTTCTTTCTGTAACTGCAGAACTCTGTATTTTTTCCTCTCTTTTCAGAATCACTTTAAAATATTTTTTTCAATCTATTTTTTTTTCCCTAGAAAGTAACCCCTTGTGTCCTACATTAGGCTCCTCACTGAATGATCTCTTTTTCTTCTAATTATATTTTTTCACCTTGGGAGGAACTCACACTGCTTCAGGAAAAGCAACCCAGAAGAGCCTAAGGTCAGGTGTGCCCTAGAATCTAACTCTAGAAATTGCAATCATGGAATAAGAGCAGGAGAGGGAAAGAAGCAGAATGGGGAATTTGTAACAATATTGAGGCTCATTCTGAGGAATAATTAACTGAACAGCATCCTATGTTACATCACTTGCTTGAAATCTCAGAGGACAGACTAAAGAATTTAGGAAGATGATTTGAATCTGCTTCCTAAATCCATGGGGTTAACAAATTACTTGTACCGTGGTCAAGACTTAGAGTTTTATTTCTTAAGTATTACCTGCTCTGGGGTCCAAAAAAAAAAAAAACCAAGGAATTCTATTCATGAAGAAGCAGAACACAAAAAGTACCAATGACATGTTACACATTAAAGATGCTCAGATTTAAAACACTGAAAGGAGACTTGATTTAATAGGAAGCTTTTATTCCTGTTAAAATGAGGTTCAGTAAGGGAGCTAATGGGGATCAGCAAGAGAGAGGATTTCTAAGATAATTCTTGAAGTAAAAGGGACTTCTATTTTGGGAAAAATATGGGGACATGTGTAAAATATAAACTCTTCAGGTAGAGGAATTGTAGGTAGAAAAGGGGAAAACATTAGCTGAGCTTTTAAACCAAATCTTCAGCTGGGCTTTTGTTTAACACATATGCAAATGTGTGCACTGCTTCATTTGAATATTTATTTACTGCATTTGTGAAGGAAATTGGGGGATTATAGCCTCTTCCCAGCTGTGTTTTAGTTAATGACTGGTCAGCCTATTAGCCTGCTCCACTAAACGAATTCTCTGCACAAGCAACACCTTTTTTTACCCTGACTAGAAATTCTTCATATAAACAACAGTGGGGGGAAAACAGCAAATCAGAACCAGAGAGTTTTGAACCAAAAATGAAAATATTCTCCCAGAATCGTTAGAAGTAAGCAAGAAAGTTATTTGATGATGGTGACTTTTGCATTTTTATACTAAACAAAGCAAATATTTGCTATCAAATTGTGGGGTGGAGGGAGTTAGCTAGTCAGAATTTCTCTTTACTGAGAATTAATTCGGGTTATGGTCTTTCTTCCTTCTCTGGGACTTACTCATTTATTCTCCCCTATGACCATAAACACACACATCAATGAAAATGTCATGAATTACTTGGGCAATTATTAATAATTGAAAAACTTATTGGAATGTGACTTTCACAATTTCCCTCTATCTTCTCACTGTCAAAATAGTGAGAGAGAAGAGTAAATAACATTTCTTTAGCAACCAAATCCAGTGTACTGTCATTGCCCAAAGAAACTTTTTAGAGCCATAAGTGCTGGTTATGAGATTAATTTGTATCATGACAAGTTCATTTCAAAGCATCAGTGGTGAACAGATCTTTAGGTCAAAAATTTCTAATAACTTAGCTGTGGCAGTTTATCATGTATTGATTGTTATTAAGAAAAGTAGTATCTATTTTCTGAGAAATTTGTATATCTCAATCAATATGAGAAAATTGATCTTGTTCCCCAAATGACTTTCTTCTCTATATGACTTAAAATTTTATTTCCTATTTATTCCACATTTCCAGGTGAGGACATGCACTAATGCTAATAAAGTGAGAATTAACCCATGGAAATAAATTAAATTCTCACTACCAAAATTCTGAACTTTTCTGAATTTTGGGTTGAATAAAAACCTGAGCTTTGATTTGTTTTATTAATGAGATGATCTTTATAAACCACTATTAACTACTTATTTATCAAAAGTATTAATACTTTAGGTGATTTATGTAAACATCTGTTTGTGCTGGTTCATGTATGAAGTTGCTGCAAATAGGAGACAACAAGAGAGAACCTGAGAGCAATTTGAATGTGAGGCACTGTTCCTGGAACAAAATGATCATTTCTCACAGTTGAAACAATTGTGCATCATATATTAGACTGACAACTCAAATATTTACAGAACAAAAACAAGTAAGAAAGGAAGAGATGCTGTCAGACTTCAAGATAAACAGAGAAGTCTTTATTACATTGATGAAAAAATATTACAAGATACACATTCTACCTAAGAAACTCATTTTAGAGACTTCATTGCCAAGATCATATTAATTCTGCTCCCAATCCTTAAAACCATTCAAAACAGCAAAAAGAAGTTTCAGGTATACATTTCAAACCCTCCTTCTACATCAAAATTGTATGGGATGCACATCTCAATAGTATCATTTTTTTCGCCTTCAAACATGAGTTTCTAAACCATCTCATAAGCTCGTCAGGCATATTTCTTGTTCATTCCTTCTGTAGGGCAGAGGCAGACAGATTGCTGGATCAGATAGTGCAATACGCTGTATACTGCATTTGAAATGTGCCTTTTTTTAAAGCAGCAGATTTATTGATTTTCTTAAGTAGAAAATATGCACCCGGACATTAGACAAACACAGACTAAACACAGACTGAGGAAAAGCTGATAATTTGATTAAACTGACTGAGCTTTTGTTGTCTGTGTTTGGGGAATTTCCAATAATGCACAAGTGCCAAGCGCCCTTCTTCTGAATTTAACAAATGTGATCCCTAACCACAATGAATTTTACAATTATACTCTGTGCAGAGAATTCTTTCTCTTTAGAAAAGTATTCTGATGGACCCATATACTGCTTTGAAAGGAAGGTAGCATGAAAATCTTGCCTTTCTCAAGATGTAGGACTTCACTTAGGAAGGGGTAAGTATTGACCAGGCAAAAATCATTTGGTTGTTTTAAGGGAATATTTTCTTTCCTCCTATCTGCCTGCTTACCTAAGTATGTACCTGCCTACCTATCTTATCTGTCTGTCTGTCTGTCTATCTATTTCTATCATCAAGATTACTGAGATATAAGTGATCAGATGTCATTTGCTCCATTTGGAGGCCAAACTGAGTTTAATATTTAAGGTTTATACTGCTTCACAGTGTAAGTATCATTTCACATGTCTCAGAGAGTGGTTTGATTGCCTCAAGATGTCAAAAAGCTCTGGTTATTTCCTTCACCCTTGCAGATGCCTGCAAAGAAGTCAGTGGCAGCAGGCATGTGTGTGGGTGTGGAGCTGCAGGAATGAGGGGCTAACAGCTGAAAGTACTGTCTGTGAGGATTACTGAGTTTTATGAATTAGTTGAATGAGATCTTGTGAACTTTTATTGTGAACACATCTGAACTGTCCTTGTAGCTTGTAGTTTTTTCTCATTTCTCTTATGATATTGAGAACAAAACCTAATTCCCTCATATTCTGCAAGGACCATGCTGTAAAATAACCATTCCTATCTGCTTGACCAGAAACTCTCATTGTTGCTGTTTTCTAGGCCTACATATACTAGGTTTTTAAACATTCTTTTCTCATACCGTTCTGAAGCTTCTAGAAACCATTCTTTGACAACAAGATTTTATTCCTTCTTTTCCACTGACTCCATCCTCAGGCTTTTATGTCTTACCAAAATGGCACTTGCCTTCTTTCTAATTTTTACCCACTCCAGTTCGTATTGGATATCTCTTCCAGAATTCTGTATTCCAGCTCATTTGACCAGTAAGATATTTGATTACAACTTTTCACAAATTTCTTGTGCTTGTATTTGAAAGTCTGGATTCTTTCCCTTAGCCTCTACCAACTATATCTTTTTCTAAGCAGAGACTTAGACCCTTAATAGGTAACCATTATAGCGACCAGATATAGTCATTACCTAGAAGGTCATCAATTTCCTAACGGCTACTGATCACTGATGAGGTTGGTATATTTCAATAACAGATTCTTTACTCTTTTGAAATTTCCTTTGACTCAAGGATATTTATGCACAAATTAAGGTAATAGTGAAGTTAAAAATCACTTTGCCTTCATGTATTAGATAGGGGTTTATTTAATGATTGATCTCAGCTGGCCTGAGGATGTTTAAACAAAGCCACATAGGAGACAGATTTAAAAATAATTTAAATCTATCCTTTTTCTGATTTGCCTCTCTGCCTTTTCAAGTGTATGACAAAGATAATTTCCACTAACTCTTTTTCACCCTGCATGAACTCATTAGGGAAAATAACATATAAGGAAAAACAAGTCAATTTTTACAGGACATTTTATACTTGTGTGAGGTTTATCCCAGTAACTTCTAATAGCAATTTAAATATATTGTATCTCATTCCATTATTTATAATTTTACCATTTAGAAATCATATCTATTGCATGTATATGTATATATGTGTATACATATATATAAATATATTTACACAATCTTTAGGGGATTCTAAATCATATGTAACCAGATTATGGCTCATTTTAATCTGACATATATTTTCTTTTTCTTCTATTGAGCTCTTTTGAAAAGGATCAAGGGTATAAAGTAGTTTTCACTAACATATGAAATATGGCATTCAAATGGTTAATGTTAAGGTGATGGTTTTCTTTAGGGAAGTCAGACTATGAGGTCAAATGACTAAAAGTCAGGAAACCTGTGTTCATCTTGTGATTCTACCCTGAGGAGGCTGTTTACATCTCTCAGGCTGTTTCCTCATTTGCAGAATCACAAAGTTAGCATAACTTAAGGCCTTTCCAACTTAAGACTCTACAGTCATATATTTAAGGTCTATGGATTTTTTATTTTTTTTTTTAATGAAAACTTTTTTTGGCCATGATGAGAATCTTTGAAATGAGTGATCAGGGCTTCACTATATTCTCATATGTCTGGCTCTTGAATCACACTCCCACGACCCCCCACTCTATGAAACCTAATTCAAATCAAGAAACTGCTGCGGGTGGCGGAGGTGAGCATTCTGGCGTCACACAGGAAGTTTTGCCGGAAGGTATCAACTGAAAGGAAACACACATGGAAATATCCTGCCACCTATAATGAAACCCCCTGCAGTAGACCGAGTCCTTTCACGGGATCTCCCAAGCATGGCCACCCACAGCTGCCCTTACATCATCCAGCTTCTCTTGTCTCTTAAAAAAAAAAAATTACTAAATATAGACTTTTATACTGTGTGTTTTGCTGATAATGTATCTCCTGAATATCGAAATAACTGACTTTTCTTATAAGGTTTTAATGCAATTTTAAACTATCTACATAATTCTTCCTTCACAATAGTAGAAATTTCTTGGACTTTGGTGGAATTCAGGGGGGATCAAGACTTTATAATTTCTATTAAGGAATTAGTTTTGATAATAATTTCCTGTGTTTCAAAACAAAACAAACTTTGCCTTATATATGGGTGGTGATCGTGTCTGACTCTAGTGACCCTGTGGACTATATAGCCCGCAAAGCTCCTCTGTCCATGGGATTTTCCAGGCATAAATACTGGAGTGGCTGCCATTTTCTTCTCCGGGGGATCTTCTCACCCAGGGATTGAACCCAGATCTCCTACATTGCAGGTGGATTCTTTACCATCTGAGCCACCAGGGAAACCTTATAAATAGCTTAAAAAATTATTGAGAAAAGTAACAGAAAGTCTTAATATTTTATGAAATAACCTTATCTCTTGCTAAAAATCCACTATTCAATATAGACTCTTTAATTTTTATTGTCTTCATTAAATTAACTATATGCTACAGATATATTATGACATTCATTAAGTACATTATGATTGCATTATAAATATGACTAAATTTCAACCATATTCTCTTATTTTTAAAAATAATTTTTATTTTGCTATTCAAAATTTCATTCCTCCTAATGCAGATATATATAGCCATGCAAACAAAATCACAGTTACACATTTTACATGCAAACATGGAGATTTTTAGAAACAGAAGGATGCAGCTGCCCATATCATGTCATTCTACCAATAAAATGTGCTCAGAAAACCAAAGGCTGTTTCTTGTAACCATCATAATTATCTTAAATTGTCTATCACCTAAGAAATAAAACCTAGTAATTAAAGTCCAGAATTTTTCTCAGTAATTTAGTTATTTTATTTTACATTGATTCAAAAGATATTTATTGAGATTTAATCTATTATTTGAATAGATATTTATGAAGTCAAGCATTTTATCTGGTGGTGGAGAAGAAAAAGGTAAAAATAAGATCTGGTTCTGGAAACAAAGATCTTTGTGACACCATGAACTGTAGCCCATCAGGCTCTTCTGTCCATGAAATTCTCCAGGCAAGAATACTGAGGTGGGTTTCCATTCCCTTCTCCAGGGAATCTTCCTGACCCAGAGACAGAACCCCAGTCTCCCACAGATTCTATACTCTCTGAGCCACCAGGGACGCCCATAAATAACTGTAGCAGAAGATAAAATATGATAAGAAATTTAAATTTTAAAAGAGCATGTTTCTGTGTTTGTGTATATGTGTATGTAACTTAAAAGTTCGGGCAGGTACCAAGAGGGAAGGTTTCATCTGAGGTTGCCATCTGGGTTGCCCTTTGAAGGAAAGAACATTTTGACAAATGGCAAATGTGGAGAAGTCTTTTGACCACACGAAGGCAGCAGCATCACCAAGGCGTGATTAACCAAATTCATTCAAGAATGGTAATATGGTTTCATAGTGTAGGGTGATGGAAGGGAAATTTTGGAGGGTGCTTTATAAAAATTAGGTACAACCTGATCAGTAGAAGGCCTTGAGAGCCGAGATAAAGCCTTAGGGTTTGTTAGATAGGCAATGAGGACCCACTGAAAAGGATTAAGATATAAGAAAAGGAGTGGCTTACAGCAATGAACTAGGAGACTTCCTGTTCAGGAAGGCAAACCCTTGAGCAGGCTAAAGGGGATGATCAGAAGTAGCAGCTTCATTGAGGGAGAGGATACCATAAGCTGAGTAAAGTAAAACAAAACTCTAAACAAAATAAGGACAATAAAAATTTAATGGAAGTGTTGGGATACAAGAAAAAATCCAAGAGAATCAGAGAATGCGATGACCATTAAATATGTGTCAGTCTCGGAGGATGCAGGGTTTCCCTGGTGGCTCAGTGGGTAAAGAAGCTACCTTCAATGAATTAGAGGCAGGAGACATGGGTTTGATTCCTGGCTTAGGAAGATCCCCCGGAAGAGGGCATGGCAACCCACTCCAGTATTCTTGCCTGGGGAAATCCCATGGACAGAGGAGCCTGGTGGGCTACAGTCCATGGGGTCTCAAAGACAGGACTGAAGCGACTGAGCAAGCATGCACGCAGGAGAATGTAGGGACATCAATAAGATTTGAGCTTGGATTTCTGGCAGAGAGATTAAACTACTAATATAAAATATGGGGATGGTAAAAAAAAAATAAGACAAATAAGGTAAAATCAACCCTACACATGTGCTATTTAGAAGACATCCAAGCAGCAGCTGGAAAAGTGAGTCAGCTGCAGCAGTGTGAGTGTGATACAGGGAAGTAGATGGAGCCTGCGCTTTTTCTTTTCTGGAAGGAGTAGTTAAAAAAGTGTTACATGAAATGAGTGGCCAGATCATGAGTCAGCTAAGATGGTTATTAAAGAGAATTGTTTTTCTTATTGAAATGTTCGGTAACCAATAAAAAGTTCGTATCTCCTTCCTCCTTGCCCTTTCTCGTGTTCCCCATCCCTGCACCCAACCATCACTCAAGCCTGGGGCTCCTGATGAGCCCTGAGTCTTACCGTCTGAAGTTGCCAAGTTAGACCAAGGAAAAAGGGTCTGATGGCTTCATAAAGGGGGAAACTCCAACTTTCAAAAGTGGATTTCACTAAAATCACTGAGAATAGGGATGAAGGGAAGAGACCTTAGGGGAATGCCTAGATTTAGGTTTGTAGGAGAAGCGGGAGAAAGGAGAGAAGCCATGGTGAGAGGCATTGGAGGAGAATCTGGAAAGGAAGTGTCAAAAAGCTGAGTTTCCTAAAAGTGGCAGAAAGAGATGGTCAAGAAATCTGAATGCAGAGTTCTGAGAAAAAGCAACCTGAAAAGAGATGTAATAATAAGGGGTTTAAATAAAGACAAGATTTTCAGAGTTGCTAAAGGGAGACTCAGATATTATACCAACTAAGGCCTCTGTAGGATAAGTTGGGTCCTAGGTGGGAAGTGAGGAGATGAGTAGATAGGATAAAGCTAGCTAAAGAAAGA
This sequence comes from Odocoileus virginianus, assembly GCF_023699985.2. Lineage (NCBI taxonomy): Eukaryota > Metazoa > Chordata > Mammalia > Artiodactyla > Cervidae > Odocoileus > Odocoileus virginianus. Next base: position 83,608,732 of record NC_069676.1, read on the forward strand.
TTAAGCAAACCAACAGTGGAGAGAGAGTCCAGAATTTGTGTCAGATTTGTAACTGTGCTTAATACTGAATACAGTAGCCTGAGGGACTTGTTATGGAAAAAAAAGAATTTGGTCAAAATAATGTATAGAACTAAGCAAACTCAAAGTTGCAGTTGTAATGTCAAAATACCTTACAATGTGGAATACTGATGATCAAAGTTTATTGGTTCCATTGAAAATCTTGCTATCAAGCTGATAGAATCAGGTCTCAGATTTTAAGACAAGAGTCTGCTATGGACTGAATTGTGTCCCTCCTAAATTCTTATTTGAAACCTTAGCTCCCAATGAGATGGTGTTTAAAGATGGAACTTTTGGGAGATGACTGAAGTTTAGATGAGGTCATGAGGGTAGCATCCTCATGATGGGATTGCTGCTGCTTAGTCACTTCAGTCTTGTTGGACTCTGTGCAAACCCATGGACTGTAGCCCAGGGCTCCTCTGTCCATGGAATTCTCCAGGCAAAAGTTCTGGAGTGGGTTGCCATGCCCTTCTCTAGGGGATTTTCCCAACCCAGGGATGGAACCCAGATCTCATGCATCGCAGGCAGATTCTTTGCCACTGAGCCAGCAGGGAAGCCCATGATGGAATTAGTGCCCTAATAAGAAGAGATACCAGCGAGCTTTCATTCTCATCTAGAAATGTGGTAAAATAAATTTCCTTTGTTTAAGCCCTCATTCTATGGTATTTTGTTATGGGAGACCAAGCTAATTAAGACACAATCATTGATTTCCACTTCATGCCCCCAGCTGCAATGTGGGGTATTTATAGAATAATATTCAAAAGTCTAAGATTTTGAAACTTTATAAACAAAGCAGAATCCTACTCTCTATAAGGTTTGAATAGTAATTTTTAAAAAAAGCAAGAAAAAGATGAAAGAAGAAAGGAGCAAAGAAATAATCATTTTGAAGAATTTTAAACATCTTGCAGATGTCTTAGAATAGACTAGACTAAGAATAATACCAATTGAAGTTCTTTATCTTTTACTATGTTCCTAGCGTCTTCCCAAACTAACTCGTTCAATTCTCACAATAACTCTATGAGGTAGGTAAAATAGTAATGTTACCCTTTTTTCATAAGAGAAAAAAGGAGCCAAAGAGGTAAAATAATACTTGCTTAATATTACTCCATATGCCAGTGAAAGAGCTAGGATCATGCTTCCATAGTATCCAATGCTTTGTAAAATTTCCCTAAATAAAAAACTGTTTTTCCCTAATTTTTTTTTACTTCCATATAAAATTACACTTATTACCTTTTACTTACTGCCTCTCAATGCTGAAATGGAAGTAGTAAAGCAATTGTGGTAGAAGCAAATATATGTGTATGTGTGTATATATACATACATACATATATATATATATATATATAAAATGTCTAGGATAAGGTTTAGATTTTAGACTTTCAAAGTTATGTTCATTGAAACATTATTCACAATAGCCAACATATGGAAATAACACACATGCCAAAATGTCCTTCAATAGATGAATGGATCAAAAAAAATGTGAAATACACACACACATATATACATACAATGGAATACTATTCAGTCTTCAAATGAAGACAATCCTGTCATTTACAACATGGATTGAGCTGGAAGATATTATGCCAATAAAATAAGCAAGCCATAGAAAGACAAATACTGTATAATTTCTCTTACCTTGTAGGATCCGAAACAAACTTAAAAGCAGAGTAGGCTGGTGACTGTCAAGATCCCAGGGGAAGGGAAAATGGGATGATGCTGGTGGAACTGTACAGTGTTTCAGTTGTGCAAGATGAAAAAGTTCTGGAGTTCTACTATGCAGCATGGTGATTATAGTTTATAATACTATGTTGTATACTTAAATTTGCTAAGACGATAGATCTTAAATTAAATCTTTTCATCACACCCACTCAAGAGGTGATGGATATGTTAATTAGCTTGATTGTGGTGATCAATTTATATTAAAACATCAAACTATACACCTTGTGCGCACGTGTGTGTGTGTCTGTGAGTTAGTTGTTCAGATGTCTCTGACTCTTTGCGACCCCATGGACTGTAGCCCGCCAGGCTTCTCTGTCCATGGAATTCTCCAGGCAAGAATAGTGAAGTGAATTGCCGTTCCCTTCTCCAGAAATACATACAATTTTTAATGTCACCAATATCTCAATAAAGCTGTGGAAAAACTATGTTTCTGAAATTTCCATCACTTAAACTTTCATTACTTTTCTAGCCTACACAAACCCACAGCGAAGATCTAGTATCTTGATCAAGCCAAGTAAAAATGATCAAGCCTAGTGTCTCCCTCCATTCTCACTGGTTTGCAAAAAGCTGTCTGTCCCAAATAAATTGTAGCTTTCAAACTTGGATATTTAAAAAAGAAAAGGGAAGTATAATCATCTTCTAAGGGTAAGTCTGACAGTTTAGGTGCACTGTCATTTCATAGAGCAGGTTAGAAGCTCCTTCTCTATCAGCCCAGACAGTTTTTACACTTTCTTTTTTCTTTTTTTTTCTGTTCATGAGAGCTCATTCAACCCCTCTAGTCTCTTGGCTAGAGCAGTCATAGAAGTAGGTGGCCGGTACCTTATTTAGATCAGCACACCATGTAACCATAGGAGAGTGACACGCTTCCTTGGGGTTCAAGATTGTGGAGACAAGAAAATTTGACTATGTAGCCTTTGGGGGAATCCGTGGTTTTCTACTTTTTCCAGGAACTGAAGACTAACAAGAGTGACTTGATCCTGCTGCAGACGTTGCCCAAAGGTCCATTAACAGGAAAGTATGTTGAGGGCAGAGCTGGCCAACCGTGTCAGAAGCCAGCCGGCATTCGTGTGGTTTATCAAGCTCATCCCTATGAATGTCACTGAGGAAACAGCACTGAACTTCTTAAAATATCTCCTAAAAAACTACAACGAAACTGCACCAAGCATGGCATCTGGAAATGAGTTACACAGCTGCTGAAGGCAGGAAACTTAAATGAAAGCTGCCTCTTCCCCCTACTCCCCCTCCCCAACGATTAGATTCCTTTTTAAATTCTCTTCAGGTCCCATGATAGTATAAGGTGAATACAGAGCATCAGAAAGATTTCTGAATTTCTCTGTTTTCTAAGCAATTTCATCCAATGAGCTTCAAATTTTCCATTGGAGGTTGGTCTGACGATACAAGCCAAAGGAACAGGTTGGTGGTTTGAGGAAAAAAGGAGGAGACAGAACAACTTCCAATTGCTTACAATGTACAGTTAGCCGAGCAGTAAACACAACTTCTAGACGTGCCAGCCTCCACAGAACTGGCCGTTTTTTATCTCCCTTTCTCCACTGTGCTCAAAGCCATCCACCAAAGTGCCCCAACAGAAAACCACCAGAGGGTGTGGTCTCTGCGTGTCCTGGGCAAGGAACAGGGAAGCTATTTATTTCTAGGGCATCTCTGTTCAATGACTCATGTTTCGACTGGAAAATTGGCCACAGCTTTCTAGCAGCTCTTTCCTGCCAGCTCTCCTGGCTCCTACCCAGTGCTTCCACCACCCCTCCCCCTTTCTCCTTGCCTGGTCTGCTTTTATATTCCTAAAACCCCCACTTAATAACAGTCATTGTTCCACGTTAACCTTGAGGATCTTGGAGGAAGGACAGTGAAGGGCGTTGCTGTGTGCTATAATGAGCATTTGGCTCTATAGCAGGTGGAAAAGGCTTTGGGGATCTGGGCAGATTAGGAGGAGAGGGGGCTCCAGCAGATGTTGAAGCAAGATGATGTATTGCTGCTCACTCTGGGATTCAGACAATATCAGTGCTAAAGTAGAACAGGGAAAAGGGGGAAAAATTGATCCCTTTTGATACAAACTGGGCTTCAAACCAGACACACTTGAAACTGAGCATTTAAGGAAGACAAATTTGTTTCCAGGTCCTGGGTTTTCACCTACCCATTTTCTCTTCCTAATGGCAGACCAATTGCCAAATTGTTCTTTTAATTTGAACGTTAACTACATCCAGAGTTTGACTTATTTCCCATCAGCTAAAGGCTGTTATTAACCTGATGTGTTGGAGTAAGAGAAACATGAAATAGACACATCAAAAATTTCATTTTAGTATGTATTCAGAAACAAGAGTCCATATCAAGCAAAGGTGAGTGGCAATTAATGATTGGTTTTACCCTTTGAAGAAACATATATTTATTCTTTTGCTTTGTACTAGTCAATAAAATATTAAAGAAAATGCTGATATAAACAAACATTCCATTCACTTTATGAAGAATCTTAATAGACTTACGCTGACTATTCCTAGTTCTGTTTTTATCAATTTGTTTTATGAAATTCTAGATACAGAGATAAATTACAGTTGTAAAAAATATTATTTCTAGAAGTTTTAGGCTCTTGGCATTTCGCAGAAGTCAATACATGCATTCTACTAAATCAATCTGGGCAAAAAAAACAACAACTGGCAATTTGGGCAAAAAAAAATCTACTTATATTTTATTCTAGTCAAGGATGACAATAGAAGTTAGAGACTGTAACCTCAACCTGTGATTACTGGGGCCACATTGTGACTTAAATTATTTTATATATTCCTAAATATTTTATTATACGATTGATATCATATCATCATATTATTATATGATTGATATCATATCAAATTCATATGATAAATATGAATTTGTCATATCACAATCTATATGATAAAAATAAAAGGACACAGCAATGAAGAAATGATTAAACTTACTACGAAAACTCTGATATGAGAACCTCGTATCAGTCAGGGTTCTCCAGAGAAACAGATTCAAAAGGATATTTATTTGTTTGTTTGTTTGTTATAGGAGTTGGCTCACTGAATTTGGAGACCAAGAATTCCTATGATCTACCTGATGAAAGCTGTAGAACCAGGAAAGCCAGTGGTACGAGCTGATGGTATCTCAGTCCAAAGGCCCAGGAACCAAGGGGTCAGGAGTGTGACTCTGAAAGTCTGGGAACCCAGGCAGGAGAAGATGGATGTCTCAGCTCAAGTAGAGAGGGCAAATCTGCTTTCTTTCACCTCTTGATTTCACTCACACCCTCACTGGATTGGATTATGTCCACCAGCATTAAAAATAGTCTTCTTTGCTTTGTCTATGGATTCAAATACTAATCTCTTCCAGAGAGTCCCTCACAGACTCATAAATAATGTTTTACCAGCTATTCTGGACATCTCTAAGGCCAGTTAAGATGACACATAAAATTAGTAATAGTTAATTAACTAAAAATCTCTCTGAGTTCAGAGTTCATTATTTGGATTTATAAATTTAAACAACAGCAGTTAAGTATTTCTATTTTCATTATCATAAATCTGAATTAAATCACATCCTATAGAGTTTGTGTCTTATTGCCACAGCTATAAAATATTAATAATCATTAGCCAGTTAGGTAGTCCCTAGGAAAGATTAATAAAATTTTTCATTCTAAAGTTGTTAAATGTCCCATTTTCAGGAGCTGGGGTGGGAAATGAAGGAAGTGTTCAGTATTCAGATACAGTAATTTGAGTGACCTAATCATTAAGTCTTTTCCATTATTAATTCAAATAACTTTGGAATTTTTAAAATCAAGAGTCAGATTTGTGTGATAGTAAATATTCATTGGTGTCTCATTGGTAAAGAATCCACCTGCCAAAGAAACAGACACAGTTTCAATCTCTGGGTCATGAAGGAAATGGCAACCACTCCAGTATTCTTGCCTGGAGAATCCCAAGGACAGAGGATCCTAGCTGGCTACAGTCCATGGGGTCCCAAAAGAATTGGACATAACTACAACTGAACAACAGCAGCAACAAAAAGTATTCATTAGGGAATAGTATTTTATGGAATTTTGGAACTGTGATGTGATCTTTAGCAGGTAACTCACTAAAACTGATAAGAAAATAAAATCACAGGGTCTAATATGTCTGATAGCTGCTGTGTAAATCTCACCCTCCCCCCACCTTCAATTTTAATAGCATACAAATCCAGTCATTTATTAGGCTCAAAAAATCTGTGAGTCAAGACAGGACAGATTGGATATGCTTTATCTATTCTCGAGTATATCTGGGGTCTTACTCAGGAAATTTAAGTGGCTGGAGGTGAAGAGTGTCGCTGGAGGCATCCCTGGGTGAGATACATAAGTGACATGTGGAGTCCAAAAGAGAACAACTGGAGAGGGAACGGCTGGAGAGTGAGTGGTCCCAGAGACCAAGGAAGAACCTCAAGACTCCCCTGATGCGGCCCTAGAAGTCAGGCAGTGTCCTTCCTGTATCATTGTATAGGTTTCAGGAGTCACTGAGGCCAGTCCAGATTCCAGAGGAAGAGAAAAAGACTCCATGTTTGATGGGGAGTAGCAAGTCACACTACAGAAGAGCATGTGAGATTAGAATCACAGCTGTGGCCATCTTTGGAAAATGCAGTATGCAACATGTCTCTCTTACAACATATTACAATCAGTTCTTTTATTTTTTTAAGCCATGTTTTACTCCTCACGAATCCCGAGGATAAATTTATATGCATATTGCAAAAACTCTGTACATATATGTAGATTTCTAAAGCACTGCTGGTTGTTGGTGGTTTTAAAGTATACTGTTTTAAAATTTGATAAATCAATTAGAATCTCATTAGTTTGAAATCATTAAATGTGGGCATGGGGCAACCTTCTAAAAGTTCTGGAGCCTTAATTTTCCTTATCTAGTGAAATGAGGATAAAAATAATACACGTTACATATGAATACCAGGGTTAAGTGATATATTAAAACACAGCAACTTTCATTCAGGCTATTAAAATATGTTTGTTGTCTAGATTACTATAGGCACTTTTTTGTGACTGTGGAAACAGGAATCAGACATTTCTAAACAGACATCAACAAAAGTATTATATGGTATAATTTATGATGAATGTTCAGTAAAGTAATAAAATGCATTATTACCTAATAATATTAAAATTTTGATGTCAATATTTTTCCTCAGATTTACTAAAACTCCCAACACTAAGTGTAACAAATATCCAAATCATGTAGTTCTTCCTACTGTTCTTGTGGTTTAGTTGCTAAGTTGTGTCTGATTCTTTTTGCAACCCTTGGACTATAGCCCACGAGGCTCATCTATGTATGGGATTTCCCAGGCAAGAATACTGTAGTGGGTTGCCATTTCCTCGTCCAGGGGATCTTCCAGACACAGGGATCAAACCTGCATCTCTTGCACTGGCAGACAGATTCCTTACCATTGAACCACCTGGGAGCCCCAGTTCCTTGCAGACTACATTACTGTCATCTCCAGAGCTATTAATACAATAGTTATCCACTCAATGACTATTAAACTCTTCTAAGCCAGAGCCCTGGTGTACACTGGTGATAAGACAGTCTCTCTCTCTCTTTTTTAAACAAAGCTTGCAAGTGGTGGTAAGGAGAACATCTTGTCTTAATTCTGCTATGTGGGAAGGATTAGGAATGGTTAAGATGGTGGAACCAGAGACACAAGAACTATTCATTCATTCATTCAATAAATATTTAACTGAGTGATTATTATAATGCAGATTACATGGTAGACAGTTAATAGAGAAAGGTACTCAAGACAAAAGCCCTGCTCTTATGGAGCTCTCCTTTTGAGGAAAATTGATACATTAAAAAACAATTCAAAAACAAAATTTAGTAGAAGTAATATATACACATCTGTTTGGATGATGAAGGCTTCCTAAAGGAGGTGATGCAGAAATTTTATTTCTCAGGGACAATTATGAATTAACTTGATGAATCAGGTGGGAGAGAGGAGTAAGAAAAAATGGTCCACAAAACTTGAAGGTTTACTTAGAAATTTCACTACTTGTCTAAATAAACATGATAGAGTATATAGTGGACATTGGAGTTTTGCCCAGTTCATCTCTCAAAGAAGGTGTTGTCTGGATACTGGGCATGCTCTTGTCAGATAGTCAGTCAGTTCAGTCACTCAGTCATGTCTGACTCTTTGCAACCCCATGGATCACAGCACACTAGTATTCCCTGTCCGTCACCAACTCCCAGAGTTTGCTCAAACTCATGTCCATCGACAGTGATATCATCCAACCATCTCATCCTCTGTCGTCCCCTTCTCCTGCCTTCAATCTTTCCCAGCATCAGGGTCTTTTCTAAAGTCAATTCTTCACATCAGGTGGCCAAAGTTTTGGAACCTCAGCTTCAGCATCATTCATTCCTTAAGCATCATCATGCATTCCTTCCAATGAATATTCAGGACTGATTTCCTTTAGAATTGACAAGCTTGATCTCCTTGTTGTCCAAGGGACTCTCGAGTTTTTTTCAATACAACGGTTCAAAAGCATCAATTCTTCGGCCCTCAGGTTTCTTTATGGTCCAACTCTCACATCCATACATGACTACTGGAAAATCCATAGCTTTGAATATACAGACCATTGTCAGTGAAGTAATATCTCTGTTTTTTAATTTTTTGTCTAGGTTGGTCATGGATCTTCCCTGTAGCTCAGACAGTAAAGAATCTGCCTGCAATGCAGGAGACCTGGGTTTGATCCCTGGATCAGAAAGATCCTCTGGAGAAGGGAATGGCAATCCACCCCAGTATTCTTGCCTGGAGAATGCCATGGACAGAGGAGCCTGGCAGGCCACAGTCCACGGGGTCACAAAGAGTCAGACACGACTAAGTGACTAACACTACTGATACACTAGATTGGTCATAGCCTTTCTCCCGAGGAGCAAGTGTCTTTTAATTTCAAGGCTACAGTCACCATCTGCAGTGATTTTGGAGCCCAAGAATAGAAAATCTCTCACTGTTTCCATTGTTTCTCCATGTATTTTCCATGAAAAGATGGAACCGGATGCTATGATCTTAGTTTTTTGAATGTTGAACTTTAAGCCAGCTTTTTCACTTTCCTCTTTCACTTTCATCAAGAGGCTCTTAGTTCTTCTTTTTCTGCCATAAGGGTGGTGTCATCTGCATATCTGAGGTTATCAATATTTCTCCTGGCAATCTTGATTCCGGCTTGTGCTTCACCCAGCCCAGCATTTTGCATGATGTACTCTGAATGTAAGTTAAATAAGCAGGATGACAATAGACAGCCGTGACGTACCAATCTGAAAACAGTCCGTTGTTCCATGTCCGATTCTAACTGTTGCTTCTTGACCTGCATACAGGTTTCTTAGGAGGGAGGTAAGGTATTCTGGTATTGCCATCTCTTTCAGAATTTTTCCAGTTTGTTGTGATCCACACAGTCAATGACTGGCATAGTCATTAAGACAGAAGTAGACATTGTTTTGGAATTCTCTTGCTTTTTCTATGATCCCACAGATGTTGGCAATTTGATATCTGGTCCCTCTGCCTTTTCTAAATCCAGCTTGAACATCTGGACTTTCTCAGTTCACATACTGTTTGAAGCCTAGCTTGGAGAATTTTGAGCATTACTTTACTAGTGTGTGAGATAAATACAACTGTGTGGTAGTCTGAAATTCTTTGGCATTGCCTTTCCTTGGGATTGGAATGAAAACTGACCTTTTCCAGTCCTGTGGCCACTGCTGAGTTATCCAAATGTGCTGGCATATTGAGTGCAGCACTTTCACAGCATCATCTTTCAGGATTTGTAATAGCTCAGCTGGAATTTCATCACCTCCACTAGTTTTGTTGTAGTGATGCTTCCTAAGGCCCACTTGACTTCGCAATCCAGGATGTCTGGCTCTAGGTGAGTGATCACACCATCGTGGTTATTTGGGTCATGAAGATCTTTTTTGTGTAGTTCTTCTGTGTATTCTTACCACCTCTTCTTAATATCTTCTGCTTCTGTTAGGTTCATACCATTTCTGTCCTTTATTGTGCCCATCTTTGCATGAAATGTTCCCTTGGTATTTCTAATTTTCTTGAAGAGATCTCTAGTCTTTCCCATTCTATTGTTTTCCTATATTTCTTTGCATAACCTTTAGATGTTATTCCCTTTAAGAAATTTCCTAGGCTGGACAGTGTTGCCTTCTCCAAAGCCATGTCCTTATGAGTGAGAGCAACATCTCATGTCATGTGGAGGGTTGGTCATTTTGTGTTCAATATGGGGGAACAGTTACAGGCCATTTTAGCTTCAGAGCCCATAATAAAGTCAACCAAGGATAACATGAGGCCTGGGGTACATTTCTGCTTATCCCTCAGCATCTTTCCTTCCCCTGCCCAAGTTTTAAAATCGAGAGCTTCTCCATTAGCATCCTACACCTCTGTCTCAGAGTCTGCTTACTGAGAAACTCAACCTGTGATGCTGTGATAGTTGAAGAAATTTAAAGAAATTTAATTGTGAATTTCTCTTTATTTTTTGGAGCCTTATGAGCATTTCCCCCACTTTATGTTTTTAATAGACTGCTCGAATATCAGTCATATCAGTCTGCATTGTACAAATAATTACTCAAATTTGGTTGAAAAATATTACTTAGAAAGCACAGCCATAGAGCTGGGTTTTAGTCATGAATTTCTCATCCATTTATCATTTGAACATATTTTTAGATAACTGCTTGCCAAAGCTAAAAGTTTTAATCAGAGCCATTTTTGAATAGGAAAAGCAGAAAGGATGTCTTTGAAAGCAATAATCCTTTTTTTTGGTTTGTTTCTTTTTACTTTTATACAATTTAAAAATAGTCAACTGGAATTTTAAATTTTAAATTGATAAATAAAATTGCATTTGCTCCTCGCCAAGTTGACTCATACACTTTACAGATGAAATTAGATTAATTAAGATACTACAAATTCCATGAAGTTATTTATTTTACTCTTCTGTTGAATAGCAAATATTAGCTTTGGTTACACAATGTTCATGAGAAATAATTATCTTGAGAGGTTTCATAATATTTACTATGATAATTTGTTATATTGCATTTACATAATATTTTAAAATATTTTGTAGTCATACAGCCTAATATTTCCATGCATACTCACAAAGAGGGTTTCTCAATGTGTGTATATAATGATTTTCCCTTTATACTGCGATAAAAATATAGAGAAAAAAACAGCTTTTTTATTTTGCTCTCTTTGCTTTGGCTAATAATGATGTGGCCCCATTTTTCCTACCTTTAGCCCTGTTACTTTCTATAAAGTCCCAGGGACCATTTGAACAATAGCAATGACAAAGACATCAACAGTAATAAGAGCTGGTGTTTGTTAAACTCATATGCCATACACTTGTCATTTTCAAATTCCTTCACATGTTATCAATTCATTTAATTATAACAAAACTTCAGAAGTTGGTGCTATTGCTTGCCTTATTTTAAAGGTAACAGATGACCCTTGCCTAGAATGGGGCAGAACCACTGAAAGAACCGTGTACATCATGATCACTTCTATCTTGGGGGTTAAATAAAATTTTCACCTGCTAATCAAATGGAATGCATAGCTTGTATGTGTACTAGGAGAGGTGTGAAAAGAACCAGAAAATAAATCTTTCAACTTCTTCTGAATCTAATATAAAGAATTCAGAAACAAAGAAATGAAGCAGGGAGATGGGTATTTTCTTTAGCTCTATTTAATATGAAAAATAGCTACAGTTGTTTGTGCTTGTGTGTGTCTTTGGGGGGGTGGTTGCTAAAAAATGGGAATATACCAAATTGCCCAAGTATCTGTCCATAGGTGTTTAAAATGTGGTAGTTTTTCTTCTAATTTTCATAGTTTCCAATTGTATATAATGAGCATGTCTTATGTATCTGAAATACTAATTTGAAAGAGCTGTAAATGCTAAGATTCTACTTTCATAAACATTTGCCTACCACTCTGACAAATAACTATTATGGTCCCCTTATTTCCAAACAGTAACTCACTTTTTTCACTATATATGATGATAAGACTTCACGTGTCCTATATAAACTGTGCTGAGAACTGACTAAAGGAAGATTCCAGAATCATCTTTATCAAATTCTGAATGTAACAGGGGATGTTAGGCCACTGAAGCCTCTACATATTTTTGTAGTCATTAATATTTTAATCAGAAAGTTAATGTTATTTAAATTACTAGTTTAACGTTAGAGCCTCATTACAATGCAATCTTCTCTTTCTTTGTGTTAATATTTTCTGAAGCTAAACACACTGTGCCAGGCACATAGGAAATAGAACACTGAAAGAAGGAGAGCAGTGTGGTCCTATTCTTACCACAATATAGGCGGGGGTGGTGAGCCCAAATTCATTTTAGAATATCACTCAGATCTTTCATTTGGCTTTTTATTATAAATTATTTATTAGCTCAAGGATGATAACATCTCATGTTAAATCTCATCCTATAACTGACTTTCTGGGGAGATCCTGACCAATAACCAAACAAATCTGCTAATCAATTTGCTTAGCATACTCCAGCTGACAGCAGCAGCAAAATGAAGACGGACATTTTTTGGATAACACAGGTAGAGACAGTGATTCTTCTTGTTTCATAGAAAATGTTACCTGCTAATTATCTCTACACTGGACACAGCAAAACCACTTGGCCTGCCCAATCTATACACTTCTCTACTCCACAAATGAAACTTAATAGGAACTCGAAAGTTTGGATCTTTCATTTTCCTGGAGAAAATGTTAGGTCCTAGTCCGTTATCACTTTTAAATGCTAAACTTTTAATAAATTTAATCTATGTATACAAATGAAAAAATCAATGCTGAAAGATTAAAAATCTCCTCTGAAATATTTACTGTCATTTTGAATTTATTCAAAGTCACCATGGAAATGTGTGAATTTCTGATTCCTTAGTGAGTGTATTGGTGAGATGATCTCTATGTGTCAATACCCTGAGAACGGGGACTTACTGAGACTTGCCTCTAGCAAGTGCTAAGTGCCTGGGAACACATAATAAATATTTGATGATTGGAAGATGCTGGAATAAGAGGAAAAACCAATTCTTAGCCAAAGGAATTATAAGTACTGTATACTTATTTGTATATTACTTAATTTTCACTTAAGAGTTTATCAATATAAATACCTGTTTTGTGGACATAAGTGTACCATGTATATACCACAGAAAACTTAGAAATTACAGAAATTGTACATATATACACACACATATACACACACAGGGAATAAAATTATAATTCTACCATTGGAAATAACTACTATTTGATGTTATTTACCTTCTAAATGTATACAGTTTTACATAGTTAATTTTACACAACAGATTCACTTTTGAACCCCAGTTAGAACAAAATGTTATATCCATTAGAATGTTCATGACATTATATATGTCTTTATATATATATGTAAAATATATATGTCTTTAAAATGTTAGAAAAAACATGGTAATTTATGTTTCTACAATTATTTAGGTTATCTAAGTTTTGGAGCTATTATTAATAGTGATAACTGCAATCAGTTTGTGAGAGTTGCCTCTGTGCCAGTCATTGTGCATCTTTATGCACAAGTCCATTATACTAGGTATTATCTTTTTCAGGTGAAAGAATTTGGTTAAAAAAGATTAAACATCTCAAGCTAACTACTAGTTTATGGTCAAGGCAGAGTTAAAAACTGGTTTTATCTTGCGTATTGACCACTTTGTTGCTTTGGCTCTGTATTAGATATGCCACCTTCGTAGATGCTAAACATCTCTGTGCATGTTTTAGATTATATCTTTAAGTATACTCTCAGAAACAGAGTTACAGAACTAAAGGGATGAGCCCCTTTTCAAACTTTTAACATAATAATAACATAATTATTTTCTAAGTTATTTTTCAAATTCATTAATCAAATTTATATTGCTATCCAAGTGAGTTCAGGAGGTCTAAGTATTGGTTAATAATTACTTTGTTTACTATTTGTTAGTTAGATGGGCCAAATGTATTTTATGGATTTAACTCATGTGTTTTTGATTTTTAGACATGGTAAACATCTTTTAATATATTAATCAGTTGTCTGTATATTTCTTGTGTGATTACTCTGTTACTTTGCTTAGTTTATTGCTCAGGTTTTAAGTGCTAATCTTATTATTGTGGTTAATCTTACTGATCTCTAAATTCTTCAGATAGGAAGCTAAATGCTGACACATTTATTAATAAATTTTATATAACCATTCTTCAGTATCAGGCACAGTTCAGGACATAGCATATCTACTCCTCATATTTCCCTTAAAGATGGGTACTATTATTATCCCTATTGTTACAGATGAGGAAATCAGAGGAAGTAAATTTCCCCAGCTCACAGAACTAGCAAGTAAAGAAGTTGAACTCGGGCAGGCTGCCTGAAGCAATCATCCTCTTACACCAAGTATGTCTTGCAAATATTTCCCAAGATTCACACTGTCTATTTTTTCGGGTTATTAATACATATGTTCAAATTAGTTTTCATGCAATCAAATCCATTGTTCTATACCTTCCTCTCAGGTACAGTAATTCTTTTCCAATATATCCTAAGAAAATCAAACAATTACAAAAAGTGCTTTGTCAGATATGTTTCTGCCAATATTGTTTACACTAGCAAAACAGCTGGAATTAAATTTTCAACTGAGGATTGAACAAATACAACATATTCATGCACAGATGTGGAGTTATTAAAAATGGGGAATCTGTATATTTGTTGACATAGAATGCAGTCACCATATTGGTAAATACAAAGGTAAACTTTAGAAATAGAAACTCACCTATGTTAAAAACCTTATGCATACATGTTTGTGTACACCTACTAATACATAAAGGTTTCTCTCAGCTGCTTATCTCTTTTAAAAAGCATCCTAAAATAAGAATGAATTATTGGTGAAAAATAGCTTTTAAAAAATCAAGGTCATAAAACCCACTACTGTGCATATACTTTGAGAAAACTCTAATTCAAAAGGACACATGAATTCTAATATTCATTGCAGCACTATTTACCAGGATATGGAGGTAACCTAAATGTCTATCAACAGATGAATGGATAGAAAAGATGTGGTACATACATACAATGGAACACTAGTCAGCCACCAAAGGAACAAAACTGGGTCATCTGTAGTGATGTGGATGGATCTAGAGTCTATCATACAGTGAGGTAAGTCAGAAAGAGAAAAACAAAATATCACATACTAACACATACATATAGAATCTAGAAAAATGGCAGAGATGAACCTATTTGCAGGGCATTAATAGAGACACAGACTTGGAGAATGGACATGTAGACACAAGGGAGGAAGGGGAGGGTGGGAAAAACCAGGAGAGAACTACTGACATATATACACTACCATTTGTAAAATAGCTAGCTAGTGGAGGTGACAAATAGATTCAAGGGATCAGATCTGTTAGACAGAGTGCCTGAACAACTATGGAGGGAAGTTCATAACACTGTACAAGAGGTGGTGACCAAAATCATCCCCAAGGGAAAAAAAAATGCAAGAAGGCAAAGTGGTTTGTCTGAGGAGGACTTACAAATGGCTGAAAGAGGAAGAGAAGCAAAAGGCAAGAAGAAAGGGGGAGATACACCAACTGCATGCAGAGTAGAGAATTGCAAGAGATAAGAAAGCCTTAAGTGATCAATGCAAAGAAATAGAGGAAAACAACAGAATGGGAAAGACCAGCAGTATCTTCAAGAAAACTGGAGGTAAAAGGGAACATTTCTTGCCAAGATGAGCTCAATAAAGGACAGAAATGGCAAGGACCTAACAGAAGCAGAAAATATTAAGAAGAGGTGGCATGAATACACAGAACAACTGTACAAAAAATGTCTTAATGACCCAGATAACCACAATGGTGTGGTCACTTACCAAGAGCCAGACATCCTGAAATGCAAAGTTAAGTGGGCCTTAGGAAGCATCACTACGAACAAAGCTAGTGGAGATGATGGAATTCCAGTTGAGCTGTTTCAAATCCTGAAAGATGATGCTGTGAAAGTGTTGCACTCATTTTGCCAGCAAATTTGGAAAACTCAGCAGTGGCCACAGGACTGGAAATGGTCAGTTTTCATTCCAGTCTCAAAGAAAGGCAATGCCAAAGAATGCTCAAACTACCGCACAATTGCACTCATTTCACATGCTAGCAAGATTGTGTTAAAAATCCTTCAAGCTAGGCTTCAACAAAATGAATCAAAAACTTTCAGATGTACAAGCTGGATTTAGAAAAGGCAGAGGAACCAGAGATCAAATTGCCAACATCCGCTGGATCAAAGAAAAAGCAAGGGAATTCCAAAAAGCATCTACTTCTGCTTTATTGACCACTAAAGCCTTTGATTGCATGGATTACAACAAACTGGAAAATTCTTATACAGACAGGAATATCATTCCACCTTACCTGCCTCCTGAGAAACCTGTATGCAGAAGAAGAAGCAATAGTGAGAAACAGACATGGAACATAGGACTGGTTCAAAATCGGGAAAGGAGTACATTAAGTCTCCCAGGTTATTTAACTTAAATGCAGAGTGCATCATGTGAAATGCCAGGCTGAAGGACTCACAGACTAGAATTAAGACTGCCAGGAGAAATATCAACAACCTTAGAGATACAGATGACACCACCCTAATGGCAGAAAGCAAAGAGGAACTAAAGAGCTTCTTGATGAGCATGAAAGAGGAAAGTTAAAAAAGCTGGCTTAAAACTCAATATTCAAAAAACTAAGATTATGGCAACTGGTGCCATCACTTCATGGCTAATATATGGGGATAAATGGAGACAGTGACACATTTTATTTTCTTGGGCTCCAAAATCACTGTGGATGGTGACTGCAGCCACGAAACATGCTTGTTACTTGGAAGAAAAGCTATGACAAACCTAGACAGATTATTAAAAAGCAGAGACATCACTTTGCAAACAAAGGTCCATATAGTCAAAGCTATTTTTTTTCTAGTAGTCAAGTATGGATGTGAGAGTTGGACCATAAAGAAGGCTGAGCAAAGAAGAATTTAATTGTGGTACTGAAGAAGACTCTTGAGACTCCTTTGGACTGCAAGAAGGTCAAACTAGTCAATCCTAACAGAAATCAACCCTGAATATGAACTGGAAGCACTGATGCTGAAACTCCAATACTTTGGCCACCTGATGTGAAGAGCCGACTCATTGGAAAAGACCCTGATGCTGGGAAAGATTGAAGGCAGGAGGAGAAGGGGACGACAGAGGATGAGCTGGTTGGATGGCATCACCGACTCAATGGACATGAGTTTGAGCAAGCTCCGGGAGACAGTGAAGGACTGGGAAGCCTGGTGTGCTGCAGTTCATGGGGTCACAAAGAGTCAGACATGACTTAGCAACTGAACAACAACAGTGGGAAGATGCTATATAGCACAAGGAGTTCAGCTCAGTGCTCTGTGATGACCAAGAGGGGTGGGAAGAGGGGTGCAGGGGGAGGATCAAAAAGGAGGGGACATGTGTATATGTATAGTTGATTTACTTTGTTGTACAATAGAAACTAACACAACATTTAAAGCAATGATACATTCAAGCAATGTATACATATCAAGCAATGATACATATCATTTATTGAATGATAAATTCAAGATTCTAAATGTGATATCAACAATGCAAATGGTACACCAATTAAAGTTAAGAAACACCCTTATTTCCCAAAAAAGGGCTTTCTTTATCAAAAGTTCAAAGAGATACTCACCTGTTTTTCGGTTGATAATCTTTCTGCAATACAATCAATATTAAACAATTTTTTTGGGACCACTCTTTAGATATCTTTATGTAGGTGTCAAACACAAGCAATCTCTTTGTAGGTAAAACTGGCCATGCTGTCTTATACATGGACCTCTCTAAGAATCCTCCCGATACACCATTATTAACTGGATATTTATTCTTGGAAACGTAAGAGGCCCATAGTGAATTCACATTGACTGTTGACTCTTCACAAGAGCCTGTACTAGCACACTGGGCAGATTTAATCCCCTTGTAGGTAAAGTTCAAAATCCAGTTCTTTAATTATTATACATGTATTCTGTGCACCAAAGTGTATGCTTGGAGGGGAGAGATTTTTATCAACTGATCGCTTTTGTATCCTCGGCTCCTAGATCAGTACCTAGCACATAGAAGGTGCTCAATAATCATTGTTTCCAAAAATAACAGCTAAAATAACCTGCTCCTCCCAACTGACAAGGGAGCTGAGTTTTGCTTCCACCATCTCACAGATTACACAACTAAAACTAAGAGGATGTAAGTAACTTGCCCAAAGTTGCACAGTTGGTAAATGCTGGATCTGGGACTTTAGGACAAGGTCTGATGCTGAAGTTCCTCTAAGCATACTGTACCCCCTCTCGGGACAGACCACTCTGGGAGTTCTCTGAGGACACAGACCCAATAAACATTTTCCACTGCTCTACGCCATGTGAATATCCTTTCATTCATCTCTTCAGCAAACATTTATCAGGTGCTTAGCATGTGCCTATTTTAGACTCTGGGATTACAATGATTAGAACAAAAAAGTCAGGTGAGGCTACTGTCTGCACAGTTCACACATTCTTTTGGAGGGAGACAAACAACAGCGGTGCCAACTAGGGAATAAATAAGATAATTTTAGAGACTGATACGTGCTCTAAGGAGACTTTAAATAGGCTGATTGGGGATGGTTCTTCTGAGGAGAAGGGGCCCTTCACAGGAAGAATTTAGAGCAGCCTGCCAAAGGCACAGGATCACATAGCAAGTGCAAAAGCCCTGAGTAAGAAATGAGCTAGGCACGTCTGAGGATATAAAACGGCCAGTGTGCTCAGAGCAAGAGAGGAAGGGACAAAGTGGGAACCGGGTTGGCAGTCCTTCAAAGTCATTTGATTTGGACTTCTTAAAGCTAACACAGACTAAGTGTTCAATTTAGGGCTTTTAAGCTAATAAATGATATAATATCCCATTAAAGAGTAATTACAAATCATTAATCCCTTTACCCAAATATAAGAGTTATTTTGACTTACAATACTTTTTAACAAATTAAGAGGGAACATAGAGATGATGTAAACTAGCATGATGAACCCTGTGAGTCTAAAATAAATCACCAGGGATGTTAGACTGGCTATACAAAAGGTGGCTTAACCCTGGCATTGGCTTTCAAGAGAAATCATGGAATCTCCCCTCTGGAGATGGTTTAAAATAGGATTAGATACATTCACTCAGTGCAGTCTTGCCTGAAAGCCTCAGTTGACCTCTCAAGGTCTTGCCAGTCCTATGATTTTGTGATAAAATTAGACTCTTTCATTGGGCGAAAACAACCCAGGGTTCACCATGCCAGCTGCAACCTGGCATAATTGGAAGGGGCTGATTTTGGAGGAGTGTACCTCCTACAGCCGAGACAAGATGCAATTAACAGATCCCCCAACCTCTCCTATTTCATGCTGTACTGAATACTCTGCTGGTTCTTGGCCAATAATGGCTGGTATCAGTGATACAACAAAGTCAAGTGGTCTGATCCATGATTAAATAGTAGATGTCTTAATTAGATGCTGACCTCGCTTTGAACAGCATGACTTCAAGAATCGTGTACCTATTAGTTGATTCTTTGATCCCTGAAAATAGAAACCAGATGAATCCAATAATGCATTTTTATTTAGCCTCTTTTCTGCCATTCTCAGGATGAAATAACTCAAGTTCTGATGTCATGAGCCTTAACCTCATTAAGCCACTCAGCTCGATTTTTCAGCTACTTAATCATCAGCACTTATCTGCTGTATCTACTCATTGAACAATCGCTGCTTTGAATAAATTCAAGGAAATAAATATATTTTTTCCCATGACATTCTCATTTAGAGGCAAATGGGCATAATGACTAGAGCACAATTCTTGAGTGAGGCAGACCTGAGCTTAGATCTAGCACCTTCCTACCCAAGATGGATGAACTTAAGGAAATTACTGAACTCCCCAGAGCCTTGGTTTCTGTATCTACCTATTAGAGAGAATACTAGTTCCTGTCTCATAGACTTGCTGTTAGAATTAAATAAGATAATATAAAGTAGGCTCTTCCCTATCGTATCGTATCCTATCCTATCTCAGATGTTCATTTAACATAAAACACCATCAGATATAAGCATAAGTTTACTTGCTTTTATTGTTTTTCTTCCATTCCCTACCTTCCCTCATCCTCTGTCAGCAGGTGTGCACACATGCACACACCCAGATACAAGCTCCATGAGGACAAAGACCCTCTTTGACTCATGCATAAACATCCCTGGATAAATATGCATGAAGTAAAAGAAAGAATGAAAACATCTTGCACAATGGTTTCTGGTGTGTGGTCAGCATTCCATAAAATGCTAGGTGATTAATTTTTTTTCTTGGAAATAATGTTCAACATTTGAAGCAGCCTGGAGCCAAGGGCACAGTGAAGGGAGCTTGCACAACGGACAAGAATTTGCTTCTGGCTTTGCCAACAATAACATGAACTGGGACAAACAACTTTATCCCTTCAGTTTCCTTACATGCAAATCACTTCCATATATAAGATTCTCTGAGATCTATATTCTTACTAGTGGTGTCACATTGTTTTGTAAACATAGGTCATTTCTTAGAAAAAAGAGGTGTTAAAACCAAGGACAGAATGTAGTTAGGCTGTTAGATGCTCTCACAACCAGCACCCCTATTTCCTGGCACCTCCAATTGTAAAGTGAGGAAACCAGATGAAGGTGAAAGAGTGCAGTGATATTGATTCAAGACGGCTTCCCAGGGAACATCCTCACAGCCTCCCTCTTTATGGCTCCAGTTCACGAAACACAGAGGGAGGGAAAGCCCTTCAAGCTTGGATTAGCTGAAATAAACTGAGCAGCTCGGGGTTTGCTTCTCGATCATTTTTGTTTGCCCTGCATGCTGAAATATCTACGTTTGTATTATGAGGAAATCTTCTTTCAGTCTCTTTCATAGAGTTACCTTTGCTTTTTTGCTTACTTTCTCCACTTATTCATCATACTCAGGACTTACATTCGGGCTTCACAAATAGGGCATGTTGAGAAAGAGAGCAGTGTAAGGCACAAGCCTCAATTTTTAGAAGGAGAAACAACCAACCTGGAGATTCAGAGTCTAACACAGCTCCTTTCCGTGTTAAATTTAAAATACTTACGCAAATTCAAGATAAGAGCATATATGCTGGTTTGTGTTTCAAAAAATAATTATCTGAAAAGCTTAAGAAGGTGAGAGCAATTATCAAAGATCAAGGAAAAGGGGAAAGAGGGCCAAATAATAAGGAAAAATGTGTGCAAGAAGAGAGAAAAAGAATTCTCGAACTCAAAACGGACAGACAGGCTATCAACAGGTGGACTAATAACTTGAAAAAGTAGTTTAAGGGCAAAGTTTTTAATTTTTTTAAACTCTTTTTTTCCCCCAGAATTTAGAAATTAGATGGTGATTTGATTGGAGAGATGTTTTGAAAAGGGAAAAAATGAATAGTAGAAATGTCTAAAGATGCTGATTGAGAGGAACAACAAAGCCAGATGGCATAAATGGCATCTTTAGGGATTTTGTGGCATCAGAAGCTCGCTGACAAGTGCCCCCTCTGTCCTGAAAACACTGCAGCCACACTCTGAGCATGCTCTGCGTCCTCAGCTAGCCACGTTAACCCACTTACTGCGCTTGACCCTAAAGCTTCTAACTTTCTCTCAGCTATTCAGTCTCTTGATTTTTTAGCTGTGTTCAGTACTTCATCAAGCTGATTTTGCTGCCCTTTTGGACATCTTAATCAGTAAAAGTTGTGTAGTGAAATATTTGTGCATATTGATACTAAAGGATCTGAAGCAGCTATTGAAAAAGAATGAGGACATCTATATGAAACAGATTTACAGAGATGAATCTAAAAGCAAGCTGCAGAATAATTTGTCTAGGATGATCCAGTTCTGATATGTGTGATAAACAACACATATCAATTACTTGTATAATGCTATCGAAATGTAGGAATATATGTATAACTGCTTGTTTTGGTTTTCTGAGACGTGGGGAGGGAGAGAGAATGGCAAAGAGCAGTGGGAGTGATTCTTAATAAAGTAGAAGCCTTATTTCTCTCTACGACTAAGAAAGATCAGGAGAATAAGACATAGTCAAAGGGCTGTAAGCAGAAGTTATTGTGTGGTGCTTGCAGAAGAATTTATTTCAAGGCAGCTTGCACACACCCTTCAGCTCTTCCCATTGTGCTCTTTCCTGCTGCCTGAAATACTGACATGAGGACTGGCCCTGTAGCAGCCACTTTGGACCATGAGGATGGAAGCCACACACTTGGAGGATGATGAAACAGAAAAAGAGAGAAAGGAAGGTTTTCTGATGACTTCAGTGGTGTCAATTACTACACCTGAACTGTCAACTTCTGGTGAATTTAATCCTAATTTATAAAGTCAGATACAGACAAACTAGGTGCATATAGAAAATAACATTTCTTATGGGATAAAACCAATTATAAAGTCAGATTCCATATTATTTCTTTTATAGCACAGGCATATTCCGTGCATGCTCAGATCTAGAGCAGCTCACTTGTTAAATCATGATAATCCTGGGTGTGTCTATTATGCTTCTGTAAAACACTACTCATTCCAATGAATAATTCAACATTTGGAGCTGTCGTAAAAGTTCTTGGTTTCTGCCTTTCTCTGACTAACAATAGAAGGCCCTGATGAATTGATTAAGCAAAAATAAAAGTGCACTGAGGCAAGAGTGCTACAACTGCTTAGACGTGTTTTTAAGGGGTCAAAGAGCTAAGCTGTGAAATTTCAGACGTCAAAACATCAACTGTAAATAAGAAATCTGAGCTGACACGAAGCACGAGCCTTGTTCAATGACACGAGAACAGACCTGAAAGTAAAGCTGTCTGATGGGTTCGAATTCCAGCTCTGCCGTCTAATTGTCATTTGTGCCCGAGTGATATTATTTGGTTTACCGATGCCTCATTAGTGCAATGGGATAACTGACCCATAGGGAAGGGAAACACCCCATGGTTGAGTGAAGCATGGTTGAGGGAACTTTGTGGAAGCCCTCACTCCATGAAATAAGGTATACTTCTGAAAGCATATGTGCCCAGTCAACCAGATACTATACTTAAACTCAAAACATGGTATGATCCCTGGAAAATGATGTTTTCAATAAATGATGACTGGCAAAGAAGAAGGAAGTGTGATGGTGCATAAATGCTTGTGAGCAGACAGCACGCCTCCTCTTCACTCCCCCCAGGTGTCCACGGCCATAAACATGAGAAATTACTGTAGTATGAACTCCTTTTATTACACAGAAAGGTGCTGATACCACACAGCTAAAACAACTGTCCTGAATCCCCTCTGCAGCCCAATTTCCTTTATGAAAAATTTGAAACAGAAAATGAGAATTGTTTTCCCCACTTTACAGACACTATGCTGTTTTCAGTTGCTCAGTCGAGTCTGATTCTTTGAGCCTCCATGGACTGCAGCACACCAGGCCTCCCTGTCCATCACCATCTCCAGAGCTTGCTCAAACTCATGTCCATTGAGTCAGTGATGCCATCGACCATCTCATTCTCTGTCATCCCCTTCTCCTCCTGCCTTCAATCTTTCCCAACATCAGTATCTTTTCAAATGAGTCAGTTCTTCACATCAGGAGGTCAAAGTATCAGAGCTTCAGCTGCATCAGTCCTTCCAGTGAATATTCAGGACTGATCTCCTTTAGGATGGACTGGTTGGATCTCCTTGCAGTCCAGGGATCTCTCCAGAGTCTTCAGCAACACCACAGTTCAAAAGTGTCAATTCTTCAGAGCTCAGCCTTCTTTATGGTCCAACTCTCACATGCACACAGGACTACTGGGAAAACCGTAACTTTGTCTATATGGACTTTTGTTGGCAAAACAATGTTTCTGCTTTTTAATACACTGTCTAGGTTTATCATAGCTTTCTTCCAAGGAGGAAGTGTCTTAAATTCATGGCTGCAGTCACCATCTGCAGTGATTTTGGAGCCCAAGAAAGGAAAGTCTCACTGTTTCCATTGTTTCCCCGTCTATTTGCCACGAAGTGATGGGACCGGATGCCATGTTCTTAGTTTCTTGAATTCTGAGTTTTAAGCCAGCTTTTTCACTCTCCTCTTTCACTTTCATCAAGAGGCTCTTTAGTTCTTCTTCGCTTTCTGCCATAAGGGTGGTGTCATCAGCATATCTGAGGTTATTGATATTTCTCCCAGCAATCTTGATTCCAGCTTGTGCTTCATCCAGCCAGGTATTTTGCATGATGTGCTCTTCATGTAAGTTAAATAAGCAGGGTGACAATATACAGCCTTTCCCAATTTGGAACCAGTCATTTTCCCATGTCCAGTTCTAACTGTTGCTTTTTTGGCCTGCATACAGGTTTTGCAGGAGGTAAGTAAGGTGATCTGGTATTTCCATCTCTTTCATAATTTTCCACAGTTTGTTGTGACACACACACTCAAAGCTTTAGCATAGTCAATGAAGCAGAAGTAAAAGTCTTTCTGAAATTTTATTTACAGATGAGGTTATTCAAATTCAGAGACAAGAAATAAGCTGACCAAGGTCACTTAAGTACTGAATGGCAGAGCTGGGATCTAAATTCAAGTTTCCAACTCTAAATCTAGTAGACTAACTGTACCACATACTGGTCTGTGTGGGATATAATGGAGCAGGTTGTAACTAATATGCATGCTTGACAGGGCATATTTATGATGTGAGAGTTATTCCATTTCCCTCCAAGCTGCATATATTCTTGACAACACTAAATAATCCCAAGCACCACACACAAACCATATTTACACTTTAAGAAGGGAAGAAGAAACAGGTTCTGGGTTTCCTGGAAGGAGTTTCCATATGAAAATAAGCATTCATATGAAGAATAAAACTGTGTTGTTAATAATTTAGTAGTGATGCAGACTCTTAGTCATTAAGCATGGAATTTTCAAGGCAGAATCTCAGATAGCCATGGGTCAGAAACTCTAGAGGACAAAAGGTACATAGGTTTTGTTCACTCCTGACTCTTCAGGGCTAAGAACAAGAGCAGGTGAATCAGATGAAGTAAAACTGAAGGAGGAAACAGACAGAACAGGCTCCATCTTGAAAGCAGGACTCCTTCCTGGGCTGGACTGTGGACTCTGAGCTATATGCCCAGTATCTATGGAAACAACATATCAACTAGAAAAGCAGTCCCCACTGATGGAAGAGCCCCAAGACTTGTACCTAGACTCTCTGTCGCCTAAAAGAATATCCTAATTATCTGTGTAACTGAATAGAATCATACATTCTATTATGCTTATTGGGATATGACCGTAGGCCTGTTGATAATTGTCCACTGTTAACTACCTAGGCTTAAGGCATATGAATCTCTTTGATTGTATCTTTCTTTTCCTTTGTTCAGACTAGTTTCAGGGAATTTGGGGAGGTGGGTTTGGTCACGTACACTTCGGGTATATAAGGTTTTCACAAAAACTGGTCAGGGTCCTTGGCTAACAGGAGACTCTGCCTTGGGCCTGCCAGTGTAATAAACTGCACTTCACTATCTGCACTGTCCATCTGAGTGAATCTGCTTCCCAGGATGCATGCAAAACAATATTTGTAGAAGAAATGGATGCTTGAAACTGATTCTTCTGTCTGTATATGAAGAATCCTTTTGAATGTCTAGTCATTGTTAGACTTTGATTTCTCTATTTAGCCATCGACTTTAGAGTCTTAAGAACTTAAACAATGACAATAACAAGACTCTAAGCCCACAAGGGCAGAGAAAGATGACTTTTTTTTTTTAAACGATTCTATTCTCAAGAATATTATAGTGCCTGGTGTAGGTATAATGCTCCCAGTATTTATAAATCAATGATGTACTAGGTTCATTTCTATGTAAACAGTGACTTCACTATAGTAACTAGAAATCAAATGGCTTTGAAGAGTTAATGCAGCTTTCACAAGAGGCTAACTTTATAGTTAGCAGACTACAGAGCACAGTCTCCAGTGGAATCATTTACTTATGGAGAATTAAGAAAATCTTAACAGAAAAATAAAATGTATGGATTAGGTCATCAGTTATCATTGGTTTGGGTTTAGACCAAAAGGAAGAAGAGAATTCATCTTTGTAGCCCCAGTGATGACCTTTTCATTAATTTGGATCTCAATTACCTTAACTACACGAACATAAAAAGATTTATTTTTGTTCCTATGGTCACAGGATGTTCTCCAGCACTCCTGAGGTGTGGAGTTTTCCTGAAGCAGATAGGAAGGCCTCTACTTTGGTGAGGGCACAACCCCTTTTAAGGTTTAGATCTCACAGGAGAGCTATGTCAGTACTCACGAGAGAAAACTGGTCCCCCTGGAGCAAAGTCCCCTCTGCCAAGAGGACCAAGAAGGAATTTCTGTGGGAATCTTACAGGAAAAAAGTCCATCAAAGGATCAGTAATAACTCAGACCATTAGATCCTTTCAGCTTCCGCTAAAGAAAATAATTAAAAATCTAAATGAATCCAAAGGAATCTTACAACTGATGAAAAACGACTCAGAAAACAACACATTTTCTCTGCCTATGTCTTCCTCTCCACTGAGGAGAGAGTTAGGCGCCTGCTCTGGCCAGAGATGTAGACCGGGGCAGAGAAAAAAATATTTATGAAATCATATGTGTCAGAAATAAAAACAACCTTACAACAACACAATTAAACCATTAATTAATAGGTAAGGAACCCAAGAACCAGAAAAGAAAAATGAATTGTCCAAGATCACTCTATCAGTCTCTGGCAGACCTAGAATTAAAAACCAGTTCTGAATTCCCATCCAATTCAGTGCGTTAATATTTTTGTGTTAATTTGTAAGTAACTGAACCATGTTTGCCATGGAAGCTGGTAACCTAGTCTATAGAAACACAAATTTTCAACCATGAATTTTTGAATTCAGCATCATAAATCGTGGAAATGCACATTAAGTGCACATAAGATTGTACAACATGACATATATACCAGAAGAGCTAAAATTAAAAATGCTCCCAATATCTAGTGATGGGAAGGGTTTGCAACAACTGAGATTCTTATATGTTGGTGGAAGTTTAAATTGCTTCTACCACTCTGCAACACCATTTGTCAATATCTACTAAAACTGTATGCAAAGCACTCTATGACCCAGAATTTCTACTCCAAGACATAAACCTCAAGATAAATAATAATGTGTTCACACAAAGATCTGAACATGAATGCTTAGCCCAACTAAACATGGCTCAAAACCCGATATAGCCCAAATGTCCATTAACAGTGCACTGAATCAATGTATTTTGCTATATTCATATAAGAGAATTTTACACAGTCATGAAAAAGCTAATTTTCTGCTTCATACAATAATTTGCATGGCTACCACAGATAGAGGCTTCATTGACAGCTCAGCTGGTAAAGAATCCACCTGCAATGCAGGAGACCCTGGTTCATTCCTGTGTTGCGAAGATCCCCTGGAGAAGGGAAAGGCTATCCACTCCAGTATTCTGGCCTGGAGAATTCCAAGGACTGAATGGTCCGTGGGGTCTCAAAGATTCGGACCTGACTGAGCTGCTTTCACTTTCTTTCAGCTCAGATAGAATGATGACTGAATGAAGCCAGATAAAAAAACAACTATTACATAATTCCATTTATGTGATGCTAAGGAACAGAGGAAACTAATCAATTATGGCAGAAGACAAAATAGTGGTTACTTCTTGGTGGAAGGAGGGGTGAGAGGTGGGTAGATGCTGGTATTGACTATGAAGGAACATAGAGAACTTTCCAGGGTATCAAAACAGTTTTACAGTATCTGTGTGTGTGTGTGTGTGTCCATTTAACTACACCAAGTTATACACACTTACATATACACACTGTTATCAACTGAGCTGTACACTTCAGACTTACACACTTCCCCCCTCCATGGTATATATATTTATACCTTAATTAAAATTCTTGGAAATTGATTCTGAAAAAAAGCTTCTGAGTATGAATAATGTATATTCTCATTGAACAGAAGGGTATAGTAAGTTTTCAAGCAAAGCAAAGTGTTTGAACAATTCAGGCTACTTAATGACATGTTAAATGAATTATATTTATGTTGCAGAAGCAGAAATGTGCCTAAAACAAAAACTGTGCGTTGTAATAACCCATTGAAGGGCTATAACATCATTCCTTGTGATATTCCATGCTCCTTCATCATTACTCCTTATGCTCAGAAAAAAAAGTCTTGAGTTTTAATAGTTCCGGTGAACAAGAAGAGCTATTTAAGGAAAGGACCAAATGATGCGAAGAACTCAGAGAAAAGGCAGTATGAGCAGGTGATGCTTTGTTAGTGTATCTTTGTTATAAGTCACAGTTTAAACAGGGAAGAGAGGATACAGAGGTGGCTTGAAAAATAAAAGGAAGGGGAAACTGTAGGACTCAGAGGTAACTAGGGATTTTTAGGACCAGAATGGGAGACTTTTCATCACTACCACTGCCATCTCCTCCTGCCATGTCACATAATCTTCTTAGGCATCTCTACAAGGAGAAGAGCATGTCAGCAGGTCTAGGTTACTTTTTAACAGTTCATGAACAAAGTCTAAAGTTTCAGTTTTGTCAAAACCCCCAAATACCAATATTTTTTTTGTGAAAGGCTTGCTCTACTTGTCAGAATAATGAGGCTATATCAAAATAATCATTGTAAACCAGAAAGCTTTGGCAGTTGTCAAGATCAAGATCTGTGCTTATACACACGTGTGTGTTAAGTCGCTTCAGTCGTGTTAGACTCTGTGCGACCCCATGGACTGTAGTATAGCCTGCCAGGCTCTTCTGTTCATGGGATTCTCCAGGCAAGAATATTGGGCTTGTTTGCTATGCTCTCCTCCAGGGAATCTTCCCAACCCAGGGATAGAGCTTGCATCTCTTATTTCTCCTGCATTGGCAAGCAGGTATTTTACCACTAGTGCCACCTGGGAAGCCCCCATTGTATTTCATGTTCTGCCCTTTAAGTCACAGAATTAATTAGCTCTAGTTTTTGGGTTCCATTGAACTCAGCTTACTTTATATTTGTCTAGATGTCATCCTACTACGCTTAACTTTTGCTCTTCTGTAGCACTTTGAGAACTCTTTGCTCAAATAATCTCAGTAAGTCCTGCTGACTGACAAAAGTATTTCCTCTTCATATCAAAATATCTCAAAAGTCTTAAAGAGTTTTGATGTTCCACAATTCACCATATAACTCATGTTGCTAACCCTAAATATATTTTTATTTGAAGTGGATTCTGCTGATAATGTTGCTTTTCTGGCATCTTGTGAGGTTACTGAGTAAGCGGTTCCATGATTAGCCAGTGTTTGGCAGTGATTCTTGTTATTTAGCCACCAGTTTTTTCTTTCTTCTTCTCTAGGGTCCACAGTAAATCTTACCCTTGAAATCCTCATATTTGCTGTCCAGCAAGTCACTCGATGTGCCTTTCTCACAGCTGGTCTAAATAATTTGGTTATTTTTTTCATCAGATTTTCACAATAGTTTTACTTCCTGTGCCTCCATAATTGTGAGCTCTCTTAAGTTTGCAGGAAAAAAGAAAGAAGACTGTAGCAGAATTCTGCCAGCATATATTGAAACTTGAATATTAAGAAGAGCTTAGAAGTTGCTTAATTTGATTTCCCCATCTTGAAGACAGCCCACTTAAGACTCAGACAGGACTTGTCTGAAGGCCCATGGTTTACTGGCAAATAACAAGAACACAACAATAAAAGCTGGGTAAGAGCCATCATCTGCTGGATGCTTGCCATGTGACAAGTGCTATGTTAAATGCTATAGGTGAATGACCTCATTTGATCCTCACAACAAACCTATGAGGTAGGTTGCACTATATACCTTGTCTGATAGCCAGTCTGAATATCTTCCACTGACCTATAAGACCCCTTGTTAATGTTGAGGGATGATGATGTTCTTAGTGTTGACATGAATCTTTTTGCAACAGTGAAATGCTAAGAATCATAAAGGTTTGTTTTTGCCATTTTAAATGCCAATTAGGTGATAGCTATCTCATATTTTGGACACAGTTATTTTCTTAACTTTATCCTGATGTTATTTTGTTACCATCCTCTGACCCCTGTGATTTGTTTTTCTGTTATATTCATAAATCTATTACTCAACCCTGGCTGTAAAAGCCTGTGACTTTTTTATTATGTAATTCTGAGATAATCATTGGTAGTATTTTTATTTTATGAAATCTTGCTAGTGTATGTTCATCCATAGGTCTTTGCAGAATATGCAAAATGGCCTGTTTCATGAGCTTGTGATATAAATAGGGTCATTTTTATTTTTAGTATTCAAATTAATCTCTAGAGCCTTCACATGCCTATTACCAGGAACTCAAAGATCTCTCTTGGGACTCTTCCAACTCCCTGAATATTTCAACAACTCCGGAGACTTTCTCATTCCAAGGGAATCAGTTCTACTTCACACTGAGGAGAAAGGACTAGAAAAACTCATCAATTCAATGAAAGAAGGCTCCTCAGTCTGCTGCAAATACATGTGGACCCACACCTTGGGATACTAAATTCATCTGCTTCTCTGATGTCACTAGTGTCCTGGCATACTCTCTAAGGTCTCAGAATCTAAAGGGCAGGAAGTTGACTTCTGAAATGTTTCCTTATATCACTCTAAGCATAAGTTCCAGTTCTTACATCATTCCTATCATCTTTGATCTCAAGTCCTGAAAGTAAAATCCTACTGTGTCAGTGTGCTAGGGATGAGGGTCCGAAAGCTTGAGATCCCAAAATGTTACAGTGCCAAAAAGGTAGATGTCAAACTGATTAAAGTAATCTCTCTGGCTCAACTACTCAAAGGCTATGGGAACTTAATCAAGTCATTTATCTTCCCAGTTTTCCCATGGGTAAGACAAATATCATAAAATTGTTTCAAGATAATTCATGTAAGGCACAAAGAAAAGTCCCTGATGCAGTAATGTTATTATTTTATTCCTATTAAATAATGTATAGCTATTGTTTGAAAATTGTTATCTGCCCAGTCGTGTCCAAATCTTTGTGACCCCATGGAGTGCAGCCTGCCAGGCTCCTCTGTCCATTGAATTCTCCAGGCAAGAATACTGGAGTGGGTAGTTACTTCCTTTTCCAGGGAATCTTCCTGACCCAGGGATAGAACCTGGATCTCCTGCATTGCAGGCAGATTCTTTACCATCTGAGCCCCCAGGGAAAGCACACACAGCATTGGAAGAGGCTACAAGCTTAAGATACATACCCCACTGCCTTTGTCCATCAACCCATGACCCTAAATGTCTCAGCACTGAACTCAGTTACCACCCCAGGCATCCCACGAGGTATAATTCCACTGAGATGCTCCTAGAAAATCTCTTCTACCTGGGAATCTCTGCTGGCTAACCATTTTAATCAACAAAGATGATGGCCTAGGACTGAACCTCAAAAGGAAAGTGGTTTAGGTCTTGATTTCCATGTTCCAAAAAGGTTCCCTGACCCCTGTATAATTTTTTTCACCTCCTCTTCAGACAATCATTACCTACTAAGTGCGTATCAGAGAGACAATTCTTACCAATAGAAACATCTTGTTATACCCTTTATCCAGGGCAATAATACATATTTGCTTTATGCTTATAATCGAAGAGCTGACCTTAGAGAGACATTCTAGAGCTAAAAAAGGAACTCCTCCAAGGCAGTTTCTCTTAACACAAAGACAAAGATATGGCTAGTGGTTTTAATAAAACACTTGCTTTTTCTAAAAATAATTGAAGTTCTTTTCTAAATCATGCACAGTGATCCCCATCTATTTCATACCTAATTACGTAGGGTTTCTTTCTGATATGAGAACTCATGGGTGTACCTCAAGGAAATGAAACTGAAAACACAGTAGGATTTTAATGACAACAAAAATCAAACCCACAACAATACAAGTATAACATGTTGCACTTCCTGAAATCATATATATGTTCACTATGCTACTGCTAATTCAGAAAAGGACTAACTAAAATTTTCCAGGCTGACAAGTATCATCTGTATTAGATGTGTCCCAAAAAGCTGTTTGCGAAGTGTCATTATTGGTAACCTAATCGCAAGCTATGTGAACATAAAACTCTCTCAACATCACACCTTTTACTCTGCCTGCATATCTGAATAACGTAGCTAACACTGGATCTGTTCATCTAGTAAATATTTAATCCAATGTATTTATTATATGCCTTTGATCTGTATTGATACTGTACCTGTTTATTCCCAGTGATTTTTGTTTGTGTTTTCTCTTGTAAATAAAAGGGACCAAAGTAATAAATCTCATACGCTTCAGAATGTTCAAACTAAGGACTAGAAAGCAATGTTTGTACTTCAATGCAATCTCATAAAAGAGGATTTATAAAAAAATAATATTTTAAAGGGCCAAAAGGAAATTATGGGTCACTTTTTAAAAAAGGAAAAGAAAAATGGTTAAATTAATTTAAAAAATCATACTTATATAGAAGGTGCATAAGATGAGATCTCATGACTTAAGAATCTAGGGTTCCTTCATCTAGTTATTTGAGAAGTTGATTATTGCTAGTTTATAAAGTATATTGCGGTCAGAACACTATTTTTAAAGGAAAAACCACGATACTTAAGTGTGAAAAGTAGATGTGCATTACTTATAGTCTTTGCTTATGACACAACAGAACATCAGCATTACTTTAACTGTCTTAGTAGCAATGCTGCTATGATGCCATCAGGAGAACCAAACTTTTGGTAGTCCAAGTTCATGGATACCCTATTATAATGCCATTATGGTAGGAAAATGATTTTAGTGCAAGTTAATGGAAACCACATTACACTTCTAAGCGATTTTATTGTAAGTCTATGAAGACCACATTATGATGGTCAAACAATTTCCCTGTAAGTCTGTGAAGACAGCATTAATAATGCTATTAGAAGAGCGAAACAATTTCAAATAAACTCTATGGGGACTCATTTCACTGTCATGATGGTGGTGAAATGATTTCAGTGTATGTTTATGGAAAACCCCTTACAATGCCATTATGACAGCATTACAATAGTAAAAAGAAATTATGGGGAGCCCATTATAAGGCCATTATAATTCCATTACACTGGTTAAAAGATTTCAGAGCAGTTCTACAGCAACACCACTACAATGGTAAAAATTAGGTCACAGAAAATATCACAGTATATGACACTTAAAAGGAAAAGCCAGGTCCAGGTTAGGAAAGATCAGATCGATATTCAGGAAAGAATCAGGTCTATTTAAATAGCCTTACTTTACTGCATTTATGCAATTTTATGAACATTTCCTCACTTCTAGATCACCCAATCTGCCATCATGACTGGAGGCATTTGTGACTTAAATTAAAAATTCAGTCCCTCTGTATCAGGTAAGATGATTTTTACTGTCCCCAATAGGTTGTAACTGAGATTATGGTGCCACTGGGGACTCTGTCTTACCTCTGGACCTTTGCAGTTTAGCTGGCAGAATCTCAGAGGAGACTGAACTCAACAGTCCCAACAGGGAAGTGGTAGAGTTTTTTATCTCTTTTTTTTTTTTTTTCTAAAAAGGTTCCTTGGCTTCTACATAAATTTGCTCAACTCTCCCCACATTATCAATACCACGTATTAAGTGGGCACTCATTAGCCAATTCATAGTTAGCCAATGATGAAGATTTTGCTATGCATCAGTCATTTAGTTTCATGAAGATGAATCTATTGCATCATCCAGCTGATTGCTAAGCATAGGCTATTGACAAGAACGTAATGTAAGGACGATTACAGATGACTCAGTATGGTAGGCTGAATAATCCCCATTCTTCCTCAAGATGTCCGTATCCTGATTCCTGGAACCAAGGGATATGTTACCTTACATGGTAAACAGGACTTTGCAAACATGATTGAATTAATGTTGAAAGTAAGGAGATTATCCTAGATTAGCTGTGTGTGCCCAATATTATCACAAGAGTCCTTTCACAGGGGAAGCAGGAGGATCAAAGACAGAGAAAGTGATGAAAAGGCAGAACAGATTGGCGAGATGAGACCACAAGCCAAAGAATGCTGGAGGTCTCTAGAAGTAGCAAAAGGCAAGATGGCGGATCCCTAGATCCTCCAAAAGAAATCAGCCCTACCAACACCTTGATTTTTACTCCTGTAAGACTCATTTCAGACTACTTACCTTCAGAACTGAGAAGGAATACATTTGTATTGTTTTAAGCCACTAACTTTGCTGCTGCCGCTGCTATAGTTTGTTAAATCGGCAATAGAAAGCTAATACATTCAGTAAATTGAAATTTTCATCTGCCAAGAAAGAAACAATTTTTAAAAGTTTGTTCTAATGACAAGACTAAAACAATCACATTATGGTCTACTTTTATAACAGAATGTAATCATCTGTTTTTAAATAATCCACTGACTTGTTTGCATGTCTTTACGTGTGCTTTAATATGTTTTAAACATAATCATTTAATTTTCTGCTACCCTTAGTGTACACGCCTCTTGATTCTAGTTCTTCAAATAACATTCTTCAAATAAGGTATTTTGAAAAAAGGAGAAATACTATAAGCTATGAAAACATGAAGAATATGGACATGAAGAAACATGTGACATTTGGATGAGTATTTTAAAGTATGTTTAGCAACACCTCATTCTTTTTTATAAAGATTTGTCCTTTCTTTCCTTGTCTAGGAGAGAACATACTCATATGGAGATGCTTCAGGGGCTATGAGACAGTCACATCAGCCTGGGGTGAGAATAAAGTTGGCAAGGTGTGCAAGAACAAACAGTCTTCAACAAAGGTCATTATGCTTGTTTATATTTCCCAGCATCCTTTTCAGGTGGGCTGGGGACAAGGGAGTAAGTTCTGCAGATGAGAATGTGAACAGAAGTCATATGTCACTTCTCATTCAGAGGATTCAAGAGCCAGCGTGCTTCCTACCCTCTTCCCCGATGCAACTATCCTGTAAGTCACATGATGATAAAGGAACATAACAAAATGGAAGAAACCTGAATCCTGAGTTACAAAACAACAAAGAACCCTCTACAAAACTGTGCTGGTTTACTTTTATTATTAATAAGATATGAAGACTTTGGAGTTTGTCTTTATTGTGGCAACTAGCATTACTTATCTTAACTAGTAACATATGGGAAGCAAGAAGAGTTGAAAATTCCTTCCCAAAGGTATTATTAAGTTTGAACCTAACTCTAGTTTTTCCACAGGTCATAGTATCCTCCCCCCTCCCAAATAAAAGTTACATAGCTCTTAATTTCCACACCAACATAAGAGAAAAGGCAATAAGAAACGGGACTTAAAGATGTGATCCCTCAAAAAGATACAAAGTACAGAGAATTAAAACTATGGAATAGCTTTATTGTGGGGAAGATGTTACAAAGGGACATATTATTTTTTGTTTTCTTTTTTGTTTTTGTTTTCTTAAAAGAGACTTAGAGAAGAATTCAAAATTAAAACAAAAGCAATTCTAAGAATTAGAGGAGCAGCATAAGCTTGGAAGGACTAACCACAAAGATATTCACCCAGAGAAGGAGATGCATTTAGTTTAATTATGTGAGCTGACTTACGCCAAGCAACAAATGTTTCAGTGGAAGATTCATTTTAAGACACTTTAGTGAATGTTAGGCTGCAACACAAAGACTCACACTTTATGGATATCAAGGATATATGGACATGAACTAGGCCACTTGGCTCTCCCCAAGTGAATATGTTGTGGGTGTAACTCACTGACCGTCTCCAGAGGTAGCACCCCTGGATCCACTCACGTCAATGCGAACTCTACACTTCCCTCCCATCCCTTCCCTAAAACAAATGTGGGCACTCGAGCCTGGTCATTCCTGTCCAGCGCCGGGCTCCAGCGAACAGCCTTTGTTAGGACACTCCTCACTGGCTTGACTGGACACGTCTCAGAACTGCCACGACTCTGAACTGTTTTCTACCCTGCTCTCCTTTTTCCCCATTCTCCTTTCAGAATGCCATGGCACCAGGATGCAGGTCTGGCCCTCTTTTGCTCCCGCTCCTTGAAATCCCCACAGACTTATTCCAGCTTGTCAGCCAATGTTTCTTGAAAGACCTGAACTGACACAGTTAGGATTTAGGGCTGCCTCCCTCTGCACCCAGGGATTGGTGAGGAAACTGGCCTGGGTGAAAGCAGGAGCATCATTATATACTGGTACAATATAAAAGCACCTCTTTTTAAACACCGATTTTTTTTTGTTTGTTTTACCCAAAATGTATGTATATCTATATGTATTTGTTAGCTTATTTGTTTCCTCATTGCCCTATTTATGGGTTTTATCTGGCTCTGGGGCAATCCAGATTTACTCGGGGCCAGTGTAGACTGAAATTGTATCAGTGGGGTACAGTGAAGTTTTAACATCAACACTTCCAAGCCCAATCTACTTTTCCATATTCATTTTAGCCCAAAGAAGCATAGAAATCAGTGTTTCTCACACTCCTATCCCAACATTGTCTAGCAAATCATTTCATGCAAGTAAATCACTGCCTGAATGTATATGTAGTATATATAGATCTTTATTTAACCTTCAAGCTTTATATCCTTCAGGCATTGATCTTAGGAGATAGTTCAAAGAATTGGTCTCATGATCCTTTTATACAGAAGTGGAGCAGAGCAGGCTGGCATATGGATCAATAAAGATGTCCTGAATGTCCTTACCTATAACAACTTCTGAACTTATAAGCAGGTGAAGTATAGCGCTGCTTCTCATAGACACATCTTGACCTAGATTCCTATGTTGTGTTTAACTGTAATATATAGTTAATCAAAATATTTGCAGGAAATTGTGTGTAGCATGGCCAAGTGGCAGCGTGGGGAAAAATGGGAAAGGGCAACAAAAAATATGGAACATTTGCCTTTGAAAAGAATTTATTATTGGGCTTAGAATTCTGTATGAAAAGTTCCTACATAAAACAACTCAACAGATGTAAAGCTTTTGCATAATTGTGTGTCGAGTAAGCACTCAATAAATGTTGTTTCTCCACAAAATTAATAAAAGTAACATTACATTCAATGCCAAGAGTGTGCTAAAAATGTTCTATCAAAAAATCCATAAAGAAACTGCTAGAAGCAAAATGAAATGCCAAAATAAATGCTATTAAATACAGGCAGACAAAAATTACTAAAAGATAGATTGAAAGATTATACCGAGACTGTCATGTAAATCAATGTGCCTTAAATCGAAATGTTCAATATCACTGATACAGGACTATTAAAAAGTAATGTAGTTATGGTTCAGGATTGTTTAGACTTTGAACCAACAAAGGTTGTAGGCAGCTATTGTAAAAAAACACTGATTCATCCTCAGAATTTGGTAAGGCCAAAGCCATGTTTCTTACAAGGATTTACTAATGATTTTCTTGATAATACATGTGGTTAGAAGAATAAAAATATATTAGCGAATACCAGAATAGGAGAGAAAATCAAAACACCTCTCTGGAAGCAGAATAAGGCAGATTTGAGGTTTTCACTAGAAACACTCTAGACAAAGTTCTCCTCAATTCTATTTCATATTAAAAAAAAAAATAAGGAACCATGTAGAATTTATGCACACAACCCTCCAAACTTTCCAAGAGAACATTGGATATTTATGGTTTGATGAAGTCTAGAAGAAATTACTTCAATCTTTTCCCTTCTAGTATTAGTAACTATGTGCAACTTCAGAGATATTTCATCCTTATGTTTTGAATTCATTTGCAATTAAAATGATTTAAAAAGTAACTTTTGAAGTTTTTATAAATTTTCTCCATGGAGAAAGGGAGGTCATGCTTTGCCAAGAAGGTATGAACTTGAATATTCACAAGTTTAAGCTAGGTTTAAATTTTCAACCACAAGAACATTAACTGAGCTCTCAACTGAAGAGTAAATTCTCAAATTTTCTGTTTCTTACCTGCCAAACTTCTCAGAGTCATGATAGGAATCTTGAATAATTTCTAGCTTCTCTAAAGGTGAAAAATGGTGAGATTTTGTGAGAACTAGGTAATGCATGTTCTAGATAAATCCATCTCTAATCTTGAGGTGGCAGGATTGCACTTTTGAGGAGTAAGTGTTAAAGTGAAAGTGTTAGTCTCTCAGTCATGACTGACTCTTTGCAATCCCATAGTCTGTCCATGGCATTCTCCAGGCAAGAATACTGGATTGGGTTGCCATTCCCTTCTCCAGGGGATCGTCCCAACCCAGGGATTGAACCTGGGTCTCCGGCATTGCAGGCAGACTCTTTGCCATCTGAGCTACCAGGGAAGCCTTGAGGACTAAGGCTGGGCACAAAAAAGTGGCCTCTTGAAACCCACTGGAACCATCTCTACAGTCTCTTAAATTAACAGAGATTAAGAGATTAAGATCTAAGAAGATCGAGATCTAAGAAGAGATGGACATTGCCAAGCCACATGGACTTCCAGTGGTGCATCCTGGGAAGCCAACTCACCCTTAAGCAGTTGAGATTCCACAGAGAGTTATTGAAAGCTAGCTCCAGGTATAATTTGTACAAGGCAACATGAGACTTATCTTAGACTGCTGTATAAATATAGGTGAAACTCAACTGGATCTCCAAAGAGTTTCTCTTTTATTTTCTTATATACCATTAAAACAACAACAACAACAACAGAACAAACATTAGTACATTTCTGAGGAATGATTGGATGGACATCTGACCTTGAGATGGACCTGGGCCAGAGCTGAACGACACTGGGAGAGTTCTTGGGTATCTGCTTCGTGCCCTTCTGCATGGCCAGTATTTCCCTGACTTTTCCAGGGCAGCAGAAGGCACAGAAATGGTCTGTTGCTCTGGAAACTGCTCAGTGGTATGCCACAGGACTTTCCTGGCCTGTGTGGGGAGAGGGAGACGAACCCTACTTGACTGCTGTCATTATTACATGCAGGAGGAGAAAATAGTAACAGTTAAGTGCTTCACAAAATGTCCCACTGTTGATACCCACTCCAATCCTCCTAGTTACCTTTAAGGGCGAGGCTGGGGATGAAGTCTATCTTTATTTTCAACATAGCAACCACCATCAGCGACAAACTAGAGGGCAAAGAATGTGGTTGAAAGGACACTGGATTGAAAGTCAGAAGATTTGGTTTTAGCCACAAACCAGTTTTGTGACCTTTAGTGAGTTACATATATTAAGCAGTTCCCTGTATTCCCCTTTGGGGGAGGAAAAATGACCTGGTGATCCTTTGGTTTCCTTATGTCCATACAAAAGTACAGTCTGTGTTTCTAAGTGGTGGCTCAAGGATCAGTAGGAGTTACAGAATGTCTGTTACTATGACATAGATTATCTTCAGGGAAAGGCTAAGCTGTATTTGTGTCCTGCTTGAAATTAAATTTCATCCAATTTCCTGGCATTTTAATTTCACAAGAGGATGGAATCAGAGCTCCTGAGTTTTGAGATGGATGAGCTCCGGTAGGTGAGTCAGCCTGGAAAAATGTACTGGCTGCACTTGACAGTGGCTGCAAGTGATGAGGAAAGAGAGTCCGGTGGGTTCATCTGGTGTCACACTTGAAAGATCATTTGTGCATTTGTGCATTTACGCTTAAAAGAGCTGACTCAGGACTGCTGTGACAGCTTTTAACTGAGAATTCTCTTATTTTTCTGGATTTCTGTCTCCTTCTTAATGGTATTTTAATGCAGTTTTGTGTTCAATTATAATAGTGTTGCTAAATACAGTAGGTCTGATTCCACAGAAGAAGAATAGTTTTTTCAAAATCAGCATTTTCCTGCTGATTTGCCAGCTGTTTCAATAAATACTCATCTCCCAACTTCAAACGAGTATATTGCACTCTTACTAAATATAAATACCATCCACAGCTA
This sequence comes from Odocoileus virginianus, assembly GCF_023699985.2. Taxonomy (NCBI): domain Eukaryota; kingdom Metazoa; phylum Chordata; class Mammalia; order Artiodactyla; family Cervidae; genus Odocoileus; species Odocoileus virginianus. Next base: position 83,648,301 of record NC_069676.1, read on the forward strand.
CTGGCTTTTGAGTTCTCCATAAAATCAAACACAAAATCTGCACTGTGAGGGACCCCTCTCTCAACCATGTGCAGGTGATTTTGCTGACTTGGGCATCCTGAAGAATAATAAATGATTGTTTTTCCAGTCATTTCTTCCCAATGTAAATGTCTAACTATGAGCAAATGAATTAGCACCCCCTTTTCTAGTTCTGCCATCTCTACTATTTCTATCTCTAAACTACACAAAATGATTAGTCAGGGCAACTTAAATTTGTAATAATAATAAGACCATGTCTATTTCATATCTGTTTCACCAAAAAGACTTTTGACCTGCCTGGTAGGAGAAGATCCATATGCATTAAGCTCCAAGGATAAATTTTTACTTTCGGACACAGTAGAGCAATAAGAGGTACTGATTAGGTGTAAGGAATAATCACTATTAAAAATACACTAAAATTGTAGCATGTGGTAACCTCTATATGTATTTTGTCCTTTTATACATTAATATTATAATAACCCTGGCTAAGGATCAGTGGGACCAGCAGACTATATTTTCAGCCATACATTGTTTTTCTCATAGTCCTCATTGTATTGTATGTGTACATTTTTCTTATTTTTAATCAGCATTACAAGAAACAAAAGCAATGAGGCCTTTCAATATCTCCTGACAATAGTGAAAAAGCAGCTATTGTAATTGCAGTAAGCATATTTGTTGGTGTTTGTATTTAGAAAAATACTAGTTGGTCTTTTATTTGACAGAAGCTAAAGCTGGGGAATTGTTACAGAAACAAATGCAATTCAAAAGCAAAAGTAGCTTCACTTAAAAAAAATTGTTTTTATGCAAGTCTGTGCTTTTGAGTAAACATTTCTATCCAATAGACCAGTCAAGTTAATTACAGAGAAGTACAAATTGCTAGGTCCTTAGGTAGCAGTCCCTGCTAGTTGATCCCTGGATTGATAACAATCTTCTATGGTAACTGTGTCTCTACAACCACCAGGCTGACTACTTTCCAATCTAACTATTTCTTCCCACACCTTCAGAAGATGAGAAAAAACATGAAGCCTTAAGGTACTGAGCCCTATGTACTACATTCTCAGACACGTGGGTGGCCAAGAGCAAATGGCAAGAGAACACTCTTATTTGGTATCACGTTGTTTTCATAAAATGACATTAGTGGCCCACCCTGAATTTTTGATAAACAGACTATCTACACATAAGAACCAAACTGAGGGGGCAAGTAGCCTGAATGCAAACAACCAGGTATTGACAAGATCTGGCCACTTTTGGTTGTTGGTTTTGTCAAAATAACTGGCCATTCAAATGAATTCAATCATTTTAAAAATCACTTTGTGGATGCAGACGCAGCCACAGTCTCACATAGTTGACATTCTTTTCCTTGCAGCTGGAATTAGAAATTAGACACTTTTTTAGACTCTCATATCCATTCACAGCCCATTTTCTTTGCATACTTTATGGTTTGAGATTTCTGAAATAAATTTTATATGCAAAGTTTGATTTTAAATGTTTTAAGCCAATGTAATTGGAATTGTTTACAGTATTTTCTATGAGTTTTATCAGATGATCATCATAGTTACATTAAATCATACACATTCAGAGACATTCTGAAGTTTGATATGAGGTTTCTAGATAAAACTTCTAGCTGAATATCATTTTTACACTTTATCCAGAAATTCTGATACTGCAAATAAAATCTGCAGTTTGAAGAATAGCTGTCTTTCTGGTTGTTACAAAAAAACAGCTGATTAGAGGTTTTTGAATGGCTTTACTTTTTTTTTTAAGCATTTAGAATATGAGTTTATTTTCTTATTATCTCTACTGGAAGGTAAGCTCTCTGAGGGCAGGGCCTCTGTATTTTTCATAGTTGTATGATCAATGTCCAGAGTGGTGCATGTCAGGCAGTATGCTCCCACTAAGTCTACATTATATTCAGGCATCTCACAAATTCTCATTGCATAGCATGTTCTGGGTTCACCAAGCCAAATGAGCTAACAGTAAAGAGAGATAAAAGGATGACACAAAATACGATAAATACACTGATAAATGGAAATGTGCAAACGTGGGAGCAGAGAGGGGATGCCCCTGTTACTCTCAGACAGAAGAATGAGGGAAAACTACTGATAATAAGGGATGTATCAGCAAAGATTTTAAGGATTCACAAGAATTGACCAAATGAAGGAGCAACAGATGGATGGCTGGAGAAGTATGTCAGCAAGTACATCTCCAAAGATCATGTGAATTCAGCTTTTGAAAATGGACTGTAATTTTAAGGGAACAAAACCACTAAAAGTTTGTTTATAGGAATTTGGCATAAAAGAGAGAAGTTTTAGAAAGATCGTTAACTGTAGAATGGAGAATGGGTTGGAAGTACCCCTGAAAAAATCCACTTGGGAAGTAATGCAGATCTTAAATAAGGCAGTGGCTTTGTAACTGGAGAAACTTCAGTGGATTGAGAGATATTTAAGAAGTAGGATGGAAAGAATTAAGAGACTTATAGGTTTAGGGATGGGATAAAAGTGCTGGTAGAGCTAAGAACGATTCTTAGCATATGGGTTGGAACACTGGATGCATGATGGTGCCATGCAGCAAGATAAAAATATAGGGCAAGGAGAAGTGTACAGGAGGAGGGTGCTTAGGAAGAATCATAAAATTCATTTGAAGCATACTGAACTCAAAATGCCAGTGTCACACAGAAGTGGAAGTATTCACTAGAAAGTGAGATTGATACATTCAGTGATGTTGAGCAGAGTGACATAGGATGACACAGGAACTTGGAAGTCACTGACACAGAGATGAAAATGAAGTCATAAGAGAAGAAGAGACCATAAGAACAGAGTTGAGGATGAGACCCTGAAGAACACCAATAAAGAAAGAAGAACCAGTGAAAGAGAAGCAAGCTAAATAAGATTTATTAAGCATATAAGACAAGAGAACATTTAAGGAAGCACCGAGAGAAATGAGTTTTAAAGGGAATAAAGTTACTGTCAAAAGTGACATTAAAATAAGGTAAAACAAGGACAGAAAAAAGGGTGTTGAAAATAAGTCTATCAGACTTGGCAATTAGGTGGTCATTGGTCAACCACACTGAAACAGAATAGTGTAGTCAGTGGCCTGGAAAATAAGAGAGGTTAGGAAGTGAAGGACAGACAGACTCACTTTTATAGACATGATTACAGCATGAGAGAAATTCAGCAGCTTATAAGGCATAAAAGATTTACAGAGCTGTGTTTTAGTTTTATCCACGATTATTTGTTTACTCATTTATTTGCTTCAATATTGGATAGACTTAAGAGAGTATAATTAAAAGAATATGGTCTCTGAGTAGGTATAAGTCTATGGGATCCAGGCCACAAGGCATGTTATTAACACTGGATGGAAGGGAAGCAACATTTTTATGTGAGATCTTGGGTAAGGAATGAAGCATATGTGGTTATAGATGAACAGGTAGTGGGGTGGGGAGGCCTTATGGCTTCCACTGAATCTTTGAATTTTGGCTGATGATGGGGTAGAGGCTTTAGAAGCTAGAAATATCTTGAAATAACTCATACAGAATATGAAAGTCATTCTGGGATGCATTCTGCAATATAGCAGCATGGGTTTGGGGCTTCCTTGGTGGTTCAGGTGGTAAAGAGTCCACCTGAAATGCAAGAGACCTGAGTTTGATCCCGGGGTCGGGAAAATCCCTCGGGGGAGGAAATAGCAACCCACTCCAGTATCCTTGCCTGGAGAATTTCCATGGACAGAGGAACCTGGCAGGCTACAGTCCACGGGGTCACAAAGAGTCGGACACGACCAAGCACACACGAAGCACAGGTTTAATCTCATGTAGCTTTAAGTGTTCTTGCATTTTATGTTTTGTGATTGCTTGCTAACATCTGCCATCAATGCTAATTTTGTCCAGATACATCATCTTTCTTGCAGTTCATGCCTAGTGACCACCTGTGCAGTGCCTCTGGGTCAGAGCTGGACAAAGAGGTAATTGAAGGGGAAAAGATAGTAGACTAGTATTCAGCTGACCCTGACTTTGAGACCTGCTTTTCCATTGTTTGCTACGTGAATCTGGTACCACCAGTCTGAGCCTAAATTCCTCATCTATAGCACAGAGATAATCTCCCATACTCCAGTTTCATAGGGTAATTAGGCTTATCAAAAAGAATCATGCATTTAAAATTCTTATATAAATATGAACTCTTCTCTTACAAAGTACAGAGTATATTATGGCAGAAAACACTTAAATCCAGAAAGAGTTGCTTCAACTAGGGCCCATGCAAGTGATTTATTAAAATGTATCAGAATCAAATAAAAAATACTCACTCTGGATGGATAACCCTATTTTTCTGTGGGAAAAAAAAAGTGTACCAAAGTGCTTTATGTGCAAAATATTTTAAAAAAAAATATCTCAAATTTACACAAGAACAAGCTCAAAAGAGATAGTCAAATTGTCTAAAAACCTTCAATTTTATCAGACTTGATTTGTTACTAGGTATAATTCAATCTTTACACCTGGAGTGGTGGTGGTTGTTTAGTCATTAAGTCGTGTTCGACTCTTTGAGACTCCATGGACTATAGCCTATCGGGCTCCTCTGTCCATGGGGTTTCCCAGACAAGATTACTGAAGTGGGTTGCCATTCCCTTCTCCAGGGGATCTTCCCAACCCAGGGATTGAACCCACATCTCTTGAGTCTCCTCCATTGCTGGAAGATTCTTTACCGACTGAGCCACTTTACACGTGGGACAGCTATTATTGAAATTATAATTAGAGTATATTACTCAGAGTAATATAGATTAATGATAATGTATAAGAACTATACATATATTTTAAAGATGTAGAGTCAGTGGAGGAAGGGGTCAGAGGAGGGAAGAGGGCCAAGAAAATAGGGGAAAAATAAACAATACTATTACTACTACCTTGTTGGAGACACTTAGTGTACATTCAGATATTGGATTTAAATACATTCAGAAATTAGTTAAACCATAATAATACTGAGAATCATATTCTAAGTACTTCCTGGACATCTCTAAATTCCTGCCTGTATGTTCATCAAGAACAATGAACCAAAAGCTAAGTTCTTATTGCCTTTACCACCTTCCTCTGCACACCAGACTTTTCTCCTCTCCATAACTTTTTCAGGAATTGATATAATATTCAGTTTGGACACTGAGTATTTGCTTAAAAAAACAAAAAGCAAAAAAACTCTCGTTTCCTCATCATTATCTAATCAGTCACAAATTCTGATCCTGTGCTCCTTAAAATCTGGGTTTTTTTTTCCTTTCTCTTTATTAGTACTACTTTCATTCAGACTCTCATTTTCTTTTACCTGGATTGTTGAGATTTCAATTTATTCAGCAAATATTTATTAAGTATCTGCCACGTGTCAGGCACTACTCTTACTGCTGGGGATAAAGACTGAATCCTTGTCTTTCTTGAGTTTATACATTCTAGTCCAAGGAGACAGAGAATAAAAATAAATATAATAAATGAGTAAATTGTATACATGTTAAAAGATGGTAAATGCTATCTGATCCCTATCATTTTGACCTATCACCTGCTGCTTCACTGAATTTAACTTTTTAAATAAGTCTCGTATCTATAGTCTCCACACGACCTTGTAGAGTCTGTATCTACAGTCTCCAAGCTCAGATTTCTTATCACAGCAGTTAAGATTGCACATGATCCAACTCTGCTCAAATACCAAGCTTTATATCTCTCCATCTTTTGGTTCACTATTTCATTTTTAGAAAATCATTTACAACTCTCAAAGTTCACCACTTTTATACCTATTGCCTATGTGGTTTCACTTAGGTTACAACGTTTCTCCCAAACAATGTTTTGGTGAACACAGTACTAGATTTAAAGACTCAGCTTATGTCAACTACTTTCTGAAGCCTTTCTGGTACTTACATACAAGGGAGATTTGATTCATATTATCTCCCCTGTATGCCAATGGCAACCCATGCCTACATCTATCATTCCAGTTATGATATTGGCATGAATATTTTTTGCCACAATCTGCTTCTCTATTTCAGCTCTCGAACTCCTTGAATGGAGCAAACATCTTTGTGCTGCCAATATCTAATAAAGTACTTGTCATAATATGTGTGTATTCACTCATTTTAGTTTTGTCCCACCCTTTGCGACCCTATGGACTGTAGCCCTCCAGGCTTCTTAGTCCTTGGGATTCCCCATACTGGAGTGGGTTGCCATGCCCTTCTCCAGAGGATCTTCCAGAACCAGAGATCAAACCTGCATCTCCTGAGTCTCTTGTATTACAGGTGGATTCTTTGCCACTGAGATACCTGGGAATCTGTACTACAAAAAAACATTTGCTAAATGCATAAATGAATGTATACTAAAGAGTTTAAAATGGTGACAACTAAGACTTATGTCAATGAAAAAAATCCTTTTAAAAATTATTCTAATTGCCTGTGGAAAATAATAGTCGTAGCTAACATCTGTGATTGCTTTTTATGACAGGTATTGTCTTCAGTACTTTATATGTATTATTCCACTTAATGTCCACAAGGGCCATAGAAAGTGGGTGCTCCTATAATTCTTATTTATAGGTGAGGAAAATAAGACACTGAGAAATTAAGCAATGCTCTGCAGTCTTACTTCAGGACCCAAGCTCTGCATCTTCACATTGTACTGTCTTCCCTTAGATAATTACCCATTATATTTATTCATGGATGTTCTCCCAAAATTAAAAAGATAATGATTAAAATTAAACTTAAAATTCATGATGGTTAAAATTAAAGACAAAGAAAGCAGGGGTGAAGATGGTCAAAATACAAACTTATAAAATATATGTCATGAGGACATAACATAGAACATGGTGACGGTAGTTAATAGTACTATGGCATATATTTAAAAGTTGCTAATAGATCTTATAAGTTCTCATCACAAGAAAAAAATTTGCCATTATGTGTGGTGATAGAGATTCACTAGACTTAGCAGGGTGATCATTTCATAACACATACGATCAATTGTCCCGCAGGATCCAAGAGGGGCTGTTCCAGGATCCTTAGTGGGCACCAAAACCCTCTTATAACAAATGGTCTACTATTTACAAATGACCAAACATACCCATTCCTCTACATTTACATTGTCTCTAGTTTACTTGTAATATCTAATACAATGCAAATACTATGTCAGTTCAGTTCAGTTCAGTTCAGTCACTCAGTCGTGTCCAACTCTGTGACCCCATGAATCGCAGCACGCCAGCCCTCCCTGTCCATCACCAAATCCTGGAGTCCACCCAAACCCATGTCCATCGAGTCGGTGATGCCATCCAGCCATCTCATCCTCTGTTGTCCCCTTCTCCTCTTGCCCCCAATCCCTCCCAGCATCAGGGTCTTTTCCAATGAGTCAACTCTTCACGTGAGGTGGCCAAAGTATTGGAGTCCAAGGGACTCTCAAGAGTCTTCTCCAACACCATGGTTCAAAAGCATCAATTTTTCGGCACTCAGCTTTCTCACAGTCCAACTCTCACATCCATACATGACCACTGGAAAAACCATAGCCTTGACTAGGCGGACCCTTTTTGGCAAAGTAATGTCTCTACTTTTTAATATGCTGTTTAGGTTGGTCATAACTTTCCTCCCAAGGAGTAAGCGTCTTTTAAATTCATGGCTGCAATCACCACCTGCAGTGATTTTGGAGCCCAAAAAATAAAGTCTGACACTGCTTTCACTGTTTCCCCATCTATTTGCCATGAAGTGGTGGGACCAGATGTCATGATCTTAGTTTTCTGAATGTTGAGCTTTAAGCCAACTTTTTCACTCTGCTCTTTCACTTTCATCAAGAGGCTTTTTAGTTCCTCTTCACTTTCTGCCATGAGGGTGGTGTCATCTGCATATCTGAGGTTATTGATATTTCTCCCGGCAATCTTGATTCCAGCTTGTGCTTCTTCCAGCCCAGCGTTTCTCATGATGTACTCTGCATATAAGTTAAATAAGCAGGGTGACAATATACAGCCTTGACGTACTCCTTTTCCTATGTAAGTAGTTGTAAATACAATGTAAATGCTATGTAAATAGTTGCTGGCATGCTGCAAATTCAAGATTTGCTTCTTGGAAATTTCTAGAATTTTTTAAATATTTCAATCTATTATTGGTTGAATCCACAGACACTGAACTGAACCCATTGACACAGAGGGCTGACTGTATAACTGAATATACCAATCTTCAACTCTTTTCATTAAAACCCTTCTGTCTATTTATCATTTACATATAGTTTGTCTAGAGTTAGCTGTTTGGCAATAGTGGTAAAGACTGCGAATGCAGCAGACATAAAGGACACAGGTTCGATCCCTGGGTTGGGAAGACCTACTGGAGGAGGGCACCCAGTATTCTTGCCTGGAGAATCCCATTTAATTCCTGGACAGAGGAGCCAGGTGGGCTGTAGTCCAATGGGTCACAAAGAGTTGGACATGACTGAAGTGACTTAGCATGCACATCTATTCTTTTCCAATCAGGGTAGGTTAAGTATTCTGACATCAGATAATTTTATGTAACATCAAAGTTTTAAGTAAAAATATATGCTTCTTATTATACAGAGACATTGTCTTGTAGAAACAAAATTCATACTGAATAAGAATATATACATCTGTTTGAATAGCAAAGTACTTCATTGCATGGATTTCAAATATATGGAACAGCCCTCTTTAAATAGAATTAAATGATTGCAGTAAACGCAAACCTGCTATATTACATTCATGTTTCTAACTGCAGAAGCTGGAAACAGGCCCAACAACTTTTAAAAAATCAAAGCATCATATTTATGAAAAAAGTCATTCAGTTTTTATGTCTCTTAACCCCTGCATGGACCTCATGCAGGCATTGTTCTGGCATTGTTCTGGACACAGAAGGAGATTAAAAACTTCCTTTTCATTCTACTTTTTCTTATCCATGTAAATCCCTGAGCAAAACTGGAAAAAAAAATCACTGTCATTACTGTAGTGTTCATTTCGATTCTTTTCTTGAGGGCAGCAGGTACAGCTCAACAATAGGGAAATTTCAGGCACTAATAATGTGCAGGTGGGCATGCTATGGAAATCAGAGGAGTCTTTGTGAGGACACTGAAATCCAATCTAAAAAACAAGGCCTTTCATTCAAAAATAAAAGTGATATGAGTGCAACAGAGAGAGGCAGGAAACCCATAGCATATGAACACAGACACAGATGCAAGAGACAGGATCTGCTATGCTTGCTTTAAATATGGATCCTGGGAGAGTCCTGGTCGCACTGAATTTAGGAGAATATGAATACATAAAATGCATTCTGTTCTCCTCAAAATTAAATTCACTGCTTAGCATCTTTTATTGTTCTTATCATTGAAGGTTTTATGTTTATTTTTCATACATGCATGTTTTATTCTTTTCGGTAAACTATAAACTCTTAAAACCTAGGGTTCTATCTCTGTCATTATCACATCCTAATTATATAGCCTAATGCCTCTTTCATAATAAATGCTTAATTAATGTGTAAATAAATTAATGAGAGGATAACTGAATGGATTTCTTTAGCAGTGGGGTCACTGGTTTTGTTATACTGAAGTCTGTTTAGCAATTTATGATCTGAGCATAGTAGTTTTGAATGTTGACTCTCACTGTCTGGTTATCCTGGTGGTGTCTTTTAAAATGATGGCCCTGCAAAAATGCCTTCTCCTTCCATAGGAGCTGTCTCCCAAGTAGGAGGCAGGGGCTGGGGAGGAGTGGGGCAGTTCTTCTAATGGGTTTTATTCATCCTTCCTGAACTTGTGCTTGGTCACAGAAGATTGAGTAGTCACTTGATTCACTTGATCCCTTCAGATTCTCTCTTCCAGGATGTTTGGTAGATAAAAACCCCAAGATCAAGAGTCCCTGGAGTAAATTCTCAATCAGAACAGCATTTTTAGAAAGAAAAACTTACAAACATCTGCTGCTGTAGTTTAGTTCCTTCTTTCAAATATGGGATACTTAGTTATCTTCTTAAATTCCATAAGCTATTTTTCTGTTCTTCTACTAAGTTTCCTCTTAAATTAGTCAAGGAGTTTTTATGCCTTATTAACTGAAAGAATATAACCGGTAGAGATCTGAGACTCAATCCTTTCTTCATCTCTCCCATCCTTCATAAAAAACTGACTCTTAATGCTTTGTGGGATATCTGTGCCCAATTTTTTAAGTCTGTTTCAATTTTCAAGCCAAGTTGCTGGTCCATGAATGGCACAGGTGTATTCTTTCTAGAAATTCTAAAACATTGGGAAAGGCTATAAGGGCAAAGATCTAAAAATAGTATCGAGGACTGTCATTCACCAAGAGGTATTCTTTGACAAGGAAGCCTAAGTTTTATTGTTATTTCTATGGTTACCGTTTTCATCCCAGAGATTAAAAAAAGAGACCAGTTCTTTTGCAAATTTTTTTCACTTTTCCCTCAGGGAGAACAATCTGTTTCCTTCTGAATTTCTGTTACCCTGTTCTTTACCCTTCTCTTATACTGTTCTTTGAAGTTATAAAGTCCTATTTCACTTCCATCAGGCCATTTAGATATAGGTAATGTGGTATAGACATTTAACTTCAAACACAGACACAAGTAGAACAAAAAGATGTAAGTCACAGGCAAAAAAATCAGATATTCTGCTTGAATTAGGAAAAAATCTTGTGTTAGAGAATTTAAAATAAAGGAAAGCTATTGTTAACAAAATAGCTAATGCTAACCATGTTAACATTAGTTAACAAAATAACTAATGGCAGATCCAAAATGAGTAAATAGTGTATAATACAAAGATGTTAAATTAATTTTGCATTTTCTAACATTTACTGAAGAAATAATGCATCTGGAAATTCAAAAAGACTTTAACCATACTGAAATATTTTAACTACTCTTTAAATTTCCTGTGAATTGCACATTTAATTTTGACAGGGTGATAATTTAAAAGAAAAAAAGATAAAGAAAAAACTTTAGTGTTAATACACATTGGTAAAATAGCTAGGACTGGTGCTTTTTTCCTTCACAATTTGGTCTATTCACCCTCCTCAAAGTATTTCCAAGACACAAACATTAAAAGAGCAACAGGTAACACATGCTTTGGAATTAAAATCAAATAACAATCTACTTTATAATTAGTGCCATGAAAACTTTACTGCCTAATTCAAACTTCAAATGCCTTCTCCCTTTATCATCCAGAACAGTACAAAGACTGAAGCTAAATTCTTTACACGTGTTAAGATAAAAAGTGACTTGAAAATGGCATATTCAGATTCCTTTTGAAATTATTTCTATAGCAAAATATTTCAGATAAAACAATGTTAGACTGTATACATTAGAATATATGTTTGATTACATTCTAACTTTTTCACAATAGGAGACAGGTCAAGCCCATTTTATATTCAGGTTCTTATATTCTGATCGTTTAACAAATTACCCTTCAAATGAAAAAGTAAAAATGGTGATTCCCAAAGTATTTACAGCTTCTTAAAATTTATGAAGTACTTTACACAAACATATAGAAGTAGCTAAGTTGGAAAAAAATAAAACAAAGCAATCTGTTGTTTAATGTTTTTAAACTTCATAGTCATTAATGATTGTGGTATTCATCTATTCAGCCCTGATCAGGATATATTCAAAATGCAACAGTGGCTATGAAGGTGAATGTCTTGTGAATCCTAGACCTGATTCCCACAAATGTACAGCCTAGTAAAAAAGTAATCACAATGTAATATATGGCAGTATAAGGGAAATACCACAGTACTAGTGCCAATACCATGCTCCTGGAGTTGGAAGAAAGGAAAAAAAAAATTGATATCTTATTTTACCAATTATTAAATTCCTCAACTTTGCTTTCTGTTTAAATCCTTCATCTTGTATTACTTTTGGTTGCTTTACAAAGTCAGGAAAGATTCTTCAGTTAGCTTATGATCAAATGTGAATTCTTATTCTTTGGTAACTTCACTAGCTTCTGTTGGAAACTGCAAGAGTGCTAACCAACATTCTTGCAATTATTATCCTAGCTTCTGTACTTATTAGCTCTTGCTGTGCTAAATACAAAGAAGAGAGTTCAGAGTTAAACGTCATTCCGTGGCTCCAGGTTTCTAAGGACTGATAACCTGGAGGCCTGGAGGCACATTACAAGGAAGTCATGCCAGAAGAGTGTTGGTTAGATTCACGATGTGTTTCCAGGTACAGTAAGACCCAGGCTGTATTCACAGTCTTTGCCCCCACCATCAGGCTGGCCCTCTCAGGGCAAGGCTTTTAAGACCTACTGATGTAACCCTTTCACAACTCAAGCTGTTGCCTGTTTGTAACTTTACCAACCCGTGGAATCTCTCTCTCTCTCAGCTCACTTGGGAATGGCTGTATTTAGGTCACTCACAAGCAGGATTTATAAAACAGCACATAATATTCTATTTCAACTTCCTAATGGGTCTCATGTACTTCTAAGGTGTGGCTGAGAGACCAAGAACTTCTGATTTTATGTTATGCGTCTTTAAATTTATGTTACATCCCTTTAACCAATATGTGGTATAGGCTCTCCGCATTTTACTTTACCTTTACTTTCATTTAAAGAGTATGTATTTTCTGTTCTTCTGGTTTTAATCAGGTAATTATGACATTAAGCAATAATCTTATAAAACACTTAACTACAGTTTATGAGAGATGTAGATAGGATATGTAATATTTCAGAACTACTAACCATCTGCAAATGTGTCTGTGTGTGTGTGTATGTGTGTGTGTTTTATTCTTTGAGTGGTAAGCCAAGTACTTCTCAAAGCCAGTTCTGGCAGTATGTTGATGATGTCTTAGAATGTCCTGATAAAAAAGATTGGGCACAATACATTACATTCATTCATAAAAGGAGCTTTACAAATGTCCACTAAACATATGAAAAATGTCTAATTGTGTTAGTAAGAAAATGTTTTTGATTAAGGCAATGGTATTTTCGTCCACCAAGAATTTTTTTCACACTCATAGGTAGCAAAGTTACAGTGAAACGGCACTCTAGCGTATTTCTAATGGGATTGTAAACTAGATCAGTTTTTCTCAAAGACTAGCTGCAGTTTTCTGTCAAAAGCCTTGATGGTCACAGGTTAAATGGAAGAAAATACAAAAAGCATTCCTTTCTGCTTTCTCCTTTGCCATATATAGTTCTTACTTGTCTTCTGTAGTATCTAATTTTCCACTTAATGGAAGAGATTTTACCAGAACATTTCCACAAAATTGGAGGAAAAATAAATGTCACCAATGGTGGAATCAGAGAAGTTAACCCCATGACATGTGGATATGGGAGTATAATATGATACAGTGGTCAGAGCTATGAGTTAGTGGAACTTGAATCATATACCCTGGCAAAAAAAATACTCTGCCACACACATACGAAAAATTAAATCTCACATCTGGCAGACTGCAAGACCATGGAGAAGAGATCCAACAATTTCACAACTGAACCACAAGGTATGATGATGAAAGGGTCTAATAATATATCAGCTCCTTTTCCAAAAACCCAGATATTATATTATTAAGTACACAGTACTTGATGATAACCATTAGTTTAGTAAATATATCAAATCATAGAGGACAGAGGACAGTTTCCAGAGTTGATAACTCAGATAAGCATTTTCTGATATTCTTTTCAGCTGTTTTATGGGTGAGGAATATATGTTAGCTCAGTTCAGTTGCTCAGTTGTGTCCAACTCTTTGCAACACCATGGACCGCAGCACACCAGGCTTCCCTGTCCATCACCAACTACCGGAGTTTACCCAAACTCATGTCCGTTGAGTCGGTGATGCCATCCAATCATCTCATCCTCTGTCATTCCCTTCTCCTCCCACCTTCAATCTTTCCCAGCAGCAGGGTCTTTTCAAATGAGTCAGTTCTTCGCATCAGGTGGCTAAAGTATTGGAGTTTCAGCTTCAGCATCAGTCCTTCCAATGAATATTCAGGACTGATTTCCTTTAGAATGGACTGGATGGATCTCCTTGCAGTCCAAGGGACTCAAGAGTCTTCTCCAACACCACAGTTCAAAAGCATCAATTCTGCGCTCAGCCTTCTTTATAGTCCAAGTCTCACATCCATATATGACTGGAAAAACCATAGCTTTGACTAGACGGCCTTTGTTAGTCAAGTAATGTCTCTGCTTTTTAATATGTTGTCGAGGTTGGTCACAGCTTTTTTAAATTTCATGGCTGCAGTCACCATCTTCAGTGACTTTGGAGCCTCCCAAAATAAACTCTCTCACTGTTTCCATTGTTTCCCCATCTATTTGCCATGAAGTGGTGGGACCAGATGCCGTAATCTTTGTTTTCTGAATGTTGAGTTTTAAGCCAAATTTTTCACTCTCCTCTTTCACTTTCATCAAGAGGCTCTTTAGTTCTTCTTCCTTTTATGCCATAAGGGTGGTATCATCTGCGTGTCTGAGGTTATTGATATTCTCCTGGCAATCTTGATTCCAGCTTGTGCTTCATCCAGCCCCGCATTTCACATGATGTACTCTGCATATAAGTTAAAAAAGTAGGGTGACAATATACAGCCTTGACGTACTCCTTTCCTAATTTGGAACTAGTCTGTTGTTTCATGTCCAGTTCTAGCTATTGCTTTTTGGCCTGCATACAGATTTCTTAGGAGGCAGGTCAGGTGGTCTCGTATTCCCATCTCTTAAAAAATTTTCCACAATTTGTTGTGATCCACACAGTCAAAGGCTTTGACAGAATCAATAAAGCAAAAGTAGGTGTTTTTCTGTAACTTTCTTGCTTTTTCAATGATCCAGCAGATGTTGGCGATTTGATCTCTGGTTCCTCTGCTTTTTCTGAATCCAGCTTGAACATCTGGAAGTTCATGGTTCACATACTGTTGAAGCCTGGCTTGGAGAATTTTGAGCATTACTTTGCTAGCCTGTGAGATGACTGCAGTTATGCAGTAGTTTGAACGTTCTTTGGCATTGCCTTTCTTTGGGATTGGAATGAAAACTGACCTTTTCCAGTCCTGAGGCCACTGCTGAGTTTTCCAGATTTGCTGGCATATTGAGTGCAGCATTTCACAGCATCATCAAGGCCAATAAAATGTCATATGCTGTGCCTACTGTAATAACTCTTTGATCATCAAAATAAGCTATTGGGTCTAAAGAAACATTGTGTGGGTACCATGTTAATAGATGAGGCATTTTGCTAAGCCCTGAAGTGGTGAGGGTAGCTGTGGCATTTTAGGAATGGAAGGTACATATTGGTTCACCACTGTAGGATAAGGATCTGCCTGGTAAGGTACACGTGCGCTCAGTCGTGTCTGACTCTTTGTGACTCCTTGAGCTGCAGCATGCCAGACTCCTCTGTCCTTGGGATTTCTCAGGCAATACTACTAGAGTGGGTTGCCATTTCCTTCTCCAGGGGATCTTCCCAACTCAGGGATCAAACCTAGGTCTCCCACGTTGCAGGTGGGTTCTTTACCACCTGAACCACCAGGGGAGCCCAAAATCAAACAAAGATGTATATAAAATAATGAAAAGCAATATAGGGCTATAACACAAATGACCTAATATTTGTGTTTATGGTTGATATTAACTAAACTTGATAATAAATCAACTTATTTATATTTCATGAATATGGCATCTCAACACTTTGCTTGCTTACTTATCTCATGTCTAGAGACTTGTAAGTGCTCTAAGTTTATCAGGATAAGAGAAAAAAACACTGATCCTGGAAAATCAGCAGAAAAATGATTTACATTTTCTTTCTGAATCATGCCCAGGATGTGCAAAATCTTCTATAACAAAGCCTCTGTCCTAAGTATTTAAATACATAGTGGTTGAAAAGAAGAAAGGAAAAGACATGACAAATTTTAGCTCTTTATTTTAAGAAGGAAACATCCTAATATAAAAAATGCACCTCAAGAGAAACACGTGAGACTTAATACAATAGTAGCTAATGTATAGTTATGCAGTATAAGTTAATATGGAATGTTCTCCCTTTATTCCTAGCTGTATTACCAGCATTCATTTTAAAATTACTTGATTGAACAGTAGAACATAATTTCTCAAAGAAATGACTGAACTGTGGTAGCATGCCAGAATGAGGTTTGGCCCTAGAAAGGAGCCATGAGATTTGCTGCTTGGTTACAAAATTTGCAGAGGGCCAAATAGTCTGCAAATCAAACTAACCACAAAGACTTCAGTATATTTTCTGGCTTCAAGATGAGATTAGGCTTGGAGACCTGCTAGAGTTATAAAAATATGTAAGTCCAGAAACATTTTGGCACTGCCAGGATCTCAGAAATTTATAATTATATTTGTTGACAAGTTATAATTGAATAAGACACTTTTATTTATTGATAAAAACATGTAGAAGTCTTCTCTAGAGAGTACCATAGTGTATACCTTTTAATTTTCATTTGGCCAATGAAAGATTTACTTGCAAATATCATTTCAGCAACATGGCTATTTAATTAAGAACTATATACTTATCAGATACAGAGGAGCCTGGCAGGCTATGGTCCATGGGGGTCACAAAGAGTTGGACATGACTGACCACATACATTCATGAGGACACACACAGGCACACACGCACACATTTATCAGATATAAGTGATCAATAAGGGTATTCACTTTTATAATAATATATAATTTAAATAGAAATATATAATTTAAGTAGATTAAATATGTCTCCATGTGTAATGAACCTAATACTATATAAAATTCACACTCATTAAATCTCTTTTCCTTTTATTTATAAACATAAGCCCTTCCTAATTTGGTATTCTAACGAGTTTAGAGTCTCAAATGTGGGCTTTTAACCAGGTACCTGTTCTGAATCACCACTTACAGGTTATGTGAACTTGGAGAATTTAACTTCTCTGTGCCTCGGTTAATTGCTCTGTGATATATGATTTATATTAATGTCCTCCTAAGCTTGTTAAAAAGAGGAAAAATGTCCCAAATGAAAGTGTTTACAATAGTATCTAGAATTAATAAGTCCTGAATAGATTCTAACTTTAATAACACCCAGCTTGATTTAGTGTACATCCTTTCCTTGACAGGACATATGAAAAGAAGACCACAGTCATTGATGATGCAAACTGAGCCATTTTCTGAAGAAAGTATGCTACAAAGTACTGACTTCAACTATGATTTTACATGAAATTAATATGAAAAGTAAATATGGAAAATACATATTTGGAAATTAAACAACACAGATCTATATTCCTCACGAGCTAAAGAGGAACTTTCAAGGAAATTTAGAAACTATTCTGAACTAAGTAGAAATAAAAGCACCACATATAAAGATTCTTAGAATATAGCTTAGTTAACTCAGTACTTAGAGGAAAATAAATGGTATTCTCTGAAATCAAAGTTTATATGTTACTACAGGGATTCCCTGGTAGCTTAGACAGTAAAGAACCTGCAGGTGATGCAGGATACCCGTATTCTATCCCTGGACCGAGAAGATCCCCTGGAGAAAGGAATGGCTACCAACTCCAGTATTCTTTCCTGGGAAATCCCATGGACAGAGGAGCCTGGCAGGTGCAGTCCATTGGGTTGCAAAGAGTTGAACACGACTGAGCAACTAACTTAACTAAACCAGAAAAAGAAGAGTAAATGAAAACAAAATGAAACAGAAAGCAGTAAATAATAAACCTAAGGGCATAAAACAAAAATACTGAAAACAAAAAAGCAATAAAGATCTTTAACATAATTAAAACCAAAAGTTGATTATTTAAAAAAAATAATAAAATGGACAAATCTCTGGTTAGACTGGGCAAGAAAAAAGAAGACATACTTAGCATTATCAAGTATGGAAGAAATGAGATCACTAAAGAACCCACAGCTACTAAAATAATAATAAAGGAATTTCATGAACAAGTTTATGCCCATAAATATTGGTAACACGTGAAATGGATAAATCCCCTGAAAGATACAAAAAACCTAAGGTCACCTAGGAAAACAGATAACTTGAATAGTTTTAAATTTACCAAAGCAACTGAATTTGTACTTCAAAACCTGCCAGCAAAGAAAACCCTAGATAGGTTCATTCACTAGATGGCTTCACTAGCAATTTCTACCAAACATTTAAGGAGAAAATAATGCCAATTCAATGCAAAATTTTCTATAAAGTAGATGAGAAGTGAATGTTTCCCAACATATTTTATGAAACCAGCATCAGGCTGAAACAAAATCAAATAGTGCCAGTGCAAGAAAACAAGCCTATAGTTTAATACCCACCATGAACACACATGCAAAAATGTAAAAATTTTAATCCAGCAATATATAAAAATGTTGCTTCATCATGATAAAGCAATTAACAGAGTAAAAATGAGAAAAAAAATGATCACCTCAATCCATGCAGAAAAATTGTTTGACAAAAATATAATAGCTCTTCATAACAAAAATTTTCAGCAAGTTAGGAACAGAGAGGAACTTTTTCAATCTATTAAAGGGCATCTCAGAAAAATACAATTTACAGCTAGCATTATGCTTTATGTTGAAAGGCCATTAAGTATGAAAAAAAGGCATGAATTTGGACAGCTCATAATATCTGACTTCAAGAGTCACTTTTACTTTTAAACTGCAATATAAAAATAGTATTATATTGAAGAAAGAATAGAAATATGAATCAATTGTGAAGAACAGAGTCTAGAAATAGACAAACACTTGTACGGTGAATTGATTTGGGGCAAAGTTGCAAAAGCTATGGGAAATAGATGGTCTTTTCACCAAGTGGTGTTGGAACTATTGGACATTCATGACCAAAATAATTAACCTCAAGTATACCTTGTACCCTAAACAAAATTAACAAAAATTAATCATAGACCTAAATGTAAAACCTAAAGCTACAAAAATTCTACATAAAGCATAGGAGAAGATCTTTGTGAACTTGAGTTAGGCAAATGTTTCTTAAATATAACACTGAAAGCATGAATCATGAAAGAAAAAAAAGATGATAAAATAGACTTTATTAAAATAAAAAATTTCATTCTTCAAAAAATAATGTTTAGAGAATGAAAAGACACGGCACAGGTGGGAGATATATAAAACACATCTTCTAAAGGTCTTTCATTTAGTGTATAAGAGCTCTTAAAACTCAATTATAAAAAAACAAACCAATAAAAATGGATAAAATATTTCAACAGACATTTCACAAGAGATATAAAGTTGGCAAATAAGTGTATTAAAAGATGTTCACTATCATTAGTCATTAAAAAAAAAAGGGAAAGGCAAATAAAAACAAAATGAGGTACCCTGTAAGAAGGATTTTAAAAGGGCCCTTCAATGACTCTGCCTTGCACATGCCCCACTCCATTAGTGCAGGTGGGACTTGTAACTATGCTGGGCTATCACTCCTATGATTCAGTTACATTATAAGGCAAAGGGGATGGAATTTTGCAGATATAATTAAGATCTCTTATCAGCTGATTTTGAGCTAATCAAAAGGAAGATTATCTTGGTGAGCCTGATGCAAGTAAATAATCTCTTAAAAGAGGGTTTCGTGGTCAAAGACAGAAAAATCAAACAGACAGGCTTCATTGGCTTCGAAGAAGAATGAAAGTGTCATGTTGTGAGAGGGCCTATGCC
This sequence comes from Odocoileus virginianus, assembly GCF_023699985.2. Lineage (NCBI taxonomy): Eukaryota > Metazoa > Chordata > Mammalia > Artiodactyla > Cervidae > Odocoileus > Odocoileus virginianus. The sequence continues at coordinate 83,667,833 of NC_069676.1, forward strand.
CCAGACCTCCAGGAGTTGTGTGACCCCAGGCCAACAGCCACCGAGAAAATAAGGACCTCAGTCCCACAGTGCCAAAAACTGCATTCTGCCAATGACCTAAATGGACTTGTAAGAGGACCCAGAGCCTCAGAAGAAGAATTTGCAGTCCAGTCGATACCTTGATTTCAGGCTGGTGAGACCCTGAGTGAGTTGTTAGCCTTCTGACCCACAGGAACCTGGAGGTAATAAATTTGTGCTGCTTGGAGGTGCTAGGTTTCTGGTAATTCGTTATACAGCAGCAGAAACTAATACAAAATTACCACTATATACTTCAGCTAAATTATTGATCTGAAAACTAAAATATAGCTCCTGGATTAAAATCCCAGTGACTTAACAAAGTTAACTCTTGCTCAGAAAAGTTCCAAAAATGTTTATATCCATGGACAGTTTTCAAGCACTTGTGATTCAGGAAACCAAACTGCTTCTGTCTTTTGCCCGTGTATTCTTCAATATCCAGACCCCAAGTTCTCCAGGCTGGTTTGCCTTGAGTTGGCAAAAAAGAACAGGCATGGGCTGGAGGGCTGGACCTGAAAGCCAACAGGAGCATCTCTCTGATTTTCTCTGTCTTGGACCACTAAATGTGATGCTGCACATGCATCACATTTACACACATCCATTGTGAGCAAATCCAGTCAGTTTCCTGAAGGGAGGTAGTCAAATTTAGATAAGCAGATTGTATAGGAAGTATAGGAAAAGTTTTTGTGAACAAATAACCAATTTACTTATTATCTTATAATAAGTATAAAAGCGTAAATTATTTTTACTTATAATAAAATTTGGGCCCTATCAAGGAAAAAATAAAAAGAGAGAAAAGATCTAACAAATAATAGCATCAATAAACAAGGATGTTAGTTAATTTTTGTAGGATCTTAAATTCTCGTGAATATTTCTGCTTGAATAATGTACCATTTAAAATGAATCAATAAAAAACACTCTAGCAGAAAATGGTCACCTATTATGTAATCTTTCAGAGTTTTGTCCAATTTGCGACTTATTTCCTGAGCTGCAGTTCAGATATTTTCCCACTGTGTCACCTGGCCTCTCCAAATTCTAGCTGGAATGGTGTGCACTGGAACAAAGATGATCTCCTGAAGAAAAGCTTCACAAATGATTTTTCTTTTATATGGATAGCCTTTATTTATTTTTTTAAAAAAGAATCAGGCATTTATTTTCCAAAGAGACCTGCTGATAACGCACAAGAAGAAAAAAATTGCAAAACATTCTCTGCTGTTGCAGGGCAGTATGGAATATAGAGGGACCAGAGGTGAGCTTTTTCTTACAGGTAACTTGCCAAGCAGAGGGGGAGCAACCTTTTACCTTGATGGTCTTCTAGCAGGCAGAGTATTTCAGTTGTCTGTGAAATAATTTAGTGCTATCTCAGATTATGGATAACTTTTGAATGATATTTTAGTCTATCTGTCCAGCACTAGTATTTTAATAATATTCCACCCTAAAAATTGTACTTCCCTGATATAAGATATGCAAGGGTAAAATAAACAATTGGTTCCTTGCATCAACTTTGGGAAAAGCTTAAAAACTGATGGACTCTTCAAAACAGCATTTAGCAACAGATTGGGAAATCACTCAAAGAAGTTGAGAATAAAAACTAAATATAATTTGGTTTCTTGTAGTATTTTTGTTGCTATGTAATAGATCAAATAATAGCACTTATTAAGAATGCTGATTATTTTTCTACAGGTAAACTGTCCTTTCAGAGTTGAAGAGTGAGTAACATTACCAGATTTCACAATCTACAAAGTGATTTAGTTTTAGAGTCATATAATTTCAACATTGTTTTCAAAATATCAAGGTGTTTTTTTTTTTTCCCATTCAGCTTGAATAATCCAACAAATTGTCAGTGACCAATACGAGACATTTTGTAAGCAGTCAGAATTAAACAAAATCGTTTTCTTATCCCACAAATATCACCCAACTTTTTGTTTTAATGAACTTTTGAAGAAAAAAAACCCTATATTTAAAAAGGACATTCTGATTCTCTTTTTAGGATATGAAATAGTAAAGCTGCATAACTGCTTAATGCCTCATTGTAATGAATCATATATGGCATTAGAGAGTCTGGTCATCTGTGTATAAAAGATCTGGTTCTTCTGTATATCTAAATTTCATTACTCAGATTATTTTCTGATCTATAAATGGATTTTCAGTTGCAATCTTATGAACTTCTATCAGTCATCATCTATAGTTATTAATGCAAGGGATGTGGCATGTTTGTGTTAAATTGGCACAGTATGAAGCGTGAATTTTATGATATATTTTAAACCCCATGTTCATGAATTGTTTTCTTCTGAGTGGGTGGATCACAGCTATATAAAGACACGTTATGTTTCAAGGTCTGTTTCAATTGGAAATATATATACTTATTTACAGAGTACAAATAAGAAATAAAATGAGGAAAATTAAATTTGAAGAACTCAATATTTTGAAAGCTTTGAGCATTATTTTAAAAATTAGTTCTAAGGAGATACTCATCAGTGGAAGAAAGATTAAAGAAAACTATCAGCCTGATTCTAATGAAAACTAATGGTGTCAAGGACAAATATGGTCAAGAGAGGAAGAAAACAACCACCAAGCAAGGTCAGGTATAAATAGATGCTTTTTGAGTAGGCCTTTTGTGTTTCAAGGGGTGTCAGTGCTTCTTCAATTTTATGCTGCACGATAAATCTACTTTTAGAAAGTAAAAACCAATTACCAACCAAGTGACCAATTTACTGTTTGACTAGATTCATCTAATTCTTCATCAAATTTGGTCAAAAGAAATCAGATATTTAACATACTGTATATTAATGCTAGATTCTTACTTTAGCATGTGGAAAACATCATACAGTGTTAAACGGGGACTAATATCCAGTACATAGGTTCAGGAAAACATACTTAATGCACATACATGACGACTTTCTAAAACTATCCCCCTTTTGTTCCAATCTCTTTCTTTGCACCATGGTCAAATTAAATGAAACATAAAATTAATACTCTATTGAAGTTGAAGTGTAATAACAACATTGCTACTAAGGGTCAGAGTTTAGTGCTATTTTATTCATTTATTCATATATATTTATCATACATCTATTATTGCCAGGCCTCATTATACATTGCTGAGAAAAAAAATTATGTGGTATCTGCCAGGAGGGAGCTTATGATCTGGAAAAATCTCCTCCAAAGAGCTGAACATTGTAAGTGGGATCTGGGTTATGAAGGGTTTTATGGTGATGTGTGAACATAAAGGAGATCACAGAATACTTGGGAGGACAAGTAAGATCTGCATGATGAGATGTGATCTGAAAGATGAGCATGTCTTTCTTAACTGCAGTATTTACTCGTATTCCTAGGAGAGGAAACAGGGTATAGAAATATGTTATGGCAGAAAGGGAGTCTAGATGAGGAGCTGCAGTGGCCTGACAGTTAAGAGTGAGAAGAATATGAAACAAGAGCATGGGGAGGTGTACGCTGACTGAACCTTGCAGGCCTGGTAGGCCCTGAAGAGGTCTTTTCTCATTTACCCGAAATCAATGAGACGGTCTCGAAGTATTTTAAGTGTGCGTGTGTGTGATTGTCGGGGGGAGAACACTGTGAGGGGAAGATTTGCATTTCAGAAAGATCCTTCTGACTTGCTGTAGGGAGAACAGACCTGAGGGACAGCAAGAATAGGGAGATGAGGGTGGAAGCTACTGCAGTTGGCTAGGTGAGCAAGACTGGGAGCTAGCAAGCCTAGAGCTTTGCCCATAAATTATCTTCCAAGATCCTGAAACTCTACCCTCTAGTTAAGAAAACTTTCATGGTCTTACTTGTAAGCTACTCAATTTTATTATACTGGAGGTCAAAATCTAGTTTCCCATAAGAAGTTAGAATTACTCACCAAGAAGTGTACACAATTTAGAAAGACAAAAGAGAAATGAATCAAAGGTACAGTGGAGGACATGTTACAAGTTAGGAAGGTCTCTGGAAAAAATAAGGGCAGAAGATTAGTTATTAAGTCCACGTATCAATATGATAAATCCAGTCTCTTCCAAGCTATATTATCCATTGCTATTTAACAAATAATCCCAAAAGAGAGTGGCTCAAAACAGCAGCATTTATTATCTCACAGTTTCTCTGGGTCATGGTGGTTGGCAAGATTCAGTTGCTTCTGATCTACTGGGACAGGGTGCCCCGGTTTCTTGCTGACTGTTGGCTGAAAGTTGTCCTCAGTGTCTTAGACACGTGTCATTCCATGAAGCAGCTTTTAACATGGCCATTTACTTCGCCAGAGGAACCACAGAGACAAGCCAGAGAGAAGGTGGACGTCCATTCATTTATAACCCAGTCTCGGAAGGAACATTCCATTCCCTTTGCCACATTCCATTTGCTGTAAGCAAGACACTAGGTCCAGTCCACACAAGAGGGGAGTGATGACACAAGACCATGAACACCCCAAGGTGGGGATCACTGAAAGTTATTTGAGAAGCAGCTTACACATGCTTTAAAATTCACAATACCCACGTACAGTAGGATGAGATAAAGTCATTATTTAGAAGTTGCCTACTAGAGAAAAGCATAAATAAAATGTATTCTTATACATTCTAGGAAATAAGATTGAAAAATAGAATAGAAAATGGGAAGAAAAGAGTAGTTTCAAATTCGTATGCTCAGGTGGTAAAGCATCTGCCTACAATGTGGGAGACCCAGGTTCGATCCCTGGGTCAGGAAGATCCCCTGGAGAAAGAAATGGCAACCCACTCCAGTACTCTTGCCTGGAAAATCCCACGGATGGAGGAGCATGGTACACTACAGTCCATGGGGTCACAAAGAGTCAGACACAACTGAGAGACTTCACTTTAATGCTGAAAAGGAGACAAATAACAGGCTCCAGGAAAGCTGGGGTCGTGTACCACATTGCCGTATAATCACCTGGTTACTTTCCTGCATCTCCCACTAGACTACATGTTCCTGAAGAACAGAGTTGTCTTTTACCCTTACCACCTCAATATCTGGTACAGTATAAGAACATTTCAAGTGCTCTGTAAGTATTACATGAAGGACAAAGAGCTTTGACCTTTTAACCTTGCTTTAAAAAGCTCTATCTTTGCAAGAGTAGGTGGTTATTCCTACAGAAGATCAGACATCAGATGCCAATGCCTTTTAGTTTCATAATATTTATTTGTAGCACTGATAGTGGTTTAGGAAAAGTAGGTTAAGTGTGAAAATCTGTCCACACATCACCCTGAGTAAGATTCTTTTCCTGTTCTTTTTTGTGTACGTGTGTGTGTGTGTTTGTGTATGTGTGCTCAGTTCAGTTCAGTTCAGTCGCTCAGTCGTGTCTGACTCTTTGTGACCCCATGAATCGCAGCATGCCAGGCCTCCCTGTCCATCACAAACTCCCGGAGTTTACACAAACTCATGTCCATCGAGTCGGTGATGCCATCCAGCCATCTCATCCTCAGTTGTCTCCTTCTCCTCCTGCTCCCAATCCCTCCCAGCATCAGGGTCTTTTCCAGTGAGTCAATACTTTGCATGAGGTGGCCAAAGTATTGAAGTTTCAGCTTCGGTCATGTCCAATTCTTTGCAAACCCATGGACTGTAGCCCACCAGGCTCTCTGTCCATGGGATTTCCCATAATACTGAAGTGGGTCGTCATTTCCTCCTCCAGGGTATCTTCTCAACCCAGGGATTGAACTTGTGTCTCTTGCATCTCCTCTTTGGCAGGCAGGTTCTTTAAATGACACTTAGTTGTCAGAACGTGGACCAGGGGCAGGAGGAAGTAGCAGCAGGATGGCGACCATGCTGAGCAGCTGTCCTCTCTGTTCTTAAGATGTTTGCAAGGGCAAAGTCTTCACTCATAATGGAAGCAATAACAAAGATTTCAAGACAATTTACAACACATATCAGATAAATTATTACAACTTAAAAGCCATGGACTCTTGCAGATAACAGTTACTAGAATTGGGGTGGTCAGAAAAAGTTTGTAAATGACATGGGAATTCAAAACATGAAATTTTGAAGAGAGGAATGAATCGATATGCTAGATAAGCAAGAAGGTATAGCTAAGAGAAGTACAAGCCTATGTGATCACTGCTGGTTTTCTTCTAAAGGTTGTCAGAAATCACATGTGGCTTGTTACCAATTTATGGAAATTAAAATAAGGGAGAATGGTTTGAGAATTAATTTGTCTTCTTGCTTTTAGCTTCAATCAACCTACCTGAGTCTCAATTTCTTCCTCTGTAAAACTGAGAATCATAGCAATTCAATGTCCTGGGATCTGTGAGAATGTAGTCCTATCTGTATTTAGGGAACATCAGTTGGTATGCCCACTCAGCAATCACTTTTAATAATCTCCTCCATTGATTTCTTCTGCCACTCAGGATGGACCATATATTTTGTTGTTTTAGCCACCTTCCAATCACAAGAGAAGGCTCTACACATGAACATCAAGAGATGGTCAATACCAAAATCAAACTGATTATATTCTTTGCAGCCAAAGATGGAGAAGCTCTATACAGTCAGCAAAAACAAGACCAGGAGCTGACTGTGGCTCCTTATTGCCAAATTCAAACTTAAATTGAAAAAATAGGGAAAACCACTAGACCTTTCAGGTATGACTTAAATTCCTTACAATTATACAGTGGAAGTGACAAATAGATTCAAGGGATTAGATCTCACAGAGTGCCAAAGGGCTGTGGATGGAGGTTCATTACACTGTACAGGGGGCAGAGATCAAGATCGTCGCCAAGAAAAGAAATGCAAAAAGCAAAATGGTTGTCTGAGGAAGCCTTACAAATAGCTGAGAAAAGAAGAGAAGCTAAATCCAAGGGAAAACAGGAAAGATATACCCATTTGAATGCAGAATTCCAAAGAATAGCAAGGAGAGATAAGAAAGCCTTCCTCAGTGATCAATGCAAAGAAATAGAGGAAAAAAAAACAGAATGGGAAAGACTAGATCTCTTCAAGAAAATTAGAGATACCAAGGGAATATTTCATGCAAAGATGGGCTCAATAAAGGACAGAAATGGTGTGGACCTAACAGAAGCAGAAGAGTTTAAGAAGAGGTGGCAAGAATACACAGAAGAACTATACCAGAAAGATCTTCATGACCCAGATAACCATGATGGTGTGATCACTCACCTAGAGCCAGACATCCTGGAATGTGAAGTCAAGTGGGCCTTAGGAATCATCACTACAAACAAAGCTAGTGGAGGTGTTGGCATTCCAATTGGGCTATTTCAAGTCCTGAAAGATGACACTGTGAAAGTGCTGCACGCAATATGCCAGCAAATATGAAACCCAGCAGTGGCCACAGGACTGGAAAAGGTCAGTTTTCATTCTAATCCCAAAGAAAGGCAATGCCAAAGAATGCTCAAACTACCACACAATTGCACTCATCTCAGAAGCTAGCAAAGCAATGCTCAAAATTCCCCAAGCCAGGCTTCAAAAGTACATGAACCATGAACTTCCAGATATTCAAGGTGGATTTAGGAAAGGCAGAGGAACAAGAGATCAAATTGCCAACACAGGTTGGATCATTGAAAAAGCTAGAGAGTTCCAGAAAAAATCTACTTCTGCTTTATTGATTATGCCAAAGCCTTTGACTGTGACAGTTCAGTTCAGTTGCTTAGTCATGTCTGACTCTTTGTGACCCCATGGACTGCAGCACACCAAACCTCCCTGTCCATCACCAACTCCTGGAGTTTACCCAAACTCATGTCCATTGAGTCAGTGATGCCATCCAACCATCTCATCCTTTATCATCCCCTTCTCCTCCTCTGCCCTCAATCTTTCCTAGCATCAGGGTCTTTTCAAATGAGTCAGCCCTTCACATCAGGTGGCCAAAGTATCAGAGTTTCAGCTCCAACATCAGTCTTTCCAATGAACACCCAGGACTGATCTCCTTTAGGATGGACTGGTTGGATCTCCTTGCAGTCCAAGGGACTTTCAAGAGTCTTCTCTAACACCACAGTTCAAAAGCATAAATTCTTCAGCACTCAGTGTTCCTTACAGTCCAACTCTCACATCCATACATAACTACTGGAAAAACCATAGCCTTGACCAGACAGACCTCTGTTGACAAAGCAATGTCTCTGCTTTTTAATATGCTATCTAGGTTGATCATAACTTTCCTTCCAAGGAGTAAATGTAGATCACAGCAAACTGTGGAAAATTCTTAAAGAGATGGCAATACCAGACAACCTTACCTGCCTCCTGAGAAATCTGTATGCAGGCCAAAGAGCAATAGTTAGAACTGGACACAGACAACAGACTGGTTCCAAATTGAGAAAGGAGTATATCAAGGCTGTATATTATCACCTTGCTTATTTAACTTACATGCAGAGTACATCACGTGAAATGCTGGGCTGGATGAAGCACAAGCCAGAATCAAGATTGCCAGGAGAAATATCAATAACCTCAGATATGCAGATGACACCACCTTTATGGCAGAAAGTAAAGAAGAACTAAGGAGCATTTCATCTTGATGAAAGTGAAAGAGAAGAGTGAAAAAACTGGCTTAAAACTCAACATTCAAAAAACGAAGATCAAGGCATCTGGTCCCATCATTTCATGGCAGATAGATGGGGAAACAATGGAAATAGTGACAGATTATATATGGGGGGGGGCCTCCAAAATCACTGCAGATGGTGACTATAGCCATGAAAATAAAAGATGCTTGCTCCCTGGAAGAAAAGCTATGACCAATCTAGATAGCATATTAAAAAGCAGAGACATTACTTTGCCAACAAAAATCCATCTAGTCAAAGCTATGGTTTTTCCAGTAGTCATGCATGGATGTGAGAGTTGGACTATAAAGAAAGCTGAGTGCTGAAGAATTGATGCTTTTGAACTTTCAGAAGTGGTCTTTCAGAAGACTCTTGTGAGTCCCTTGGACTGCGAGGAGATGCAACCAGTCCATCCTAAAGGAAATCAGTCCTGAATATTCATTGGAAGGACTGATGCTGAAACTGAAACTCCAATACTTTGGCCACCTGATGCAAAGAACTGACTCATTTGAAAAGACCCCGATGTGGGAAAGATTGAAGGCAGGAGGAGAATGGGATGACAGAGGATGAAATGGTTGGATGGCATCACCAAATCAATGGACATGTGTTTGAGCAAGCTCTGGGAGTTGGTGATGGACAGGGAAGCCTGGCATGCTGTAATTTATGGGGTTGCAAAGAGTCAGACACAACTGATGTCTGAACTGAGCTGAACTGAATCACAGGAGGCTCTTTTCTGAACCTGAGATTTCCAAAAGTAAATGACTTTCTCTTTCTTTTAAAAAACAAAACCTTAAGACACTTCTAACAACTCTTCAAAACTTTAGCAAAGGCAGCAATGCCCACAAAGATGATAGGTGGTATTTGTGTGTATGGTAATGACAAAACAGGAATGATATCACCACTGGAGGATAGTAAGATGATTGATAAACTAAACTGCAACAGCAGAAAGTTGATATCAGACCATATAAGTCTCCTAGTAATGCACAGATTTCCTGGAAACTCATTGGATTTTTCATGAACATGTGTAGGGACAGATGAATTTTAACCTGAGCCTGGTGACCTGCAATGAATGACATTGCCGTGATAGGTATAATAAAAGGTAATTCTCCAGAGTAGGGACCCAATTTCATAGGAACAGTTATAATATGAAACTGTTTGTAATGACTTGTGACATGAAGTTTTGTATGTATTTAATATTATTTAGTAATAGAGCATGTCTATAAATTCTTCAGTGCGTTCATGCTAAGTTGCTTCAGTTATGTCCGACTCTGTGATCCCATGTACTGTCGCCCGCCAGACTCCTCTGTCTATGGCATTCTCCAGGCAAGAATACTGGAGTGGGTTGCCATGCCCTCCTCCAGGGGATCTTCCCGACTCTGAGATCGAACCCCAGTCTCTCATGTCTCCTGCGTTGGCAGGCAGGTTCTTTATCACTTTTGCCACATGAGAAGACCAATCTTTCAAATTCTAATCCAAAAAATTATGTGATTGTCTCAGTTAGGATCATATAATTGGGAAGAAAACAGGAAATTTGAAGAGGCTTCTGCAACGTTTTGGAAGGGACGTTTTTGGAGAAAATCTAAGATCACTAGGTGAATATTTCAGAAAATTGTTCAAGTAATACTGTTTTGTGGTCATATTTCTTATTTTATGGCAAATATTCTTGTTTGATGCACATATACATATACATTTCCAGCACTGATATATTATTTTAAATATTTAATAACTATACATTTAATTATTGATTAATTAATGCTTACAAATATTAGAATGAGTGAATATCCTTGGTCATTTTGCTATTCCCAGTTAGAAATCTACCCTATTTCTTGCAGCTGACATCAGTACTGTGGCTGCCTCCTCACACTAATTGTTACACAATTCATACAGTCTTTAAAACCTATGAATCAATTCTTATTGGCACTGACATTTTCATCTTTTGATCCCTCATCACTTTGCTATTTCACAGTGTCCAAGAGTTTCAAAGTGTGGACCGAATCATGGTCAAACCTTTATACACACAGAGCTAGTCTGTGTCCTAAAGGTACCAATCTAGCTCCCTTTTCAGGTCATATTCCATGTTTAACTTACAAAATCCCACAATATTGAGTTTAGGCAGTACCATTTCTTTTTCTTTCCCTAGCTTTTATTAGTACTTTTAGAGGGTTTATTTTTTTAATGGGATATGCCTAAAAATAGAGTCATTTTGATAATTTAGTGCTTGATATATGTAAACTATTGTTTACAAATGCATTCTAGTATCTGCACCGACTTTTCAATAAGTACTATGTGCCAGAATGTAGTTTAAACCTTTATTTGTTTTAGTTTACTTTAAACTCATTTATTGCACATAATAGTTTAAGTGGAGTCTGCTAATATTCCCATTTAGCAGATATAGATGGTGAAGGATACAGAAATGAGTAAGCTGACCACGATCCAAAGCTGGTACATGACAGAGCCTCCATTTGAACTCAGAGAACTGGACTCTAAAACCTGTGCTCTCATTCACTTTCCTATTAACAAACATACTGAAAATTAGTTTTACTTTTCAGAGTAGTCCCCTGGGGAGCTAATTCTTATTCAGATGATTCTGTGTTTCCCCATAACTTTAAGTGGATTCATCTTTAGAAATAGTCTGCAAACATGGTTTGTTGGTCTCATAGACTTTCTAATCTGTAGAATCTACTGTAACACTCATTCTCCTTTCTGATTCTTTCTTTCTGCTCTTGTAAGCTCACTCCTTTCCTTGATTCTAGCTTTTGGTCAACAGCAGAAGTCCTGAGAGTGTGACTGCTTTGTAACTTGGATTTAGTAGCCTGTCTCCCTCCTAATTTCCCCAGAAGAAGAGAAGATGGGTTACTTTGAGAGCAGAGTCTGGTGATCCTTGAACAGATTCCTGCAGGAAGCAGGTTTAAAAGGCAAGGATGCCTACATCTCTTTTTCTTTCTATGTATGATAAATTGATGACATAGCAGCAACTGACTGAATGTCATTAAATCAAGTCACTTTAAATCAAGAATCTCTTTTTTGTAGAGTCTACGGATGGTTAAAGTAATCTGTGGTGGTACCTGCTCAACATCTTTATTATGGTAAAGACATTAATTTTCTTTAAAGGAACATACTTCGTCCTTATTTTTAATACCTTTGCTAACATGGCTTGACCTGTATAATTCAGAGTTGCACATGTGACCCAGACTAGGCCTGTGAGAGTCAGGCCTGGAACTTTTATTGTAATTGCTGGGAAAAAAGATTGCTAGAGAACAAAGTCAACACACTGTCTAGAAATGGAAAAAAGATTACGTAATGTTGTCATTTGAGCTCCTAGATCCATATATGCTCAAAGCCAATTAATCCTTCTAGAATTCTCTGTTAAATGCACTGAGATATCAGGAGGGCAGAGTGAAATCGTCTTTCAGGGGAATTCCCTGGTGGTCTAGCGGTTTGGTTTGGGGGCTTCCTGGTGGCTCAGCAGTAAAGAGCTCACTTGTCAATGCAGGGGACTTGGGTTTGATCCTTGGGTGGGGAAAATCTCCTGGAGAAGGAAACGGCAACCCACTCCAGTATTCTTGCCTGGGAAATCCCATGGACAGAGAAGCCTGGTGGGCTACTGTTCATGGGGTCACAGAGAGCCAGGCATAACGGGCATGACTTAATGACTAAACAAAACCACCAGTGGTCCTAACCAGTGGTTAGGACTCCAGGTTTTCACTCCTGAGGGCTGGGGTTGGGGAACAAAGATCTCACAACCCTGAGATTTGGACTTTAAAGAAAGGTGAGAACAGAAGAATTGATGCTTTTGAACTGTGGTGTTGGAGAAGACTCTTGAGAGTCCCTTGGACTGCAGGAGATCCAACCAATCCATCCTAAAGGAGATCAGTCCTGGGTGTTCATTGGAGGGACTGATGTTGAAGCTGAAACTTCCAATACTTTGGCCACCTGATGTGAAGGGCTGACTCATTTGAAAAGACCCTGATGCTGGGAAAGATTGAGGGCAGGAGGAGAAGGGGATGACAGAGGATGAGATGGTTGGATGGCATCACTGACACAACGGACATAGGTTTGGGTGGACTCCGGGAATTGGTGATGGACAGCGAGGCTTGGTGTGCTGTGGTTCATGGGGTCACAAAGTCAGACACAACTGAGCGACTGAAATGAACTGAACTGAACCCACACAGGGCAGTCAAATATTCTCTCAAACCAAAATAGCTGACCAATAATTGATAGCACATATATGCAAACCAGGTAATGTTCACTCAAACTGATTATCAACCTGGATGGACAAACCTTAACAAACACACCTTTCCTAAGTATCTGCCAAACACATGTATGCAGTAAGGTCACTGGTCTAGTTTTCAGAATAATGTTACAAAGTTTGCAAGTTTGCATTTATTCATTTCAAATATTGATTAAGCATGTACTAGGAGCCTGCCAATGTATTTGTAAGGAGGAAACAATAGTGACCATAATCAAACCCATTTTCTGGCTTAATTGAGGCCACAGACTTGTAGCAAGGCAGACATTAAGTGGATAATCACATAAAGAAGTGTAAAATACCAAGTGTTCAAGGAATACCACATAATGATCTCAAGGCTTATAAAAATAATAGAGGTATTTGACCTTATCGTGGAAGTTAGGAAAGACTTCCTGGGTCAATGAGACAAGGACCACTCCTTTTATGGGCCAGACATGAGTTCTATGGGCCTCAAGAAAATTACTTACCACTTTTCTTTCTGCTCCAGGGATCATTATCTTCATGCTCACTTGACAAAACCTCCATCTCCTTCTCCCTTTGGGAAAAGCACTCTGGTGCCCTGAGGAGAAGGTACCTAGAGGATCCTTAGCACAGGCCCGAGGAGACTTCTCAAGTATATTTGTGCAGGACATTACAGGGTCCTGTGGTCCTGAGATGTCATCTAACTGGAGGATTATGAATCCCAACTGAGTTTGTCCTCTGAGCCAACCCAGTGGATTCTGTCTACCTTAGAAGAGAGACAGTGAAGAAAGGGTCATGGTGTGTACTTCCAAATCCTAGGGTCCAGAGCCATGTTAATCAAGCCCAAGGGCAGAATGCTAGAACCACTTACACGAACTCTGAAGGCAAAGCCTGTCAATGAGACAGAGGAGTGGAGAGATGCGTGGGGGCAGAGGATAAGAGAGTGCTACGAACCAACACTTTAGGAGAAAACATGTTCTTCATCATTAGAAACCTAGCCTGTACTCCAAGTTACATTTTCACATGTTTAAATGTCTTAAATATGAATATGAACAATAAGAAAAATAGCCAATGCCATAAAATGTAGGTGGGCTAAAACAGCTGCATAGTCTAATTTTCACAACAAACTCTTGGCTCAAAGTAACCAAGTCACACAACTCTACTCAGAAAGAGATGCACAACAAATATAATACCATCCCCCGAAAAAGGCTTGCTTTGTTTTTGAAAGAAATTATATACTCTGTATAACTTGCAGGTACATAATCACTCTGGGACTATTTTAACTGAGTGACAGTCACTGAACATGTCCATAGACTTTATGGTGACAGGAACAATTTGCCTGTACTTTTCTTCTTTAATTAAATAGTAATCAGTGAGTGGTAATTTAGACCCCCATATATATGGGTGCACAAGAAAGCATGACAGCATGATTTGCTATACTCTGAGTGTTAATCATACTTAAAGCACTGGCTAAATTTCTAGGTTTCAAGGTGCTTAGTTAGGCGTCCTGTTGAAAGAATTTATAGCTCTAAGCCATGTATAGATTTGTTAAAAGGATATGTTAAGCCCACAAACAGGTGATTCCCTATGTAGAGTAGTTTTCATTCTAAGTCCTGGGATGTGATCTTTCAGTAATATTTTCTATTTTGGGCTCTGAATGCTGCAATAGCGGCAAGTTGGCTATAAAATAGTTTGCCCTGCTTAACCAATTCTGTAAGTTACTGTTATTAAGAATAAACATCTTCCTTTAAAAACTGGTTGAGTTCACAGTCTGTAAAATGCTTTAAAAATAACACTTTACAACAAGGCTTTTTCACTATAAACTAGATAGAGCTTTAACTGAATAAGATTTTATCTGATTTTCTTTAGAAAATGTGTATATTCATCAGACATTATCATAGCATCAAGTGTAGTGAATTTTGTCATTTAAATAACTTCAGTTATAATTCCAGTTTCCTCCTCTTATGTAAATAACCTCAAAACTGCTTCAGAGCAGAAGCTCTCCAAATATGGTCTCAGCCTAGAGGTAATTTTTTTTTTTTAACAGAGAGATTTTTTTTTTTTTAAGCTATATTAACTCTCCAATGTAAAAAATCCATGAAACCCAGTGAAAAGAGAATCTGAGAAATTCTTTCACTTTGATAAATCTGAAATGTTGGAACTTTCAAGTTTAAAATTTTCCCTGGGGCACTGTAAGAAAACTGACAGGAGATAAGTTTTAAAAGAATGTTATAACATTTAGAAGTTATAAATAAATTACACAACATAGGTCATTGCATAAATGAGCATTAACTATTTCTATCAGGCTTGAAATTTTCATGACCTACATTTCTTCATATCATATTATGAGGTCTATTTTCATTCCCAGAGTATTTCTTTCTTTCCTTTTTTTTTGAGAGCTACTAGAACTGCATGGAAAAGAGATGAACCAAAAGAAGGGTTAATGAGGGTGAGAGTGAAGGACCATGATCTTGCCATCTCTCATTCACCAGCCATTGAAGGACAGAGGCTCCTCCTTAAAGGACTGACAGCCAGGCACCCTGCATCACTCAAAAATGATGCCACATTCAATTAAAGTAAGAATGAGACATTTCAGATATGGCAAAGGAGGCTAAATCCTTTGAAGTGTAAATGTATTTCTCCATCCTAAAGTAATGGCAACAGGAGTGAGGGAGCTTCCAGCTACCAACTCACCAAAACCTGCACTGTTTTCTGTCTTTTTTTATATAGCTGATATAAAGGA
Organism: Odocoileus virginianus; assembly: GCF_023699985.2. NCBI lineage: Eukaryota > Metazoa > Chordata > Mammalia > Artiodactyla > Cervidae > Odocoileus > Odocoileus virginianus. The sequence goes on from NC_069676.1 coordinate 83,683,308, forward strand.
TGGTTTTGCAAAAGTGTCTATGGTATTCTCCTTCAGATTAATCTCTGAATTGATCTTTGTAAGAAATTTCAAATTAAAGCCAGGTAACATCCTCCCAAACTCAAATTGCCATGTATCCTACACTTAACTAAAACATTCTGGGGCAAGTATGGTTTTAAGACAGGAAAGCTATAAAAATAGTGATTGTATTTATTTTCATCTCTGTGTCCTTTCTTGGAGTGAAAAAGGACAGGAACAATTTAGGTGCCTATTCATTGACTGGACAATGGAATACTCATTGATTATTTTCTAGAAGAGCAACTAATAAATCCTATGACAAAGAAAAAGTAGAGCCAAAGGATGCAGAGGGTATGTTTTCAAAGTTCCAGAAGATCCATTTACTCAAACTTACCTAGCAAAACTCACAGAGTATATCTTCCCCTGTGTTTTTAACAACTCCCAATTCCATATCATTTGCAAATTCAATTAGCCTGCTCTTTACTCCTGTCACATAACCCATCTGACCTCTTCTGCCTTTCTGCTCCATTTCACCCGTTGATCCCCACAGACTTGCCTAGGAACAGAAGACTACATATTATAAGTCCTATCCCTCTCTACTTCCTATTTTCTCTCCGGTTACTCAAAGGAGAAGAATTACGAGAATAGTTATGTACATTTCGTAACTGAAGAGAAAAATCTCTGGAATGATTCTGTCCCAGTCATTATTATTACCTAATCTATGTACTAATTCAATAAATTTATACTTGAGTAATACTTTCATGTAACATTTCTATGTCCGTTTATTACATTGTTATCTACAAATGACCTAACACTTATAATTGCCACATGGGGAATTTGATGTCACGTGCCTGTAACATCAAATTCATATTGTGTAGCTCAATGTGCACAGCAAAAATAAATTTGTCTTGGATACTAAGCTACTTTTGTGGTTACAGGTACAAATATTATCGTTAAATAAAAAAGTATTTATGTGTCGGTGTTGACCTTTTAATTAAATGGAAATGGCCAGAGTCAATCATCTATTGACAGGTATTTACATAGCAAGTAATTATAGGGTAAAGAAATTATTTTGGTTATAAAATCAGAGGGCAAGTCATGAAAACTTTAGAAATAGAGTCACCAAGTAATCTGTAAGAACATGTAATTGCTATGTTTTTAACTGGCATTTACCAAGGAAAACTAAATTCTTACGGTAAGTAACACTGTAAAGTGACTTGTAATTGAGGTTATTGGTATGGTTTTATTTTCTTAGTGATTAGGAGTCTGAAATCTCTAATAATATTTACAGTCTTACTAATATGTGAAGGAATTTCAGAGCCTCTCACTATAGAACTTTTTGCACAACTGCTCTGCTCTAGGGTTAGAAAGCTAACACACATTCATTTCAAGGATGCCTGGGAGACCATCTCAGCTCATCCTGATTTTAGGTCCACCTCTAAGTGCCCTGACCATAGTATTTCTTAATAATTCTGTGTCCAGTATTGACAAAAGGCAGTGATATAAACTATGGAGAATCATTGCAATCGAATTTCTGACAATTTGAAGATTTGGTATTTTTTTTAAAATTATACCTTAATATAAATGTATCTGGATTCTTGCTTCAGAGATGGAATCAGATCTCAGAAGTGAATATGACTCATCTTCCTTCCCTTCCTCCCTTTCTCTCAGTTCAGTTCAGTCCCTCAGTCGTGTCCAACTCTTTGCGACCCCATGAATTGCAGCACGCCAGGCCTCCCTGTCAATCACCAACTCCTGGAGTTTACTCAGACTCATGTCCATCGAGTCGGTGATGCCATCCAGCCATCTCATCCTCTGTTGTCCCCTTCTCCTCCTGCCCTCGATCCCTCCAGTCATCAGGGTCTTTTCCAATGAGTCAACTCCTTGCCTGAGTTGGCCAAAGCATTGGAGTTTCAGCTTCAGCATCAGTCCTTCCAATGAACACTCAGGACTGATCTCCTTTAGGATGGACTGGTTGGATCTCCTTGCAGTCCAAGGGACTCTCAAGAGTCTTCTCCAGCACCACAGTTCAAAACCATCAATTCTTCCGCATTCAGCTTTCTTCACAGTCCAACTCTCACATCCACACATGACCACTGGAAAAACCATAGCCTTGACTAGATGGACCTTTGTTGGCAAAGTAATATCTCTGCTTTTAAATATGCTATCTAGGTTGATCATAACTTTCCTTCCAACGAGTAAACGTCTTTTAAATTCATGGCTGCAATCACCATCTGCAGTGATTTTGGAGCCCAAAAAATAAAGTCTGACAATGTTTCCACTGTCTCCCCATCTACTTCCCATGAAGTGATGGGACCAGATGCCATGGTCTTAGTTTTCTGAATGTTGATCTTTAAGCCAACTTTTTCACTTTCCTCTTTCACTTTCATCAAGAGGCTTTTTAGTTCCTCTTCACTTTCTGCCATAAAGGTAGTGTCATCTGCATATCTGAGGTTATTGATATTTTTCCCAGCAATCTTGATTCCAGCTTGTGCTTCTTCCAGCCCAGCATTTCTCATGATGTACTCTGCATATAAGTTAAATAAGCAAGGTGACAATATACACTTGACGTACTCCTTTCTCTATTTGAAACCAGTCTGTTGTTCCATGTCCAGTTCTAACTGTTGCTTCCTGACCTGCATGTAGGTTTCTCAAGAGGCAGGTCAGATAGTCTGGTATTCCCATCTCTTTCAGAATTTTCCACAGTTTACTGTGATCCACACAGTCAAAGGCTTTGGCATAGTCAATAAAGCAGAAATAGATGTTTTTATGAAACTCTCTTACTTTTTTTGATGATCCACCGCATGGTGGCAATTTGATCTCTGGTTCCTCAGCCTTTTCTCAAACCAGCTTGAACATCTGGAAGTTCTCGGTTCACGTATTGCTGAAGCCTGGCTTGGAGAATTTTGAACATTACTTTACTAGCATGTGAGATGAGTGCAATAGTGTGGTAGTTTGAGCATTCTTTGGCAGTGCCTTTCTTTGGGATTGGAATGAAAACTGACTTTTCCAGTCCTGTGGCCACTGCTGAGTTTTCCAAATTTGCTGGCATATTGAGTGCAGCACTTTCACAGCATCATCTTTTAGGATTTGAAATAGCTCAGCTGGAATTCCATCACATCCACTATCTTTGTAGTGATGCTTCCTAAGGCCCACTTGACTTCACATAACAGGTTGTCTGGCTCTAGGTAAGTGATCACACCATCGTGATTATCTGGGTCATGAAGATCTTTTTTGTACAGTTGTTCTGTGTACTCTTGCCATCTCTTCTCAATATCTTCTGCTTCTGTTATGTCCATACCATTTCTGTCCTTTATCGAACATATCTTTGCATGAAATGTTTCCTTGGTATCTCTAATTTTCTTGAAGAGATCTCCAGTCTTTCCCATTCTGTTTGTTGTTTTCCTTTTCTAGAGTCACCTAAATAGTTATCAATTACTATTCAGTTTTCCTTGACTCTGGTATGCACCATGAGACACCAATTAGTTCTTTTCTTTTTAAAGAATTTATTTTTTGATGTGGATCATTTATAAAGTCTTCATTGAATTTGTTACAATATTGCTTCTGTTTTATGTTTTGGATTTTTGTCCATGAGGCATGTGGGATCACAGGTCTCTGACCAGGGACTGAACCTGCATCCCACATATTGGAAGGTGAAGTTTTTACCACTGGACTCCAACTAGTTCTCATTGCTATAGATGTGGTGGTTTTTTGAAAAGTGAATAACACATTTGCTGAAGCTATATACTCAAGTTACTCCTTGGTTATTTATATAATAATGAATGGCCTGTTTCCAGTGTCCTATTGTTAACTCCAGATTTTCAGTGGACTGTGAATGCAGTCTACAAAACAGAGGGTTTATGGATCTCCAGTGAAGACAAATGCTCCAGATTAACTTCCTGATCACACACAGTAGTTCATATGTCTTTGGGGGCTTAGATAGTGCTGAAATTTAAAGAGGAGTGTCAACAGATTTGAGTATCAAATGAGGAAGCCATACTCAACTCTATGAGCAGAATGGAGAGAGAAGAACAGTACAAGTGGAAATGAAGTTACCTTCAAACCTAAAAAGTATCTTTTTAAGCTACTGCTAGATGCTTGTTAAAGTGGTAGTGTATATAGTTGCTTAAGTAAGGCCAACTTCTACCCATTATTTAGAGAGGTAGAAGAGTCGTTAGTTACAGTAAGTAAAATAAATTCAAATAATTTTAGCTCGGGGGAAGCATGGGCAATGAGAATTCTAAGGAGAAAACTTACTACAATCAGATTTTCCTAGTCTATTGATACTTCCCAGGATTGAAAAATAATCAACGGGGAAGATGGAATGAACACCTCTGAGCACGTGCTGTGAAGCCAGGCAAATTCAGAAAGATTTACATCTTTTAACTCGTTTATTAACCCCTATATACAAACAATAAAACTAAAACAAAGAGACTGCATTCTCAGTTCCTTGTGCTGACCTTCCCCTGGGCTCCTGCTTCTAGCATTACCAGCTTCACAGAGACCCATAGCTTTGGCTCTTGTTCTAGTTTTTCCTTTCTTCATTATATTTACGATATGAAGCCGATTTGCAGGAAATACAGTTTGGTATTAATCTGGCTTCATACACTCAGGATAGACTGAGAGAAAATATGCCTCTGACTAGAAAAATATACACACACAATACATTGTTAAGTAACACCGCCCTCCCTTTTTTTCCATCTTCTTTCCTTAAACCCTTCTCATAAAAAATGGTATTTCTTGGCAACAGAAACCATTTTTCCTTTATGTCAGAGTCACTGTTAAGTTCACATTTGTGTTTGCACGTTCTGTTTCCAACTTTCCACTCTGGTTCTATCCCCCACAGCAAGAAGAAAATCACGGAATTTGCATATCGTGCTTATGAAGTAGCGTAGCTGTCTCCACCGAGGGGTTACAAATCATGAATACACACACGCGTTGTCGCAGAATCCTAATCCAACATATTTGTCTTCTACTTTTATATATTTCTCTGCTTTCAATTAAGACGCCTTATTAAATAGCATTCAAACATGTGAAAGCAAAGACAGAGCCTGACAGAATTTCAACAGGTTCTGTGCATTCATACTGTATGTCACCTCTTAATTAGCAACCAAAATGCAATGAACAGATTGTACAGTTTACCATCCTAGCCCAGCTCCTACACTTGCTATTTGTGCGTATACAGCATATTTAAAGAGACCCCCATCCAGAGGGATTTTCATACTCGCTCCATCCCTGGAACAGAACCACCATCAACTAAATGCCACTTCATGGATGCCTTAGCCTGCAGCAGCAGCTGGCATTACCAAGCAGTTGAAAGGACATTTTAATCTCCTGTTTAATGCATTTTTCTCCACCTGGGATAAGAAGCCAAAATTGCTGTTAGCAAAAAATGCCTTAGTCATTAACTGAAAGTGCCTTTTTTAAAAGTGTTCCATTACTCCCCTACTGGGAAATTTCAGACTTTATTAGCATTTTTTGAATTCGTATTAGTGGTACCTGAGTGGTAAAAAGCTAGTGGATGAACGCTTAGCTATTTTCCACAGATTTTGCTTTTGGGCTCTCCTTGTACAGGAGCAAAAAAAGAGAAAAAGGGTCAATAGACTGCACTCCTCACCTAGCTCTCTGGGATTGAAAGTCCATAGTCAGAGGAATCATCTTAATTTTCTATTCTTCTATCACTGCAGAAGCACAAAAGACTGGATTGGGGGACTCTCTTTTACCTAAGGGCATCTAAGAGGATATTAAATGTTCCTGAAATGCAAGTCTTGTGTATTTAAATCACATGCATGCTGAGCTGGTATTACCTTGCTTTGGTGATCAGACTGCATTGAATTCAGGCTGTAAGAAAATAGAAATTCTCCCATTGAAACACATGCTATTAGTGAAAGGGCTGCTCTGTCATTTTGGCACAAGAGTCCTGACATTAAGAAATAAGAACCGTCCAAGCAATGATTTCAATCAAACATTATTTAGATTGAGATTCTTTCACATTTTTGTTTGTTTTTCTGTCTGCTAAACACCCACTTACATTTTGTGAATCTTTTGAAATATGAGATAAGCCTGATACAGTTGGGATTTAGTTTTGTTTGGTTTCTGGAAAGACTGTGTTAGTCATGAGCTAAAATACACACACACACACACACACACACACATATATATATATGTAAGATAGCCACTTGGGTCCCAGATTGAAAATATATTGATACCTTCCACCAAAATATTTGACTGTCTAGTAAAAACTAAAGGGGACAAACAGAAGGTCAAAACATATTTTGAAATAATGTAGCTAAATTTATGCCTTGCTTTATTATCATATTCAACCAATTGAACAATATATTGTCATCTTATATAACTGCCTCTGAGATCTTTCTGTCTCAAGTTTTACTTCTGCCATTCCCTGGCTTGGTAACAGAATAAGCAAGCCTACTTTGATATGCAGAAACTATGGTTTCCTTAAGATATAAGTGGAAATGCAGTCTTTTCCAGTAAATGATGGAGGCAGAAGGGATAAAGAAAGAATATTGGATTTAACAGGGATTATGGCTAACAAGGCAGAAATCCCCAAGGATGTACATTTTCTGGAAAACTATGGCATAGTAGGGCAAAGGGCCTGAGTTAGTGAACATGGTAGGAAATATAATGGGAAGAAAAATGATTAGGAATTTTCTAAAACTGCTCTTTATTATTTGAATACTCAGAAATCATAATTAAAGTAACACTGAAAGTCACAAAATAGTGTCCTTTCAGTGGCTTAGGATAAACATTCCATAGCAATCAGCTGTATCAGCAATCAGCTGTAACCTGTCTCTAAGCCTTGCCACAAATATACGCATCTCAAATGTGGTGAGTAGCTGCAAATGGCCAGTTTGGATGGTTTGTTAGGACCTAGAGGTGTATATGCAGATGGATGGATGGGTGGATGGATGGGTAGGTGGGAGGAGAGAGAGAGAGAGAGACAGAGAGAGACAGAGAGAGATTCATAGTCTACTGAAGTTTCAATCTTCCTAAAGCAATCCCCTGAGTGAGTCATCAGCAAATCTAATGGCATCTGTTATGAAATATGGCTTCATTGTGCATTATTCAAAAATTTAATAGAAAATTTCAGAATATCAACTGTGACTTTTCTTTTATAGTCTAATTGATAACTCTGTATAGTCAGAAGACTAGAAACACATTGTTGCCTTTGGAGTGGAAGTCAAGAGAGTATTTCTGCACAGAATCCAAATGTACCCTCAAATTCTATCTTCAACAACATGGGGCTTTTCTACATCTTTAACTCAAATTTCTTTCTCAGAAGCTCATAATTTTGAGGAGCTTGCTTGCTGTTTAAAAAAAAAAATCCCTTTACAATTGTAAATGTATGTGGAACGTGACAAACATGTTATTTTAAAAAGATTAAAGAAATTTATATTAGCATGTTGGAAAAGATTATAAAACTGATTGTCATACTTTGATAAATTTTATAGCGTAGAAAGAGAAAATTCAACCTTTGCCACTTAACAAGTCATTCATAGCATTTAATTTACTTCAACTTAATTGTGTTATGAAAAAATAACATGTCTTGATTTTGAACAAATTTGTAAAATAACACATCATATTCAAATTGAGAGACTGTCTATTAGAGAGACTGTAAATTGAAGTATAACTTTTTTTCAAAACAGACAAGGATTCTTAGCTGAATTAAATTTTTTATATTTTTTATTAAATACTTTTGAAAATACAATTTTTGTGTTATTTTTCCCTCTGTATGATGGGCTTTTAGGCTGTTTGCAAGAACATCCCACAAATGACACATAATATATACTTAGAGTCATTATCTTAGTAGATAAAGATACAAATTGAAGATATATTCATCACCATTTTTTTTTTTCTTTTGACATTAGCTTCTGCCATACTAGACACATCTTGATACTGCTCAAGGTGAAGGTAACTTAGAAGTCCGATCATATGGAAGTAAATAAAGATCATCTTTAGAAATTCTCCTTACTCATCTTTTGTTTCATTTTTTGTTATGTGTTCTGTCTTTTATCAGTATCACATTATAGCTAAAAAAATGATATATGACTAAGAATAAAAATTTGGAACTGTATATGGTTAACCATCAAGGTTCCTACGGGTGTTTGGTTAATTAACAAATTAAGTGACTATGTCATGACACCACTCACCACTTAGTTGTTAAACTCTAGGATTTGCTCAGACTACTTAATTTCAGAGACAGAAAATATTTAAATAACAGTTTTATGAATTTAAAACTTAAAATGAAAACATGCATCGCTATCACTGTTAAAAATGTGACCCCGTATTTGTGTCACACTAAATTCCCGCTAGTAAGGTAACGCTCAAAATTCTTTAAGCTAGGTTTCAGCAGTACTTGAACCAAGAGCTTCCAGAGGTACAGCTGAATTTAGAAAAGGCAAAGGAACCAGAAATCATACTGCCAACATCTGTTGGATCATAGAAAAAGCAAGGGGATTTCAGGAAAACATCTACTTCTGCTTCATTGACTATGCTAAATTCTTTGACTGTGGATCAGAACAAACTGTGGAAAATTCTTTAAGTGACACGAATACCAGACCACCTTTCCTGCCTCCTGAGAAACCTGTATGTGGAACAAGAATCAACAATTAGAACCAGACATGGAAAAATGGACTGGCTCAAAATTGGGAAAAGAGTACGGCAAGGCCATAAATTCTCACCCTGCTTATTTAACTTTTATTCAGAGTACATAATGCAAATGGCTGGGCTGGATGAATCACAAGCTGGAATCAAGAGTTCTGGAAGAAGTATCAACAACCTCAGATATGCAGATAATACCATTCTAAGGACAGAAAGCAAAGAGGAACTGAAGAGTCTCATGATGAACATGAAAGAGGAGAGTGAAAAAGCTGGCTTAAAACTCAACATTCAAAAAACTAAGATCATAGCAACTGGTCCCATCATCACTTCATGGCAAATAGATGGGGAAAAAGTGGAAACAGTGACAGACTTTATGTTTTTTGGGGCTCCAAAATCACTGCAGATGGTGACTGAAGCCACGAAATTAAAAGACACTTGCTCCTTGGCAGAAAAGCTATGACAAACCTAGACAGTGTATAAAAAGCAGAGACATCATTTTGCTGACAAAGGTCCATCTAATCAAAGCTATGGTTTTTCCAATAGTTATGTACAAATGTGAGAGTGGACCATAAAGAATGCTGAGTGCTGAAGAACCGATGCTTTCAAACTGTGGTGCTGGAGAAGACTCTTGAGAGTCCCTTGGACTGCAAGGAGGTCAAACCAGTCCATCCCAAAGGAAATTAATCCTGAATATTCATTGGAAGGACTGATGTTGAAGCTAGAGTTCCAACACTTTGCTCACCTGATGCTAAGAGCCAACTCACTGGAAAAGACTCTGTTGCTGGGAACAATTAAGGGCAGGAGGAGAAGGGGGTGACAGAGGATGAGTTGTTTGGATAGGATCATCAACTCAATAGACATGAGTTTGAGCAAACTCCAGGAGATAGTAAAGGACAGGGAAGCCTGGCATTCTGCAGTCCACGGAATTTCAAAGAGTCAGACATGACTTAGCAATTGAAAAACAACAAATGTCCCATTTAAAAACTTTTAATTCACTTGTGTAAATAACTACTGGCATTTGGATTCTAGACACCCATGCACATAGAGAGGACACTGACACAGGAATGGCCATGTTATACTGTGTTGAGCAGAACACTTTGACATTTGAGGAACATTATTTTATAGAAAATCTTAAACTACGAGTCAAGGTCATAATCAAGTATTTAAAACATTAGGGTTTTCTTCCCTTGTAGGGTTTTTTATTGTGTTAGTTCAATGTCAGGAATTGTTAGGTCCATTTCATGCAGCATGTCCAATCTCCACAACTCAAGGAGTTATACCCATATTTAAGATGAGAAAGCTAAGGGTTACACAAAATTTCCAAAAGTTCTCTCTCCCCTGCTATGCCTTTGGATGAGATCTTGATACACAATATTGTCTTTTTTCTTCTTGATTATAAACCCTGATTTTCCCCACCTAGGTAGCAGCCTCTGTCCTCTCAGGCCCCTGATTTTGACATAACAACTTGATTGTTATTTTGCATTTCACTTTGGACAACACATCTGATTCTGATCTTCTAGATCCTAACCTTAGTACTATCTTTGCTACTAATGCTAAATCTTAATCTCTCTGTTCACCACCCAAGAATAACTAGACCCCAATTTGAATCTCCAGGTCACAGAAGCTTATTTCTACTGAAGGTCACTGATGTAGAGAAAAGGCATGGGTCTAATAGTCAAAACAAAATAGTGACACACTTTTTTTTAGAAAATGGAATACAGAGATTATTTAACACTGCATGGATTTATTCCCCTGGAGGAGGAAATGGCAACCCACTCTAGTATTCTCGCCTGGAAAATCCCATGGATGGAAGAGCCTGGTAGGCTACAGTCCACGGGGTCACAAAGAGTCAGACATAACTGAGCGACTTCATTTTCACTTTCATGGACTTATTTTCCATTCTACATCAGGATTACCTAAAGGAGAAGATGTGAGAGAGCTGGGGAAGGAAGGAGAGAGAGAAGAAGAGGAGGAGTCACTGGAGGAAAAGGAAGAAGAGAAAAAGGAAGTGTTTCATAGCTGAGTAGAGAGCATTGGCATGGAGTAAGGCAAGACTCAGTTTGAGTTCTGGTTCTTGCCTAGTCACTCTGGGACCTTGGGAAAGTTACCCAGCCACTCAAAGACATAATTTCCTTTAAAGCAGGATTAATAACATATGCTCACATGGTTACTGCAAGGATTACATGAGTTAATGTGTGAAAAGCTCATAGCCAAGGTAATAGTCCAATAGACTAAGGGTATAGAGAAAGACAAATTAGGTTCCAAGAGTAAAGTAAACTTCTCCTGATTTTATGCTTTAGCTCTTTCATTTTATAGTAACACTTGTTATTTTCAATAGAAATTTTAGTATGTGTAGCTCGCTGCTCTTCCCAGGTCTTCATCCTCCCTTTAGATTTAAACTTAAAACCATTTAGAAGCATAGGCATAAAATACTACTGTTAAAAAATATTATCTCTATATAATTCAGAGCTTCCCTGGTTGTTCAGTGGTGAAGAATCCACAGGACACATGGGTTTGCTACCTCGGTCAGGAAGATCCCCTGGAGAAAGAAATGGCAACCCACTCCAGTATTCTTGCCAGTGATAATCCCATGGACAGAGGAGCCTGGCAGGCCACTGTTCACAGAGTCACAAAGAGTAGGACACGACTTAGCAACTAAACAACAGCAACAATGTGTAATTCAAAGACAATAGCTAGAGCTGTCCAAGTGGAAGGAGCTGATTTAACCTTTGAAACAGTTTGCTTTCAAGCCCCATATGCTAAGTAATAAGTCATTGTTGAAGATAGAATAAAATACTACTAGATTAAAATGCATGAAAGAACATTAGAGAAAGATCAAAGTGATCCCCACAGTAGTTCTGCAGAAGTTAGGGCTTAGAATCTGAATCCATAGAAAGCAAAACATTCTAGTGGCCAAAGTGGAAAGTATAGAAATGCCGTGTAGTAGAATTTTAAGTGATATAGAAATGCTTATTGAATGCAGAATATATACCAAACACACTTACTCAGTACCAGTCGCTGTGCCAAAACTACAGACTTAATTTAACTCGGTAAAACATTATGGATGATCACAACTGAGAAATTATTACCCCTGTGCTACAGATAAAGAATCTGACATAGGTGACTTGTCTATAGCTATGCAGATAGGAAGTGGTGGAGTTGCTGATGCAGCTGAGTCTAAACCCAAGCACGTGCCATCTAAGATCTGACCTGCAAAGTTATGCTCCTTCAGTGAATTTGGCCAAATAACTACCAAGCTTCTCTAGGATAAACACATTAGACGTTAAGTCTCAAGTAAACTTTTCATCAGAATTATCTGAATTGAACATTAAAACAAGTTTTGTATTTTTCTTCTTCCTTTGAAAAATTGTTTACCCTCATGTTAGCCTTTCAGCACTGATAAGCATTTTGTCTATAGACAAACCACACCCACTTCCACTGGTTAGTTGCCAGAAAGAAATTCTTACTAAGACTTCAAGATGCATGTTTTTGAAATGCTAGCAATACATAATGTAAGATGTATTTTCTAAAAGCAATTAATGATGGTTTTTAAAATAAAAATTAGATGAGGAAATGCATAATATAAAGCATTTACAAAAAACATTTGTATTAAAAATCTTAGTAACAAATAACTTATTCCAATACTAGGATATTTGCTGTTCAGTTTTATTCTCTTGATTTTCTTCTGAAAAATAAAACATGTTTTACTATTTAATGATTAGTATAGTTAGAGATGATGAAGAATTATTTAGTTTCCATTTTAAAATTTCATTTACTTAGTTTTATTTATTTAAAAATAAAGCTCTGATTTGGAAAAAGAGGTATCATTAGACAAACTGCTCTATCTTTTAAAAGGTCAAAAGGAAATCAAAATTTGAGATTAAAATCTAATATAAATAGAAGAACTGTATAGTTAATAGCTACATTTTAGTACTAGAAATCATGTTTATGTAAATGTACCGACTTCAATAATTTTAAGGAGCAAACACATATCTTATTTTTCTTATGCCCTGACTACAAAGTTGTTATATTATATACAAAGCTGTTTCCTCTCATTTTCTATATACTTCTACCACAGCAAAAGCATTTTTATTCATCATCCTAAATACTGCGTGCAAGGCAATAGTACGATGTGGTAGCCTTTTTCACTAGAGATTGCATTGTTTTTGAAGAAATCCCCTTTAATGTTTCAGTCACAGAATTAAAAGGCATGGGACAAAGCCCAACTAAATGAAGGGTTCAAAACAATGCCCCTGTCCAGCTTTCGTGGAACCCATTACCACTTCCCAAGATGACAGAGTATTTTTGCAGGTACAGTAGGGAAGGACAAGTCCTGGCTGTCCTGCCTCTTGACAGAGGAAATAAATCACCCTTACACACTGGAGGATACCTTTCCAGACTGCATGCTGGGAACTTCATTACACAAGCTGTGCCACATATTACTATGCATACTGCTGCTGACTGGACATAGACGCATATCCACAGCCTATTTCTGCCATTGTTTTATGGGGAAGATACACATTTTCCCTCTATAGACAGATGCAGGCTTGAAAAGGACATGAAGAAAATGATACTGTGCACCCAAAGATCTCCATCTTTAGCAAAATATGCTCTTGACTAATGATTTTTCTAACTTGCCCTAACCTTATTTCTTGGTGCATAAAACAGGATATTATTACAGATAATCTCCCCTGATCTGAATGTGATTGTTATCAAACATCAGTCCTGTTGCCCCTGACTGCAGCCTCGCTAAGAAGAGGGCAACGTATTTCCCCATAGAAGACATTTTAGTGCCTTTTTTGTTTTAATTGGTCACCTGTTCAGTTCATTCATAAAACACAAACACTATTTACTTAGTTTTGCTCATGTGCCATGAATGTAGTTTAATCTAATTGGACCTGAGTGATAATGAAAAACTTGCAAAGGAAGTCTTATAATCTTCAGGCTGGAAGCACACTGTCATTTTCACAGTCAACAACATAAAATTAATGAACCAAAGGAGATAAAATTAATGAATATAACTATTAGCAAGTTTCCTATAGTTTGAGAACACTAGTGTGATTTTAGATGAAGATTCCTCATAATTTAGCCTCTTCTTAGGGAATTTTCTGTGGTGAAACGCTTCTGCCATTTCTGCTTTGGTTGAAAAATTCTGCCCATTGAAAAGTACATGTGATGTTCTTGCTGCTAGATGTGACATGTTAAGCACTGTAAAAGTAGAATAAAAAAGACATTACCTTGAACCTTAAGTCAGATCACTTTTCTTATTAATAGTAAAATAAAATATAACCTCAGTGTTCAAAATCAACCAACACAGAAAAGAAAACAAAACAACTACAACAAAAAACCAGTAAGGCTTTGAAACACCAACTGCCAGCTCTTAAAAGTTGCTTGTGGGCAAAAGATAGAAATAACTTAGATTTTACATTCCTTGGCTTCTGGATTGTTCTAACATGCCATTTTAGGTTGTGTTTATGGTGTTAAAAGAGATGGTTGCCATTAGACAATGTTTCCACTTCAACTAACACAACTAATGCTCATCAGAGAAATGCTTCCAAAATTCTGTGAGATTCTAAAGATTAGCTTCAGTGGCAGCTATCACGTGATACATTAGACACTCAAGTTACTCCTATCAGACTTAATTTTTTTAGTTAGAAATATGTTCGTCATTTTTTTAGCAACCTTATTTTCTGTTAACTGACATGTAGAGTCTGAGTTTTCTAGTTTTGGTCTGCTTTTTGGGTGAACCAATTCTCCTTAATACCCATAAGAAAAAAAATAAACTGACTTTCTAATTTTAGTCCCGTGTGTCACACTATGTGATCTCAAAATGCTAGGGGAAAGTCTCCAACAAATTTCTTAGTGGAGAAAAAGAACAAAACAGAGTGGGGGACCTCAAAGTGTCCCATCCACGAATAGATCCCCAGATCCTACCTCTCATCTGTGCCTTGAAAAATTATTCCTGTTATTTTTTCCAGCTTTATTGAGATATAATCGACATATAACATTGTATAGGTTTAAGGTATATAATGAGTTGAGACATACCTATTGTGAAATGACTACCACAATAAGGTTAGTTAACATATTCAACACCTCACATAAGTACAATTAACTTTCTGTAGTGTGAACATTCAATATTTACTTCCTCAGCAACTTTCAAATACGTAATTGTTGTTGTTGACTTAGTCGCTAAGTCATGTTTGGCTCTTTTGTGACCCCTTGGACTGAGTCTGCCAGGTTCCTCTGTCCATGGAATTCTCCAGGCAAGAATACTAGAGTGGGTTGCCATTTCCTTCTTCAGGAGATCTTTCTGACCCAAGTATCAAATCTGTGTCTCCTGCATTGGCAGGCAGATTCTTTACCACTGAGCCACTTGGGAAGCCCCAAGAGTATAATAGAGTATTGTTTAACCACACTCATATACTCGATAGCTGGCTCACAGAAATTATTCATCTTTTAACTGGAAGTTTGTATTTTTTGACCATTGAAACTTCAGACAGATTTGGATAGTACGGATGTTTAGCGATGTTAATTCTTCATATCCAGGGATATCTTTGCTTTATTTGTGACTTCTATCTCTTCCATCAACATCTTATAGTTTTTAGTATACAAATATTTCACTATCTTGTTTAATAAACTTATCCCTAAGTATTTTTATTGTTTTAAAGTTATTATAAATGGGATTGCTTTATTGCTCTTTCAGATATTTTGTTGTTAGTGTATAGAAATGTGACTAATTTTTGAATATTGGTTTTATATTCTGCAACTTTACTGAGTTCAATTATTATAGATGAACCTATAGAACCTATTATAGTTCTAATAGGTTTTATAGGTAGGATTCTAAAGTGTTTTCTATATATTCCATGTCACTACTTCCTGCTTAGATCCCAAAGCTCCCATGAAGGCACTTTTGTCTGTGGACTGATGCAAAATCACTGTTATTGAGGCAGACCATACCAGGGATTATATACTCAGGATTATATACTCAGTCATCTTGCTGATGTCATTCTTCTTTCCACTTTTTACTTTATATCTGAAATGGAAATAAATATTTCTAATCACAAATATCAAGTCAGTACTTATACACATACAAATCTTTTATTAATGTCTGTAACTAATGCAAGAATTTGGATTCGCTTTGTATTTCCCATACGTATTATCTAAAATTATATTTTGGCTAATAGTTTGTAGTAGTAATTCTTGCTTAAACATTTTTAAGGCTGTTTCTTTCAATGGTAAAACCAATGTGGAAAAAAACTGATTTTTTTGTTAGCATATATAAGTTAACTTTTATATTTATTTGCTCTCCATTTACTCAAATAATTTATTAAAGGTAGAATTTTTGAAGAGCTGACATTAATGAAGAAATATCTAAATACCTGTTTGGCTAAATACTTTTAATCCCTAGACAAACATCAGCATTAAAACATTTTTTTTGCTGTTGTTCCTGTTTATTTCTGAATGTTCTCTAAATGAAACAGGTGGTAGTAGAATAAGTTCAACAAAGAGTCAAAGGTAATAGACTGATAGGTGGCTTAATGACATGAAGAAAGATGCTAGATCTGCCAGGAAGAAACATGTCAGCAAAGGACCCAGTCTTTGCTTTGACATCTTTATTCACTGGATAATCACGATCTGCTGTGATGCAGGTATGACTCATGGTATTTCCATGATGAACAATGGCTGACTCTTTCAGGTGACAGCATGGATGAAGACAAAAAAAGAACCATTTCCTCATATTATGTAAGAAGGTTTCCAAATAAATAATTTTTAGAAAGAATCACTAAAACCCAAGTTCAAGTGACCTTTTCAAAGGCTATTTTACCCACTCAGATGTATCAAGTTAAGTCTTAAAATACAAGATGATGTCACATTGGTTCCTTTGTGTTCAGGTCTTCAATAGCATTGTCAGTATTTAGTAGAAATGTCTCCTACTTTAACTATTGTATGCTCTTTCAGATACGTGCATAGGTTTTCAGAACCTATGTCCTCCTCTTTTGGGAACAGGCAAATATTCTTTGCCTACAGTCCTCAGGTCATTAATTGACTTCCTCTATGAAGGCTGTAAGAACAGCCAGCACTGTTCTGTGTATATAACTGCTGGAAGTGGTGATGGAGGAAGAATCATAATAGCAACACATTTTCCAAAGGAGCTGTGAAATGTCCCTTGCTCTTAGAGCAAGACATGATCTATTCATCTTTTGATAAAAATATGGAAAGTTACATAATTATCTTAGTCTGGTCAGTTTGTCAAAATAAAAAATCACAGCTTGAGTAACTTTAACGTCAGAAATTTACTAATTTTCTTAAAATTCTGCAGGTTGAAAGTCTGAGATCAAGAGGCCAGCATGACTGGGTTCTGGCAAGGATGCCGTTTCTGGTTTACAGGTGGTCCTCTTCTCTCTGTGCTTTCACCTGGCAAAGGAAAGCAAACGCTCTGATAACTCTTCTTCAGTTCAGTCACTCAGTCATGTCCGACTCTTTGTGACCCCATGGACTGCAGCACGCCAGGCCTGCCTGTCCATCACCAATTCCCAGAATATACTCAAACTTATGTCCATTGAGTCGGTGATGCCATCCAACCATCTCATCCTCTGTTATCCTCTTCTCCTCTCACCTTCAATTATTCCCAGTAGCAGGGTCTTTTCAAATGAGTCAGTTCTTCGCATCAGGTAGCCAAAGTATTGGAGTTTCAGCTTCAGCATTGATTTTTCCAATGAATATGATGGACTGATTTCCTTTAGGATGGACTGGTTAGATCTCCTTGCAGTCCAAGGGACTCTCAAGAGTCTTCTCGAACACCACAGTTCAAAAGCCTCAGTTCTTTGGTGCTCAGCTTTCTTTATAGTCCAACTCTCACATCCATACATGACTAATGGGAAAACCATAGCTTTGACTAGACGGACCTTTTTTAGTAAAGTAATGTCTCTGCTTTTTTAACATGCTGTCCAGGTTGGTCATAGCTTTTCTTCCAAGGAGCAGGCATCTTTTAATTTCATGGCTGCAGTCACGACCTGCAGTGATTATGGAGCCTCCCAAAATATAGTCTGTCACTGTTTCCATTGTTTCCCCATCTATTTGCCATGAAGTGATGGGACCAGATGCCATGATCTTAGTTTTCTAGATGTTGAGTTTTAAGCCAACCTTTTCACTCTTCTCTTTCATTTTCATCAAGAGACTCTTTAGTTTCTCTTAGCTTTCTGCCATAAGCGTGGTATAATCTGCATATCTGAAGTTACTGATATTTCTCCCAGCAATCTTGATTCCAGCTTGTGCTTCATCCAATCCATCATTTTACATGATGTACTCTGCATATAAGTTAAATAAGCAGGGTGACCATATACAGCCTTGACATACTTTTCCCAATTTGGAACCAGTCTGTTGTTCCACGTCCATTTCTAACTATTGCTTCTTAACCTGAATACAGATTTCTCAGGAGGCAAGTCAGATGGTCTGGTATTCCCATCTCTTTAAGAATTTTCCACAGCTTGTGATCCACACACTCAAATGCTTTTGCACAGTCAATAAAACAGAATAGATGTTGTTCTGAAACTATCTTGCTTTTTCAATGATCCATTGGATGTTGGCAATTTGATCTCTGGTTCTTCTGCCTTTTCTAAATCCAGCTTGAACATTTGGAAGTTCACAGTTCATGTACTGTTGAAGCTTGGCTTGGAGAATTTTGAGCATTACTTTGCTAGCATGTGAGATGAGTGCAATTGTGCGGTAGTTTGAGCATTCTTTAGCATCACCTTTCTTATTGACTTATTGACTCTTCTTAATAGGCTCCTAATCCCATCATGAGAGCCTAAACCTCATGACCTCATCTGAACCAAACACCATGAAACTGACAATGAGAGCTCATCATCTGAATTTTGGGAGAACACAATTCAGTCCATAGCAATAACAACCTTCTTTTTGGTGTCAAGCAACCTCATTACAGTCAACTCCTTGTGAAGGAAGATAAGAATCATTCAGTCATTCTCAGGGCTTATGCAAGCAGCATAAAGAAAAGCCTGAGAATTTTAACATTAATTTAAGACTATCTCCCAATACATTGCAGTGACATAGCTTATTATGTAGAAGAAGCTAAAAGGAATCAATCTCCATGTAAACAGTGGTGCGGAGACTAGTCTGAGAATGTCAATTGATGAAAAAGATAATGGTGAAGACTACTGGATTATTTCTGTTGGTAGTGAAAGATAGGAATTAGTGCCTCCCTATTCCTGCCTTTACGAGAACTCTCTTCTGAAGCACATGAAATGGGAGAAACCCCCAATACCTGCTAAGGGTTCACCAGAGCAGAGAGCTCTGATAAAGCTGCATGGCAACATTTAGACATTGCTAGACTGCCTTTGGTTACTGTGGAAAATCTTCACATTAGATATACTGTAATTTAGTCAGTATGGTTTATTAAGTAGAAAAATGTATATAAGAAAACAAAACTATTGAATTGCTCATTAGACATGGCTGATTTCTGAAGGTTCTGATTCTGAAATTTATTCAATTTTATTAAAAAATTTAATACTTAAATAGAGAGATTTTAGGGATACCACCATACAGGGAACTTTTTCTCAAAGTAACCATAAGGATTTTTAAAAGTAATATATTAATATTTTTTACTATGTGATTCAATATTGTCGAAGACATTAACTGTGTACTACCAAAAATCATATTTCATGTTTTCACTGGTATCCTCTCTGGATTCTATGAATCACCAATCTAGGTGATTGAAAAACATTTAGGATGTAGGACACATCCATTTGAAGCTTATTTGGGAGCCAAAAAAAAAAGACCAGTATAACCACAACTATAGTATATGATGCATAATGAAAAAGATAAGCAATCCAAGGGAAGTACAGAATGTTATAAAAGATCAAATGAAAGAAGTCACAGATGATCACTTCTGATTTTAAATCCAAAGTCAATTCAATGAAAGATGTGTTATTTGATGTAGCACTTAAAGAATTAATAAATATCATCAATTCCCAATGGTTAAAAATCATCCAAGTAGAAATCACAGAAAAAAACAATATACAAAAGCAGGAAGACATCTAGCACATTCAGGAAATGGTGTACACACCAATTAAGATGTCAGGTTAAGAGTTTAAGAATAGGATAAGAACATGCTACAGAGGAAGAATGCAGAGGATTATATCAAGACACACAGTTTGGCTTTTGAGGAACAGAGAGTCACCTGGAAAGCATTATGGAGTCAAAAGTTAATCTCACGATATTGCATAGGATAATTCATGATGAGAGAGACTGAAGGTGGATAGCTCACTGCTGTGGTTCAGAAAAGAAGCAGTAGAGAATTGACTAGAATGGAGACAATTGAAACAGCAATAGTAATGACAGCCATCATGTATTGAGGCCTTTTGAAGCAGGCAGTGTATCCAGTCCCTTATGTGTACACAATCATCAATACTTGTAATCACTTATGGAGATGCTATTATTTTCATTCTGCTTTTACAAATGAGGTACTGACCTAAAATCAAATGCCAGAATTGGACTTTACACACAGATTACTTAATTCTAGAGAACAAATTTCTAACTATAATATCACAATATATAGGAATGTACAGAAGGAAATTCATTTAGAATTATTATGGTGTCAAACAAGATGACTAGTGACTTACTGCATATGAGGATTAAGCAATAAATCAAGAATGATATTTAAATTTTGAGCACAGGCAAATGAACTGATATTGGGGGAAGAAAAGGAAATTAAGAAGCAGGCAGTACTAATGCAACACCCAGGAAGTGAGACAAAAAAACAAAAACAAAAACAAACAATGGAAGTGCTATACAATTTGGAGAGAAAGCAAGGTATCGACTTAAGTAAATCTGAGAGGTACCCTGTCCAATTTCTGAAAATAAGACAAGGTTTGCTCTAAAGTTTTCTCTATTTCGATCATCAAATAGCTAGAAAGAGAGAACATGATTTCATTAATTCTTTTTCTTTCCTACCATGACTTTAAGTACATTTCTTTATACAGAGATGTTCTTCTATTTTATCTTTTAGGAAGAAGAACTGTATTATTTTATTAGTAAGCTCACTGCTTTTCTAACATTCATTGTACTTTACAATAGCAATTATACTCTCTAGTCCCCTGCTTACTTTAATTAATGTCTAGTTTGTTAAAGAAAGAAGTGCCTTCAGCTTTACTCTAGGGTAAGGAACAAACTAGCTACAAACTACTGATGATGGATCAGCCTGGGGACTAATCATTAGGTGTATCTCAGCAGTGTGTAAGACTAATTTGCCTTAGATTATTTCAATGAAAATTGTATTTGTCGCTCTGTCTCTCTTTTAGTTCAAACCCTAAGTTCCCCCGGATGCAGTCAAGAAATCACCTAGTCAAGAGTAGGGATGATAGTTACTGATATAAGAAGAGTTCCACTTCCGGCTATTGAGGTGTGCATCAAAGCTAACATCTTTAATGTGCCACACATTGTTCTAAGTTCTTTGCATACTTTAATGCCTGTAATCCTCCAATAGTGTTATCGCTTGCATTATATACCCTTGGAAAATTTGAAGCACCAAAGTATCGTCAAACTAAGTGGTGGAGGTGAGTTTTAAATCAGTCACTACAACCGCAAAACCTGTGGTCTACCGTCTTTTAGATTTAGATCTGTTAAATAGCAGCACCTCATCTTAAAATTATAAGAGGTTACTGAAAGGAAACAAATAATAAAACAGGTTTAAGTACCTATAAAACTCAGGCTTAAGGAATAGGAAACTGCTGCTGAAGAAAAGATAATGTTTTAATATGAATTGTTCATTTATTTCCATTCAAGCCAATTTATTAAACACCTACTATTTTAAGTCATCCAAATAAATGATCAGCATTTACAGAATCTGATCAGAATTTACAGATAGTTGGTTAAAACTTTGTCATTTTTACACATCAAAATCACCAGTTTAATTACCATGAAATATTGAGCTAAATAAAATTTTAAATGAATATACTTGTTCTCAGTCTTACGAAGTGGAAAGGTTGAGTGGCAATTAATAGCAACCAATCTTCATAAAATCTCCTGCATATAGTCTTGATCTACTGCTTTGAGAAATGAATTTTGATAACCCAATCATCTCCCTCTAGACCTTTATGTTCTGTTTTGAACTTGGTTTAAAGGGAAAAGCAGAAGGGGATCACACATCGAGTCATTGAACACCTCCAAAAATCTATATGTATCTATACTTATTCAAGTGTGTCTGTCTCCCAAGTGGTAAGATTCTGCCTGTTGAAACCCCGAGACACCCTCCTTCTACCAATGGACACATGTAGAATAGCAACTGTGAGAGTTAAGAGAGGGACTCTTTCTCTCTCATCCTGCGTAAAGCACTGTCCTTTTATTTCTGGTTTTGGAGAACTACATTTCTTCTTCTATACCCTGTGCTCCATCATTCAGTTGTGTCCTACTCTTTGTGACCTCACAGACTATAGTCCCCAGGTTCCTCTGTCCATGGGATTCTCCAGGCAAGAATACTGGAGTGCATCTTCCCAACCCAGT
Organism: Odocoileus virginianus; assembly: GCF_023699985.2. Lineage (NCBI taxonomy): Eukaryota > Metazoa > Chordata > Mammalia > Artiodactyla > Cervidae > Odocoileus > Odocoileus virginianus. The sequence goes on from NC_069676.1 coordinate 83,705,442, forward strand.
GATTGAACCCGCATTTTAACGTCTGCCTACATTGGTAGGCAGGCTCTTTACCACTAGCAATAAGCAATCCTTTGGACTAGATGAAATTTCAGATGACATAATGTGTGTCTGTATTTTTCTCACATTCCCTTCTAAATGGGATAGGCATTCTAGGCTATGTGTTATGAAGGAGATACCAGATTTTACCCTAGACTTGATATACTTCAGTTATGGATGAGATCTTGGGAAGCTGGAGAAGCCTTTGGCAATTGTTAAATATAAGTAAAACTTTATTAATAAACATACTACAATTTCACAAAGACAGCTACTGATTACTTTTCAGAAGTTCCAACAAGAGCATGAATTGGTACATACATGCTCTGAAATTTTCTAGATGTATCCTTCCACTGATGATACTTTCAAATTATATTTTTGTTCTCATAAAGGAAGAAAAAGTTCAATTTCATTCAAACAGTAATTTGTTGTATCAAATAGTCACTTTCAACTCTTTTTTTTTTTTTTTTAGATCCTCCAGAGGCCCTTTAATCACCACAAGTACTATTACAAAATGTAAAATAGAATTTCAAAAGAAAATAAAATCAATTTAAGTCAACTTAATTTTACAATAACCATTTGTACAAGCACCTAAGTAATAAAATAGTTGATTAAGGCAGTTCTAAGAGATTGGGTAAATGTTTCAAAGTCTAATTTACCCAGATGTTAAATAAATGTTCTCTTACATCTTCCTACTATTTGTTTTGTGTTCATTATTTATTAACATGTTGATATTAATGGATATATGTGTAAATGAAGTCCATAACACCAACAGCTGAAAAAAAGTCAGGAGTTATGCCAACAAAGGAGATTACTCTTAAAATGCTGCAAAGGGCTGAATTGTCTCCAAGATGCCTGTATTAAAGATTTAATGTCCAGTACCTCAGAATGTGGCTGAATTTGGAGACAGACCCTTTTAAAAAGTAATGAAGTTAAAATTTGGTCCATAGCATGGGACCTAACCCAATCTGACTGGTTTCTTTATAAGAAGAGGAAATTAGGACATAGACACACAGACAGTAAAAGACCATATACAGACACATGGAGAACTTTCCAGCCACCAAGAAAGGCCTTGGATAAACCTTGATATCTTGATATTGAACTTCCAGCTTTCAGAACTCTGATAGAATAACCGTGTTGTTTAAACTACCCTCTATGTGGTATTTTGTCATGACAGCCCTAGCACACTAATACAGACACCAATTAACATCAAATGCTTTCAATCCGGAGGCAGATTCAAAATAACTATATTTTAGATTTAGAGTGAACTGGTTATTTTATTTCACTGTAACAAATTAACCAATTAGCTAGTTAATTGTCTGACTAATCTAGATTATAAAGATATTTTATGTGGTCACTCACCAAACTCCAACCAAAAATGTCAACACTCTGGAATGATTCTGAACATGCGTCTTTGTCACAAAAAAATCATTTAATCCAAAATAAACAACAGATTTTAAACTGGTCTTTCACAAATGCTGATGATTCATTCTTATATATAGACACTCATCTCATGAGTTAAAGCTACAATTGCTAGCACCCTTATAATACCATTGTGAAGATACAGCAGAGATAAACAATATTTAATGGAAATAGTCACTCTTTTTCCCTTTTGTTAATAAGCATGTTCTTTGTTCCAAACCTTGTTTTCTCAGATTATTCATCTGAGAAGAAGAGAAGTTACTGGGGAAAAAGAACTGCTTTGCTACAGTTTGCAAAGCAGATGGAAATTCAGGGAGTATCAATACCAGCAAATCTCACATTTTTTACATCAACTAACTTGAAAAGCAGCAGTTAGGTGGTTTACAATGGTCTAAATCATCCTATTTGTGTCATCAACACATCATGACCTCTTTCACACTGCAATTGCTCTTGCTTAAGCATCCTACACAAGTTAAAGTGTTGAAAGACAACAATGATGAACACTATCTTATCAATATTAGTCCTCCCTATAACTATTGGTTTCTTTTTTGTGTGTGGACACTTGCCAAAATAGTTATTAGATTTTCAGCCCTTTTCATTTTTAAGGGAGGCTTAATGTGTATATTTCTTACATTATTATTTTTCCCCAATATAATTAATTTTGTGCACATTTCCTATCAGAGCTTGTTACTTAAGATAGAGTTGCTGAGGTTGTTATGACCCATAGTATAATCCAGCAGGAGGTGGCTCAACCTTTCGTGTGAGATAGTAATTAGAGGTTGTTATTAACAACTTAAGCACACAAATAAACTATTGGAATTTCTTTTAGAAAGTAGATAACTTCCTTCACTTCTCCAGAGGAAGATTTATGGGGCTAATATTACAGGGATTACTATGTTTAATTTCAGCTTGTGTATTAGGCTCTGCCCCATGACATTTCTATTTAGTCTATCAGAGATAAATTCTTATTTAAAACCACTTATCATTTGGAAAGTTTCTTGTTTTATTTTCATCTTTGATAGCTCAGTTGGTAAAGCATCTGCTTGCAATGCAGGAGACCCTGGTTTGATTCCTGGGTTGGGAAGATCCACTGGAGAAGGGATAGGCTACCCACTCCAGTATTCTTAGGCTTCCTTGTGGCTCAGCTGGTAAAGAATCTGCCTGCAATGCGGGAGACCTGAGTTCAACCCCTGGGTTGGGAAGCTCTCCTGGAGAAGGTAATGGTTATCCACACCAGTATTCTGGCCTAGAGAATTCCATAGACTGTATAGTCCTTGGGGTCGCAAAGTGTGGGACACGACTGAGCGACTTTCACTTACTTACTTGCCATGTTAACAAAGCAGCCTAAAGCTTTTCTCCATTTTACTTGAGATGAAGAAAGAAATAACAGCTTACATTACTGAACAAGCTAAAACTATTTCAATAAGCTACATACAAACATGGACTAGAAGATTCATCTCTTAGTGATTGATGCCGAATCAGTATGAAAGGTACTCTAGCAATTAATCCAAACTGATCATCTCATTGTAGAAAGTCACTTTTCTTTTCAAACAAATAGTTCAGGAATAAGTTTCCTTTGTATATCAACATAATACTACCTTTCCAGAAAGCTATGAAAATAATTGTGTGCTCAGTTATTCAGTCATGCCTGGCTCTTTGTGACTCTAGGGACTGTAGCTGGCAAGGTTCCTCTATGTATGAAATTTTCCAGGCAAGAATAATGGAGTGGGGTGCCATTCTTCCTGGCCAGTGGCTTGAACCAGAATGTCTTGTGTCTCCTGCATTGGCAGGTGGATTCTTTACCACTAGCGCCACCTGGGAAACCCAAGAAAATAATTATACTTTATTTGTTTCAAATGTGGAATATAAACTATATCCTGTTGTTTATTATATATTGACTTAAAGATACCTGAAATACCTTCTTGGAAAATATTCTACACACTGATAAGAATAAGCAGCAAGCACCTATGTTCAAGGAAAGGAAAAGTATTGATAACTAGAACCTATTTGAAGGGAGCAAAACTCATTGGTTTCTTCAAAGTTTATGTAATTAATCAGCTTGAATATCCCCCAGCACCCCAGGGAGTAACATTTCCCAGACCCAGAAAAGAGTGTTTGCTTTGAACTCCACTCCTAGTTTGCCTGTTTATCTGAGCTCCATCCTGATTAAATATTGAGAGGGATTTCAGGGATTTAGTAGCAGCCTTAATGAAAAGTAAGATAATCAAGGTGACACCTTGGAGAAAACTGGGATAAAGTGCTCTCCAGCCTTCCTTGACTATGTCTGGCACTTATGTCTTCTGCATTCCAGAGAACTCATTAACCCTCGAGAGAGAGAGAGAGAGAGAGAGTATAACCCTTTCCATGTACACTAATATATACTAAAGAAAGAAGGACAAGTCAGGAAAGATAACTTTATTCCTGCTGTGTGAAGCATCCAGACTTATGGGTTTATGAAACTAAAGTAATGTTACCTAGGTCCTTGAAATTGGAATTTTCCATCCATAAGTATCCTTTCACACTGCATCAAATGTTGGTGCCTTACAGAAAGCTTGTAGGTTTGGCTTCTGATGTAAGGAAAATGTAAGAGTTGAATATTCTGGCAAGAGTAAGACAAACCCTCCCCCTTACATTCTCTTCAAAGATATTCTTTAGAGCCTCCTTTATGGCTGAAGGTTGCTTCAGTATTTTACAATTAATGATCTGGCAGGGCTAGTTTGGATGTAGAGAGAGTATTTGTTAGCCAAGAGTTAAGCTAAAGCACAGACTTTAGAGACTTGCAGATTTCAGGAAAAGAGATCCTTTCTCTTAGGTTTTTCTGCCTTTCCATTCTCCAAGTTGTATTTTTTTTTTTTCCTTTTGGATGCCTTTGATAGATGCATGAAGCCAAAATCATACAAAGGGTAGGTAAATGAAAGCATTTTGACATTTAATCTGAGGAGTTCTCTGATCTGAGAAAGAATATAAACTATTTTTTATAAGAGAATAGAGACTCAAAGCCAAGTTCCTTGGTGCAAGAAAATTTAGCCTGAAAGACTACAAAAGGAAGATTATTCCCCTATGCAGATAATCAACTACAACTAATCCGTCCCCTTGGCCATATTAGTGTTAGTGATAGATTGCCCATCAGTCAATGTGACAGAGGTGATCAGGACTGATGGTGGTGTTGGTAGGGATAAGTGAGTTAGCAAGGCCATTGCTGATTAGATAGCTTGGGCTAAGTGTTGGGTGGCTCCAAGCTCGCTTAGACTCAGTCTGCAGTCAGGGGTACAGGATCTCCTGTGCACAATATCCGATTGATAGCCTCTTCTTTGCCTCTTTGGGATTATCTGTGTCCTTTTCCTTCAGTGTCTAGTTGCAAAGACTCAGGAGCACTGGAGGCAGGGAGGGCTGTATGTCCTTTGATTATTGAGTGCTGTCAGATGACTAGCCACGGGCATGTGTTTCTTCAGTGAACACCATTCTTCCTTCTGCTGCTCATGAGGGAAGAAGAGCCTATCCCACATGTAACTGAGAGGATGACTGCCCTTGCACTCATTCAGAAATACAGCGAACAATGAACAGTCAGTGAATTCTCTCATTCTTATTACCATGGAACCAGAAGAAAAAGTCGTGGCTCTTTTCCAGGAAATGTTTTCAGTGCCATTGGCGTAATCAAAGGGAACACTGGCTCGGTCAGAGGGAATGTTTATTAATGTCACCACTGAGACTGGGAGGGTCCACTTCTGACTCCCTTTCCTACTCACTCATTCCCTAAGACTTTCCACCATGTTTATGTTCAGAGGGTTTGTGCTCTGGGTGCCTGTAGGTCTGCTTCCAATGTAGTAATAAAAAATCTCTTATTTTCCGCATTTCATTGGGATATTGAGGAATACTGCACTGAAATAAAGGGCTTACTATTTCTGTCCTCCTAATAGTTCCTCTAGTAAAATATGACCATGTTCTTTGTGGGGATGAAGATAGCTCATTAACCAAATGTTGGTACAAGAAACAGCATTTCAGTTTGGATGCATGGGATCCAAGACTGAATCCAGCCTTCAAGCTCCTATAGATTATTCAGGAGCTCTATGATCTTCTCATTATATAAATCTACTACCGAGTAGAGCCCATCACCCAGAAAAAATTCCAGGCAAATTTATTTCCCATAGACTAATGGAATAAAATACTATGTAAATATTTCTACCATTACCTTTGAAATGTTGGATTGTAACTATCCTCTATTTCCCCTCTGACCTCCTTGAAAACAGAAACTAAACCTTGATTTTTATATTTTTGTATCTGGATATACACAGTGGGGGTTTCCGTGGTGGCTCAGACAGTAAAGCATCTGCCTACAATGGGGATACCCAGGTTCGATCCTTGGGTGGAGAAGATCCCCTGGAGAAGAGAATGGCCAACCTCTCCACTATCCTTGCCTGGAGAATTTCATGGACAGAGGAGCCTAGCAGGCTACAGTCCATGGGATCGCAAAGAGCTGGACGTCCCTGAGCGACTAACATTTTCACCTTCACATGCACAGTAGGAGCTGCCTTGATGGTTCAGATGGTAAAGAATTTGCCTGCAGTGCAGGAGACCCAGGTTCAATCCCTGGGCTGGCAAGATCCCCTGGAGAAGGGAATGGCAACCCACCCCAGTGTTCTTGCCTGGGGAATTCTATGGACAGAGAAGCCTCGTGGGCTACAGTCCATGGGTTTGCAAAGAGTTGGACACAACTGAGTAACTAACACTCAGGCTCATACACAGCAGATATTTATGAGTTGAAAATCTGTAGATGTAAAGCAAACATTGGTCCTAGATCATTGTTCTATTATATGAAATAGCTCCTAATGGTTCAAATTACCCTTTCTAAAAAAATTTATCTTTGGCTGTGTTGTATCTTTGTTGCTGTGTGGGCTTTTCTCTAGGTGCAGAGAGCAGGGGACACTCTCTAGTTGTGGTGTGTGGGCTTCTCTTGACGCACAGCACAGGTTCTGGGGTGCACGGGTTTCAGTAGTTGCAGCGCACAGACTCAGTAGTTATGGCTCCAGGGCTTCAGAGCACAGGCTTGGTTACTCCTCGGCATTGGGATCTTCTTGGATCAGGGATCAAACCCAGATCTCTCTCATTGGCAGGTAAATTCTTTACCACTGAACCACCAGGGAAGCCCTTAAATCATCTTAATAAAGTTTTTATTGACCCTTAATTTATACTTTGCTCTTAAAAGATTATTTACAAATGATACATTTTGATCATTTAGACCATACGCCTTACTAGCCTTCATTTTCTCCTCCTAAATAATTAATAGAAATAATAATAACAGAAACAATAATTAGCTATTACATTTACACAGTATTGTTACATTATCTGTGAGAGGGTAGGAACCCACTTTCATGAGCAACAATTAGCAAACACAAATGGTCTAATCACTTTTCCCAAACTCCCCCTAGCTTCCCCCAGTTCTGTTTTCACCAACTCACTTCAGGACTGAAAAACTCTCCTACCTTTCACTTGAGTCCAGTCTCTCTCCCCTATTGCCACAGTCTTAAGTAAAGTGTTCCTTGTCTATTTCACTCTGTACAGTGTAATTTGTCTTTGATACTCTCTGAACTTATCTTCAGCTTCCCACAGCATTTTTTTGCAATCTTTCTTCTCCTCTTTGATTCTCATAACCAAGTATTTGCCTTCCTGACAGGTATATCTTCCAAGAAGTTATACAGGTATTCTTATCATTTTCCTTTTTATCCATTCCAAGAGGGCAATTCTAGTCCTTCTTCATTTATTCTTATTATCCCAACACTCTTTCTCACATTTTAGTGTCAAAATCACCTCAACCAACTTCACAGAATGCAATAATAGACAGTTACCTCAGTCTTTATTTCTCTTCTTCTTTCCCTCTTAGAATATAACTCTTACCATGACTGGTTAAAATTTCCTCACCCTCCATGAATATGTTATCTGTAGCCTCAGCCACATATACTATGGTTTTGTTCTGAAACTGTCAAAGTGAAATATTTAAAAAGGAACAGAAAAGAGTCTATGTAAAATTAAAAATTTTCTAAAGCTTTAGATTGCATAAAAATCCAAGACATAGATTGCATTTATTTTACAGTTGTAGAGTAATTTTTGAGGGTAAAATCTTCTGAAATATTCATGGATAAAAGAGATTGACGGGGAGAAAAAAGAGAGACGGAGGGAGTTAACCTGATCTTCAACAAGTGGGAGAGGGATGGGAAAGGCCCACGAGATGCTCATGGTGAGGACAGGGGCCTTTCCCATAAGGACAGGGGGTAGACATCTGCACACCCTTGTTTCCCATGATGGATGTGGCCTACCCTTATCTCGTATTCCTAAGAGAATTTCTGGTATTCACAAGTTTGTTAATAATAAAAATAATAATAGATGTAAGAAACCAATGAGTCTCCTGTCTCTCCCACATGAGAACAAAGCAGTCCTAATTATCTAGCCCTAGGAAGTGGGTGCCAGTGTGGATTTATGTTCCCTTCCAAACTAGAATATAGCATCACAATTGATTTTCTTTTTCCAATTCTAATTTTCCAGACCTATTAAAATGACTCTAAACCAAACTGCTTTGAAAGAAATAATATTGGCTTTCTCCCATTATCCCTTTCTTTTCTCCCTTGTCTCCCTTCCACTAAATCAAATTAATCTGCTTTAAAAATAGAAAAGATAAGTGATTATATAATCTTCGAAGGGAGGCAGGAAGCTGTGGGACATAAAGCACAGATGAAACGCTCGCACATCGGGCATATTTAGACAATATGCATGTCAATCCAAGTCTTTTGTGGCCTGGTGCTGTGAGGATGCAGCAAATGGAGGTGGGGAGGTTCTCTCCCTCCTGGGGCCCCCAGTGATGTGCAGCACTTTCTGAGGGGAAGGAACTGCTTCCACAAGCCCAGAGAAAATGTTAAGATGCCTCTCTGAGCTCTTGTCGCTCAGAATTGCAGCCTACAGGCAGTGAAGAGCCCCCTGTGACTTAATCTTGACACAGGAGAGGAAGGGAGACTTTTTTTTTTTTTATCAGCCCAGCTGGTTCTGTCACTGTGCCTTTAAAAACCTTATTTTAGTCTTGCTTTTAATTTATAATGGAAAAAAAAAAAAACCCTCTTACAACTCAATGGGAGAGCAATTTAATCTTCTCAGGTAAATAGTAAAACTTCATTGTAACAGAAACAGGGGCTCCTTAGCCCATAACTTCCTTCTCTAAAAAAGCTGAGGTTTTGGTCCTGCCCATCCCTGAAGAGACCGGACTCGGTCCAAAGAAAAGTCAGTTGAGGGGAAGGATGGTATTCTGGCTGAACAGAGTTATTTTCAGAAGCCACCAGCATTTGCATTTCTAAACTATTAGGGGATAAAATGAAGGGAAAAATTGTAAATGCATATACATATATACATGTTTTAAAATCTAATTTGAGGTCACAGCTGTAATTGCAAATGATTTGGATTGTGTGTCATGCTGGAATAATGTCGTGTTAGGGAATGTAGAGCATTCAGCATTGCTTTACGCCTCATTGCATCCTAAGTGTGATGCTATTTCAATACAACACCTACCATTTTTAGGTCTTTATGCTTAACTATATCTTGCTGGATGAAATCAAGCTACAAATTGGATAAAATTGGGTCCTCCCAGTTGATTCTATGGCTAGAAGTTCCAGAACTAAATTGTTTTCTAAATCCAATTCCATGAATTCAGAATCCAAATTATCATGATTTCTTGCACTGAAAAATAAATACAAAAGCTCAATTTGTTGCAGAGATGAAAAGTATTCTTTCCTCCATAAAAGTTAAAGTTAACCTCTTTTCACATAGTCCTTAAAAATGGCTTAGAAACGGAGCAAGAAATACTAGAGAAAACAACCTACAGGAATGTGAGACATAGTGTATCCATTGCTCAGGCAAAAAAAGTCCTTCATTCAAACAATTCCATCCAAAATATTTCAGAGAAAAACTGCTCTGTCTTCAGTGGTCTTTCATCCTTGTTTGGTAACTCGTCATTCCATTGCCACCTAAATTTGTGGTTGCAACATTTGCCTAGTTTTAAAGGCAATATTCAGATCACAATGTCCTTCCATGTGGCAATTAAAGATGCGTTTGAAAAGATAACCGCGGATAGAGTTCACCCTCAAAGCATTTATATTTCACTGAACTGTACAAAGTGTGGTAAGATGGAAAATGGATTTTCAGTGTGGCAGAAACAACTAAAATTGAAACTACTTGGAATTGAACCCAGATACCCAATAGCAATTTCAAAGATCCTTATATTAATTTTCCATAATCATTTTCATTGTCAAAACAAAAGTCGCTTCAAAACAGTAGTATTTTGGTTGGAAATATTTTGGGTGGACAAATCTAATAAAGCAGTCTGCTAAAAACAGTCAGAAATTCTTATTCCACACACATTTCAATTATGCTAAATGAAGGCTGTGTTTCTAAGAGAAAAAATAGCTAACTAAAGAAAAATATTGGATTATCCATGGGTGGCTGTTGTAATAATTTATACAAATTTATGCTCGATGTTAGTTATCCAAATAATTAAAATTACCACTAGCTACCTTGAAGGAAAAAATGGTTGAAAAAATGGCATTACAAGCAGATGTGTTTGTATTTGCTTTCAATGAAAGAGAAAGTATATGGATGGGCTTTAGTGGGCTAAAAGGATTTTGGTAAACCAGAGGTACATTATGAAAGTGAAAGTTGCTCAGCCGTATCCAACTCTTGGCAACCCCATGGACTTCTCCAGGCCAGAGTACTGGAGTGGGTAGCCTTTCCATTCTCCAGGGGATCTTCCCAACCCAGGGTTCGAACCCAGGTCTCCCATATTGCAGGTGGATTCTTAACCAACCAGAGAAGCCACCAGGGAAGCCCAAGGATACTGGAGTGGGTAGACTATCACTTCTCTAGCAGATCTTCCCAGGCCAGGGATCTTCCCAACCTGGCGGGCTACAGTCCATGGGGTTGCAAAGAGTCAGACATGACTGAAGCAATTTAACACAGAGACATTATGGAGAGGTGATCTGATCCCAGGTGGGGTACTAGGATTCTCTAACATAGGTCTTAGCCCTCTTGCACTGCGCTTGGTCACTCAGTTGTGTCCCACTCTTTGTGACCCCATAGGCTGTAGTCCGCCAGGCTCCTTTGTCCACGGGGACTCTCCAGGCAAGAATACTGGAGTGAGTTGCCATGCCCTCCTCCAGGTTAGCCTTCTTAGGAGAACTTACTAATTCAGGCCATGTGACCTTGGTAGAATTCAGACTGAATTGGACTGGGTTAGAGAAAGAAGCATTGTCATCAACACTAGGTAAAAACAATTCATAAATAACACCACCACCAACCACTGTGAGTCACTGAAGAAGTACAGTGGTAAGGAGAGCCACAGGCACAGTTATTTCCGAGGCCAGGAAGTAAGCACTGATCAAATGCAGCCCTCCTCTATGCACACTCCCAGAGCAATCCCAGTTGATGTTTGAGATCATGGAGTAGTTTGGGATTCCTATGTGATTCTGATTTCTGTTCACAGACTATACTGAGGCATCTGGCTTCTCCCCTTCTCTTTCCTCCCTGTCATGACCACCTTCTCATCTTGATTGCTAATCTGATAATCTCTAGTCAGTGGTCCCCTGGCTAGTTCCAAGACTACCTTAACTTCTCTGTCTTATGCTTGCCTACCTCAAGTCACTGCTGTCAAGTCCTTAACCTAGCGATCTCCACAGTTAAATAGGGTCATCTGCCTTGATGACTTTTTATTGACATAATTGATGTACTAGTCACTTCATCTAACATGATCTGTTGGCTTCCACTGACCAACCCTCAACACTCATCCCCAGAAATAACTTGGGGGAAATTACAGGTATGAAAAAGAATCATAATTCCAGGGGGTGTGGGAAGGCAGAGAGAGAGAGAGAAAAAAATGTATTTCTATGGACAATTTGTACAAACAGTCACCCCTCACTATTTGTTTATGGAGTTTACAAATTTCCCTACGTGCTAAAATTTATTTGTAATCCTCCAAAGCAATACTTGCAGCATGCTCACAGTCATTTGTGGTCATGTGTCAAGTGGTGAAAAGTGTGTGTTTACTGATGGGCTGAGGCCCTGTAAGGCAATGTTCTGCCTTCTTGTGCTAGCTTTCACACTGTAAACAACTGCCCTGTTGTATTTTTGTGCTTTTTATTGGTGATTTCACTTTTTAAAATGACCCCCAAGTATAGTCCTGAAGTGCTGTCTCGTGTTCCTAAGTGCAGGAAGGCTGTGATCTGCTTACGGAAATAAGCTTTATTCAGGCATGAGGTACCATGCTATTTACAATTAAATGATAATAAAAAGAGCACATGTCAAAATGTGTGAAACACAACCACAAGAAAAAATAAAAAAGAACACTGATTAAAAAACATAGCTTTGAATACAAGTATTTAGAAATTAGATTAAAACTAGCATTTAATTATTATTTTAAAGAAAATTTAAAACAAGGATATAAACATGGTATGGATAAGTAGAGAGGAATTTTATTTTCTGGAATAATATTAAATTTAACTTTATGAAAATATAAATTCCTCTGAATTAATGGATAAATTTAATGGCTATCCCATTCCTATTTTCAGCTAGATGTTGTGACAAATATGCTTAAGGTTTATGTAGGAAATAAAGACTACTATATATGTCTGACAAATATAAAAAATAAGATGAAGGGAGACTTTACAAATACAAAGAAAAAAACTACAAGATAATTGTAATAAAAGTCATGCATTTGCACAAGAACAGACAAATGGACCAATGGATCAAAAGAGAGGTCTCAGAGATAAACAAATGCTTATCTAGGGAGTAAATAAATGATTTAACTCAATACAGAAAGGATGGTTTGTTCTTAAATTGTGTGGGGGAAAGTGGCTCATTCCGTGAAGCAAAATAAAATTGAATAACAACACTCACAAAGTTGGACCTTATTGAATAAAAAATCTATTAAGTTAATGGGGAAAATGTAGGGAAATGTCGTGAATAATACAGATAAAGAAATTTTAAACAAAATTTAAAAACAAATTATAAGGCAAATAATTCAGTTCAGTCTCTCAGTTGTGTCTGACTCTTTGTGACCCCATGGACAGCAGCATGCCAGGCTTCCCTGTCCATCACCAACTTCCAGAGCTTACTCAAACTCATGTCCACTGAGTTGGTAATGCCATACAACCATCTCATCTTCTGTTGTCCCCTTCTCCTCTTGCCTTCAATCTTTCCCAGCATCAGGGTCTTTTCAAATGAGTTAGCTCTTTGCATCTGGTGGCCACAATATTGAAGTTTCAGTTTTAGCATCAGTCCTTCCAATAAATATTCAGGACTGACTTCCTTTAGGGTGGACTGGTTGGATCTCCTTGCTGTCTAAGGGACTCTCAAGAGTCTTTTCTAACATCACAGTTCAAAAACATAAGTTCTTTGGTGCTCAGCTTTCTCTATAGTCCAACTCTCACATCCATACATGACTACTGGAAAAACCACAGCTCTATGAATGGACAAAAATAAAAGATGTACACTAATGCTGAGGGAAGAGATTTGCAATGTTTAAAAACAGTCATTATTCAAACTATTTTAAGACTTTCTCTAAGCTATCAAAAAAAGTGATGCCAATGGAAAAATAAATACAAAGGAAATGAAAAAGCAGTTGACAGAAGAGGAAATTAAAAAACAAACAAACAAGCTAATGAATGTAGGAAGATGCTCAAATTCTTTAGTAAATAGAAAAAGAAAATTAACACCAGTATCAGCAAGCTCTCTCTTTAAGCTGGCAAAGGTTAGAAACTTGGAAAATACCAAATGTTGGTGAGAATGTGGGGTTATAGAGACCCTCAGAAAGAGGAAGATAGAATCTTGTAGTCATTCTGAGGAGCAATCTGGCATTATTTACTCCAAATTAGCATATTTAGACCCTCTGGTCCAGCAATTCTCAGGTGCTTACACAGCACTGAGGAAGTTCTTCACACTGTTACTTGTGCCTGAGTCCTAGAGACAGTCACACATCTATCACTGGGAGAGCAGGCAGGATAATTCAGATGAATGCACAACCCAAAATTCTAGAAGTAGTTAGAAGCTACAAACTAAATATCCACCTATCCACCTAGATACCCTAAAACAAGTTCAGTATTGAGTAAAAAATAAATGGTGGGGGAATACATATACAATACCACATACAGATATTAAAAGTACTTGCAGACATAACAGTACACACTTGTAATGATAAGGTCCTATGAACTGGAGGGGTTACTTCATTTAATCCCATGCAACTGACTTACAAAATATTAATTTAAAAGTTGAATTAGAAACAATGATATCATCTAGATCTCCATTCTCTGAAAATATGGCATTTTAATGAGCTGGATAGTTCTTTATAAAAAGGATGTGTGGTCAGACAAAAATCATTCCTTGTGTTTCTCATGGATCAGAATCCATCAAAAGTATTCATTCCAGCTTTGAGGCTGTTACTTTAAGGATAACCTTGATGAATGGGAAGCACTCCTTGTGCAGAGAGCTTGGTGGGTGACTGGTGCAAATCACCTAACATGAAGAACAGGGAGGCAAAATTTACCTGGAAGCATATAGAGAGTATGTGTATCTCTCTTCAATTAATTCATGAGCTCTCATTTAAAAGAGACACAAGACACTGTGTATTGCTTGAGGTGGGGAGTGGCTAAAAACAAGAGGAGGCCCCTCCAGTCAAGTAGATTTAGGATAAGAACAAAAGGGAAATTTCTAATAGTTAGAAAAATCCCAATGGGCATAGTTATAGGATGAGTTCTTTGCCTGGCATTTTTCATTCAGAAGGCAGCCATTATTTGTCAGGATTAAAGATATTCCTGTCTTAGAAGTGAGGGTCAGGGGATTGGCCTTGTAATGCCCCTTCTACTTCCTAAAATTTTGTAAACCTAGACTTTAAAATGCTTAATGCAAAGAAAATTTAAATTCTAAGCAATTTGCTTTCTTTTCCTTTCCTCAAATTTGGACAAAGCAATGATTGAAGTAGTTAAAAAAAATCCATTGAATTGGAAAAACAACAGCAACAGCTAAGAATAATTTGAGGATTTTCTTTTGCTCTGGACTATTCGTAATGCCAGTATGTCATCCTTATTCGTAAGCTCCCACCGAAGTCAGTGAGGAGACACATTGACGGTTCCAGGTATTTACTCAGACATCAATCTGTTCTTATACCTATGATTAGAACCTTTCCACAGTCATGATCATGTACCACAGGCATCTTTGTTTTTCTCCAATGGGTTGGGAAGAACATCCCTAGGGTGTGAAATACTCAGAGGTGGAAACTCCCCATGTGATTATGTGATTCAAATTTCTATAATAAAATTGACCATCAGTCATAGCATGAGTTCTCTCAGAAACTATATTACAACTAGCATCACTAACATCTGAAGTATTCCAATGGAATATTAGCACATAATGCCTAAAAGACAAGTTTAATTCATTCTTTTTGCTTCTTTCTAAGTCTTACTCCTATTTTCCCATTCCTCAATCAAATTCAAACTTCACCTTAAACCACCTAAAGACACACCTAAAAGCGATTATAACAGAACTGGAATGGCAAAATTTTAAAACCTCTCTTTCTAAATATTAATAGAATGAGTAATGGTAACTTTATATCTCAATTTTGTACACTCTCTAGAAGATATGATAATCTATTCTTATTTTATGTTAATGTGATTATATAGTGAAAATATAACTCAAGGCTGCAGAGACACTTTTCCTTCTCCATTTACTGGCCACTCAAAAATATTCAAATATACTTAGCTCTTTTTCACTCCAGGTATAACATTCTTATTCACATCACCTCACTTCCCATTTTACTAAACTTAATGAAAGGATCAGAAACCCATCTGTTAAGGATTAAGAAAGGAACAAAATAATGTGATCACTAACATGAGATATATGACATTAGATGCCTAACCTGTGAGTACATTGGTGAGCTCAAACTTGTTCCAGGAGATAACTGGCAGAAAACTTTGCTGATAATCAGGGGTCAGCAAACAATACACTTCAGGTAAAATTCAATATACCACATGTTTTAACAAACAGATATTGCTGGAACACAGTTATATTAATTTACATTTGTCTATGGTTGTCTGAAAAAAAAGGGAAGGGAATGGTCTTTCTCAAAGGAAAGCAGGGTGTTTGCTTTGATGTCCCAACTGCATCAGTAACAGAAATACAGGAAGCATGGCATGATTCACGGTGCTGGCAGTTTTCTGTGACCACGGAGCAACCGAGCTAGAAGGGCCGTGGGAAGGATATCACAACTTTCAAGGACAGCGGGAAGGCAATTCAGGCTTCAGGGGACAGCACAAGGGAAACCGAGGTGTCTGGGGACAGCTGGAAAAATGTAGCTTCAGAGGACAGCGACCAGGAGGTGGCAACAAGAATAACACATTCCAAAACCAAGGCCAGAAGTGGAGTTTTAATAAAGAATTCCGACCATAATTTGAAGTAGAGATATATTTGGCAAAAACAGAACTATGTTCAGCAACATGGAACTGAACATTATTTTTTGTAAAAAGTTAAAAGCACACTGTATTTCCTTCTGACCAGTTGCCCAGTCCCTATCTCTTTGAGAAAGATAAGCTTCATCTAAATTATTTCATCTGACTGTCATTTATAATTTTATTGCTACTTCTGTCTTGGTATTCCTTTGAAAAAGATATATAGATTTGTTACATATTCTAATGTACTGTCTAGATTATAAGATGAAGTCAAGCGTGTATCTGCTGATACTTTTTAAGCTGACCTGTTTTTATACTTAGAACTGTCTCTTAATTCCTGGTGGCTCAGATAGTAGAGAATCTGCCTGCAATGGGGGATACCTATGTTCGATCCCTGGGTCAGGAACATCCCCTGGAGAAGGAAATGGCAACCCACTCCAGTATTCTTGCCTAGAGAATTACATGGACAGAGGAGTCTGGCAGGCTACAGTCCATGGGGTTGCAAAGAGTTGGGCATGACTGAGTGACTCTCACTCACTCATGGTTGTCTGAAAGTAGTAGTAGTGAAAGCGCTAGTCATTCAGCTGGGTCCGATTCTTCGCTATCCCATTGACTGCAGCCTGCCAGGCCCCTTGTCTATGATTTTTTTCATGCTATAAAGTTGTTGAATAGTTGTACCTGAGCACATATGGCCTGTAAAACTAAAATATTTAATATCTGGGCCTTGCCAAAAAAAAAAAAACTCTGCTGACCTCTGCCTTAAATATTCTGAAGTCCTAGAGATCCTTCACAGAAAACTAACCAAACTGATCACAGGCTTGTCTAACTCAATGAAACTATAAGCCTTGTAGGGCCACCCAAGACGTATGGGTATTGCTAGAGAATTCTGACAAAACATGGGCCACTGGAGAATGGAATGGCAAACTATTTCAGTATTCTTTCCTTGAGAACCCCATGAAGAGTATGAAAAGGCAAAAAAATAAACTTTTTTTTATAAAAGATAAACTCTTGAGGTCAGTAGGTGCCCAATATGCTACTGGAAAAGAATGGGGAAATAGCTCCAGAAAGAATGAAGAGAGGGAGCCACAGTGAAAACAACACCCAGCTGTGGATGTGACTGGTGATGGAAGTGAAGTCTGATGCCATAAAGAGCAATATTGCATAGTAACCTGAATGCTAGGTCCATGAATCAAGGTAAACTGGAAGTGGTCAAACAGCAGATGGCAAGAGTGAGTATCGATAATTTAAGAATCAGTTAACTAAAATGACAGAATCAACTAATTTATTTCAGATGACCATTATATACTACTATGAGCAACAATCCCTTGGAAGAAATGTAGTAGCCCTCATAGTCAACAAGAGTCCAAAATGCAGTACTTGGGGGCAATCTCAAAAATGACAGAATGATCGCTGTTCATTTCCAAGGCAAACCATTCAATATCACAGTAATCCAAGTCTATGCCTCAACCACTAATGCCAAAGAAGTTGACGTTGAACAGTTCTATGAAGATCTACGTTACCTTCTAGAACTAACACCAAAAAAATGATGTCTTTTTCATCATGGGGACAAGAATGCAGAAGTAGGAAGTCAAGAGATACCTGGAGTAACAGCCAAGTTTGGCCTTGGAGTACAAAATGAAGTAGGGCAAAGCCTAATAGAGTTATGCCAAGAGAATGCACTGTCATAGCAATCACCCTCTTCTGACAACACAAGAGACGACCCTACACATGGACAACACCAGATGGTCAACACTGAAATCAGACTGATTATATTCTTTGCAATAGAGGATGGAGAAACTCTATACAGTCAGCAAAAATAAGACTGCGAGCTGACTGTGGCTCAGATCATGAGTTCCTTATTGAAAAATTCAGACTTAAATTGAAGACAATATGGAAAATCACTAGACCATTTAGGTATGACCTAAATCAAATCCCTTATGATTATATAGTGGAAGTGACAAATAGATACAATGGATTAGATCTGATGGACACAGTGCCTGAAGAACTATGGATGGAGGTTCATAACATTGTACAGGAGGCAGTGATCAAAACCATCCCCCAAAGGAAGAAATGCAAAAAAGGCAAAATGGTTGTCTGAGGAAGCCTTACAAATAGCTGAGAAAAGAAGAGGCATGAAAGGCAAAGAAGAAAAGGAAATATATATCCATCTGAATGCAGAGTTCCAAAGAATAGTAAGGAGAGATAAGAAAGCCATCCTCAGGGATCAGTGCAAAGAAATAGAGGAAAACAATAGACTGGAAAGACTAGACATGTCTTCAAGAAAATTAGAAATACCAAGGGAACATCTCATGCAAAGTTGGGCACAATTAAGGACAGAATCAGTATGGACCTAATAGAAGCAGAAGATATTAAGAAGATGTGGCAAGAATACACAGAAACTATGCAAAAATGATCTTAATGACCCAGATAACCATGATGTTGTGATCACTCACATAGAGCCAGACAATGGCAAATTCAAGTGTGCCTTAGGAAGCATCATTATGAGCAACGCTAGTGGAGGTGATGGAATTCCAGCTGAGTTATTTCAAATCCTAAAAGATGATGCTGTTAAAGTGCTGCACACAATATGCCAGTAAATTTGGAAAACTCAGCAGTGGCCATAGGACTGGAAAAGGTCAGTTTTCATTTCATTCCCATAAAAAGGCAATGCCAAAGATTGTTCAAACTACTGCAAAATTGCACTCATCTCACAAGCTAGCAAAGTAATGCTCAAAATCTTCCAAGCTAGGCTTCAACATTACGTGAACTGAGAACTTCAGATGTTCAAGCTTGTTTTAGAAAAGGCAGAGGAATCAGAGATCAAATTACCATTAACCATTGGATCAGAGAAAAAGCAATAGAATTCCAGAAAACATCTACTTTGCTTCATTGACTACACTAAAGCTTTAACTATGTGGATTACAACAAACTATGGAAAATTCTGAAAGAAATGGAATACCATACCACCTTACCTGCCTCCTGAGAAATCTGTAAGCAGGTCAGGAAGCAACAGTTAGAACCAGACATGGAACAACCAACTACATCCAAACTGGTAATGGAGTATGTCAAGGCTGTATATTGCCACTCTGCTTATTTAACTTATATTCAGAGTACATCATGCGAAATGCCAGACTGGATGAAGCACATGCTGGAATCAAGATTGCCAGAAGAAGTATCAATAACCTCAGATATGCAGATGATGACACCCTTATGGCAGAAAGCTAAGAGAAACTAAAGAGCCTCTTCATGAAAGTGAAAGAGGAGGGTGAAATGACTGGCGTAAAACTCAACATTCAAAAAATGAAGATCATAGCATCCAGTCCCATCACTTCATGGAAAATAGATGGGGAAACAAAGGAAAAAATGAGAGACTTTATTTTGGGGGCTTCAAAACTACAGCAGATGATGAGTGCAGCCTTGAAATTAAAAGATGATTCCCTGCTCCTTGGAAGAAAAGCTATGACCAACCTAGACAACATATTAAAAAGCAGGGATATTTACATTGCCGATAAAGGTACATCTAATCAAAACTCTGGTTTTTCCAGTAGTCATGTATGGATGTGAGAGTTGGACTTATAAAGAAAGCTGAGCGCTGAAGAATTGATGCTTTTGAAATGTGTTGGAGAAGACTCCTGAGTCCCTTGGACTGCAAGGAGATCAAACCAGTGAATTCCAAAGGAAATCAGTCCTGAATATTCATTGGAAGACCTGATGTTGTAAATGAAGCTCCAATACTTTGGCTACCTGATGCAAAGAACTGACTCATTGGAAAAGAGCCTGATGTTGGGACAGATTGAAGGCAGGAAGAGGAGATGACAGAGGATGAGATGGTTGGATTGCATCACTGAGCTCGATGGTCATGAGTTGGAGCAAGCTCCAGGAGTTGGTGTGGACAGGGAAGCCTGGCATGCTACAGTCCATGGGGTCACAAAGAATCAGAGAGCACTGAGCGACTGAACTGAATTGAGAGATCCTAGGTTAATCCTCACATGATAACCTTTAATAAATGTGGGTAAGTAAAAGACGCCACAATTGTTGGTGGAGAGGAGAGGGACTACAGCAGGAAAGGGCAGTCATCTAAAAGAAAAGTATTAGTGAGGATTTTATTAATTCATTCATTAGATATATCAAGAGCCGAGTGTGTGTGTGTGTGTGTGTGTGTGTCCCTGCCAGACCCAGGGGACACAAATGAAGACAAAGATTAATTCCTATCTTCCCAGAACCTACTATAGAATTTGCATATT
Source organism: Odocoileus virginianus (assembly GCF_023699985.2). Classification (NCBI taxonomy): domain Eukaryota; kingdom Metazoa; phylum Chordata; class Mammalia; order Artiodactyla; family Cervidae; genus Odocoileus; species Odocoileus virginianus. Next base: position 83,725,606 of record NC_069676.1, read on the forward strand.
AAATCAATTCCAAAATACATATAAAACTGTAGACTGTAGTGAATACTACTACTTAACACAGGGTGTTATGAGAAATAAAAGCCTGCAAGCTGAAGATGGACACCTTCCTTATTTTTTCTGAAGTGATCTCTCCCTTCTGGTAACAGTAATCCTCTTTCTTTGGGGAACTATGTCTACCCCATTTAAACCTGCATTTCTGGAAAGGCTTGCAAGACAACCCTTTCTCTGCCCACACGGTTGGAAACATGACACTATCTAGGTTAACTGGAGTCGTCCCTGTTTCCAGTTACAGTGATTAGTGCAGGAATGACTCAAGCCTAACCAATCACAAGCCTCTTTATTATTCATTTTTAGTGATGAAGGGAAGTTCTCTTTCTTCTTGCCTTTTTGGTTGTGGTGCAGTAGTAATGTCATCTCAAAGCTCTAGGAGTCTTACTCTCCTTCATGTGAATTTGGAGAGAGATGTGGACAGACAGAAACAGAGATCTGTATCTAAAGAGAGACAGAGACAAAAAAGAGACAGAGGGTAAGCTCATGGCATTGATCCTGGATTCAATTGTCCCTATAACCAAAGATAAACAAGAAATGGTCAGAAAAAAAATGGGCTTCCACCTAAGATCTCACCATTGTTGTTGTTTAGTTGCTTAGCTGTATCCAACTCTTTGTGATCCCATGAACAATAGCCCTCTAGGTTCCTCTGTCCATGGGATTTTCCAGGTGAGGATACTGGAATGGGTTGCCATTTCCTTCTCCAGGGGATCTTCCCAACCCAGGGATTGAACTTGTGTCTCCTGCATTGGCAGGAGGATTCTTTACCTCTGAGCCGTTAGGGAAGACCAAGATCTCTCCAATAAGCATCCCCAAACACTCAAAAGAAAAACTGGGGTAGCTTTTTTGAGATTCAGCTTACTTTGAAATCAGGAAAAGGATTAAGAGTTGCTGAGGCTGTTTGCCAAGTGTAATTGGGCACAAGGAGTGAGTGAGTATGTGTGAGAATAGGTGTGTAGGAGAAGGAGAAAAGAACATGGCTTAAGCCAGAAATCTAGGAATCATTCTGTTTACTAATCCTCCCTTCATTTCCAACATTAAATGTATTACAAATCCCATGAATTTAAAATAGTGGTTCTTAAAGTGTAGTCCCTTGGCCAGGAACATAAATATCAACTGGAAACTCATTAGAAATGTAAATTCTCAGGCTCCACTCTAGACCTCCTAAATCAGAAATTGACTTTAGGGTTCTCCAATCTATAAATCACACTGAAGTTTGAGAACTCCTGATTTAAACTTTTAAACAACTCTGGAATGTGTTAACCTTGCTCAATCTCTACTGCCTTCCACCTAGTTAAAGTGCCACCATCCCTAGCCAGGACTCTGTAGTAGACTCCTAACTTATCTCCCCAAATAGAAACACTCCCTCCAATACATTTTATGTTCCACAGAGAAAATTGTCTCAGCCACTTCCATTTTCTTTCTTTATTAAATACCTGATCCATTTTCTGTTACCTGGCATATGTGAAGACCTATTCCAAAATGATGGCCCCTATGTTGAAGCCAGCCTGAAACTCTCCAATGTCTGGAATCCCCTCTTCTAAATATTGGCACAAGTTTCTTAGGACAATTCCTGGTGTCCAAAGGAATTCAGTGGCCTGTTTCAGGTGCTATTGGTTAGTTTAGCAGGGAGCACACACAAATTTACTCATTCCTTAAACAAATATCTATTTAGCACCCACTATATGACTCACATGGTGTTTAGTCCAAGGAGTCCAGAGGTAATTCAGATCTGGAGCTTGCCTACCCAAGTTTCTAAAATAATCAGAGGGTCAGTAAATTGGTCTAAAAGCTAAGTGGTAAGTGATGTGTGGGTAAGTGTTCTCAAGGGAACAAATCACTTGTATAAAGAATATGGGGGTGCATCTTTATACAGAACAATGAGGAAAGGCTTCAGAAAGAAGGAACCGCCAGGTCACCAGCAAAGAAATAAAAATAGAGAGGAAACCAGGCTCAAATGCCCTGAGGCAGGTAAAATATGACATTAATGATGAACCATTGAAAAGCTCTGTTGGACTGGTCAGAAGCAAATGGGGATGAGATGAGTCTGGGGAGTACAGAAGGGGCAGAGTGTAGGCCCTAAGTCAATGAGAGAAGTTTGGATTTTATTCTAAAGACAATAGCTAAATTACACTAGCTGCTCTTCAAGAGAACAAACATGAAGAAGGCGAGAAGGTTATGGATGGCCCTGCTGAAATCAGAGTTCTGAACAAAGAAAACACTGTTTTATCCTATTGGGTCAGTACATCAGTTCAAGTATATTAAGAATCAAGGAGGCTTTTGTAGGCTAACCTGGAGAAGTCACCATAATTTCTAGTTTCTATAATAAAACACATTCTAAAATCTAAAAAATTAAGGGGCGGGGGGACTTCAGAAACACAATCTATAAAGTTTGGGCTTCTCTCAACAGGTTTAATCATATTTAAAATTAAGTTACTTAATATTGATACTTTTACCTCTGAAGTTAAAATTTAAATATTTCTTTAAGTGTTTTCTAAACCTATGATACTCCATCATTCAAAGAATCAGTTACTGATGGTTTTCAGCTCAACTTTTGGCTCAGACATTCCCAACTACATATTGTTTTAATTTATATTTTATTTTAAGCTTTATTTAGGTCTTCCCTTATTCTTTTTCATTTATTTAAATATGAATATGCTCAGTAGGCGGGTGGTTATATTTGTCAAGCTTTCCCCAGTCTTCTAAAATAAATAAATAAATAAATGTGATGGAAAAATAAATTGTAGAAATTAATTAAATTCAATATTTTCCTCCTACAAAATATCTTTTTCCAGATTTTCTGCCTACTTTTTGGCTACATTCTTTGCAGCCTAGAAAGGGAACAGAGAGGTGTAAACAATGGGTACACTTTAGAACTCGTGTAATTAACAGATCTCCAGGTTATTGTTCGGTACAAGCTCTCCTGCTTCACTGAAAGGGCTGAAAAGAACCAGATGAGATACCTAAGGACATGCCCACACACAGGAAGCAGAACTCCAGCTTCAATTCACTACAGCTCACTGGCAAAGTGATCATGGAGTGCCATCTTCTACAAAAAAGCACGCTTAATAGCCATTTTCTAACTTGCTTGCAGCTATTTCAGCTGTAGCGTTATTTCCAATTCAGGAAATGTTTTCCAATGCAAGAGAAAAAAAAAGATATTTTTAACAACTCTGCAAAAAGAAACCTTGCTTTTAAACTTTGTTCTGCTCTTGATGTCAGAGCAGATTGCCCAGCTAATTAGGGCCTTAAGTTCTCAGTTCAGAGCCCAAAGCTTTCCTGAAACATTTGCCTTGACCTTGTTCACAACCAGCCCAAACTATGAAGATATTTCAATTATCAGCTAGGATAATTCCCAGCCTAAGTTCCTTTCTCCTATCCCAATGGTCTCTTCTTAATATCATCAGTTCAGTTCACTTCAGCCACTCAGTTGTGTCTGACTCTTTGCGACCCCATGAATGGCAGCAAGCCAGGCCTCCCTGTCCATCACCAACTCCCAGAGTCCACCCAAACCCATGTCCATTGTGACAGTGATGCCATCCAACCATCTCATCCTCTGTCGTCCCCTTCTTCTCCTGCCCTCAATCTTTCCCAGCATCAGGGTCTTTTCAAATATCGTAGGTAATCAGTAATCCAAAGAGGATAAGATCTGGGGATATGAGAGGCATATGCAAGGGTTTGATTCATGGCTCTGTGTAACTTTAGGCAAGTTACTTAGCCTTTTCTGGGCTACAATGCCAGATAAAATACAGCATGTCTAGTTAAATGTGAATTTCAAATAATCAATGAATATTTTTTAGTGTTAAGTAAATCCCATGGTATACTTGGCCACCCTCAATCTTGCATCCCTACTCCAGGCTTTTGTTTTCTTAAAGTGTACAATGAGTATAATAATGGGGAGTCATGGAGATTAAAAAATTAAACCAGTTGAAGCATTTATTATGGTGCCTGGAGCATGGTGAGTTCCAATTCTTAACTGTTGTGGTGCTGTCTTTAATTTTCTCCAAGAAATAAAGGAATTCAATACAAGAATGTCTGGAAAAAGTTTCCTACATGCTGGGTAAAAGGGGATTTGTTAGGTGAGAGACACTCATGCTTTCAACACATATTTTATTAGATACAACCATGTGTCAGGGGCTTCATACTGTTATTTAGTCTTATAATCCTGTGTGCTCTGATAGCTGTTTTCAGTCCCACTTTGCAGAGAAAAAAAGCCAGACTCTGAGAAGTAACTCCCTATTTAACATGGGTAGTAACTGATACAACAGGGTTTGTTTTGTGTGATTTCAATACACAGGTCCTTTTTCCTATTCTGACCATTGTCCCAAAACAAAAGAAAAATTTGGTAATACTCAATAAAGACTCAAAAAAAAAAATTAACTTATAGAAAAAAGTAATACAGATTCCTTTTTCCAGTGACTATCAACATGATAAAGCAAACCAAAAATAACTTTATAACATTCTTACACAAAGTCCCAAGGCACCATCACCTTAGTGACTTATTTCACAATGACCCCAAAAAGGTGGCATTCCCACTTACTCTCTTTTCAGAAATAAGGCAGAGAAATTCAGGAACTAGATGTCTCCCCACAGTGTGCAATTATAAATATAAAATCCAGGACTAAGACCCAGCCAGGTTTTGGATCTTGGGTTTCCTTGGGCTACCATAACCAACTGCTACAGACTAACAGACTTTTCATTGCTCAGTCGTTCAGTCGTGTCTGATCTTTGCGAACTCATGGACTGCAGCATGCCAGGCTTCCCTGTGCTTCAACATCTCCCAGAGCTTGCTCGGACTCATGCCCATTGAGTCAGTGATGCCATCCAACCATCTCGTCCTTTGCTGTCCCCTCTGAACAGTATGAAAAGGCAAAACGAGGCTTAAACAACAGAAAGTTATTTTCTCACAGTTCTGGAGGCTGCAAGTCCAAGATCAAGGTAATAGCTAGTTTGGTTTATTCTAAAGTCTCTTTCCTTGTCTGGCAGATGGATGCTATTTAGCTGTATCTTCACATGACCTTTTCTCTGTGTATGTGCATCCCTAGTGTGTCTTCCTCTTCTTATAAGGACGCTGGTCATATCTGATCAAGGACCAATGTCATTTAACCTTTATCACTTCTTTAAAGACCCTGTCTCTAAATACAGTCAAATTTGGGGGTTAGGGCTTCAACATAGGAATTTGGGAAGAACACACTTCCGTCTGTTAACACCAGGCTCTCGCATCTCTGGCCCAATCAGTATTGTTAGCCATGCCGCTCTTCCAGGATTACTTTGAATGACAACTCTGCTAATTCTGATGGTAAAAGAAAATGTAAAGCATTATAACTACATATTCATGAAGGTCACTAAGAACTCTTTAAATATAAGAATTCTTCAAATGCAATACCATAAACATACACACTTGAGGTTTGATCTACTGTAATATCTTAATAGGACCTTATGACCAACCTAGATAGCATATTTAAAAGCAGAGACATTACTTTGCCAACAAAGGTCTGTCTAGTCAAGGAATAGTTTTTCCAGTGGTCATGTATGGATGTGAGAGTTGGACGGTGAAGAAAGCTGAGCGCCAAAGAATTGATGCTTTTGAACTCTGGTGTTGGAGAAGACTCTTAAGAGTCCCTTGGACTGCAAGGAGATCCAACCAGTCCATCCTAAAGGAGATCAGTCCTGGGTGTTCATTGCAAGGACTGATGTTGAACCTGAAACTCCAATACTTTGGCCACCTGATGCAGAGAGCTGACTCATCGGAAAAGACCCTGATGCTGGGAAGGATTGGGGGCAGGAGGAAAAGGGGACAGCAGAGGATGAGATGGTTGGATGGCATCACCGACTCGATGGACATGGGTTTGGGTGGACTCCGGGAGTTGGTGATTGACAGGGAGGCCTGGCGTGCTGTGGTTCATGGGGTCGCAAAGAGTCAGACACGACTGAGCGACTGAAATGAACTGAGGACTAAGAGAATAACAATGAATCTGTGAGAATAAGTTTGATCACAGAGGATATAATAGCTAACCTCACAAGTAAAGAAGTATTAGGAATCTAAAATCCATTCTGTATGTGTATGAAGAAGAGATACTGATGAGGCATGCACTATCAAACCTAATTCCTGCAAATTTGAAACTTTCTAGAGTGTGGAAGTGTGGGCAGCACTCTATGGGTCAAAGTAACCTCCACATGTACCTGCAAATGCCAGGTTAGACTAATAGCCACTTATGGTGAATGAGTCAATGGGTGATTCACAGGACTACTGCTTACTCCTGGTATCAGGTGGATCCTGTGCCACATTCTGATTTGTTTGCATTTAGCAACAGTAAAAACCAAGTAAGGAAAGCTATTATGGTAGCAGCTGGAGGAGAAATCTGGAGGAAAAATGTAAAAAAAATCTTTCAACACTTAGTGAACGTAGGTAGAGAGCAGTTAATATGGACACCACTATAAATGATTTGAGCTTCAATATTGGTTTTTAAAAACACAGTCTGCACAGTGGTATTTTTATAGTCAGTGTCAAGCACAGTCATTTTTAGTTACAGCTTGCCTAGCAGTTCAAGATAAATCAAAGTGAACTGTTCTGAAGAAAAAAAAAAGTATCACAGATTTGCTAATACTATAATCATTGCTTTGGCCAAAGGCTACTTTGCACTGTGTCTACATAACACTCATTCAACAAATATTTATTAAGTGTTAATTATTTGCCAAATACTGTCTTAGGTGCTGGGAGTGTATCAATGAATAAAACACAGTCCCAGCTTGCAGCATCTCCTGGGGGAAGAAGCAGTGGCAATACAGGGTGCTAAATGCTAAATGACATCAGAACTGTGTTGCTCTGGAGAAGGTGGCAACATCTACTCTATTCTGGCTGAGGGAAATCAGGATAAACTTCCTGGAAGAGGTGATATCTAAACTCAAATCAAGGGCCGAGGAAAAGTGAGACAAGGAGTTGACAAGAGGAGCCCTCAGAGACAAAGGCTAAATATGTTAGTGTACTGACGGTCAGAGGAAGCACAGAATGGAAGCCATTCATCATGATCAGAAAAAAGAGTGGGAAGCAGGGGGTGTTACATGATGAAGCTGAGAAAGTTCTCAGGAGGATGTGCACACACTGAAGAGGAGTTTGGATTGTCCTCCAAGTCATGCTGGGGGTATCATGCAAAAATGGGTCTGGTGGGAAAATCAGATAGGGGCAGATAAAGATTATGGTAGCCTGAACAAAAACATAAAGTGGACCAATTTGACAAGATTGAAAGAGACAAAACTGACACAATTAGAGACTGGCTGAATGTTGAAAGTGAAGGAAAGAAAGAACTAAATATGTTCCCAGATTTCCAGACTAGGCACCTTATAAATCATGTTGTTATTAACAACTAAGACTAGGGAACAGGGTTGGAGGAAAAACAGTCAGTGATCCACGTGGAATAGTCTTTCATTTTATTTGCTTGAACAGTCTAGGGGCTTCCCTAAGTGGCTCAGTGGTGAAGAAGCCACCTGTCAATGCAGGAGACACGGGTTTGATCCCTGATCTGGGAGGATCCCACATGCTCTGGGGCAACTAAGTCCCAGCATCACACCTAGAGCCTGGGCTCTAGATTCTGGAAGCCACAGTTACTGAGTTGACATGCCACGACTACTGAAGCTCATGCCCTAGAGCCTGCGCTCCACAGCAACGGAAGCCACTACACCGAGAAGTCTGCTTCCTGCAACTAGGGAAAAGCCCATGCAGCAATGAAGACCCAGCACAGTCAAAAATAAAATAAAATAAGTCTTTATTGAACCCTTCTTCTGCTTGGCAGTGTGGTAAAGACTGGATATAGTGTGAGCAATATAGATAAATCCCTGAAATTCACATTCTATTGATTTTCATAGCTAGGTGGAAAAATCTAAGAGACAAGTGGCTCAGTCAAAGGTCTGGTTGTTATCACTACATGAGTGATAGAAGCCTCCATCAGAGAGGATAGATAATCTATAGAAAGTGTTGAGCAAAAGAAGAAAAGAGATCAACAATTTTTAAGGGACACAGTATATGGCAGGCAGATGATAAGAAGCCTTCAGTGAAATAAAAGCGGCCAGGGATACAGAAGGAAGATGAGAAAAGGATATTGGCTGCATGACAGACTAGTCACTACCCGGTTGCTTGGATCTCTGTAGAGAGTCAATCCAGGCTACTATGGTGCAACAGCATAGCATTTCTCTCTGAATTATCAGATGGCTATCCACTTTGAATTGAGCCTCAAAAAGAACATTTAACATTGGGTGGCATGAATGAAGATATATAAAAACAGTACCTTGAAGGAGTCCTTTGCATAGTCTAGAAAGATGAATAACCTTTTACCCAGAGGAAAACCAAACTCTAGTCCCACATATGATTATATAAGTGATTGCAAGAAGAAGTCCACAAAACTGATCTTTTCTCTAATATTATATTTTAGGTTTTTCTCATTTCTGCCACATTTTTGAAAAAAAACCTCTTATAGCCTATTCTAATAATGATGACAGTGACAATGACCATATTTTACTAAGTTCTATGTGCCAGAGAGTATGCATTTGCTTAATTCAATCACCAGAACAATTTTTTGAGGTTACAGATTAGGAAGCTGAAGTTTGAGGCAGTTGAGTAACTTGCCCAAGATCACATGACAATTTTATTGGTGGAGGTGGGATCTGAACCAAGATAAGCCTGATTCCAAGCAGATTTGTTCTGTGATAACATCTCCATGATGATGAAAACAGGCTTGGGGTTTGCCTTTCAACAGGGAAGATTTATATTATGTTCAGAATCAATTTTATTCTTGTTATGAAACCAAGGAATGTATTGTTACATTTCATTCATTAAAATTACATAATACCCTCATCTCGATAAACAGATAACCCACAACTTCATACAGTATTTTTCTCCTATGAATTTTTTAAAGAACTAATTTATTCATGAGCTGAAATGAATAGAAGTTCCTCCTCGCCAGTAAGGTCGTGTTGTTAACATGAATCGCTTTTGCCTGACAGAGCTAAATAGTATCCACTGGGATTATGTTTTCTACCATACATAAGTACCAATCACAGAGGAAAATATATCTGTTTACAAAATGGTCTTTGGTCACTGGATGTCATTTCTTTCTTCACTCCCCTTAAAGCATTTAGATTTCTACCCCAGAATCTTAATTATCCTATCCCCACCCTGTGGAGCAAAGAACCCTATAAAACTTCCTCCTAGAAAGTACTAGCTTTTGGCATTTCTTATGGGTTGAATTGCATCCCCAAAATAAAACATGCTGAAGTCCTAACCCCCAGTACCTCAAAATATGACCTTATTTGGAAATGTGGTTGATGTAGCTGTAACTAGTTAAGTTAAAATGAGGTCATATTGGAGTAGGGTGGTCTCCTAATATAAGATGCCTGGTGTCCTTGTAAGAAGACAGTCATGTGAAAACACAGGGAGAATACCATATGAGGAGACGTGTGGAATTACGCAGCTTCAAGCCAAGGAATACCAAGGTTGCTAGCCAAACTACAGAAGCTAAGAGAAAGGCATGGAACACATTCTTTCTGGATGCTTCAGAGTGAGCATGGACCTGCTGACACCTTGATTATGGATTTTTACCTTTCAGAATTTGGAGATAATAAATTTCTGTAGTTTTAACCCACCCAGTTTGGTGTACTTTGTTATGACTGCTCTAGGAAACTAAAATAACTTTCTTTTTTTTTTTAAACTGTTAACCATCACAGTCAACTTTGCAGTGTGGAATACTTTTGGAAGTATTAAAATTAATAGAGTTATACAAAGTGCTGAGGGGTGAAAGGGGCATTTCAGGTAATGTGGTCCAATCTCCTATCCCTGAATTTTTTCTTTTTAGAAGCATTCTTGACAGATGACTGTATGGTCTCTGCTTAAGTTACTGATAACCCAATATGCCAGGATAGGCATGCTAGGAAACACAGGAGATATAAACCATTTCATGTTCTCATAAAATTTAAAATTCATACTGGATAAAATATTTGTAAGTAGTTACCAGAAAATTCAAATAGGAAAGGATTTCGGGGGTGCATGTGTCATAAAAAAAAAAACCCACAAATTTGATACATTAGCTTAAGCATAGAGGAAATTAACTTACATAGTAGATTAGTCTATGGACAGGTCCAATTTTGGAAGGAGCTTGATCTGTTCAGCTCAGTTCAGTCGCTTAGTCATGTCTGACTCTTTGAGACCCCATATCCTTCCCTGTCCTTCACCAACTCTTGGAGCTTGCTCAAACTCATATCCATTGAGTCAGTGATGTCATCCAACCATCTCATCCTCTGTCGTCCTCTTCTCCTCCTGCCTTCAATCTTTCCCAGCATCAGGATCTTTTCCAGTGAATCAGTTCTTTGCATCAGATGGCCAAAGTATTGGAGTTTCAGCTTCAACATTAGTCCTTATAGTGAATATTCAGGCCTCATTTCCTTTAGGATTCACTGGTTGGATCTCCTTGCAGTCCAAGGGACTTTCAAGAGTCTTCTCCAACACCACAGTTCAAAAGCATCAATTCTTCGGCACTCAGCTTTCTTTATAGTCCAACTCTCACATCCATACATGACTACTGGAAAAACCATAGCTTTGACTAGGCGGACCTTTGTTGGCAAAGTAATGTCTCTGCTTTTTAACACGCTGTCGAGGTTGGTCATAGTTTTTCTTCTAAGGAGCAAGTGCCTTTTAATTTTATGGCTGCAGTCACCATCTGCAGTGATTTTGGAGCCCAAGAAAAGAAAGTCTCCCATTATTTCCATTGTTTCTCCTTCTATTTGCCATATATTGATGGGACTGGATGCCATGATCTTTGTTTTTTGAATGTTGAGTTTTAAGCCAACTTTTTCACTCTCCTCTTTCACTTTCAACAAGAGACTCTTTAGTTCCTTTTCACTTTCTGCCATAAGGGTGGTGTGATCTGCATATGTGAGGTTATTGATACTTCTGGCAATCTTGATTCCAGCTTATGCTTCATCCACAAGCCCAGCAATCTTGATTCCAGTTTGTGCTTTATCAAGCAGCTTGATAAAGACCCTAAAAATATCACTGAAACAAATCTCTCTTGTCTCCTTACTTGAGTTTAGCTCTCACCACAGACTTGATGCCCTTATGGTGGAAAACAGATAAAACCATGTCAGGCATTTTCATGGCAAACAAATGAGAAAGGGCAAACCTGGGCGCTCTCACCAGTGTAAGGGGAACATTATTACTCGGAGGCAGGCAACCAATATCTACTAGACAACAATTCTACCATGTCATATAGGTACATTTACATAAGAAACCAATATTTATTACTTCCATGCTAGTTGAGAAAATTTCATAAGAATTTTTTTCCCTCTAGGTCTGAAATGTTTGAAAAGGTAGAAACAAAGATATGCAACTATATAAAATGATAGAGTATCCTAAATCAATGCAAAGAAGCTAAATGAAGCTGTAGTTTTAGGGTGTGGTTAGCACATGCTAGTAGGAAGCAAGGATGAAGAGAGAGATGTAGACTGGGTTGTAAGAAGCCAGGAATGCCACTGGAAGCTGCCTTTACAGTAAGAGTCCTCAAAAGCTGCACTAGAAGTGGCTAAGATTTGCTCTTGAAGAGTGGCTTAGGGAATAGCTTAAGGAGAAGGACTGAAGATCACAAGAACCACCTCGAAGAAAATATGAAGACCTGAATTAGCACTAAGAAAGAGCAAATGGAAAACACAGCACCAATTTGGTAGTCAATTGTATTTGGTGGCAGTTGAAGGAGGAGAATGGGGAGAAAGTACCTCTGAAATTTCTTGAGTAGTCATTGCAAGAAGACAATGCCTTTAACCAAGGCAGGAGCTGATTTAAGGAATGAAAGAACAGTGATGAAGAGATAATGAGTTCAGTTTTGGATATATTGATTTTATGGAATTTAAATATACTCATGTAAAGATAAAAAAAAATGGCGTTCAGATTGTTTAATATTCCTAAGTCAAGAGATTAAATTGTTGAAGTTCTTTCATGGGCCAACACTGAGCTTGTAGTAAGAGAAATCCAAAAGGCAAACTTTGTATGAAATCTTAATTCCTCCTTTACCACAAACCATAAAAATCCTTTACTGAATTCATTTCACTTAAAATTTCCCCCAACTCAGTATGTGCTCTACATTTTTCTTTTTTGTGCCAATCTTTGTTTTTAGGCCCCCAAGCTCCTTGGGGTAAGGACTTTGTCATTAATTTAGCACAGCTGAATATATTACATGGTGCCATGTGTATTTATAGAAGTTTGCTAAGTAATGATGATTCAGATTTGGTAATCAGCACTTGCGATGATCACACGGTTATGCAGATCAACACTTACTATGCAGAAATCATTTCCTATTGGGGCAGATGTGCTGGTCTCTCCCTTAGTAACTTTTGAGATCAGTAAATTTCTTGCAGTGTTTAAGTCAATTTAGATTTATGCCTTTGATTGTCTTGTTGCCTAAGGGAACCAAGAGTGCAGTACCCTTCCATGAGGCTAAGCTACCTGAAAGTAAGTAATGTTGACTGCTTTAACATCAATTCTAATCATTTAAATCATATAAAATACCTTTTATTGATCTAACAATACAGTGATTTCACTTCTTCAAGTCAAAAATCATGGTTAAAACACTTTAAAATATTTAGAATATAGTCATACAAATGTGGCTCCTATATTAAGGCAGACTGAGATTCCACTGGAAACTAGAAATAAGAGTTTTCATTACTTTTGGAAGATGGCAAATGCTCCCAGATTTCAGATTTAAGATCTTTTTTTAAAAAAAAAAGAGAGAAGGCATGTTTCATAATGTCTTTGATTTCTTATAAAATTCCAAAACCATCTGAATTGTTATTTTGAAAATATCAGTAAGTATTCTATATTAATTTACTAATACTGTATTAGTGATTCTATCAACCTAAGATAGGTGAATACTAATCCAAGTTAGTAAGAAAAGGGAAAAGGGAGAAGGTAGTAAAGAAAAAAAGTGAAAAAGAGAGGGAGAAAGATGTTTGGAGAATTGAAGTTTTATTTCCACAATATCAGAACTCAACTGTGATGAAGTAAAGTATTTTAGAAGGAAGCCTCCTGTTTATTGCAAGGCAGTTGTCATGCTTCCTTCTCCCAACATACCATGAAGTGAAATGTTGCCATAATTTCCTACCTGGCCTCTCAGAAGTCCTTAGCCATTGTTCCTTTATTTATCATACCATTAGTGTCAGCTGATTGAAATCTTAGTGATATCTGATTTGAAATTGATAGACAGCTCAAACCCTATTTTTAATATCTAGCAATTAAGTGACATTATATCACACATCCCCCAAAACAACCTCAATAACAACATGAATATGTTCAAGTATCCAATTATACTCTGGGGTGAACATAAAAATAAACATCACAACAACAGAAAGTTTTAACAGAAACGATGACAGTTCCACTGTAATAGCGGTTGCCCCAGGCAGCACTGAAATCTGTGTTTTTATGATCTTCCTCCTCCCTCCCCACCTTGGGAAGTGGTGGGTGGGAAAGAATGCAGCAAACAAATGCTCGCGTGTGTACATGTTTGTGTGTATAAATCTCTCTTTTCTAACTTTTATCTTTGGAATCAACTAACACTGTAAAAACATCTTTTTAATACTAGAGTGGTTCTCTTCTTCCTTTTGCTGTTACAAATATTGTTCTGTAAAGTTCATGTGAAGGAACATCTTGCTATTTATGTGTTTTTGGAGCGCTTAGCTGGAAACTGTAGGTATATCCATTCCTGATGGGGATAAGTGACTAAAAAGCAAAGTGAAAATACAGAATACCTGTTCCCCCGTGCCAGTGTTATAAAGACTAAATCATCAATAGACATACTCAGAAAATGAGGTTTGCTGGCATCCAATGTGTTTCTTCTCACCCCCCGCCCCCCAAACAGATCAGATGGAAGGTTATGAAAAAGGGACGTATTCAAGATCAAAAGACACAACCCGACTCCATGTAGGTGATGCCACAGTAGCATTAAATAGTAGAGCTAGATAGACTACAAAACACTAGAAAAGCTAGAGTGCGATGCTGAAGTGAAGAGAAAGAAACTAGGAACTTTCTGATTGCCTCCCCATCCCTGAGTGTTCCATTCTATTTACCAGACTATTTCTACATGATGGATGAAGGAGGAATAGGACACATTTCTCATGTGGGTGCACTTTCCTGAAGGGAACTATGTGGGTAATGTCCTTTGTTTAAGTGTGTGAATGAATCAAATGTTTTTTTAATTTCATAACCATTATAGTAAATAGCAGGTAAGTCAGAATCTGTTCTTTCTAGTGGCTAGAAGGTAGTCATACAAGCTGGATGGGAAAGAAGACTTAACCGTACTCCGGAAGTGAAAATTTTGAAACAACGAAGAAGCAGCAGTGATTTATTCAAGCTCACAGATGAACAACTTTTTGGAATTGTTCAAAAGCCTCATAATAATAGTTGTAAATTTACACAAATCAGGGTCATTCATAACCTGCCTTATTTAAAAAGATGTGATCTATAATCTTTAATAGGTTTATTTCAGAACAAACACCCCAAATCAATATTATATGAAAACGTACCTATTTCCTCAGATTCTCAGAAACATAAAAATGCAACGTCATCTGTAACCGTCAACCTTCTGGAAATTAGAAGATCTTGGGTTTTGTGCATTTATCATTTACTCATTATCATACAGAAGAGGTAGAATTAAGTGGAACTGTTCTAGTTTAAAAACATCTTTGTATTTAGTTTGATACTCCCTCAACTTCCATTCTTGGTTTACAAATTTGGGGTTAAATATCCTTGAATTCTTAAACACAAGAAAACCAGATCTGGTTGTTTATGAGCAATGCTGTTCCCTCACTCAGTCTTCTTCATTACAGATTTCACTAAAGAGAAAGTCACTCCTCTTTTTCAACTGTGAAATTAAATAGTTAATCAATACGTAGAAAATCATCTCTGTTTATATAATCTCTGCTTCTAACTCTATGCTTCATTTATTAATTATTGATTGCTATCCCACACATATAGGAATGGTAAAGACTGAAGCAAACTGTCTTAATTCTTTAGATTCTTTCTCAAAAGGGATCAAAAAAAAAAAGGGGGGGGGGGATCAACTAACCCAAGCCCCTCAGGGATAGTCACTATTCATCAATGCAGGTTCAGGATTGCTAGATGTCTTGATTTTCAGAGGAGTCATACCCTTTTATTTTGATAACTTTAAGAGTATTTAAGCAAAATACATACTTGGAATTAATTCCACCTCTATATCCCTTGTATACAGGTGATCAGCAAACAACAACTTGTCAAGTCTATAAACTTAGATCCAATGATCACATCAGAATGCCATGTTATGGAAAGAGGATTTTCTTAATCTGTTGAAGAACTCATCCCCCTTCACCCTTGACCTACCCATTCCTGCTGCATACCTTCTTTCCTTCCTGTCTCTTCCTATACCTTCCCTTCTACCCTCTTCAGTTTCTCAACATATCACTCAACCTTTCTCCTTTTGCTTTCTTCTTTCAATGCATATAAATCATAACTCTAATCAAAAATGTCTTCTTAGATGCCCTTCTCTCACATTTTAAAAATTAATTATTCCTTCTTTTTCAAGTATCTTCAATCTTTTCCTAACCAAGATGATTTAAAAATAAAAAATAAATATTCCTCTACACTGTAAGATATACTGTAAGAATTTTCCCCTCACCTTTGCTTTTCCTTTGAACTCTGATTCTCTCATCACCAAATTTCTTGAAAACATAGTCTATGTTCACTGCTTTTATTTCTACATTATTCACACATTTATTTTTAAATGAAACAAATCCAGCCTTTGACAATACTCTCCCTAAGATTTGTCTCTCTCCTAATTTCTCTGAGATCTATTTTGCATGTGATACGTTAGCCTTCCCACTTTTCCCAGAATCAGTTTCCTGTCTTCAGTTTCTATGACAGCCCATTATCCTCTGGTATGCTTAGTCACTCAGTCACTCAGTCGTGTCTGACTCTTTGAGACCCCATGGACTGCAGCCCACCAGGCTCCTCTGTCCATGGGGATTCTCCAGGCAAGAATATATGCCCTCTTGCAGGGGATCATCCCAACACAGGGATCAAACCCAGGTCTCCCACATTGCAGGCAGATTCTTTACCATCTGATCCACCAGGGAAGCCCAAGAAAATTGGAGGAGGCAGCCTATCCCTTCTCCAGGGGATCTTCCTGACCCAGGAATCGAACTGGGGTCTTATGCATTACGGGCAGATTCTTTACCAGCTGAGCTACCAGGGACTCCTCCTACATATATTTAAATTTAATTTGAAAAATGTTTTGTGCATTTTTCATGACATTTAGTGTTTTAAATCATAAAACTAAAACATGTTAATTAAAAGTTGAAAAATGCATGGAATCTTTTCAACAAATGGTGCTGAGACAACTGAACATCCACATAACAAGAGAGTAAAGGTGAACAACTACATCACACCATATACAAAAATTAAGTCATAATTTACAGTAGGTTTAAAAGTAAGAGCTAAAACTATAAAGCTTTAAAAAAAATAGGTATAAATCTTCATGATCTTGTATTAGATGATAGCATCCTCAATATGACACCAAAAGCATGTGACAGAAGAAAAAATAGATAAATTGAGTTCATCAAAATTAAAAACATTTGTGTTGCAAAGGATGTCACCAAAAAGGGGAAAGAAAACCCCCACAGAATCTGAAAAAAAAATTTTTTTGAACTTTTTATTTTGCATTGGGGTATAGCCAATTAACAATGTTATAGTTTCAGATGAATAGTGAAGGGACTCAGCCATACATATATATGTTAAAATATTTTTAAATAATACATCTGATAAAGGACTTGTATCTGTAACATATAAAGGACTCTTACAATTCAATAACAAAAGACAAATAATTCATTTAAAATGAGCAATGAATTTGAACAGACATTTTTCCAAAGAAGATATTCAGCTACTCAGTATATAAATGTTAGTTATTAGAGAAATACAAAAACTATTTTCTGAGTGCATCTGCTCGGTCCTCGTAGTCCTTGGGATGTGGGACTCCTGGGCCCCCACCACCATCATGCTGACTCAACCTCTTGCATGAGGTACCTCCTCCCCTATCTCAACACTCCCCTTATTGCTCCTCTCCCATCTCCCCCCACGTGTCAATAGGAGCATTCCGACTTGAACCTTCCATGGTTCCCCAGTGCCTTCAGGATAAACCTTGAGCACAGACCTGCAGGGGTCAGCCTCTCTCATACCCTGTCCCCTCCCCTGCACCCCAGACCAAACCCCAGATGGACCCTGAACTCTTCCATCCCTGCTGGCTCCCATGGACACATATCTTTTTCAAAACATTCCCCTGCAACCCTGTGAGGTGGTGGTGGTGTACCCATTTCACAGAGGATAACACTGAGGCTCCAGAGAGGCCACATAAGGATTGCTAAAGTAGAAAAAGACAGGCAAAAAGACATTTTAGTAAAGATGTAAAGAACTTGGAATCTTCATACATTGCTGGTGAGATTATAAAATGGTGTAACCACTTTGAAAAACAGTGTTTTTTAAAATCTTAAATATAGAGTTACCACATGATCAAGCAATTCTACTTCTAGCTATATATCCAAGAGAAATACAAATATATATTTACACAAAAACTCATATGCAAATGTTCAAAGGAACATTACTCTTAATCTAAAAAGTATAAAGCATTCAACTGATTAATGTGTTAAAAAATGTGATATATCCATACAATGGACTATTATTATCACCAACAAAAAGGAATGAAGTATTAATAGGTGCTGTGTCATGGACGACTTTTGAAAATTCTCTATTAAGTTAAAGAAACTAATCACAAAAGACTAATCTTTCACATGATTCCATTTATATAAAATATCCAGAAGAGGTAAATTCATTATTTTTCCATCATGAATAGGATTAAAGATTAGTAGTTTCCAGATGATAGGAAGAGTAAGGATTAGGATGTTGCTGTTAATGTGATTTGCTTTGGAGTGCTGAAACATTCTAAAATTAGATAACAGTGGTGGTGTACAACCCTGTGAATACACTGAAAATCATTGAACTGCATACTTTAAATTTGTTGGTATAGGAATGTGTCTCAATAAAGCTATTAAAAAAAATACATGAGAATACAAAGAAGAAAATAAAAATCACGTGTGGACTCAGCAACCAAAGATGATCACTCTGAACTTAGATTTTAGAATCACCTAGACCTGCATTCAAATCCTGTCTTTTTCATATATAAAGCATTTGTGGCTAAATGATTTAACCTCTCTAACTTTTTTTTCTAAGCAGAAAATGGAGGTATTAACAAGGATATGATAAAATGATATTACAAATAAACTCTGAAATCTAGAATATCAAATATAGTGGGTTTCTTTTTTCCCTTGGGCTCATATAAAAGTCCAGAAAGTTTGGACCTTCTCAGTACTTTGGGGACCTGTGTTCCTTCAAGATTTTGACTTTGTTATCTCCTAGGGAAGGGGCTGATAAACTTTTTTGTTAAGGGCCACATAGTAAATATTTCAGGCTTTGCATGCCATAGGTCTCTGTTGCAGTTAAACTTCATTATTATAGCACAACAGAGAGTCAGTACCAAAATCAGATTGATTATATAATTGGTAGCCAAAGATGGAGAAGCTCTACACAGTCAGCAAAAACAAGACCAGGAGCTGACTCTGTCTCAGATCATGAACACCTTATTGCAAAACTCAGACTTAAATTGAAGAAAGTAGAGAAAACCACTAGGCCATTCAGGTATGACCTAGATCAAATCCCTTAGGATTATACAGTGAGAGTGACAAATAGGTTCAAGGGATTAGATCTGATAGACAGAGTGCCTGAAGAACTATGGATGGAGGTTTGTAACATTGTACAGGAGACAGTAATCAAAACCATCCCTAAGAAGAAGAAAGGCAAAGAGGCACAATGGTTTTCTGAGGAGGCCAAGTGAAAGGCAAAGAGAAAAGAAAAGATATACTCATAAGAATGCAGAGTTCCAAAGAATAGCATGGAGAGATAAGAAAGCCTTCCTCAGTGATCAATGCAAAGAAATAGAGGAAAACAATAGAATGGGAAAGACTAGAGATCTCTTCAAGAAAATTAGATACCAAGAGAACATTTCATGCAAAGAAGGGCACAATAAAGACAGAAATGGTATGAACCTAACAGAAGCAGAAGATATTAAGAAGAGGTGGCAAAAATACACAAAAGAACTATACCAGAAAGATCTTCATGACCCAGATAACCATGATGGTGTGATCACTCACCTAGACCCAGACATCCTGGAATGTGAAGTCAAGTGGGCATTCACTAAGAACAAAGCTAGTGGAGGTGATGGAATTCCAGTTGAGCTATTTCAAATTCTAAAAGATGATGCTGTAAAAGTGCTGCACTCAATGTGCCAGCAAATTTGGAAAACTCAGCAGTGGCTGCAGGACTGGAAAAGGTTAGTTTTCATTCCAATCCCAAAGAAAGGCAATGCCAAAGAATGCTCAAACTACCGCACAATTGCACTCATCTCACACGTTAGCAAAGTAACACTCACAATTCTCCAAACTAGGTTTCAACAGTACATGAGCTTAGAACTCCTAGATGTTCAAGCTGGTTTTAGAAAAGGCAGAGGAACCAAAGATCAAATTGCCACCATCTGCTGGATCATTGAAAAAGCAAGAGAGTTCCAGAAAAACATCTACTTCTGCTTCATTGACTACGCTAAAGCTTTTGACAGTGTGAATCACAAGAAACTGTGGAAAATTCTTAAAGAGATGGGATTACCAGACCATCTTACTTGCCTCCTGAGAAAACTGCATGCAGGTAAAGAAACAACAGTTAGAACCAGACATGGAACTGTGGACTAGTTCCAAATTGGGAAAGCAGTACATCAAGGCTGTATATTGTCACTCTGCTTACTTAACTTATATGCAGAGTAGACCATGAGAAATGCTTGGCTGAATGAAGCACAAGCTGGAATCAAGATTTCCAGCAGAAATATCAATGACCTCAGATATGCAGATGACACCACCCTTATGGCAGAATGTGAAGAGTAGCTAAAAAGTCTCTTGATGAAGGTGAAAGAGGAGAGTGAAAAAGCTGGTTTAAAACTCAACATTTAAAATATGAAGATCATGGCATCTGGTCCCATTACTTCATAGTAAGTAGACAGGGAAACAATAGAAAATCGTGACAGACTTTATTTCCTTGGGTTCCAAAATTACTGCAGATGGTGACTGCAGCCATGAAATTAAAAGACGCTTGCTTCTTGGGAGAAAAGCCATGGCCAACCTAGACAGTATATTAAAAAGCAGACACATTTACTTTGCCAACAAAGGTCCGTCTATCAAAGCTATGGTTTTTCCAGTAGTCATGTATGGATGTGAGAGTAGTACTATAAAGAAATATGAGTGCCAAAGAACTGATGATTTTGAACTGTTGTGTTGGAGAGACTCTTCAGAGTCCCTTGGACTTCAAGGATATCACGCCAGTCAATCCTAAAGGAAATTAACGCTTTATGTCCATTGCAAGGACTGATAATAAAGCTAAAGCTCCAATACTTTGGCCACCTGATGTGAAGAGTCAACTCTTTAGAAATGACCCTGATGCTTGGAATGATTGAGGGCAGGAGTAGAAGGGGATGACAGAGGATGAGATGGTTGGATGGTATCACCGACTTAATGGCCGTGAGTTTCAGCAAGCTCCAGAAGATGGTGAAGGACAGGAAAGCCTGGCATGCTGCAGTCCATGGGTTGCAAAGATTGGACAGGACTGAGTGACTGAACAAGAATGACAACTGTAGCCCAAAGCAGCTAGGAGCAATGTGCAAAGAATGGGTGTGGCTGTATTCCAATAAAACTCTGTACACAACAGGTTGCAGGGCAGATTTGGTCTATGGGTTGCAATTTGCCAACTCAAGTACCGGAGTCTTATAGTTCCTCAGCATCCAGCTAACAAAACATGAAACAAGGTGAGGAGAATGTGTATTTATCTACAGGTTCTGAATTTGTGAATTCAACAAACTCTGGGTCAAAAACACTTGATAAAAAATTTTAAAACATAGGTATAACACTTTTTGACATAAATCATAGAAACAGTTTTTTTTAGCTCTGTCACTTAAAGCAAAAGGAATAAAAGCAAAAATAAACAAATGAGACCTAGTTAAACCTGAAATCCTTTACATAGTAAAGGAAACCATCAACAACAAAAAAAGGCAACTTACAGAAGAAAATATTTGCAAATGATATGACTAATACGGGATTAATGTCCAAAATATGTAAACAGCTCATACAACTAAAAAAAAAAAATTTTAATGAGTAAAAGACATGGATAGATATTTTTTTCAAAGAAGACATAGAGATGGCCAACAGGCATGTGAAAAGATATTCTACATCACTAGTCATCAGAGAATTGCAAATCAAGACCAGGATGAGAAATCACCTCACACTTGCCAGAATGGCTGTTATCAGAAGAATACAAATAAATGTTGATGAGGATGTGGTAGGGCTTCCCTGGTGGCTCAGAGGGTAAAGCTGCTGCTGCTGATAAGTTGCTTCAGTCGTATCCTGCTCTGTGCGACCCCGTAGACGGCAGCCCACCAGGCTCCACTGTCCCTGGGATTCTCCAGGCAAAAACACTGGAGTGGGTTGCCATTTCCTTCTCCAACAGAGGTTAAAGAATCTGCCTCAAATACAGGAGACCCAGGTTCACCCCAACTTGTTTATAACCTTCATTACACCATTCTGTTACTCAAAAGTGTTAACACCATGGACTTGTTTTATTTCTTTGAATGTCCCATCCCACAGAGATTAACATTGCTTTGATCCTAAGATACATTCAACAATCATTTACAGCATACATTTTCAAAGGCAAGGCATTTGATAAGAAACTATTAGTCCTTAAAAAAAAAACACCTCTAAATAATAAAAGAAAGTCTGAGGAAATACAGTCAAAGAGGGCAATAAGAAAGTAAGTATATAGGGCAAAGTTGAAATCATTAATATTCTTCTTTATTGGTCATACCAACAATGTTTAGATTATATAAGAAACGTACAATATTTCAAAGTTGGCTACTGAAGGTGAAAAAAATCTGTCTTGTGTTTTAAAGTAAACAAAATTTCCCTTAAATAACAACATGCCACTGAGGAATCTTGGTATTTTCGTGTTTTTAACCCAACAACAATCTGCTTTCATAAATATTCCACACACAATACCAATTATTCATCATGCTTTTCTCTAAAAAGACTTGCACAGAAGGCCCAGTAGTGTTCAGCTTATTCCTTTTTAATGTATGATATTTTGAAATACAATTATTAAAATTCAGAGTTGAAAGAAAACTTAGTGATCATTCAATATCCTTTTATCGATAAGAGGATGTTACTCTTTGGAATAATTGTATGATTGAGATCATGTTGCCCATTGGTTCCCAAACTGAGAACAGAAGCCTGGACTCCAGTCAGGTGCTCCTTCTCCTTCCCCACACATCCCTGCAGTCAGTTTGGAGATAACAGGAAAGAAACCCATGGATGGTCTCTGGAAATGAGAGCTGTGTATGGAAGTCCTCCCACACCTACACAGCAGTTGTGGAGTGCCCACCTTGCAAACAGAGCTGTCCTGCACATGAAACATTAATATTCCTTCAAATATTGCTTGCAAAGCAACTAAGAAATCTGTGAATATATTAAGGTTGGCATTAAATTCTCAGAGATAGTCAATACAGAAAAAAATAAATTGGGAAAAAGATGAAAATCTTTCCTTATGTCATACCCTACATACAATGTTTCTTAAATTTCACTGTGTGTATAAATCACCTGGGAATTTCGTAATGGAGACTGTGATTCAGGATATGCAGGGCAGGGTTCAGGAGCTGGCATTTCTAAGAAGCTCCAAGGTGATGTTGTCCTATGGTCCAAGGACACACTATGAATAGCAAGCTCAAGAATGTAAGTAGATTCTAATGTCTCTGGGGTCTGGGGAGTGCTCAGACACACAGGCACCACACCCTCCTCTCAAGGACCATCGTGTTTGTTATCTCCAGTGCTGCTCTGGCCTATAGTTCTATTCTGCTTTAATAGATACAGGTTCTTCCATACAACTAGAAAAATATTTTTGAGAGAAGGGATCATGTCTCATATTTCCTGACTCTCCAATGCCTAACAAATATTGCTCCTATGGCAAATAGATGGAGAAACAGTGGAAAGAGTGGCTGACTATTTTTTTGGGCTCCAAAATCACTGCAGATAGTGACTACAGCCATGAAATTAAAAGATGCTTACTCCTTGGAAGGAAAGTTATGACCAACCCAGACAGCATATTAAAAAGAAGAGACATTACTTTGTCAACAAAGGTCTGTCTAGTCAAGGCTATGGTTTTTTCCAGTGGTCATGTATGAATGTGAGAGTTGGACTATAAAGAAAGCTGAGTGCCAAAGAATTGATGCTTTTGAACTGTGGTGTTGGAGAAGACTCTTGAGAGTCCCTTGGACTGCAAGGAGATCCAACCAGTCCATCCTAAAGGAGACCAGTCCTGGGTGTTCATTGCAAGGACTGATGTTGAACCTGAAACTCCAATACTTTGGCCACCTGATGCAAAAGAGCTGACTCATTGGAACAGACCCTGATGCTGGGAAAGATTGAGGGCAGGAGGAGAAGGAGATGACAGAGGATGAGATGGTTGGATGGCATCACTGACTCAATAGACATGGGTTTGGGTGGACTCTGGGAGTTGGTGATGGACAGAGAGGCCTTGGCGTGCTGTGGTTCATGGAGTTGCAAAGAGTCGGACACGACCGAGCGACTGAACTGAACTGAACTAAGACTTGTTTATGACTGATTATAAAGTTAAGGGGAAAAAAATATTTGGATGAAAACCTGGACTTAAAGAAGGAAGTACTTTTCAAACATTGGTTCTTGGCCATAATTTGAATCATCTTGTAAGCTAGCCATGTTATATCTGCTACGACATTAGAATCATGTCATATTGTAAAATATGTGAATTGGCTCATCACATGCATTAATCTATGGCATAATAGTGCTTTACTTATTTTGAAAGAGAAATACTTAGTAATTCCATTTGCAATTTCATTCCTATCTAAAACTGGAAATGTAGATCATGATTGACTACATGCAAAAAATGTTTTGCATGTGATAATAATTCTTATGGGAAAAAAAAGCTAAAAGTTAATTCACTTCAAACTATTAACAATATTCTGGAAATTTATACCAAAAGACAAAAACATATAGTTTTTAAAAATTTTAATCTCTAAATTATTAATAAATCAGTGTTTGTGGATAATATACACTAAATTTAGAAAAAATAGGAGTTTCTTTTTGGAAGGAGGTAGGTTTTTCCAGCGAAACTATTTAAGGTATGGAGAACACCTTCATATTTCTCTGACACAGCCTGAAACAAGGAGAATGAAACTTGAAAAATATATTTTAGTGATTCATCAGGTTTCCCCACGTCTCATTTTCTAATACCCAAATATTCTCTTTGGGAATGCATAAAATATCCTCATTCATGGAAATTTCGTCTTCTGCAATTTGTAAATGGCCTAATTCTTCTGTGTGCTGATTTGTCAGTGTTTTTGCTTATGATTCTAATAATTCTTCCTATAAATTTCAGTGTATGAAATTATAGTGCTTTTGCTCAAAATACATGATATTTCCAGCTCAACTGCAAGGAAATTTATTAGCCAACATAACTGGATCTTGAGTGTGCTCCAGGTACCACATGTCAGGTGTTTAATGATGCTATCAAGAACTCATGTGTTCTTTTGGTCTTTCAACTTGAATTCCATATCCTAGATATCATTCAAAGGCTGGCCTTCTTGTAACTGCAAGTTAGTTTCCAAAGGTATTTGAGGGTTATTTATTAAATTCCATACAAAGAGAGCATGAGAACATGTGAAAGAAAAAAACTGTATTTCTCTCAAAGCCTAAGACTGAAATCATTCTCTCCTCTTGAAAATAAAACTTAAGTCAAAGTTTCATTCTGGTTCAACAATAGCTAAAAATGGAGATGCCAGGTACTTGGATAGTCTGGTTAGAATACCCTTTGGAGAGGAGAATTTGTGTGGGTGTCCATTAAAAAAAAAAAATCAGAACTCAGTTTCAAAGGAGTAAGGCAATGTGGGATTGTTCCAAGGTACAGCGATTTCATAAAATCTGTTTTATAAGATTCAAGTTCATATAACATACCTATGACCTTCCTTTGGCTTGTACTGTCTTCTGAAAGTCAGCTAAAGGTAGTCAATAGAGAAATAATGAACAGAAAATCAGTGCCAAGAATGGAGGGTAGGGACTAATTTTGCAAGTGATCATTCCATTAACACAGATTTTTGTGTTATAAGAACTTTGCTATCTTACCAATCTTCCAACACAGGAAAGATTCTTTATCAAGAACCTCCTACATTTCAGATATATTATGTGCTTGTGGTTTATCCATTCCAAAGGAAAATACACTAGCAATGTGTACTGCATGTCAATAAATAATGCAGCAATCGACAATCCAAGATACTCATCTACATTTGAGCTACAGAAATAACGAAAAACAATTTTTTCACACATAGAAAGGGAATGAATCGGGGCACTCTCTATGATAGTAGAGTGTCTGAGAATCAACAAAGGATGTTAGGTCACTGAAAAAAGCTCTGTCCTTGGTACTTTTCTCTGGCCCAGGAAATGACACATATAATGACACTGGGTGACAAAACTTACTCAAGTTTGTAGGGGAACTATATTATACCTGTTTCTTACTTGGGTGACTTCAGTTTTTCTGAATTCTCATTTGATATGCACCATTTGTGAACCCTTGTAAAAATGAGTCATGTTCTAGAAGATTTCTTTTGTATCTTGCAGTTTGAGAGCTAAGTTGAACTGATGAACAAAGATAGTGGGAAAAAATTGGCTTTTTAAATATACATCAAGGTCTGAATCTATGAAAGGAGATGACCCTCAGAAATGATATATTGTTTTTCAAGGGTAACAATTAGAAAGGTGAATGTCAGTGGTGACAGATACAAGGCAGGGACATCAACCAGCGGCCTCAATGCCTTTGTCCTTGATCACAAACTAACAAACACCAGGTAAGGACTAAGGAATGTGAGATTCTGACAAGTAACTTTACATATAACTGAAGAGAGTGTAAATGAAGGTCAAAATGGTATATCAAAAGAAACGAACCTCTAGAGCCTGGTGACTAAGGCAACAGGTACTGAGGCTCAGAATAAAAGAATCGTGGAAATACTCCCCTAGTATGCCTAGCAACATGTTCTGCCTTTGTTTTTGACTGTTTACTTTATCCTTTAGCTTTGTATGAATAGAACCACGCAGGGTATGTTGCATTTAGGAAGAGATTGTGCTGGGTGGGGGTGAGGTTTAACAAGTACTTAGTAAAAGTATTGATCTGTTCCCTTGGTACCAGTAATTGGGCTGGATTGTGTGAAACGACTGAAGTTGACTCTATTTTAGAGTTTTTGTGATGCTATAGGAAAGGATAAAAATTCTCCTCTCTCATTTCCCACAAGATATTTTTTAATATTATAGTTAAATCCATTTTTATTTTTTAATTTATTTATTTTAATTGGAGGCTAATTACTTTACAATATTGTGGTTTTTGCCATACATTGACATGAATCAGCCACAGGTGTGCATGTGTCCCCCATCCTGAAACCCCCTCCCCCCTCCCTCCCCATCTCATCCCTCAGGGTTGTCCCAGTGCACCGGCTTTGAGTGCCCTGTTTCATGCATCGAACTTGGACTGGTCATCTATTTCATGTATGGTAATTTACCTGTTTCAATGCTGTTCTCTCAAATCATCCCACCCTCGCCTTCTCCCACATAGTCTAAAAGTCTGTTCTTTATATTTGTGTCTCTTTTGCTGTCTCGCATATAGGGTCTGTAATAGGCTCCAGTTTCATCCACCTCATTAGAACTGACTAAAATGTGTTCTTTTTAATAGCTGAGTACTATTCCATTGTGTATATGTACCAGAGCTTTCTTATCCATTCATCTGTTGATGGACATACAGGTTGCTTTCATGTCCTGGCTATTGTAAACAGTGCTGCAATGAACATTGGGGTACACGTGTCTCTTTCAGTTTTGGTTTCCTCACTGTGTATGGCCAGGAGTGGGATTGCTGGGTCATATGGCAGTTCTATTTACAGTTTTTAAAGTAATCTCCACACTGTTCTCCACAGTGGCTGTACTAGTTTGCATTCCCACCAACACTGTTAAGAGGGTTCCCTATTCTCCATACCTTTTCCAACATATATTGTTGGTAGACTTTTTGAGAGCAGCCATTCTGATTGGCATGAGATGATACCTCACTGTGGTTTTGACTCATATTTCTCTGAAAGTGAGTGAGGTTGAGCATCTTTTCATGTGTTTTTTAGCCATCTGTATGTCTTTGGAGAAATGGCTGTTTATTTGGCCCATTTTTTGGTTGGGTCATTTATTTCTCTAATATTGAGCTGCTTGTATATTTTTGAGATTCCTTCTTTGTCAGTTGCTTCTTTTGCTATTATTTTCTCCCAATCTGAGGGCTGTCTTTTCACCTTGCTTATAGGTTCCTTCATTATGCAAAAGCTTTTAAGTTTAATTAGGTTCCATTTGTTTATTTTTGCTTTCATTTCCATACTCTGGGAGGTGGGTCATAAAGGACCTTGCTGTGATTTATGTCAGAGAGTGTTTTGCCTATGTTTTCCTCTAGGAGTTTTATAATTTCTGGTCTTACACTAGATCTTTAATCTATTTTGAGTTTATTTTTGTGTATGATGTTAGAAAGTGTTCTAGTTTCATTCTTTTACAAGTGGTTGACCAGTTTTCCCAGCACCACTTGTTAAAGAGATTGTCTTGTCTCCCCATTGTATATTTTTGCCTCCTTTGTCAAAGATAAGGTGACCACAGGTGTTTGGATTTATCCCTGGGCTTTCTATTTTGTTCCACTGATCTATATTTCTTTCTTTGTACCAGTACCATACGGTCTTGAAGACTGTTACTCTGTAGTATAGCCTGAGGTCAAGCAGGTTGTTTCCTCCAGTTCCATTCTTCTTTCTCAAGGTTTTTTTGGCTATTCAAGATTTTTTTTTGTATTTTTATGTTATTTCTATTTTTATTTTGCATTTTTTATTTATTTGAGATTTTTTTGTATTTTGTATTTTTATTTTTTATTTTATTTTTATTTATTTTATTTTTTATGTTTTATTTTGTATTTTTTATTTTTTGTATTCTCATACAAACTGTGAAATTATTTGCTCTAGTTCTGTGAAAAATACCGTTGGTAGCTTGATAGAGATTGCATTGAATCTATAGATTGCTTTGCATAGTGTACTCATTTTCACTATATTGATTCTTCTGATCCATGAACATGGTATATTTCTCCATCTATTTGTGTCATATTTGATTTGTTTCATCAGTGTTTTATAGTTTTCTATATAAAGATCTTTTGTTTCTTTATGTAGATTTATTCCTAAGTATTTTATTCTTTCCATCACAATGGTGAATAGGATTCTTTCTCTTTTCTCATTGTTAGTGCATAGGAATGCAAAGGATTTCTGCATATTAATTTTGTATCCTGCAACTTAACTGTATTCATTGATTACTCTAGTAATTTTCTGGTGGTGTCTTTAGGGTTTTCTACATAGAGGACCATGTCATCTGCAAACTGTGAGAGTTTTACTTCTTCTTTTCCAATCAGGATTCCTTTTATTTCTCTTTCTTCTCTGATTGCTGTTGCTAAAACTTCCAAAACTATGTTGAATAGTAGTAGTGAAAGTGAACACCCTTGTCTTGTTCCTGACTTACGGGGAAATGCCTTCAATTTTTAGCCATTGAGGATAATGTTTGCTGTGGGTTTATTATATATGGCTTTTATTATGCTGAGATATGTTTCTTCTATGCCTGCTTTCTGGAGAATTTTTGTCATAAATGAGTGTTGAATTTTTTCAAAGACTTTATTTGCATCTATTGAGATAATCATACAGTTTTTGTCTTTCAATTTGTTAAGGTGGTGTATCATATTGATTGATTTGCAAATACTGAAGAATCTTTGCATCCCTGGGATAAATCCCACTTGGTCATTTTGTATGATCTTTTTAATATGTTGTCGGATTCTGCTTGCTAGAATTTGTTGAGGATTTTTGAATCTCATCAGTCTTATTGGCCTGTAGCTTTCTTTTTTGTGGCATCTTTGCCTGATTTTGGTATTAGGGTGATGGTGGCCTTATGGAATGAGTTTGGGAGTTTACCTTCCTCTGCAATTTTCTGGAAGAGTTTGAGTAGGTTAGGTGTTAGCTCTTCTCTAAATTTTTCATAGAATTCCCCTGTGAAGCCATCTGCTCCCGGGCTTTTGTTTGTTGGAAGATTTCTTATTACAGTTTTGATACCTGTGCTTCTGATGGGTAAGATTTTCTATTTCTTCTTGGTTTTGGAAGGTTATACTTTTCTAAGAATTAGTCCATTTCTTCCTGGAATGTGAAGTCAAGTGGGGCTTAGAAAGCATCACTATGAAGAAAGCTAGTGGATGTGATGGAATTCCAGTTGAGCTATTTCAAATCCTGAAAGATGATGCTGTGAAAGTG
Source organism: Odocoileus virginianus (assembly GCF_023699985.2). Taxonomy (NCBI): domain Eukaryota; kingdom Metazoa; phylum Chordata; class Mammalia; order Artiodactyla; family Cervidae; genus Odocoileus; species Odocoileus virginianus. The sequence goes on from NC_069676.1 coordinate 83,755,221, forward strand.
CTGCACTCAATATGCCAGCAAATTTGGAAAACTCAGCAGTGGCCACAGGACTGAAAAAGGTCAGTTTTCATTCCATTCCCTAAGAAAGGCACACCCAAAGAATGCTCAAACTACCACACAATTGCACTCATCTCACACACTAGTAAAGTAATGCTCAAAGTTCTCCAAGCCAGGCTTCAGCAATACATGAACTGAGAACTTCCAGATGTTCAAACTCGTTTTAGAAAAGGCTGAGGAACCAGAGATCAAATTGCCAATATCTGCTGGATCATCAAAAAAGCAAGAGAGTTCCAGGAAAACATCTATTTCTGCTTTATTTTCTATGCCAAAGCCTTCGACTGTGTGGATCACAATAAACTGTGGAAAATTCTGAAGGAGATGGGAATGCCAGACCACCTGACCTGCCTCTTGAGAAACCTGTATGCAGGTCAGGAAGCAACAGTTAGAACTGGATATGGACCAACAGATTGGTTCCAAATAGGAAAAGGAGTACGTCAAGGCTGTATATTGTCACCTTGCTTATTTAACTTATATGCAGAGTACATCATGAGAAACACTGGGCTGGAAGAAGCACAAGCTGGAATCAAGATTGCCGGGAAAAATATCAATAACCTCAGATATGCAGATGACACCACCCTTATGGCAGAGAGTGAAGAGGAACTAAAAAGCCTCTTGATGAAAGTGAAAGAGAGTGAAAAAGTTGGCTTAAAGCTTAACATTCAGAAAACTAAGATCTTGGCATCTGGTCCCATCACTTCATGGGAAATAGATGAAGAGACAGTAGAAACAGTGTCAGACTTCATTTTTTTGGGCTCCAAAATCACTGCAGATGGTGACTGCAGCCATGAATTTAAAAGACGCTTACTCCTTGGAAGGAAAGTTATGACCAACCTAGATAGCATATTAAAAAACAGAGACATTACTTTGCCAACAAAGGTCTGTCTGGTCAAGGCTATTGTTTTCCAGTGGTCATGTATGGATGTAAGAGTTGGACTGTGAAGAAAGCTGAGCATTGAAGAATTGATGCTTTTGAACTGTGGTGTTGGAGAAGACTCTTGAGAGTCCCTTGGACTGCAAGGAGATCCAACCAGTCTATCCTGAAGGAGATCAGTCCTGGGTGTTCATTGGAAGGACTGATGCTGAAGCTGAAGCTCCAGTAATTTGGCCACCTGATGCGAAGAGATGACTCATTAGAAAAGACCCTGATGCTTCGAGGGATTGGGGGGAGGAGGAGAAGGGGATGACAGAGGATGAGATGGCTGGATGACATCACCGACTCCATGGGCATGAGTTGGAATAAACTCCAGGAGTTGGTGATGGACAGGGAGGCCTGGTGTGCTGTGATTCATGGGGTCGCTAAGAGTCAGACACGACTGAGCAACTGAACTGAACTGAACTTCCAAGTTGTCCATTTTATTGGCATATAGTTGCTTATAGTAATCTCTTAAGATCCTTTGTATTTCTGTGTTGTCTGTTGTGATTTCTCCATTTTCATTTCTAATTTTGTTGCTTTGATTCTTCTCCCTTTTTTTCTTGAAGAGTCTGGCTAATGGTTTGTCTATTTTATTTATCTCCTCAAAGAACCAGCTTTTAGTTTTGTTGATTTTTGCTATAGTCTCCTTTGTTTCTTTTTCATTTATTTATGCTCTAATTTTTAAGATTTCTTTCCTTCTACTAACCCTGGGGTTCTTCATTTCTTCTTTTTCTAGTTGCTTTATGTGTAAAGTTAGGCTATTTATTTGATTTTTCTCTTGTTTCTTGAGGTAAGCTTGTATTGCTATGAGCCTTACCCTTAGCACTGCTTTTACTGAATCCCATAGGTTTTGGGTTGTCGTATTTCCATTTTCATTTCTTCTTATGCATATTTTGATTTTCTTTTTGATTTCTTCTGTGATATGTTGCTTACTTAGAAGTCTGTTGTTCAGCCTCCATATGTTTGTATTTTTAATAGTTTCTATCCTATAGTTGACATTTAATCTTAGCGCACTGTGATCAGAAAAGATGCTTGAAATGATTTCAGTTTTTCTGAATTTATCCAAGTTAGATTTATGGCCCAGGATGTGATATATCCTGGAGAATATTCCATGTATACTTGAGAAAAAGGTGAAATTCATTGTTTTTGAGTGAAAAGTCCCATAGATATCAATTAGGTCTAACTGGTCCAGTGTATCATTTAAAGTTTGTGTTCCCTGCTAATTTTCTCTTTGGTTGATCTATCCATAGGTGTGAGTAGGGTATTAAAAAAAATTAAAAAAATTAAAAAAAATAAAGTCTCCTACTATTATTGTGTTACTGTTATTTCCCCTTTCATACTTGCTAGCATTTGCCTTATGTATTGAGGTGCTCCTATGTTGTCTGCATATATATTTATAATTATTATATCTTCTTCTTGGATTAATCCTTTAATCATTATGTAGTGTCTTTCTTTGTCTCTTTTCATGGTGTTTATTTCAAAGTCTATTTTATCTGATATGAGTATTCCTACTCCTGCTTTCTTTTGGTCTCTGTTTGCATGAAATATCTTTTTCCAGCCCTTCACTTTCAGTCTCTATGTGTCCCTTGGTTTGAGGTGTTTCTCTTGTAGACAGCATATATAGGGGTCTTGTTTTCGTATCCATTTAGTCAGTGTTTGTCTTTTCGTTGGGGCATTCAACCCATTTACATTTAAGGTTATTATTGAAAAGTATGATCTTTTTGCCATTTACTCTGTTGTTTTGGGTTTGAGTTTATAAACCATTTTAGTGTTTCCTGTCTAGAGAAGATCCTTTAGCATTTGTTGGAGAGCTTGGTTTGGTGGTGCTGAACTCTCTCAGCTTTTACTTGTCTGTAAAGCTTTTGATTTCTCCTTCATATCTGAATGAGATCCTTGCTGGGTATAGCAATATGAGTTGTAGGTTTTTCTCTTTCATCACTTTAAGTATGTCCTGCCATTCCCTTCTGGCCTGAAGAGTTTCTATGGAAAGATCAGCTGTTACCCTTATGGGGATCCCCTTGTGTGTTATTTGTTGCTTTTTCCTTGCTTCTTTTGACATTTGCTGTTTGTGTTTGATCTTAGTTTCAGTATAGGTATGGAGGCTTTTGGGTGAGCTCTTGTATATTAACTCCTGGAATTAGGAGTTCTCTGATGTTCTCAAGTTCTGGAGTTAAGCCTCCTGCCTCTGGTTTTCAGTCTTATTCTTACAGTAGCCTCAAGACGTCTCCATCCATATGGCACAGATGATAAAATGTCTAGGTTAAAGGTGAAACAATTCTCCAAAAGCAAGGGACACCCCAAGAGGTTCACAGAGTTACATGGAGAAGAGAAGAGGGAGGAGAGATATAGAGGTGACCAGGAGGAGAAGAGGGGGAGTCAGAAGGGGAGAGAGCAATCTAGCCAGTAATCAATGTTGTGGGGAGTGAGGAACACTGCAAAGAAATATTGCTGGCATGTATGGGGAGTGTCACAGTATATGGATCACGCTAGTTTGCCCCAGCTCAGGCACCAGGGTGCTCTGCAGGGCACCTGCATTTCGTGCACTTCCCACTGCATTCTCGTGCACTACCCGCGAACCTAAGCTGCTCAGGTTCTCAGGTACTCCGCAAGCGCACAGACTCAGTTAGGCAAGCACTTTGTGTCCTTCCGAAATCCAAGCAGCTCGTGCAGCCAGGTGCTTGGTGAGCGTGTTGTCCCAGGTGGGCCATGTGTCTTAACCACCTACACAGACCCACTCAGTCTCCCAGGGGCACAGTGAGCAGACCATCTCAGGGGTGTCGTGTGTCTCCTCTGGGGAGCTGATCTCTGGCTGCGAACCTCCTGGCAGAGTCAACCGTCCAGGATCCCAGGAAGATGTGGTTAGCAACTGGGAGCCTGCTCACAGTTTGGTGGAGGATGCCGGTATCTGGGGCCGAGATTGGAGCAGCCTCTTGCCTTCTGGCTCTGGCTGTTGCTCACCTGCCTCTCTGCCTCTGGTGGGGTGAGGGGCCTGTATGCAGCTGGCTACCTCTCCTTTGGTATTTGCTCAATTCTTTGTTCTGTGAGAAGGCCAGGCTGCCAGTTAGAGCTTTTCCCAGGAAAGTTCTCTTTTTTTAATCTCTCTGGCGATCCCACAGTTTGGGTTGCTATCTCACGTTAGCCCTCTCAGATTGTCCTCAGGGCATTCAGGCCTTGTCCTTACCCTAAGCACCAATGATGCAGCCTGCACCTCCATGTCCAGCCCTTAAATCTATTTCTCACTTCTACTGTATAATCGTAAGGGATTTGATTTAGGTCATATGTGAATGGTCTAGTGGTTTTACCCATTTTCTTCAATTTAAGTCTGAATTTGGCAATAATTCAGGAGTTCATGATCTGAGCCACAGTCAGCTTCCAGTCTTGTTTTTGATGACTGGATAGAACTTCTCCATCTTTGGCTGCAAAGAATATAATCAATCTGATTTTGGTGTTGATCATCTGGTGATGTCCATGTGTAGAGTCTTCTCTTGTGTTGTTCGAAGAGGGTGTTTGCTATGACCAGTGCATTCTCTTGGCAAAACTCTATTAGCCTTTGCCCTGCTTCATTCTGTACTCCAAGGCCAAATTTGCCTGTTACTCCAGGTGTTTCTTGACTTCCTACTTTTGCATTCCAGTCCCCTATAATGGGGCTTCCTGGTGGCTCAGACAGTAAAGCATCCGCCAGCAATGCAGGAGACCAGGGTTTGACCCCTGGGTAGGGAAGATCCCCTAGAGAAGGAAATGGCAACTCACTCCAATACTCTTGCCTGGAAGATCCCATGGATGGGGGATCCTGGTGGGCTCCATGGGATTGTAAAGAGTCAACACAACTGAGCAACTTCACTTTTCTTTTCCCCTATAATGAAAAGGACATCTTTTTTGGGTGTTAGTTCTAAAAGGTCTTGTAGGTCTTCATAGAACTGTTCAACTTCAGCTTCTTCAGCATTACTGGTTGAGACATAGACTTGGATTACCGTGATATTGAATGGTTTGCCTTGGAAACAAACAGAGATCATTCTGTTGTCTTTGAGATTGCATACAAGTACTGCATTTCAGACTCTTTTGCTGACCATGAAGGCTACTCTATTCTTTCTAAGAGATTCCTGCCCACAGTAGTAGATATAATGGTCATCTGAGTTAAATTCACCCATTCCAGTCCATCTTAGTTCACTGATTCCTAAAATGTCAATGTTCACTCTTGCCATCTCCTGTTTGACTGCTTCCAATTTGCTTTGATTCATGGACCTAACATTCCAGGTTCCTATGCAATATTGCTCTTTACAGCATTGGACCTTGCTTCTATCAACAGTCCCATCCACAACCGGATGTTAATTTTGCTTTGGCTCCATCCCTTCATTCTTTCTGGAGTTATTTCTCCACTGATCTCCAGTAGCATACTGGACACCTACTGACCTGGGGAGTTCCTCTTTCAGTATCGTATGTTTTTGTCTTTTCAAGCTGTTCATGGGGTTCTCAAGGCAAGGATGCTGAAGTGGTTTGCCATTCCCTTCTCCAGTGGACCACATTCTGTCAGATGTCTCCACCATGACCCGTTCATCTTGGGTGGCCCCATACAGCATGGCTTAGTTTCACTGAGTTAGACAAGGCTGTGATTCACGTGATCAGATTGGCTAGTTGTCTGTGATTGCAGTTTCAGTCTACCTGCCCTCTCTCAGCGCCTGCCATCTTACTCGGGTTTCCCTTACCTTGGTTAGGGGGTATCTCCTCACTGCTGCTGCTCCTGACCTTGGATGGGGGATATTTCCTCTTGGAAGCTGCTCCTACACCATGCAGCCGCCACTCCTCTGCCTTCTTATTTTATTCTTATCTGAAGGTCTCTTCTCAGTAGCCATCATAGTCTCCTTAGCATACTTAAATTTAAGGGGAAAAACAAGTCTAGATAAAGAGAATGGAACTAGGGTACAAAAGGTTGGAGGGGACTAAAGTACAGGTTAAGAAATGTAGCTTATTCTGTTCACACTGGGGATATGTGCATGTAAGAAATGAGGCAGAAATTGATTTGTGGAGCCCCTCTCTAGTACTAATCTGCTTTGGGAACCTTCTGATTCTTTGTCCCTAGTTAGTTTTCTTGATATCTACTTGCACATTTCTGCTCATCTCAATGACTCTTTTCCTGATGAAATGTTCACCCTATAACACATGAAGTTTAACATATAAAAATCAGAGAGCTTGAAACTTATCGCTTGCTGATTTCCTGAGACCATGAAAAGTGTTTTACATTATTGACTCATTCAATCCCTGTAACAACACCTAGAAATAAGCAACTCTGTTTCACAAATGATAAAACCATGGCACAGAGAGACTAAGAAACATGCTTAAATCACGAATCATTAAGTGGCAGAGTTGAGAGTCCAAACCAGATGGACTGGCATCAAAGGTGATTCTAGTAGCCACCACAATACAGAACCAAAGAGCCTTTCTGTATACTATTTGCCAGTGAGAAATTTTCTAAGTTTGAATATTTTTGTCATATTTGTTCCTTCTAAAAAATAGGTGGTCATTTTATTCTATTCCTCACTTTTATTTTTGCAGGATTCTCAAAAATAAGCCAACCTACTGCTCAGTTTCTTCGAGGTTACAGAAGACTGAAGGTGGGAAATCTACAATTGCTGTACAATTATCAATTTCCATTTAGGAAGTTTCTGTACTTACCAGGATGTCAATTAGATTATTAATTCTTTACAATCTAGTATATTAAAAACCGTAAACCAAAAATCTAATTCAAGGAAGATAAAGAGACACCTGGTGGCCTAATTCCAGGTATATGTTATCAGATAACTCCTGAGGGATCCCAGTTTCATCATTTGTAAATAGTGGAATAAGAGTAGCTAAAATTTAAAGATGCTACCAGAACTAAAATGTGATGAGTTTGTACATCACTGGAACTTGTTTTGTTTTGTTTTAGTAGAAATACCTTCCTTATTCAGGAATCTTAAAACTAGACTAGACAATATATAACAGAATTTTTCTGTTGAGGGAAAAAACAAAAACAAAAAAACCAACCCTATGTTAAGTTGTTTCACAACATTTCTCTACTGAGGATACTATATAACATTCTTTTATATCTTTGGAAAGTGAACCATTTCTCTAAGAAATTTTGATTTCTTGATACTCTGTTAAATATTTTTAAAAGCAAATTACAATTTGAAGGAAAATAAATAACAACTTTTTTAAGCAGGCCAAAGAAGCCACAATCATGCTAGGGTTTATGATGACATAAACTTTTCCTAGACACTAAAGCAAGACATTGCTCCTAGCACTCTACCATCTGCTGCAGATATTTTAAAATTCTAAAGCACTAACAATGATGCAATTTGCTACATTTTGAGCTGCATTTTACAACTCTCTCTTTGCTGAATTACTATTGATGACATTAAAACCCTTTACAAATCAAGACAACACATTTGCTTGCTTTTGCCACCAAAGAGCTGTCAGCTACTCTCTTTCTCTGGAAGTTTACCTGCCACCTCCCTCATGGTCAGCAATGCTTAAACCTTTTTAGAGAATGCTAACCTTTTTAGACACATAACACATTATTTCCTATGTTACACATTGCTCACAAGAAAAACTACAAAGGGAGAGGACATTAACTTAAAGAAGGAGTAATCTGTGAAGCAAAGTGCACAAGTTTCTTTTATTTTAATTTTTTCATCTTCTCATAAATACTGGGGAGCTATCCCCAGCTTTTGGGAACAAAGGATCGAGAGTTACTGAAATAAGGTATACGATATAGGAAGACCAAGGATCTAAAACATGTCTTTGTGCAGAGATGTAAAACCTGAGAAATACTCAAAAAAAAAAAAAAAAAAAAGAAAGAAAGAAAAAGCTGCCTCAATGAAGAACAAAATGACAAGTGTTAAAATGTAAATACTTGATAAAGATTTAATAGTTTCCTTTTTCTACTGACAGTTGAACAAGTTGGATAGCTTCACAGATAGGTAGGTTCTAATAACTCCAATTTCAAATTATTTTCAGCCAGTGATAGTGTGATACTGGACTCTCTGCAAAAATGTTCACTTACAGGGATAGGAGGAATAAAAAATGCTGACAACAATGAAAGTTTCAGCTCAACTCAACACCTGATGACTGGTCACCACTTTCAAACTTCAGAAATTATTAGCAGCTGTTACGTTCTAAAAGTAACTAAAATATTCAATCACTTGCCCTGGAAAAACAACACACATCAAAAAAAAAATAAAATAACAGGATAAACTATGTCTTCATTCATTTTAAAGGACATATTTTATATTTTCATCTAACTGAAAACAATCATTTGGCATTCTTCGTTAGCTTCCTAGCCTTTTGTTTCCCTTAATACTAGACTCTTTAAAAAATATCTTCTTCTTACACACAAATTCCTCCTATTTCTACTATATTTCATTACTGAAATAACTTAAACTATTATTATACCTGTTATAAAGGCTACATCTACAACAGTCCTGAATTTGTAGATACTTAACATATTTAATTAGACAGAAATATATTTGAATTTTGATGTTAATAATTTACAGATACCTGTCTAATTCCCTTTAAATTATTTTGTAAAACAAAAATTATTTCACAGAAAAGGTGTGATACTTAAAAAAATTACTTCCTTTTTAAAATTTCAGGATAAGGGAAAAAATTGTTTATGCCACCTAACACCCTTCCTTCAATGTCGTACGGCACAAAGTGAGGGAAAGGTGAGTGAGGGAAAGGTAAGTGAGGGAAAGGTAGGTGACTTCACAAACAACCCTGAGAGCTGAGTCACCACACTTGGAAGTGGCAAACTGTCATCTTATTTTTATTACTGAACACTTAGTGAAAGTGGAAGAGAGGTGAGGTTATAAGCAGCTGGCCAGGCTGGATGTGAATGATTCACCTGGAGGAAAGGCACAGATGTAGTTTGTTACAAGAGCAAGATATCTGAAAGAGACTCTATCATAAGGTCCCTCACGAGTCTTTCCCCAGACAACTATCCTTTCTCCAAAGACCCTCTTGCTCATAAACAACAGTAGAAATGACAACAGTAACAATATCCACTGTGCATCCAGTAAATGCTAGATCCTAAGACAGATACTTCTCATATATAATTTCTAGCCACTAACCAATCCTACAAAGTGGACACTATTACTTTTGCTCATAAATGAGAAAAATCAAACTCAGGGAGGCCAAGGCTTATCTGTGGCTTGCCCTGTTTAATACTAAGAAGTACTTCCGAATGCGTGACCTCAGAATTATCTGATATCAAAGCCCACACTCTACTCAACATACTTTGCTGCTAAATATAAAGTGGGGAACAAGCACAATGGATATATGAAATATAAATTTAGTACATAAATAGACTCACTAAATTAGAAATTTCTATGTAATATTACATATGACAGCACTTATTTTTAATGTATCACCTAAGATACTGGATAGTCTTAATGAATCAAATGAATCCTCTCTCTCCATTTCCTCACTTCATAAATGCTGAGTCAGACAGGGAACAAACTTATTCCAGTTTTTCATCAGTATCTTGGTTAGACCCAAAAGGCAGATACAGAAACACATACACACACACACACACACACACACACACGGAGTCCTGAGAGTAAGAACAAACCTTGGTTAGAAGGAGTGAAACATAGTAGGTCTTTCCAACTTCCCTAGTATCTATAATTCTAATTAATTATCCCTGACTTGTCCCTGACCAAACAGGATAAGCCAATCTCTGACCCTTGGAATTCTTTCTCTTTACTCCTGATGCACAAAAGGAAATGCTTCTAGCTTCCCTTAACTTGTCATATGCAATGGATTAGTAATAATATCCATGCAATCACTGCTGGTTTCTAATGTGGTCCTGGGTGTTTTCACACTATGTAATTATAATTTTAAATATTTCTAAAAGTTTTCTTGAGCTATGATTTCCAGCTTATAATCAATGAAGGCCAAACGTGGATCTCAAGGAATATTCCAGTTACTTGAAAAATTCATGAACTCCCTAGAAACATTATCATAGTGTGACAATCTGAGGGAAAATCCTACAACTTAATAGAATAAAGGGTCCCTAGTTATAAACAGTAAGACACACCCCATGCCTTAAGCAGTACATGTTGAAACGAAGGCCCCTTTCTCGGCAAATGAATGCTTGATGACCAGGGAAGGGGCGTTTTAAGCTAGACAATCCTTTACCTTTCATTCTGTTTTATTTCCACCTTATTTTCCTTGGTAATTACATTATAAACAGTTCATCAAGGAAATTTGTTAATATGCTACAGATGGTGAAGAGACTAGTGTTTTATTCTCCAGCATTTTGGTCACTTGCCTCATTAAAATAGGTCCCACATTACAATTAAGAAAAGGTACTTATTTTCTATTGCTCTCAAAAGAAAAAGCATCATTCATCAGTTAGAACAAAGCACTGAGAACTTGTAACATGGATTCTCTTTATGACTTTCCTTAAAACTGTATTTGACTATATCAAAGTTATTAACTTTTTAAGTGTTTAAGAATGTTAAAAGGAAGACAGTACCACCTTCCTAGAAAATTGTATAAAGCTTAGTGTATTAACATTTACAAAATAATTTGAACTCTTGAAGTTTCACAGATCTTCTAAATATTAAAATAATGTATTAATTCAATATCTACTTTTTTAATCTTTTGATTTTATTTAAAATTAATGTATTTTCTCTGAAACATAAGTAAAAATCATCTGAATAAGCTAAGTAACAGATTTCAGCATTGTCAGTAAGGCAGTTTTCCTATGCTTTGCAAATATCTTTGTCAGTCTCCTTGTTAATCATTTTACTTTATTATTTATTCCATATATATTTCCATGAAGAGTTCTTAACTTGATGAAAATCTGATTTCTTGATCCACAATCAAATCTCACTATGGCCAGCTGCTATGTCTTCATAACTGTGAAAATATTACATCTCTTTGCAAGTTGGCTCTAATACAAGAAAGGTTACTAAACTAACCCAATTAAATTGAGCATATCTGCAAGTTTAGATGATTATTGCTGTTGTCTGTGAGGGCTGGAATCCAAAGTGATGGATTGCTGGCTACCCTAGTAAAGTCTAGAGGGGAAAAATATCCCATCCTGGGTTAGCTTGAATTGGCTTACATAAAGGTTTTATGATGCAAATTGGAGATATTGGACTTAGTAACAACCTACACTATCTGTTATATTCTCCTGTCTTATAGTCACAGGAAGCTTTCTTGAGTATGACGCTTCATCCTCATTAATAAGCTCTGTGTTGTACATCTTTGTCTGATATGAAACTGCCATACCTTGTCACCAATTATAGACTCTGAAAAGACCCATCTCATTACAGTACTTAAATTGCTTGTTCCTGAAGGTGATGCTTGGTGTGTCTCTTCTGCCTTTTGTCAACAGGAAAATCACCCTTGAAGTGAATAGATGTCAGTCAAAAGCCACAAAAGGAAAGCAAAAAGAATTAATAAAAAAAAAACCTGGCTAGAATATTTATCAGCTTATTGCACAAAAAAGAATATAGATCAGACAAATAAAATGCAAGGCTAACAGAGACACTGTGAAATATTTTAATCTCGTAAAACATATCTGCCCATAAGTTTGGGACCAAACAACTATTTTGAACATGAATCACATACGTGACCCAAAGTAAATTACCATTCTGTCATTGTTGCACTATGGCATGGTGGTAAAGAATCTGCTCCCAATGCAAGAAACCTTAAAGATGCAAGTTTGATCCCTAAGTTTGAACTATCCCCTGTTATAGGAAATGGCAACCTGTTCTAGTATTACTGCCTGAAAAATTTCATGTGGAGAGGAGCCCAGTGGGCTACAGTCCATGGGGTTGTGAAGTTGGACATACCTGAGCACACACACATTGTTGCACTAAAGGATAGATACAGAATTTGAAAACAATTTTTCTCTGTTTCCCATTACATCTCTAGATGGTAGGAAACTGGGGATCATGCAAGAGAATTCTTGTCCTTGGAGAACATCACTGTGTATTATAAACTTTGTCTATAGGTGGTTTTTAGTAAATTGTGATTGACCAGTAAATTGAGATATCAATGAACAAATTGCTAGGTCAAATGGGCAAGAAGGGGCATAGCAGAGTACTTTTCTACCAAAGGAAAGCTAGCAAATTAGGCTTAAGCATATGCAAAACACATTTGAAATGCATTCAAAGAACATTCATTCCCAGGTGCAATAAAGTTCTATTTATTCTATTCCATTTCAAAAAGAAAAATTTTTTCAAAAATTCCCCTTACTAACAATAAACCCCATTATAAGCAACTGTAGGGGAAAAAATGTTTATATTTTCTTTTTTGCCTCTTTGCTTTTGGAATGTATGAGTTTATTCACAAGTTGAGCCAATGGAGACTATTTTAATGGTGGGGACTCTCCAAAGGCACTCTAGTTCAAATAACTGCCCCACACCTCCCCAGCTACAGATTTGAGTCAGCCAAGGGCAAGATGAAAAAGGCTCACAGAAATCCTCAGAAACTAGCATACAGTTCCTAGCTTAGCCCCTGGAACACAAATATATGCTATTGCTGCCGCTACTGCTAAGTAACTTCAGTCATGTCCGACTCTGTGCGACCCCATCCCTGGGATTCTCCAGGCAAGAACACTGGAGTGGGTTGCCATTTCCTTCTCCAATGCATAAAAGTGAAAAGTGAAAGTGAAGTCGCTCAGTCATGTCCAACTCTTTGCGACCCCATGGACTGCAGCCTACCAGGCTCCTCCATCCATGGGATTTTCCAGGCAAGAGTACTGGAGTGGGGAAATATATTCTAGTCTTTTACAACAGGTTTCAAAAGTATTTGTAGATCTTGTGGTATCATTCAACATACTATGCCACGTTTGGAAAGAAAATGTTCAATGCTAACACCATCAGACTTCTCCTTGATGAGAGGGTCAATGAATTAGGCTCATTCTTTTAAGAAGTCTAAAAAAAAAAAAAGAAGAAGTCTACTTAATCTACTTAACTATATCCTCAAACACCATGAGAACTCACCATCTGCATAAAGTATCCGTTTGTTTATATGTAAGTATAACAGTAAATGCACATATAAATATGTATATACACATACCCACAAGTTTTAAGAAGGAACAGAAAGAGAATAAGTATGATCAGATCACATAGAGAGCATATATGTTAAAAACCACTTGATATAAGACACTTTCACAAGACATAACACATATCTCTAGTTTGAGACTTGGTATTGCTTACACCATTTCTTCATGGAAATTTTCAGAATCTAATAATACAGCATTGAATGTGAGAGACAGAGAAAATGCTCTATTTTCCAACGCTCTCACTGTTGGAGAAAAGAGCAATGAAATTCTAATATTCTTGCTGACCTCAAAAGGGCATACTTTGCTACCCCATGGACTATATATAGCCCAACAGGCTCCTCTGTTTAAGGGATTCTCCAGGCAAGAATACTGGAGTGAGTAGCCGTTCCCTTCTCCAGAGACTGAATCCAGGTCTCTTACACTACAGGGAGATTCTTTACCATCTGAGTCACTAGGAAATCTCAAGAGTTCTTTAGCCTCCATTCAGCATATTTGAGAACTGAGAATGTTATTATTATCACTGTTTTTTTTTTTACTGTTATTCTACAAAGCTTATTGTAAACTGTAAAGAATCAAATGCTTATAAGGTTTTATTTCTGAAGTGCTATTAAAGTACTGCACTAAATATGCCAGCAAAATTTGGAAAATTCAGCAGTGGCCACAGGACTGGAAAAGGTCAGTTTCCATTCCAATCCCAAAGAAAGGCAATGCCAAAGAATGTTCAAACTACCACCCAATTGCACTCATCTCACATACTAGCAAAGTAATGCTCAAAATTCTCCAAGCCAGGATTCAACAGTACATGAACTGTGAACTTCCAGATGTTCAAGCTGGATTTAAAAAAGACAGAGGAACCAGAGATCAAATTGCCAACATCCGTTGGATCATAGAAAAAGCAAGAGAGTTCCAGAAAAACATCTACTTCTGCTTTATTGACTATGCCAAAGCCTTTGACTGTGTAGATCACAACAAACTGTAGAAAATTCTTAAAGAGATGGGAATACCAGACCAACTTAAGTGCCTGCTAAGTCTGTATGCAGGTAAAGAAGCAACAGTTAGAACTAGACATGTAACAATGGACCAGTTCAAAACTGGGAGAGGAGTACGTCAAGGATGTATATTGTCACCCTGACTTATTTAATTTGTATGCTGCTGCTGCTGCTGTGTCGCTTCAGTCATGTCTGACTCTGTGCGACCCCATAGACAGCAGCCCACCAGGCTCCCCCATCCCTGGGATTCTCCAGGTAAGAACACTGGAGTGGGTTGCCATTTCCTTCTCCAATGCATGAAAGGGAAAAGTGAAAGTGAAGTCGCTCAGTTATGTCCGACTTTTAGCGACCCCATGGGCTGCAGCCTAACTTCTATGCATATCATGTGAAATGACAGGCTGGATGAAGCACAAGCTGGAATCAGGGTTGCCAGGAGAAACAGCAATAAGCTCAGAAACACAGATGACACCACCCTTATGGCAGAAAGTGAATAACTAAAGAGTCTCTTGATGAAAGTGAAAGAGGAGAGTGAAAAATATGGCTTAAAACTCAACATTCAAAAAACTAAGATCATGGCATCTGGGTTCATCACTTCATCACTTCATGGCAAGTAGATGGGGAACAATGGAAACAGTGAGATACTTTAGGCTCCAAAATCACTGCAGATGGTGACTGCAGCCATAAAGTTAAAAGATGCTTGCTCCTTGAAAGAAAAGGTATGACCAACCTGGACAGCATATTAAAAAGCAGAGACATTACTTTGCCAACAAAGGTACACCCAGTCAAAGCTATGGTTTTTCCAGTCGTCATGTATGCATGTGAGAGTTGGACTGTAAAGAAAGCTGATTGATGAAGAATTGATGCTTTTGAACTGTGATGTTGAAGAAGATTCTTAAGAGTCCTTTGGGCTGCAAGGAGATCCAACCAGTCCATCCTAAAGGAGATCAGTCCTGAATACTCATAGGAAGGACTGATGCTGAAGCTGAAACTCCAATACTTTGGCCACCTGATTCATTGGAAAAGACACTGATGCTGGGAAAGATTGAAGGCAGGAGGAGAAGGGGACGGCAGAGGAAGAGATGGTTGGATGGCATCACCGACTCGATGGACATGAGTTTGAGTAAACTCCAGGAGTTGGTGATGGACAGGGAGGCCTGGTGTGCTGCAGTCCACGGGGTCTCAAAGAGTCGGACACGACTGAGCAACTGACTGAACTGAACTGAGCACTACAAAATAATCCAGATTTTATATCATTCAAGTTGTATTTTCTGCTTTGGTCTTGAAACTTGAATTGCTTTATTTTCAAAACACAGAAATAAAATACTTTGGTAGAGTTCAATAATTTTATAGATGACAGATCAGTTTAATGACAATACTCTAAGTCTGCCATAGTTTTGCAGTTTGGCATTAAAACTGTCTTAGAGGACACTATTTAGATGGACAGCAATATGAAAGTCACCTCCCACAATTTTTTGCAGGGGACAAACAACACTGCTTGGAGTCAGCCCTGGATAACAAGATGAGCGAGTAAGACAGCTTAAACTTCCAAGTCCCAAAGTGTAGACCCCTAAACATCTTTTATGAAACAGTTTTTAAGATGCATGGAAGTAGCTCCTGCTGTTTTTACACTGTTTTGATGTTTTAATATTAAGGAGAATAGCAAATGTAAGCAGAGGAATGTTTCCCTGAAATAGTGACTGATTCTTGAAAAGCTCTGATTGCTCTATTCTGGATATCTCGATCTGTTTCAAATACTGAGTCATATAAATGAAAACAGAGATATCTTTACTCTTACACAGGTGAAAAATAGCCACAACTGAAAATAGTCACAAAAATTTCCATTACCAGAGTGTCGTGAATATAACCTTCCTCTTACTGCATGTGTGAAGCACCATCTGATCGATGGTAAAGGACCTCAAACAACAGTTTGGTTACTTGGCTCTTTGGTTATATAGCTAATAATGAGAAATTCAAATATTAATTAAATGTAAATTAAATTAATGTAACACATGTAAATTAAATAATGTAACACTGTTTTTGAGAAACATTTTTCATTTTTTCTTTAATTCTGTACTATACAACATTCAAACTAATTTCCTTTCACTTTAATTTCTTTTATTATACAGTCTAATGGCGAAGGCACAAATAAAATGAAGTAGCAGCTTTTAAGTCCCTAATAGGAATCATTTTTAATTGAGATGGTAATTTGCTGCCCAAAATTCAAAATTGTCTTCTCATTGTAAAGGAAAAAATAATTAACTCAATGGGCTATCTCCCCCTGAAAGCTTTCATAAAGTCTATGTAATTTCTTTTTGGTTGTTTGTCACTCACATTTACATATAAAGCAATCAGTTAAAATTGTTTATTTTTATTTCCTTAATAATATGTATTTAACTTCAAAATGCAATTTAATATTTATTAGTGATCAAAATATTTTTTAATTTTATAAAGTAGTCCAGAAATTAAAGTTATCCTTTTCCTTTACTAGGTAAATCAATGTATTTTCAAAATTATTTTACTATTCATAAAGTATTTATTTAGCAAAACATTTCTGGAACAAAATAGGAATCATTTAGCTAGTATATAAAACACTGTGTATAACGTTACCAACATGAGGGAAGTTATAAGAAATCAAGAACTTCAGGGTGAACACTTCACTCTTATTTTTTGCTTTTAAGAACGAGATCCTCTTTGGTTTCTGTCAAGAATGGTTTTAATAAAACTCCTGGTTTTAGGTTTAGTTCTTACGCTAGTTCTGCCTTTACTTTATTTCAATAGCTTCTCAGTTATTAATCAACATAACTAAAAAATCACTCACAATCTTTTAAAGGATGGTGGCAACCCATTTCTGCAGTCTCAGCTGTATCCAGATTCAGACACTAACCTCACAGGAAATATATAAGAAAGTCTTTGGAAGAATGAAGAAAATAATTGTAATAAAGCTCAAGAGCATTGCATGGGAAGTATGTCCAACCCTCAAACAACAGTCAAATGACTTGGTAATTCATGTAGAATTAAGAGTATTCTCTTAGCAAATGTGTCCACCTGGTTTCCTTGGAAACCTTGATTTCTTACCAAATGACAGTGAACACCTGATTAGAAATAAGAAGAAAGTGTTAGTAGCTGATCTATTGTGAAAAAAATAAGAAAACACAATCGGACATCAGAATCATCACAGTTTACCTGTAGTCATTTACTTTAAAAGCAAACCTAACCTCAGGAGTGCTGTAACTGTCAATGTATTTAGAGTGAATACAAACACTGGTCGGCATAATTATGAGCACAGCTAGTTAGGAAAGTGTTAAGCATTACTCCTGTAGTCTATTTAATAAGGTAAAGAATGGACATTAAATTTTAGAAATGTAGCTGTGAAATAAGTAAATAATTCTAAATATTAGCTTTTAAATGGATGTTTTAGGTATTAGAAATGTTCTTATTTGTTCAGAGTATCAATTCCCCAAAATAATGTGAAGCCATCCTATTTGATAGTCAGCTTAGGTGTAAAGAACAGAACTGTATGAAGTGATATAAATGTGATTAAAAATATGAAGTCATGAAGTGGGAAGCTTTTCTTTTGTTTAGAGTACTTCAACTGCTATAGATGATAAAAATGAGCATAAAAGAATATATGTAAAAGGACATAGATATGTACATATGGCAGAGTTAAATAAGTAAAAAAAAAACAAGTCTTGATTTCTGTGTGTATAAATGAAATCAGTAAGTAAAGCAAGGTTGGTCCTACTTTAAAGGAATGCTATCTTCTTTTACAATGAGTTGTTTTGGCTTCTATGAGAAAAGCATGGCTGCCCAGGCTTTTTTTTAGGTCTCTTAATGATACTAGTTACTCTTCACAAAGTAATATAGTATGCTTTTTTGCAATTTTGCTCCAAAGTCACTTTTTCACATTTTTACTCAATTGTCATTTTCCTACACCTTAATTCTACTAATCCTAAATTGTAAATATATAAAATATATATAATAAAATATATACATATATATTGTAGTTAAATCAGGGTTTAATAAAATCAACTCATTACATTTTTAATTTTTTGTTACAGAAAATTCCAAATCTATGTTGAAAACTAGAAAGATAGGCTAATAAGCCACCTTATATCAATATCCATTCATTTCTCCCCAAGCCCAAATTATTTTGAAGCACTTTCCAGACATCTGGCTTCAGGGGCCAAGATGTAGTAAGAAAAAGAACTATTCAATATTTCTGAAAATACATAAAATTGAACTTTTTAAAATGGCTGATCTGTCAAAATTAATAAAAAATGAAATTTATTTATTTTTTAATATTTAGTGTTATTTTATTTTTTTACCAATTATTTTTTATTAGCTGGAGGCTAATTACTTTACAATATTGTAGTGGTTTTTGTCATACATTGACATGAATCAGCCATGGATTTACATGTGTCCCCATCCTGAACCCCCCTCCCACCTCCCTCTCTACCCGATCCCTCTGGGTCTTCCCAGTGCACCAGCCCCGGAGCACTTTCCGAACACCAACCTTTTGCACAACAAAGGAAACTATAAGCAAGGTGAAAGGACAGCCTTCAGAATGGGAGAAAATAATAGCAAATGAAGAAACAGACAAAGGATTAATCTCAAAAATATACAAGCAACTCCTGCAGCTCAATTCCAGAAAAATAAATGACCCAATCAAAAAATGGGCCAAAGACCTAAACAGACATTTCTCCAAAGAAGACATACAGATGGCTAACAAACACATGAAAAGATGCTCAACATCACTCATCATCAGAGAAATGCAAATCAAAACGTCAATGAGGTACCATTACACGCCAGTCAGGATGGCTGCTATCCAAAAGTCTACAAGCAATACATGCTGGAGAGGGTGTGGAGAAAAGGGAACCCTCTTACACTGTTGGTGGGAATGCAAACTAGTACAGCCACTATGGAGAACAGTGTGGAGATGCCTTAAAAAACTGGAAATAGAACTGCCATATGACCCAGCAATCCCACTCCTGGGCATACACACTGAGGAAATCAGTTCTGAAAAAATGAAATTTAAAAAGTAAGAAACCAAAGTGTAGCAAGAGTATAAATCATTTAGAGTAAACAAATATCTAGAGCCTGAAACATGGGTAAGAGTGTTAAGAGTTGTGGTTATGTGTTGAGATGAGCAAATAAATTTCATCCATAGAAAAGAGGCATTTACCGGTCTGATAACAAATCTGGCAAAGCTTTGTAAAGATGGGAAGAAATTCAGAAGGTAAAACAATAATATAATTAATAAATGCTGAAAGTCTCTCTTTACAGCTCTCTTTCTATCCCTCTACTTCTCCAGGCCAAAGTATAGCCTCCTCAGAATCAGAGCATTCTCTGTGAATAGAATGACTGCTGCCCTTTGAAGTATGAACAGTGACTTTCTGACACAGAACATCTGATGGAGGTGAATGTGCCCCCTTTTAAATCAGTGTCTAGCAGAGAGAGATGTCAAGATCTTTGACACCATGTAGTATTCAGCATCATTCCTCAATGTCCTCAACGACCTTTTTTTTTCCCCCAAGGTTCACTTTACAGAGGAATTTGGGGGGTGGACAACTGTCTCACTGTCTACTTGTGACTTGTTTTTATGAATTATCTTCAGGCAGTTTTAAGTTACAAATATTTTTCTTCTTCCTACTTTTGTAACTTCAGAAACATACTATGTGATCATCAAGCTTAATTACTATGACTCTGCCTCAGCCTACAGAATGAAAATAAACACACTTTTTATGTCCACAGAAGTAAGGCATTACTATATCAATTATGATTACTAAAGATATGTTTCTGGGGTACTGTCTGTATTGAGTAATAGTGTCTGGACATTATTAATTCCTCTATTTTAGAAGGAGTTTTTATCTGACAATATTTAACAATTAACGCTCTAACGGTTGTTAAGAATGAGAGAGCAGCCAGTGTATTCAAGGTGTCTAGTTCAAAATCAGCTGGAACACAGTATACAGGAAGAAGAAAATATAATGATTGAACCATGTTTTATTCATGCAATAGAATACTAGTCAACATTTTCAATGAGTTAACCAGAGAAGGAACTAGACTAGATGCCTCATCAGGATGTAGAGATATTGGACCCATCATAACACTGCTGGTGGGAATGAAAAATGGTATAGCCACTTTGGAAACATAACTTTCTCTATATAATAAATATAGAATTATAATATGATGCCACAGTTCCATTCCCAGGAATATACACTAGAGAAATAAAAAATATATTTCTAAAAAAATGCATATGTATGTTCATAACAGCATTTCTCATAATAGGCAAATGGTGGAAAAGACCCAAATGCATTCTGAATGATAAAAGGATAAAAAAATGTGATATGTCCATTCAGTACAATAATATTGTCAACAAAAGGACAAAAAGTACTGATACACACTACAGTATTAATGAACACTTAAAAATTTGTGCTAGATGCATGTAGCCAATCACAAAAGACCATGTGTATATTATTTCATTTATAGAAAACATCCAGAATAGGCAAATCTATGGAGGTAGAGAATAGACTCTTGCCTAGATCTGGTGATGTTGAGGAGGAATGGAGAGTGATCACTAATAGATACAGATTTCTCTCCCAGAGGACAAACATGTTTCAAAATTAGGCTGTGATGATGAACACACATCTTGTGAAGAGACTAAAAAGCACTAAACTGTATACTTTAAACAGGTAGATCATATGGTGATAAATCAAACATCATTAAAATTGTTATAAATGCATCAGGATCATATAAACCAGTTTTGTATTTGTACATATACAAAAGGACTTGCATTAATGAAAAAGTAAGAAGGGATCCAGCTGCTATTTTTTTAATATACAGTGTTAACATTTCTTAAATGTGAAGTGTAGATACACTGTGTCTATTAATAATATTTTTTGTTCTTTTTAAAGTTTTACATCAAAGTTCATACCAACATTAAATATTAAAAACAGATTTAAAAACCAACAAACAGGAGTAGGTGTTTTCACATTAGTATTACTTATTCTTCATGATTCTCTAAGGTATAGCTTATTATATCCATTTTACATACAATTAAACTGAGACTTAGGAGCTGAGTTCAGTAAAGTCACAAAGTTAAGAAACAGTATTATTGAGATTTGAACACAGACCCGTCTGTTATATAGCCCCTTATACCACACCATACTTCTTTTAATTACTTAAGAAAGCAATTTTAGAAAGAAATAAAGAATAAAGAAAAATTGTATAACATTTCCACTAAAACTTAACCTTAAGGATATCTAATGTCATTCTAAAATCACTTACACTCAAGTCCTTTCAAGCAGTTTATCGCCATTCTTCAAAACTGTTCAGCAGCAAAGCATCTAAACAAATGCTGTTACTCCAATGTGATCATGAGAAATATTTTCTTTTCCATTTGGTATCTACATACTCCCACATTTTTAATAAATGTATTATTTTGTAATTAATGGAGTATATAGAAGATGGCAACCCACTCCAGGATTCTTGCCTGGATAATCCGATGGACAAAGGAGCCTGGTGGGCTACAGTCCATGGGGTCGCAAAGAGTCAGAAACAACTGAGGTGACTAAACACCAAGCACAATAGTCATTTAATAATTATCCAATTTTAATACTAAGACCATGTATTTTTTCCTCACAAGCAGTTCTATGTCATAGTTTTCTAGGAGTATTTTAATCCAGAAAAAAAAAAAAAAAACCTTGCAAAAATAATAAGTATACAGTTTAGAGGTTAAATCTGTGAACCTCACCCTTGATTATTACCTATATTTTTATGAAGATTTTGTCATAAACCCTGGTTGGACCTCAATACATGAAAGAACAGAAGCAATTATAAAGATTATTATACCACCATTGAAATCCTACAATTTTGTAATCTATCTACCGAAAAGGCTAAATCATTGCTTTCGTGCTTGTAGAAATCTTTAGAAAAGCCCCGACCCTTAACACTCACTCCCCAGGTCAGTCTGCAAGGGGAGTGGTGTCAACTTGCTCTCAACCAAGTTGTTAGCTTGTCAGGTCTACCCCTTCTCATTCTGTGAGTGAACTCAATATCGCACATCTTATTTGCGAGAAACACATGTTCATGGTCTCTTCCTGTCTCTTTCAGAGTCTCTGGTCTGAGCATCTTTGCAGAGTGCCAGTTTTGGACGCACCCTGCTCTGATCCTGCCAGAGCCTTCCCAGAGACAGACCATGCTCTCTTAGCTATATACAGGCCCACTGTTGGCTGCAAGTCACAACCCACTTGAATTTTAATAAAGATTCATAGGCAGTTGTTATGAAACAAACACCATAATGACACCCAGACAGGCTGCAGAATTATTTTTAGCCAGATGATGTGTGTGGCCCATGCCTCAGGCCCACCAGGTGATAATAATAGTAACACTATGCAGTAAGTAAAGAGAACATTTTTCATAAAAGTTGCATAAATCATAAAATGTTTCCTGCCATCCTTCTGCTTCCTGCCCACCTTCCTCCCCCTGCCCACCTTCCTCTCTACACCATCAGCAGTTACAGGGCTCGGTATTGACGGCCTTGCAGAATTCAAGTAAAAATCCAAAGAAAAATAAAATCCTTAATTTTGTTGAAGGATCGGTAGAGAAAAACAAGTGATGGCATCACACATGTACTATAAAAATAGCCAAATTTCGCACACTTTTAAAAACTACACCCAAATTTGTCTTTTTAAAACAGGGTCATGAATGAATTATTCCATATTTGACATTGTTTTTCATATGTATAAATTAATATGCAGCAGTGGCACAGGACTGAAATTAATGCATTTCAGAAAAGAGCTATCTGTCAAGCTGAAAACACTTAGAGGGAAAAGACCATTCCTGGTAACTTAAGAAACATTACTATCACAAGAAAGATAAAGAAGTCCTTTTTGAAGAGTGGTATGTTAGGCTATTGATAAATTTAGATTGCCAAACACGACTTCCGACTCTAAGGAGTCAGAGAGCCCAAATTTCGGTTTCATCCAGTAGTTAAAGAAGCTAATTTTTTTTCTTAAGCTCCCTGCTTGCTCTTCCATGTACTGTTGAGAACGGCAAGATTGGTTAAATATGGAAATCATTTAAAGGAATCTTATTAAAAATCCAACTTCCTAAAATTGAACCTTAAGTGAACTCCAGCCTCAGAGAAAACCAGTAAAGTGAGATGAATATTTATTTACTGCAAGTCAGATTAAAAAGGAGGTTACAGTACAAAAACTTGAGAAAGGAAGCATTTAAATCTGTACATTTTATTGCTACATCTCCCCAAATTTTGAAAAAGATGCAATTAAAACTCAGAGAGGACAGGGTAACAGACTCCGATACATCTGGGTCTGAGACCCTGCTCAGCCCCTCATGGATACCTCACCTTGGGTGGTTTTTCATCTTTCTAACCCCCAGTCCCCCAACCATAAAACACAGAAGCAAGTAAGCAGCTAACAGAGGACTTTTTCTTGTCTAGAAACTAAGACAGAAAAACAGAGAAGGGGACTATATTAAGGCTATTTCAGCTTAGTCTTTGTTTCTTTAAAAAGATTACATTGATGCCTGTTTTCTTTATTTCATATATTCACACTTACCTTCTTCTATCTCAGTTTTTGATTCCTAAGTATTCCCATTTCTTATCCATGCTTAAATTCCTTGTTTGTTTGTTCTGACTTATCATTATTTATGTCCACCTGTAAGGACTTAATTTCCTGTCCATTCCCAGTTACTCTCACTTGTGTTTGATGATGAAAAAGAATAATACCAGATTGCCTTTCTCTTTAAATCAGCCCGTCTCAAACTATCTTAACTTCTAATTCTCAAAAAGTGTAAAAGAGTGATATCCTGAGAAACACACACATTTTAAGCTTTGCCAGACCCATCAAAGTGATGGAGAAAGTAAATATAAGTGCTGCATTCTTTTTCAAACTCCAGTTGCTAATCCTGACTCCAACAACTTTGGGGTTAATATATTTTATTGTGGTCCAGATTGTAATCACTCCTATACCTCAGGAGTTTAGAGTCTTCTGAAAATTGCTCCTGTGTCTTATAGTATCTTCTTTAATCTTAAACTACTATATGTTAAAGCTTTGAAGTTGGGAAAATTGCCTCAATGTTATAGGAATGATAGGAAAAGATTTTTGATCTCTAAACTTCTGAAATTCATTTCTACAAAGGCGATTAATATTCAGTCTCTAAATATTCCACATGAATGCCTGGGTCCCCACACATATTACTTATGCCAAGAGATTCCTTTTAATTCCAGGATAAGGCAACATTTCTGAGGTCAGTGGTAACTTCTAAGTTTCTGACGCTCAAGTCCAAAGACAGAACAACTCCCTATGCTTAGCTTTACAAAAAGACACACAACTCTTAAAAGAAGTAAATTAAAAAATAGTCAAAAAATTTAAAAAAATCATTAATAGCAAGGACAAAAAACCCTGATTTGTAAATAGTTTCAATTAAGTTGGCAATGACATTGGCATTTCTATAGCCAAACATCACCCATCAGGTTCTTTCTATTCTCCACTTTCTTGAAGGTGAACAGCATGTATCATACAATATTTTGGGTTTTGATGCTCTTTCAAGTTTTCCTCAGTAGACTTTGAGTCTTTTAAGAGTTTTTCTTTTAATCTCTGAGCAACTTAGTCTAGGGACTAGGAAGTAACAGGAGTAGCCAAGTAATATATTACTATAATAATTATTATTATTATTAAACTACCACATAGGGGGTTCTGATAATGTGCCAGAAATTATGCCAGTTATTTTATATATTATATAAACCACATCAGACAAGTTCAGTGTTACAGCAGGTAGGTAACTAGGTATGAGCAGAGAAATGAGGGCAGGGGTCAGGTGGCAGGAAATCACACATCATGTAAAAAAGCAGGGGTCCATAGGCAGACAAAAAAAGCAAAAATCTCCAGACTGACAGGAAATTACACATTTTGGGTAATAAGTGTCCAGGTAGCAGACAAAGAAAAGTGGAGAAAGGTGGAACTCTCCTGCTTCTGAATGCAACCTGTTGCTCATTAATTATGCTCTCATTACAATAAGATTAGCCTTGCACACAAGTACCCATCATAAACCAAGCCGACGCTATGATCCTTTACATCAAAGCTCAATAAGGACAAAAATCGCTCCTCCCCTCTGGAAAATGGAGCTGGAATGGAAAATCAGGAAATAAGATGGCCCTGAAACTCCTCCTTCTCCAATGAATATTCCATCCCTTTATTTGTATGCCCCTCATAACCAGCTTGCCAAAGAAAACCAGGGTAGCAGCTCATCACCTGTCTGCCTGCTCTCCTTCTGAGAGCGTATCCTTGCTTAAACAAACTCTCACTTAACTTTCTCAATCTCTGCTTCATCTCTGAATTCTTTCACCAGGAAGAAAGAACCTTAAATACACCGAGAAAATTAGTATCCCCATTTTTACACAAAAAATTCAGTTTCATGAAGGTTAACCGGTCTGCCTATGTTCACACAGCTTGCAAGATAATATTTTAAACTCAAATTTAATCAACAAATGATTAGTGACCTTTAATTAAATGAATAAATAAATGCACAAATGTATAAACATAGAGGTATGAGCATACCCCTCTCTCATATTCATATAATTTTATTCTCATTTATCCTTTATATATAATTTTCAGATATACATAAAGAGGTGTTAGTTGGGGATGAGAAGAAATTGGACTCTGCCTTCTGCCTGTTGTTTTAAATTATGCACTCATTGAGAATCAAAACTTACCATGGAGTACAGGTAGTTATGACCAGTGGCAAAAGAGAAAACAAAATTACTTTGCCCCATATTCTATCTATAAAGCCTGACCAAAAGAGAAGTATTGATTACAACACACTGATTTTAAACATGATTTGGGAGGGGGGACGATTTTCAGATTCAAACTCAAGGCAAACCAGAACAGGCGTCCCTGCTGCCCCTGGAGAGGAGAAGCGCTGGCTGGCACGGGAAATGCATCATTAGCCAAATCCCTTCCTGTTATATTAACATCCAAGGCACAAGACAGTCTCCTTGAAGCAACAATCCTTTTAGAAGATGAAGTCTGTTGGCTTAGCATAAAACATTATACATAAAACCTTTGTGAACCAGAGTGATAGTGTTGCCCCAACATGGAAAAATATTCCCTCCCATCCTGGACCCTTTCATTCAAGGAAATGTTTTTCAGATCATTGCTTCGTATCTCTTCTGTTCCATAAAAAAAAGCACATCTAGCAGTTTTAGGAAGATAATACTCACATGCTTTTTGGTCACGTTCTTTCTTGTTAGACATCTAAAAAAAAAAAGAATCTAGATTAGAAAGAAATAATAGAAAGTAATATGAAAGAATGGCATGAGAGTCATTTATTGAATTAAAATTATAAACCCCCGAAGGGTCAAAATTAATGCTTCTGTTTCTTCCTTCTAAGGAGCAGCGGTCTCAGCAGTTCTTATAGTTGGGTGCTATGTACATTCCAAAGAATTCATCAGGGTGGCGGGCATAAACAATTTGGCAACAGCTAAATGAGGAGTTTTGGGGTGTTATTCATCCCAAATTTCTACTAGAGGACTTTAGCTCTAAAAATCTTTAACCCATTCAATGCAGCAAATCATGTTCTATATACAAAGAATGGAAAGAGGGGTTTTAAAGACTTTGTGCTCTGTCTTAACTTCTCTGTATGCAGCCCATTGTTGAAATTTTTTTTTAAGAAAATGTGCCTTTAAGGTCTCTTCCATTTGAGCAAGAGAAATGATATAGTAGTGTATGTTTACTTTCTTCCTTAAAGTAACTATCTAACAAAACAAATCAGTACAATATCCTATGGTATAAATTCAATAAAAAGCAAAGCCAAGGAAATGAAAATGTACACCTATATGGGAATAAAAAAAAAAAGAAGAAGAATGTCACATACAGGAGAAACAGTGAATTGAAATCAATGTCTTAAATATTAAACACAATACTTTTGTAAGTACCCAGGAGCATAGTAGGTTTGTAATACCTGTCATTGCTTTCTGAGATCTTTCTACAGGTGCATAATTTAATCATTCCACCTGAAGTGTCAGGCACATAAAGGTATTATTAGTTAAGACTGAATTGTAGTTTAACTTGAAATAGGAGACTTGAATTTTGCTTTTAACTATTAGAAACAGACAAAATTAAAGTGAATAATTTTATAGTTTTAAACAGCCACATTTCTTGCTATTTTAACTTTAGCCAAGGTGATCTTCTAAAATGTATGACAACATTTATTTTGAGGCCTATTATGTTTCAACTTTTGGAGAAAGATAAGTGCAATACACCACAGAGACTTGTAACCTTTAAAATTCCTATCGAGAATCAATTTTAGGAACAGACAGAGATTGAAATTAATTTGGTAAACATATATTCAGTGACCATTACATGCCAAGCATTATTAGGTATGGTAAAGAAAATTATGGATAAGACCCAGTTCCTGCTCTCAAGGATCTTATGTACTAATGGCTGGGACACATCATGTAAATACATTACATACAATAAGTTAAATGCTAAGGGAGGTGTAAGAACAGAGTGCAAAGAGAATAGATGAGGAGTAATAAATTCTAGTTTAGGGGTTAAAGATTCCAAAGGAGGTGGCAGCCAAGCTGAAATTCTAAAAGAAAGATGTTTGTTTTGAAAACATGGAATAAAAATAATTCCTAGCAGAATAAAGATATATGAAAAGAGACTGAAGTATGGAACAGAATGATTTGTATTATATAAAAACAAATGTTTTTAGAGTATGACTAAGACCTTGGACTCTGAGGAAGATGGCTTGAATTTGAATTCTGACTTCAGTATTTACGAACTGCATGGCCTCATGAGGTTACCTAAACTCTCCATGGCTCAGTTTTCCTGTGTGTATAATAGGGCTGATAACAGTACCTAACTCCCAGGATTGTTGTGGGGATTAAATTAGGTAATCTATAAAGCACTTAGAACATTACCCACTTTATGGTGAGAGCTCTACAAACAATAGCTGTTGTGGCAAAGATACTATATTGACTACAGTGGAGGCTAACATAACTTGTAAAATACATACTTTTAGTAATAAATAAAAACAACAGTATGTCAATTACTTTTTGAGACATGAAATAAACACTGCTAAGGAGCTGGGTGTTCCACATCCATTTAGGAAGCACAAGTGATCATAATGCTCACATCATAAACAAGTAGAACAAATTTTTAAAAATATAAAGCATACATACATATACATATATGTATAATGTACATGCTTATTTAAGATTTCACAGAGTTTTATAGAAAAATAAGTCTAAAATAACTAGTTTATTTTCTAGAGAATAATAAAGGCTTTTTTGAGCAAATACCAGTGCTACTTTTCTATCTGTGAACACTAGCCATGTCTGGGAAAAAATGGGCAAGAAAATGGGCCAGCTATGAGCAGTACTCTGCTGGGATAGCAAGAAATATGGCAGTTTTTAACGGCTGCATGGGCTGGCATGATGCATTGGAAACTATTGTATCCCTAAACTCAGAGCTGATTCCGCTGACCAGGCAGTGCTACCCCAGGAGAATTTTGCTGCTAGTAGGGCAGCATAGGATGCTTTGGGCTGGGCTGTAAATCAGAGAGAAATCTCCATACCCTATAGTGCTTCAAGCCTAAATTTCCCCTAGAGGGTGCCTGTAATCGCTCAGGATAGATATAACTGAAGACCCTGAAATCAAAGGTAAACTGAAACTCCAGCTGCAACCCAAACACACTCCATCTAAATTCCTAGTTGGATCAAAATAATCAACTCCACACCCTACCAACCTACCTGACAGAGAAAGTGATGTGTTTTCTCTGAGGAAAATTATTTTTTGTTTCAAATTCTTTGGTTTGTTTAATTATGCAACCCTATGTAATGTCAAAAATGAAAATACATAAAAGGAAGAGAAAAATTAATACACAAAAGTAGATTCACAAATGAATCAGAGACTGGAGTCAGTGGGTTATAGATTCTAAAATTATTACAAATATGTTAAAAAAGTTAAAAGAAAAGATAGACAAAATAGGATAACAGAAACATTTTTTTTTTAAGGATAACAGAAACATTTCTAAAAGGAGAAATATAATCTCTAAAGATTAATTTGACATTCTAGACTGGAAATTATTTTTTTTAATTTGAAATTAAGAATTTACTGGCTTAAATTCAAACAATATAGTAGAAGAAAGTTCAGTAAACTTAAAAACAGGTGAATAGAAATTGCACAAGTTGAAGCACATAGAGGAAAATGCTAAAAAAAAAAAAAAAAAAGTAAGAAGAGCTTATAAAGAACGTGTAGGACAATAGATCACTAGTGTGACCAGAGTCCCCCTAAAAGAGGAGAATAATCTTAAAAATTATTTATATTAAAAATAATTTATTTAAAATGTCCAATGAACTCATGTAAGATAAACACAAATAAAACTACATCATACTCAAATTATCAAAGACTAAGTTTAGAGAACTGAGGATGAGATGGCTGGATGGCATCACCGACTTGATGGACATGAGTTTGAGTAAGCCTCGGGAGTGGGTGATGGACAGGGAGGCCTGGCGTGCTGCAGTCCATGGGGTCACAAAGAGTCAGACATGACTGATGTCTGAACTGAGCTGATTAAAGAAAAATTTTTTTAAATACACTGAGAATAGAGACACTTTATACATTGGGGAACAGCATCAACAAAAAGATGACTGACATCTCATCAGAAACAATGCAGACAAAAGTTGATGAAATGCCATCTCTGAACTGATGAGAGAAAAAGAAAGAAATGCCTGTAAAAATAGATTTATATACCTAGCCAAAGTCTCTTGCAAAAAAAGATAAAGGACATTTCCAAACAAAAGCCATGTGAATATATTGTTGGTAAATCACACTCCAAGATATACTAAAGGAAAGCAGGAAAGACAGTTCTTCAAGCTGAGAAGAAAGTATCACACACAAACTATCCATTCTGTTCCTCTTCATTTCTCTTTGTTTGTTCCTGGGGAATCAAGTTACCATGAAGTGTCTTTTTCTTATTCAAGTAGAGATTTGTTTCTTTCTACTTTTGTGCTGTTAGTGAAAGTGTTAGTTGCTCAGTCCTGTCTGACTCTATGCAACCCCATGGACTGTAGCCTGCCAGGCTCCTCTGTCCATGGAACTCTCTAGGCAAGAATACTGGAATGGGTTGCATTTCCTTCTCCAGGGGATATTTCCAACCCAGGAGTCTAACCCAGGTCTCCTGCACTGTAGGCAGAATCTTTTCCAGCTGAGCCACCAGGGAAGCCCTTGAGCTGTTCCTGTTAAGTATATTTCTATGTGCTGTGTATAAAAATGTATGCATATCTACATAGATATATACATATAGACTTTATGCAATTGATTTTTAAATCAATTAATAGAAGAAAGAAGAAATATGCAATTATACTGTCTTTTATAATTGCATACATGTTTATATTAACTGGTACTTGTTTTTTTCATGCACATTTAAATTACTGTCTTTTGCCCCTTGCCAGTCTGCAGAACTTATTTTAGTGTTTCTTATATGGTGGGTCTCTAACAACAAATTCTTGAACAAATTTGTTCATCCAAAAGTGTCCTAATTTTACCTTTATTTTTGAAAGATTATTTTTCTGTATGTAAACTCTTGATTCATAGTTTGTTTTCTGTTCAGTACTTTGAATATATCCTCTGTTTTATTTTTGCTTCACTTATTTCTGATTATAAATTAACTATTAATCATGATGCTCTTCTATGTGAAGAGTATTTTTCTCATTGCTTCCAAAACTTCCTCTGTTCTTATCTATCAATATTTGGACTCTGATGTGTCTATGTGTTACCTCTTCATATTTATACTACTTGGAGTTCATGTAGTTTTGTGTCTTGGATGCTTAAAGTTTCTCATTCAATCTGTCCAGTATTTAGTTACTTCTTCTTCAAATATTTTTTCTGCTTCCTTCTCTTTCTGCTCTCCATTGATGCTCTTGTTATTCATGATGGTACACTTAACAGTGTCCCACATTTCTCCAAGACTGTTTATTGTTCTTTATTCTTTTCTTCCTCTCTGTCTTCATGTTACATGATCTGTACAGGTCTATATTTAAGTTCATTGATTCTTTCTGTTGTCAGCTAAAATCTACTACTGATCCCTTCACTCATTATCTTTTCATTCCAGTTATTATATGTTTTAATTACAGCCTTACCATTTAAAAGTAATTTCTGTCTTTTAATGGATATTCTCTACTTCATAACAAATTGTCATCATATCTTTAATTCTTTAAGCATAATTTTCTTCATTATTTGAACCTAGTTATGACATTGTCTTGTAGTCTGCTTCGTCTGACATCACAGCCTTCTCAAAGGCAATTTCTATTACCTGCTCTGCTTTATCTTTGGGTGGGTCATACGTCCCTACTTCTTTGTATGTCTTGGGCAAAATTTTTAATTCATTTTTTACATTGCTTACACATGACTTTGGCCATAAAGTATATGGTGTGAATTTGATACAGCTCAGAAAAAATGCATCCTTTAAAAGGGAAAAAAACTCAAAACTCTATAGCCATGTCTTCATATGTCATTACCAAAAAACCACAAAATAATTATTGCTGCTTGGAACTTCTACAGAAAAAAAAAAAACTGCCAAATTTTAATTTTTTAAATCTCCATGAGATTTCTCTGCATAATCTGGCCAAATTGGACAAGTTTTCAATATCAGTACTTGCAATGCAGTATGGGCTACATATAGAAATTTCTTCATGCACTCACATCCACAGCCTATTCTTCATTTCAGGGTTCCTGGACCCTTTCCTAACACTTGTGAACTATTCTAAACACTCGTTTTTGACCTGTTTTAAACTACATGATGAGCACCTAATTTGGTCACCTTCTTTGACACGTAATGCTGGCCTTGATGGTGACTAGGGTTTTGTGGTTCATCCATGCACATATCTAATTCTGACATCAAACATCACCATTTTGATATTGTGCAATACTTTTCTATATATAAGATGTGACTTTCATTTTCAGCACTTTTGCTTTTCCAATTGGTTTCATGGTTTAACAAGAAAATTTCACAGCATATATTTCATCAAATTGCATTTACTCAGAGAAAAAAGAAGGAGACTGATAAAAAATATGAGTTGTAAAAATCATTTAATTACCATCAATGCTATGGCTCTAGATAGTGTTTAACTTGGCTATATCTTAACAGTCAATTTTTTTCTCTTCAAATAAAAAGATGTAAACATTTCCAAGATTGAATTAGCCTTTGTGTAACTCATTCCAGGATATTTTAGCAGTCCTGTATAATTGTATACTAGGATTTCTCTAATACAAGTTCTTCTGGGACAAAAAGTTGTTAATTACCCAAGAAATACAGAAATATGGATGAATGGCAAGTGAAAATATGTATCTAGGTAAAAAGGCAAAATAGTGAAGATGTTAATTCTTCCCAGATGAATCTATGAATTTTACACAATATAAAATATCAGAAAGTATGTTTGTTCATATTGTTCATTGACAACATTGTTCAAAGATTTTCTGGAGGATATATGTGAGAGACCAGCTGTGAAATATTTGAGAAGGAACATTATGACATATTTAAAAATTACTTTAAAGACTTAATAAATAAAAGAATAAAGCAGAAATAGATCAATGGTAAAGAAGAGAAAGATCAGAAACAGATAAAAATATATTTAATAATTGAGGATATAATAAATATTGTATGACAAATCAGTGGAGAAAAAATTCAGTAGCATTGGGAAAATTGTTAACCAGTAGTAAAAAATAAAATTCAATTTTTATTTCACACCACACATCAAAATTCTAGCTGAGCTAAAGATCTAAATAAAGACACGAGCATAAACAGAGATGTTAATTATATAATTTGAATGGAAATATTTTATATACGACACCACCTAAATAGAAAGTATGAAGGAGAAGATAATTGGATCCAGCTATATAAAAATACAAAGTAAAAGGTCCCCTCATAATTGTAGCATATCTGATGGCAATGAATCAACAGAATTACTATATAAATATTTCTCACAAATCACAAAAGAGTCACCAGTAAGTACACAGATTAAGGAAGAACACCAAATATTAATGGAAGAATAAATATAAGGGAAAACATTCCACATCATCAATAACTGATAAATGTAAATTAAAAGAATGGAATACACACACACACACACACATATACATATAGCTGGAAATAACATTTATTGAAACTCAATTTTGAGAAAATAAGACTTCTCAATACCAAAGGGGGTGTAAATCAGTATATTTCTAAAATGAAAATTGATCACATATCAAAAGTGTTCAAATGTTTACTGTTCATTTATCTAATAGCTGCATTTTCAGAAATCTGACAAAAGGAAACAGTCATAAAACTATGATAGATTTATCTATGAGAGTAAGTACCGTTTACAATAGGGAAAAACTGGAAGTACTCAAAATGACTGACTGATTAAATGTGTGGCACAAAGATATTGTGAATAATTGTTATTATTGTTGTTTAGTTGCTAAGTTATGTCCAACTCATTGAGATCCCATGGACTGTAGTCTGACAGGCACCTCTGTCCATGGGATTTCCCAGGCAAGAATACTGGGGTGGGCAGCCATTTCCTTCTCCAAGGGATCTTCCCAACCAGGATCAAAACTGGGTCTCCTGCATTGGCAGGTAGATTCTTTACTGCTGAGTCACCAGGGGAGCATAGTGAATAATAAGTAGCCACTAAAAACAAAACCCTAGATGATACTAATGGCCTATAAAGTGAAAATATTTGCGTTAAATCTTATGTAATATAACCCCACAAATGTGTGTTTGTGTGTGTATTACATTTACAATGAAAATGTAGTATTTTTCTTTTTTGTCTACCTATATTTACTAACATTTTAACATCACATAAAATGAATAAAAAAGTTATTGCTATTCATTAATAGGTAGGTGTCCAATATGCTACTGGAGAAGAGTGGAGAAATAGCCCCAGAAAGAATGAAGAGGCTGGGCCAAAGCGAAAACAACACCCAGTTGTGGATGTGATTGATGATGGAAGTAAAGTCTGATGCTATAAAGAGCAATATTCCATAGGAACATGGACTGTTAGGTCCATGAATCAAGGTAAATTAGAAACAGGAGATGGTAAGAGTGACTATCCACATTTTAGGAATCAGTGAACTAAAATAGACTGGTATGGATGAATTTAATTCAGATGACCATTATATCTACTACCGTGGTCAAGAATCCCTTGGAAGAAATGGAGTAGCCCTCACATCCAACAAGAATCCGAAATGCAGTACTTGGGTGCAATCTCAAAAACCTCAAAAACCAGAATGATTTCTGGTCATTTGCAAGGCAAACCATTCAAGATCACAGTAACCCAAGTCTATGCCCCAAACACTAATGCCAAAGAAGCTGAAGTTGAATGGTAGTATAATGACTTACAATACCTTCTAGAACACCAAAAAAGATGTCATTTTCATCACAGGGGACTGGAATGCAAAAGTAGGAAGTCAAGAGATTCCTAGAGTAACATGCAAGTTTGGCCTTGGAGTACAAAATGAAGCAGGGCAAAAGCTAACAGAGTTTTCTCAAGAGAACATACTGGTCATAGCAATCACCCTCTTCCAACAACACAGGAGACGATGCAACACATGGACATCAACAGATGGTCAATACCGAAATCAGATTGCTTATACTCTTTCAGCCAAAGATGGAGAAGATTTATACAGTCTTGGGCTCCAAAATCACTGCAGATGGTGACTGCAGCCATGAAATTAAGACATTTGCTCCTCGGAAGAAAGCTAGGTAGCATATTAAAAAGCAGACATTACTTTACCGACAAAGATCCGCCTAGTCAAAGCTATTGTTTTCCCAGTAGTAATGTATGGATGTGAGAGTTGGACCATGAAGAAAGCAGAGCACCAAAGAAATGGTGTTTTTTAACTGTGGTGCTGGAGAATACTCTTGAGGGTCCCTTGGACTGCAAGGAGATCAAACCAGTCAATCCTAAAGGAGATCAGTCCTGAATATTCATTGGAAGGACTGATGCTGAAGCTGAAGCTCCAAATCTTTGCCCACCTGATGTGAAGAACTGACTCATTGGAAAAGACCCTGATGCTGGGAAAGATTGAAGGAGGGAGGAGAAGGGGAGGACAGAGGATGAGATGGTTAGATGGCATCACCAATTCGATGGACATGAATTTGAGCAAGCTCTGAGAGTTGGTAATGGACAGGGAAGCCTGGTGTGCTGCAGTCCATGGGGTCGCAAAGAGTCGGATATGACTGAGTGACTGAACTGAACTGACTGAATATAAGCCTTCTTCATTAAACTAAAATTTCTGAAAGAGTAGTATATCTGGGCTTCTGTGTCAAGTCTGGATAACACTGAGTTTAATCTCAGTTAACCTTATAGGGATTTTATCTTGTTCATCTTTCTGCACACATGAAACAGTGCAGGGCTTTAACAGAGCAGCAATTTCCAGGTACCTTTTGCTGCATTTTACCTCCTCCATTTTGCTTTTACCCCTGATATACTCAGCTTAGTTCTCCTTTTAGTCACAGTAAATTCTGCAGTGGTAGAGGACTGAGACAACCCCTCCACATTCCACCGCTGATTCTTGCTTTTGTTTAGCTGGAGATCTAGGCAATGATTACAACCTTGGAAACTCTATTGCTCTTCTGTTGCTTCAGGGGTGGTATTTTGTTCTTTAATTAGAATATAAGCTTCTTGAGCCCTGGAACAATTCAATGTTTTTAGATCTTTTTTCTTTTCTAATGATAACTGTGTTTTACACAGAACAGACAAAGAAAGCAGAAAATGGGGAAGAAAAGTCATGAAATAGATCAGAAAGTGTCATTTTCCCTTGAATATTTCTCTACTTCTATAGCAGGAATTTAGCATTCCCTCTTATCTGTGCTCCCCTGGCACATAATATGATGTGTACATGGTATTTTCTCTTCTTTACAATTTCTTATAGGCATACCTTCCACCTCTGCCTGCAACACATGCTTTGTGGTCAGGGAATTTGTTTTACTACATCTCTATACTTTCAATCACCAATATCTCAGGGTATATGGTAATCTCTCAATAAATGAATTCATAAAATGATGTGTTAATTAATCATTCTAGTACTACCAACTCTGCAACTTTAGGATGGTCAATTAGGTCTTTGAGATTGTTTCTTCCTTTATATAATAAATATAATACTATTGACTTCATAAGATAAGTGGGAGGATCAAATGAGATATGTAGGACATGATATAGCAATTGCTGTTTCCAAAAAAAACTTAAATGATCAGTAAATACTTACAAATGATGCGAATTCTAACTCTATTATTGAATCCAAATGAAATATTTTATGTTCATTTGCAAAAAGAAGTCTTACCCAGGTTTAGGAAGCTTGCCTGCTCTTTAGTCTTATTTTAACTTCCTTCCCAACCCTGCTATCCTTGATAGTGGTACACTTTTACATCTTTGTAAAGAGATTATAATTTCATTCCTAATATTCACATATATAGAAATTTGGCAATTTTCCCATTTTTATTAGTTTGGGATAAGCTCTAAAATGCATTGTCTTATGCATATTCGTGGCCTCAGGATTGAAAGACATATCTAGGTCAGTATCTAATATGTTATATGCTTAATACTTTTTTTGAATGGTAAAGTAAAAAAGAATTATAGATAAGAACTTTAAAATGCCATTTATACCCTATCTCAAAGTATGGGATAAATACTGGCATAGTTAGCATCAGAAATGCTATGAAAATAATTTATATGAATTATATTACTAATGCTGACCCCACCAGTTTTTGGGGTGCTGTTTACCTAGTCTTTGTCCTGGAACTGAACTTTGGCAGGTAGGAAGCATATTCTAGTTATTCACTTTTATCCTGTGGAAGGAAGAACATGGGATTTCAAAATTAATTTTGACAGATATGACAAATGGGGGTTGCCATTTCGCACCTAGAGCGTGAATATTTCAATGGCAAAGAGTCAGCAACTGTTAATTAAAAATGGGTATTGTTAATTGGGCCCAGTGTTGTGGTTTTGTCAGCAGCTTCAGATCCTTTCCAACCT
Source organism: Odocoileus virginianus (assembly GCF_023699985.2). NCBI lineage: Eukaryota > Metazoa > Chordata > Mammalia > Artiodactyla > Cervidae > Odocoileus > Odocoileus virginianus. The sequence continues at coordinate 83,792,285 of NC_069676.1, forward strand.
ATTTCAGTGGATCTTTATGAGCTGATATCTTTTCTTTCCATGTAGATGATAACTATAGTGACCCTGAGTTTCTTCCTTCATCATATTAGTTCTATAGGTGTATATTATTTTATAAAGTGGAGAAATTCACAAGGACTGAAATTTGGCTCTCAACAGCCCTCCATCTATTCAATCCAAAATAGTTATTAGACACAACAATGTGATAGGTACGTACTCACTTTATGATCGTGCACAACACAGAGATGGAACAGTAATTTTGGAAGATTCACACCAAAAGAGGAAATTTAAAATAACTGAGATAAAAGAGGAAAGACTCATTTTTTCTAAGTTATTAACGTCTACAAATGTTCAATATTCCAATTTACTTTTGTCATCAAAATGTGTAATTGATACAATGTAATATTTTCATGTGTAAAAAATATTTCTGTAGACCAAAAAAAACTTATATAAGGAACTGTGAATTTTAGCAGAGTATTAATTAGGTCAGTTTTAACCTGATATTCTCATTAATATCAATTAAAAAAAAACAAGTCTGAAGTATATTTTTGGAGGTTAAATTCTATTTTTAAATTATACCCTGTCCCAAGTAAGGTTAAATTTGGAATTATATATTTAACAATATCTCCATGTTTCCAGTAACTATGAGAAGGCTAATCAGAGTGTGTGTATAGGAGATATTTGAGGAAGGGAGGGTCACACAAAGTGCTGTTCCCTCTGGATAACTGTCTATGTCACTTTTTTCCACTCCATAGTATTCTGAATCAATTGTTTGGGAGCCAGTCAACAATATACTACAGCAAGAGACACCCTAAAGCTATTCTGAATGTGCACATTTGAGGGTAAAACATTCTTCTCTATTACTGATTAAATATCAGTTAAGCCAAGTAAACAACATTAACACAGTGAGACATTCAAGTTCAATAGTACAAATGCTCAGAGGTCTTGTTCTGGCCTTCAATCTAAATTAAGCAAATCTCTCTTAATCCTCTCATAGATCCTTTTCATTTCCTTCAAAAAAATTTTCACAATTTTAAATTAAATATACACACTCACATGCACACATATAGTATGCTGAAAGCTCTGTAAAACAAAGTAAACCAGTACCTTTCTTTATGCATGTCTGTGTAGAATCAGTGCCTAGCAATGTATCTGGTATGGAGTTGATGTTCAGTAATTTCTTCCTGAATGAATGTATGGATGAAAGTATGAAACAATGGTGGAAATTCTGTGGTATTGCTTTAGTCTGAGAAACTTGAAAGCTATCAGTTAGTATCATTTGCATCATTTGCTTATAATTATTACCTAAATCACTATAAAAACTATACCATAAAGATATAAACTATGAAAGAATTGCTGTCTTGAGCAATCTGACCTATATTCCAATCAACGTAGAACTAGATACTCCTACAATTCCTAAAATTTTTATTTATATACTTACTCCAAAACGAAATGAAATAAAGCAGTAACACAATGAGCAATGAAGACGATTCTTACAGTAAATGTTAGAGTCAATTTCTCTGCCAATTAGTAATGATAAATAGTGCCTATATTTAAAATATGGTCTTTCTTCCTCTCCTCTCCCACACACACACAACAAACACACATTCATGAAAAAAACACTATAGTTCATTTATATTTTGTTCTTTCATTTTACTTACTTGTAACTTAGAATTACAAATAAGTGTCAAATACAAACAAGCTCTTCCAAACAGGGCTTAGGCACATAATAACTTCCTGAAACCATCCAAATAACATAGCTAATAGCATAACCAATGTGTGACCTAAAGTTTCTAGCCCAAGAGGTATGGATGTTATTAAATGCCTACTTAATATCTGGTCTCTTGAAGCTTCTAGCAATTAAACTCAGTGTAAAGATGACTTTTGCTTCTTTTTTTTTTAGTCTTAAGATTCATTTTCTAGAAAACCACTAATTCATTTTATTTTCACTACTGACAGCTATCAAATAAGAATAATAACTATGGGTTTAGATCAGACTGGTTTGGGTTCAATCTTTTTATCTACACGAGAAAGATTCTGTATCCTTTTACCAATGCCCTGAGCCAAAAGAGACCCTCAAACAGACTTAAAACTGAGCCCTGGTGACCAGAAATATGGTGATAAATGTTAAACTAAAAAGGTAGGATTTCATAAAGCTTTTGTCTATAATCCTCAAAGTAGAGTAGTTGGTACTGCTGCAGAGTTAATTAGTATACATGTGGAAGCAGTTTATGGATGCAGTTTAATCCCAAACAAATGTGAAAATAAGCTCACATTGTTTTGTAGAATGATTTACATTCATTATCATCTACTTAAAACACACACATATACACATGCTTTAAAAAAATCATTATTCCTTCCAGAAAATCAGAATAAAGCATTTCCATATTTGTACTTTTGAAAATGATGTATTTCTAGACAAGGTCATATTCCTCAAATTAAAATAAAGTAGAAGCTTTTGTCTAAAGCTATGGCTTCCCAACTTCATCCAGATACAGAGAGATTACAGAATGACACAGGATTCATGATTTAACTGACTATACATGATTAGAAAACCAAGCTTGCTTTACTAGTTTCTCTGAGGGACATTTTGAAACATCATTAAATGAGATCTCTATAAAAGGTACATGGTAGAAATATCTCTAAGACTCATATTGCTGCTGCTGCTGCTAAGTCGCTTCAGTCGTGTCCGACTCTGTGTGACCCCGTAGACGGCAGCCCACCAGGCTCCCCCATCCCCAGGATTCTCCAGGCAAGAACACTGGAGTGGGTTGCCATTTCCTTCTCGAATGCATGAAAGGAAAAGTGAAAGTAAAGTCACTCAGTCGTGTCCGACTCTTTGCAACCCCATGGACTGCAGCCTACCAGGCTTCTCCACCCACCGGATTTTCCAGGCGAGAGTACTGGAGTGGGTTGTCATTGCCTTCAAAAACAAGGCCTATATTTTAATACCATCTCATTATTCACTTGTGATGACAGTTTTCAGTGAACACTATTTGACCAGATAAAGAGTTGTAACTTGTAATGATAAATCATATTGTAATGTAGTTTGAATGCTCATGGGAATCTTACAACAAAGTTAATATATATCATGGACTCAGTGGCTGCTTCAGGGGTTCTTTGAAATAGTCCAAGCGAGATACTCATTTAGAAATGGAGTCTCTCTACTCTTGGTCTTTTTTGGACAAATATATTAGGAACGAGGCCAAAACTCAAATGACTTATAGACATAGTGAATGAGGCAATATTCAACTAGGGATCTCTTATTTGTAAAGCACTTGATCAACTTACCCACAGTTTAAATATGAGCCTTTTTTCAATTAATAAATATTTTTATTAATTATACATGGTGAGGGTACTCACTATGTGCCAGACATAGGATCAAAGCTTTTGACACAATATAAACAAGAAAGTTAATGTTCCTGTTCACAGGGTTATAGCCGCATGGGGGAAATAGTTATGCAATTTTGAAAATTTCTAATTGTGGAATAAACATTATAATAAGAAAATGACAAAGTAGTCATAATCTACAGTAGAGCCATGTAACCTAGGGTTTGGGAGTATGGGAGTATGCCCGGGATGAATACTCCAGGTAACTAAAATGAGAATAAAGAGAAAGCAAAGCAGGGAAGAAAAATGGGAATATCCCCAAAAGATGCTGTCTCAGAATGCTGGAATGTGGATGGTTAAGAGATCCATGATGCTAGATAGTAAAGTAGCCCACCAGACTGTTAAGTAAAAGTAGACAGTCCTCGAAGCATGTTAAGGACCCTGAACTTTATGCTTTGTCTTAACTTCTTGCCTACTCCACTGCCACTCTTCTGTGACACTTGTCAGATGTTCACTATATATGGAACAGTGCATTCAGCACATATTTGATGATCAATCGGAATTTTGGATATGATGGATCTATCATAGAGCCCACCCAAAGGTATTGGTTACGGTGGACTCAAAACAAAGCACCCATTCTTCCTTATTTTTCAATATTGTTTGTTCCTACTCATGGAGATTATTAGAGTAAGTTGCTGATTTAAAGGCAAAGTGCTATCCAAACTGTGTCATGCGTCAATATGAAATTACACCAAATCTCCAATACTCTATTCATTTCTTTTCAGTTTTACTTTCCCTGGCAGACAGCTAAGACATGGTTGCCTTCTGCTGGAAAATACATAGGATGGGCTTAGAAGGCATATAAATTTAAACAAGCATGATGTGTGGGTAGGAAGTACAAATTATGCAGTAAGTACTTGAATTTGATTTTGCAAATGTGATTTACTGGGTCCAGGCTTCTTTATTTCAGTCAGACTTGTACTTTTGGTATGTTTCACTTTCATGCAATGCTTCTACTCAGATTAGCCTTTCTTCACCCTATCATGAGAACATCAGGAATACCATGCAACATCATGCTTACAGAAGTAAGATACTGCAAAACAAAAAATAAATAAAAAGAAAGAAAGAAAGTTATCAGCTAGTGATCCTTTTTTAGAGAATCATATCTCAAACTGTGTTATTATAAGTGGTCAGTTTGACATTTTTAAGAACATGTTGATCCCTTGAATGTCCTCTAAGAGAGGTCAGTATAAAAGAAAAATGCCTGCTTTTATTCAAACCTCATGGGCGTTCTTACAGTTAACGCAAAAACAGCTGAGTTTTGTGAAGGCAGAATATTACCAGCAGATTCGTGTAAAATATTTTTTTTTCTGTGCTCTCTTTTTTAGGCAGTAGAATGACAGCCCTCTGAGAAGGCTTCCTGCAGGTGTCCTGGATTTTTAATCTCTGTATTCCTTTTAGGGATGGAATCTGTCATTTCCAAAGTCACATAGAGAGTAGAGACACCTTTATTTGAGTGGCACCAACTAATAAATCACAATTTTCTTTTGGAGCCACTAGCATCACAATTCCCTGATTACTTAGCCAACCATACTGGCAGAACAAAATATTATAAATGACACATCTCTTTCTTGGTTATTTCTTTTCTTTCTGACATTCTGTAAATTCTCTTTGCTGAAGAAGACTTATGCAGAAGGAAACTTAGAAATAAAGTACTGTGAATGAACTTTTCCTTCACTTTAAGAACACTTTAAGTAAATAACAAATTTGTGGCAGATTTCTCATTTCTTACCTCCCAAAGTAGGAAAGGAACACCTGTTTCAAATTCATGGATAATTTGTATAATGAATTTTCATTTAATTTAGAGTACAGCATTAGTTGATTTCCCTTTTACCCCCTGAATGTGAAAATCCCTTGGAACTTCCAAAGCAAGTTATTTTTATTGGTAAAAATTGGTGAGGGAGGTGTTTCTGCCACAAGTCTATATAAAATAACTTTTATTTCTTTTGCTTTTTCTCATTTTTCTCCACTATGACTCAAAAGAAAGTATAATCATGACACACATAAACCCAGAGAAATAAAATAGTTTTATGCATATATTTTTCTCATTGACTTCCATACTGCTAGAGGTGTTTTTTAAAGACAAATTTATCATGTCATTCCACTGATAAAAATCCTTCAGTAGATAATCTCCATTGCTTTCAGGGTTAAAAAAAAAGCAACAACAATCCTCTTTATGATTATGTGAAAAATGAATCCAGTCAACTAATAAATAGAAATATATAACTCTTTATGCAGAGGTGCTACTCTATCAAAATGAATTGAGAGACATAATTTACCCAACATCATTCAATAAAGAAACAATCGAGGGGAATTTGAGTCCAGAGAGTTCTGTTGCTGAGTCTATGCTCTTAACCACTAATACAAACGGCTTCTCTTAATTTTATAAGGGCTAACTCTTCATCTTCACATCTTACAACTGCTCAGCTTTCACCACTCACTGCTGACATAACAAATTATGTACGTTAAGTTCCCTAATGTTCCATGTCTGCCCTTTCCTCTGATCTCTTTCTACAAATCACTCCCTTAGCAGAAAACATTCCCTTCCCACCTCAATAATGCTTAAGGTAATACCCATCTTTCATTAATTTTTACATTTCCTCTACGAAACTTCTAACAGTACCCTTATTTTATAATTGTGAAATTGAGATCCAAAAGATAGTTAATGTGCCCTGAAGTCACACAGTCAACAAGTAATAAAAACAGCACTAAGACATGTTAATTCTGACTTCTAGTCTAGCTGTTTCTCATAGGAAATATTTTCTGCCATCTTAATCACTTGGTTCTTCCTCTCAAAACTCTCTGGTTTCTCTATATCCATTCTGATTATTTTTGTGTTTTCACCCTCAAAATGGAACATACTGAAGACTTGACTAAAATAGTACCAAGAAGAAGGCTTCTTATTTAGAAGTCACACATCATAATAGTCCATGTCCTGTTTGTTCATTCTCCCTGAAAAACAGCCCTATATTACTGCTTTATGGTTATACTGCAGATCAGACAACAGTACTCAAGTCTAATTTAGCAGTCCAGAGACCATATCTGTACCCTGCCTGGCTCACTAGGTAAAGCCAGTGCTCAATAAATCACTGGTAGTATTATCACTATCTTGAACTGTATCATTTTTTTTCTGGAACAGTTATTTAATTAATAGGCCCTATTCAATGCATATGGATTTATACCAATGCATCAATTGAGGTATATGTTATAGGTATAAACTGGTCTCTTTCAACTTCCTTATCAAGGCTTAGACTTTGAAATCCATAAAGTAAGAATAATAATATCCTTGCCTCCAGAGGTGGTTTAGAAGATTCAGTTCAGTTCAGTCACTCAGTCGTGTCCAACTCTTTGTGACCCCATGAACTGCAGCACACCAGGCCTTCCTGTCCATCACCAGCTCCCAGAGTCCACCCAAACCCATGTCCATTGAGTCAGTGATGCCACCCAACCATCTCATCCTCTGTCATCCCCTTCTCCTCCTGCCCTCAATCTTGCACAGCATCAGGGTCTTTTCCAATGAGTCAGCTCTTCACATCACATGGCCAAATATTGGAGTTTCAGCTTTAAAACCAGTCCTACCAGTGAACCCAGGACTGATCTCCTTTAGGATGGACTGGTTGGATCTCCTTGCAGTCCAAGGGACTCTCAAGAGTCTTCTCCAACACCACAGTTCAAAAGCATTAATTCTTTGGCGCTCAGCTTTCTTTATAGTCCAACTCTCACATCCATACATGACCACTGGAAAAACCATAGCCTTGACTAAATATAATAATTCACCCAATATGCTTAGCACAACGACTGGCACCTAGACATTCTCTAGAATAGCGACTTAAGTGTTCTATTTTATTTTAATTAAGTTATTTTGCTGTTGTTCATTCGCTAAGACATGTCTGACTCTTTGCAACCCCATCGACTGCAGCATGCCAGGCTTCCCTGTCTTTCACTATCTCCCGGAGTTTGCTCAAATTCATCTCCATTAAGTCAGTGATGCTATCTAACCAGCTCATCCTCTGCTGCCCACTTCTTTTGTCTTCAATTGTTCCCACATCAGGGCCTTTTCCAGTGAGCTGGCTCTTCACATCAGGCGGTCAAAATATTTGGAACTTCATCTTCAACATCAGTCCTTCCGATGAATATTCATGGGTTGGGCTCCTTTAGGATTGACTGGTTTGACCTCCTTGCAGTCCAAGAATTCTCAAGAGGCTTATACACCACAGTTTGAAAGCATCAATTCTTTGGCACTCAATCTTCTTTATGGTCCAAAATTCACATCCATACACAACTAATGGAAAAACCATAGCTTTGTCTCCATAGACCTTTGTTAGAAAAGTAATGTCTCTGCTTTTTATATACTCTCTATCTAGGTTTATCAGAGCTTTTCTTCCAAGGAGAAAGCATCTGTTAATTGCATGGCTGTAGTCACTATCCACAGTGATTTTGGAGACCAAGAAAAGAAACCTGTCACTCCCACTTTCCCCCTTCTATTTGTCATGAAGCGATTGAAACAGATATCATGATCTTAGTTTTTGAAATGTTGTTTTAAGCCAGCTTTTTCACTCTCCTCTTTCACCCTCAGTAAGAGGCTCTTTATTTCTTCATTCTCAGCCATTAGCATGGTATCATCTGTATATCTGCGGTTGTTGATATTTCTCCTGGCAATCTCGATTCCTGCTTGTGATATATCCAGCCCAGCATTTAACATGATGTACTCTGCATAGATGGGGAGACAGTAGAAACAGTGTCAGGCTTTATTTTTTGGGCTCCAAAATCACTGCGGATGGTGACTGCAGCCATGAAATTAAAAGACGCTTACTCCTTGGAAGGAAAGTTATGACCAACCTAAATAGCATATTCAAAAGCAGAGACATTACTTTCCCAAAAAAGGTCTGTCTGGTCAAGGCTATGGTTTTTCCAGTGGTCATGTATGGATGTGAGAGTTGGACTGTGAAGAAAGCTGAGCACCAAAAAGTTGATGCTTTTGAACTGTGGTGTTGGAGAAGACTCTGGAGAGTCCCCTGGACTGCAAGGAGATCCAACCAGTCCATCCTAAAGGAGATCAGTCCTGGGTGTTCATTGGAAGGACTGACGCTGAAGCTGAAACTCCAATAATTTGGCCACCTGATGTGAAGAGTTGACTCATTGGAAAAGATCCTGATGCTGGGAGGGATTGAGGGCAGGAGGAGAAAGGGACAACAGAGGATGAGATGGCTGGATGGCATCACCGACTCAATGGACATGAGTTTGAGTAAACTCCAGGAGTTGGTGATGGACAGGGAGGCCTGGCGTGCTGCGATTCATGGGTTTGCAAAGAGTCGGAAACGACTGAGCAACTGAACTGAACTAAACTCTGCATAGAAGTTAAATAAGCAGGGTGACAATATACAACCTTATCAAACTTCTTTTCCACTTTTGAGCCATTCTGTTGTTCCATGTCTTATTCTAACTATTGCATCTTGACTTGAGTACAGGAGACTTCTCAGGAGACAGGTGAGATGGTGGTCTGGTATCCCATCTCCTTAAGAATATTCCACAGTTTGTTGTGATCCACACAGTCAAAGGCTTTAGCATAGTCAATGAAGCAAAAGTAGATGTTTTCCTGGAATTCCCTTGCTGTCTCTATGTTTAAACAAATGTTAGTATTTTGAACTCTGGTTCCACTGCCTTCTCTAAATCCAGCTTGTATATCTGGAAGTTCTCAGATCAAGTATTGGTGAAGTTCGGCTTGAAGGATTTGGGCATAATCTTCCAAGCATGTGAAATGAGTGTAATTTTAAAACAGTTTGAACCTTCTTTGGCATTGCCCTTCTTTTGATTGGAATGAAAACTGACCTTTTCCAGGCCTGTGGCCACTGTTGAGTTTTCCAAATTTGCTGACATATTGAAAGCAGCACTTTCACAGCGCCATCTTTAAGGATTTGAAATAGCTCAACTGGAATTCCATCACCTCCACTAACTTTGTTTGTAGTGATGCTTCCTAAGGCCCACTTGACTTCACATTCCAGGATGTCTGGCTCTAGGTGAGTGATCACACCACTGTGGTTATCAGGGTCATCAAGACCTTTTTTGTACAGTTCTCTGTATTCTTGCCACCTCTTCTTAATATCTTCTGCTTCTGTTAGGTCCATATTGTTCCTGTCCTCTATTGTGCCCATCTTTGCACGAAATATTCCCTTGGTAGCTGTTATTTTTTTTAAAAAGATCTCTAGTCTTTCCCATTCTATTGTTTTCCTCTATTTCTTTGCATTGATCACTGAGGAAGGCTTTCTTATCTCTCTTTGCTATTCTTTGGAACTCTGCATTCAGATGGATATATCTTTCCTTTTCTCCTTTGCCTTTAGTTTCTCTTCTTTTCTCAGCTATTTGTAAGGCCTCCTCAGACAACCATTTTGCCTTTTTGCATTTCTTTTTCTTGGTGATGGTTTTGATCACCACCTCCTGTACAATGCCATGAAATTTTGTCCATAGTTCTTCTGTCTATCAGATATAATCCCTTGAATCTATTTGTCACTTCCACTGTATAATCATAAGGGATTTGATTTAGGTCATACCTGAATGGTCTAGTGGTTTTCCCTACTTTCTTCATTTTAAGTCTGAAATTTGCAATAAGAATTTCATGATCTGAGCCACAGTTAGCTTCTAGTCTTGTTTTTGCTGACTGTATAGAGCTTCTCCCTCTTTGGCTGCAAAAAATATAATTAATTTAATTTCGGTGTTGACCACCTGGTGATGTCCATGTGTAGCATTGTCTTGTGTTGTTGGCGAGGGTGTTTGCTATAACGTTCCCTTGGCAAAACCCTGTTAGCTTTGCCCTGCTTCACTTTGCACTCTAAGGCCAAACTTGCCCGTTATTCCACATATCCCATCCTTTAGTGGACCACATTTTGTCAGAACTCTTCACTATGATCCATCTCTTTGGAGTGTCCTTGCACTGCATGACTTATAGCTTCACAGAGTTAAGCAAGCTCCTTGGACATGAAAAGGCTGTGATCCATGAAAGAGCATGCCTAGTTATTTCTTACTACATATTTTTTAACAGTCATAAAATGTTTTTAAGGAAGGGCTTGCTCTCTGATCAGTAGTTCTTCTTGCTAGTGGAAGACAGCCCCTACCCCTCAAAGATCAGGTGCTTTTGAAAAGTAGTAAACATTTGGTTGAATATAAATATTTGGTTGGTTCTTGACTCTGTGTAGAATCACATCAAAATGGGTTACACCAAAAGTGGGAGTAATCTATGCCATTCTGTCACTAAAAATTCTTCATAAATAAAGAAATAAACCACTTCATCTCAGTTTTCTACATCCCACTGCTAAGTTAACTGGGTTCAACATCCTCATGAAGGATCCTGCCTTTCCTGTAGATGACTCTCACCTGCTGCCTTACTCTACACGTGCTCTGCACACCTTGAAACCCCATTTTGTCACGCCTCTCTGTATCTACATAGTATCTCTCAGGGTCTAGCACTGTTTCAGGATGCCTTCGTGGGGATAGGAAATAATCTTCCTTCCCTGATATACTCCTCTCTTTGTTCTCTTGAAGTACTTCTTACTTCCTGCCTTACAGTGTAATCCACTTGAGTGAGTGATTTCTTCTGCTGGATTGTAAATTATTTAAGATAAAGGTCCCTGTCTGTTTCAACATTCCATCATATCTAGTGCGAGCAGAATACTTTGAACACGATAGGTGTTTAAGTTCATGTTCATGTGTAATGTTCAGTACATTACCAAGCTTTACCCATTTACATTTGCATATCATATATTAAAGGCCTAGGAGTCCCTCAAAATTTCTTTTGGTGTTATGATCATTTTAAAAGATCATTTTAAAAGATCATTTTAACTATATTTCTTAATGAAAACTTTAGCATTCATTGATACAGGTAAGCACTGGAAAGCTTAAATTGTAAATCACAGTAGAGTTTAGGATTTGGCTTACATCTACTTGATTTACCTGATTTTTAAAAATATGTGGAAAGTTACACTCAGACTTTAACACATCCAGATTTTATCATATGTACTTTAAAAGGAGATAACAGAAACATTGTTTAAACTTGAAAAATCAAGTTTTAGGTAATCAATGTCTAGAACCATGAGTACTACTACATATTTAGAATATTCTTTGGTTCACATTAAGTTCTCAAGTTTTATTAAATAAATTATTTAAAAGTCTTTGAAAATACTGTAAGTATAGCATTAGAAAATTACAATATGTTCAGATTACCTCCTATTATAAGCCTTGGTTTCCCCATTTGCTTTTTTCAATTTATTTTTTAAAATCCCAAGATAAATAGTGTTTTAAATCTGCTTATGCCAATGCTTGAGCACAAACGGACCTGTAGTTTAGAGAGCAATCATTCACCTAAGAATAAGCATTTTATTTTATTAGCAAAACTAATATAAGAAATTAATTAACTTTATTAGCATTTCCATGATTATAGATTTTGCCACTCGATAGGGTGTCACACTTGTACTGAACTTAATGTAGTCCTGAGAAAGGTCTTGGAAAGTATAATGGAATTATTAAAATAAGACTCAGGTAAAAGTAAACACTTTTCTCCAAAGGAAGCATAAAGTAAGCCTGTTGAAAACAAATTTCTTCTGGCTCACCTCTGGATATTTATCTACCTTCTCAAGTCTTCCTTTCCAGAACTATTACTCTTTCCAGTTCTCACTTGTTAATGCTTTGTTTTTATCTATAAAGTCTATGGATTGTATCTTCTCTTTGTTCCATATTGGTTCTTTCAAGGAAGCTATTCATTTCTCCCTTCCTTATTGTTTTATTTGTCTATGACCGATTTTCCTGAATGTTGTGGCAAAACAGGCTTTATATTGTAGCCTTTCAAAGAAATTAAACTGTACACAGTAAAAGAAGAAAAAGAAGAATTGTACTCGTAAAAGAAGAAAAACTTTGTGCCATGCTATATTTTTGAATTATCCTTTCTCTTCATCTTCCTCCACCCCCTTTTCTCTGACCCTCATGTTCCTATTTATTATTATGTAAAATAGTTACCAGTCTTTGTATTTTGCTTATCTGCATGCCAACAAATTCCCTTAAAGTTTGACCTATCCCCTGAGGCTAACCTAACATTCTGAGCCTTTATCAGAGTTATCCTAAACCAAGAGGAACCAAAGGAAGATAAACCAAAGTATTATCTCTTTGAAAGGAATCTTGGTGCCAACTGTCAAGACTGTTTTAAAGTCCACCACAGGTGTAATCTCTGCAGCCTCCTCAGGAACATCCCTGAACACATGTTATCTAGAGATAGTTCTGGAATCTGTAAAGTGAAATGGAACCAGGCCTGACCTCTGGATGTCAAGGAGGCCAATCCTGTCATGCAGTGATGGTTTACCCTTGTCTAACAAGCCTACTCTTTCCAAAGATATAAAATCTGTCCCTATTGCTGAGTTCTCATTTTGGCAACTCATATTTTACTTACTCTCACTGTTAGGCAGATATCTGTTTTCTCCCTATTAATGGCTGTATAACCTTACTCTTACCTTCTGAACAAATCCCCACTTTGAAATTTTTCCAGGGTAGAAGAAAATCATTCGATTGGGATGAGACAAACCACTTACTTGAAGAAAACAAAAAGCTGTTTTCTTCACTTGCTTTCTCTAACAAGAATAGAAAATTATGATAAAAAAAAATATCGGCAAGAGCTTGTTCCTATTGCATTTCATGCTATTTCTGAGTTTGTGAGCTCCCAGCAGCCTTCCATGGTGTCAACCCATTATATACCTTTAAAAAAAAACCTGCCTCCATTAAACTTTAAGCTGTCAAGGATTACAACGAAAAGATGCAATTTTTTTCACTGCAGGAAAGGTCTGATTTAGTAACAAGCTATAAGCTAACAGAGCAGCAGAATCCACATATAATGTTTCATAGAAAGGAGAAAAAAACATGCTGCTTTTTTGTGTGCTTCAACCTTGTTTTTTCTCCTTTCTTATAAATATATATATACACACACACATACACATACACACATATATATATAGTCCACTTAGCTTTCAACTACAAAGAAGAGTAGGAAGTGTTTTCCTCTCAAGCACTTCAGACATCTAGTTGGTTTATGCACCTTTGTATTGGAGGGAGCACCATAGAGGGGGGAAAAATGTTAGTCCACATTGCCGTCTAGCTTTCATGTTTAATATTGATTTAATTAGTCATTTAATTCCAAACACCCTTATTATCCACTTGTTTGAAAAGGCTATTTACTTTCACCACAATGCATACATTAAAACAAGTGACTGAATAGAAAGCCAGGCTTCTGGCCTGGTGCTTTCTTGGTGCAGAAATGATATCCTCCTCCCCCACTTTCGCTCCAGCATCACAATGTCAAACATTCTGCACACATTCCCTAAGGAATCTGCAAGGCTAATTAGGGTGAGCTTCACCATAAAGAATACAGTTGTTAAAACAGCTTCTGTACACACTAGAGTAATGAGCATTCTTTACACACGCTGTGATTTGTTACTGCAATTTGCAGTCATATATCTCTTAGGAAATAACTCATGTGTTGTTATTTATTGCATGTATGATTATTAATGATATATTAACAACTGTTGAAAGCAACTTATTTCACTTCAATAACTCATGTACTTAGCTCAATGTTTAAAGAGCTGGCGAGGAAATCAATTCTTCTAGAAAACTATGCTATTGTCTTTTTCTTCCTCTAGGATAGTTTAAAAAAAAAAATGTCCAAAGTCTGATAAATACAAGAAATATTAACTTGCCTTAAAAAGATTTTATCATGGTTATGGGAGAGTGTATTTTTAATATTTCATTGTTTACAATTTTTTTGAATCTTCCAGTAATTTACTCCATCCATATAATCCAATGTCTGCTATTAGAAATAAAATTCAAATATTGTGTGGTGATTATTATTAGTAATGAACAGAGACAAAATCATGTACAGAGTTATCTTTTCCTGTTAATGTTACTCGAAGAAATATTTTGCTGCTCATTCAAACTTAATTCAAACATAGAGTTACCTAAATACTTCAAAATGTTGTGTTAGTAGCTTATCTTGCATTAAATATACAAGGAAGGTTAAGCTACTGACTTAAGTATTATGTGTGAGACATCACACGTTCAGCATCGATGAAAGCTGAGCTCCTTACTGCTTCACCTTCAGCACTGACAGATTTTTACCAATTAACTACTACCCAAATGTCTTCTGATAATTGGAAGATAGATTTAAGAGAGCTTTTGTTTCAGAAATTAGAAATATAGCATTAGGTGTAAACTTTCATGACTCTCTGAGCCATTACATAGGTTGATGTCAGGGTCTTAAGACCTGTTTCGGCTTACCCGAAATCATGGCTGCTGCGTGTCTGCATTCCCGCAGGCATCTCTTCCACAGATATAAATTGCATTACAAGTGTGGCACATTTCCAGAGAGACAAAAGATTCTGTCTTTTGAAATATTCAGAGATCTGAAGAAAGCACTGCGCTGTACTCAGTTTCATTACCAAACACTGAGATAATGTCACAGATCTACATGATACTAAAGGCAAATAAACGATTAATTCAGCTGTGATGATCAGAAAGGATGATTGTTGACACAAAGTGATGCCCTGTGATGAGACAGCACCTTGGGTTGCTAATGACTCAAGTTTATAAAATCATTTCTGACAAGTGTTCATTGCGTGAGGCTTTTCAAGCTCTTGTGAAATGGAGCTTTGCAAAGAATTTTGTTGGAGTCATTGAAAAGGATGATATTAAGTACTACCTTCTTTGAAGTACAATCCATTGCGCAGTTTGCATGTGTGTATGCAAAAAAATGGATTGCATTAAAAAGTCAACTCAAGGCACTCAGTTCTCGAAGGAAGAGTATGAAGCTAGAGGTATGAGGCAGAAAAATAGTATAACAATAAACAGGCAAAGAAACCAATCAGCAGGCAATGGATGTGAGTCTCTAGTCTCTAGCAAGACTGAAGGGACAGGACTGGAAGGGAAGTAACACATCTGCATATCTAAGGAGAATGATAACAACATCAGATGAAACAAGTGAATATCAGGACTGAAAAGGCTGCAGGAGTTTGCAAGCAGATGTCAAAAAGCATACAAGAAAATGTCAAGCAAAGTATACCAAGCAGCTAAAACTGGTTGCAGAGATTAGGGTGCTAAATATATGCATGATGAGAACACTACTCTGTGCCTTACAGACCCAAGAGCTGCTTCACAAGCAAGAAGGGGAAAAAGAGCTTCATAAATAATTTCTGCAAATAAAACTGGGGTCAGGATGCAAACAAAGGTAGAAAGCAAATAAAACTCTGCTTGGAACTTGCTTCTAGAATCACTGTGCCAGATTACTTTACCAGATAACAGAATGACCCTTTAATAAATAGAAATTGTAAAATGCACTAGGTCTAGAAGGGAAATACAGAGAGATGTCCAGAAGTAATTATTATAATTTCTAACTTTCAGAATATTTCTACTCTGTGAAATATTACAAATAGGAATTAGAATTACAGGACTGCTGATGACTTCATTACAAATCATATGGAAGAATTAAGTTTACTGAACTCAACCTGAGTTATTGTGTTGAATGTAATTTTTGGCATAGCTCAGTTCTAATTCCAAAGAATCACAAGTTTACTCTAACCAGGTGTGAATAATTTACAGATGCCAAGATCGACTGGGCAGAACCAATAAAATTTATAGGAATATTGCCACAGAGACATCCACTATTAGCTTAATTTTTAATTTAAATTTTCATTCTTATTGAGAAGCAAATGACAGCACAAAATCCTTCCCTCTTTAGAACACGACTAAAAGAGTTATCACTCGCCAAGAGGAACATTACTATACCCAGAGTTTTGCCTAAATTCAGTGAGACGAGCAAAACATTAGTTATGAAAACAAAACAAAACTACACCATGGAGGTCACAGACTGCACCTTGGTTTCTCTTTTCAAGGACAAACTGCTTTGGAAGAGACCAGAAAATCTTAACAACATAGTCTTAAAGACTCTGTATCTAAGCTTCTATTGTGTGAGTTTCTCCTAAAACCATGTCAGTCTTGCTCACCAAGGTGGCAACAAACTAAATTCTCACTAAATATTTGTTGACTTGAATTTGCTGTATTTTCAAATGCTTTGGGCCTTTTTTGCCTAGGGTTCCCTAGTGGCTCAGAGGGTAAAGCATCTGTCTACAATACAGGAGACCTGGGTTTGATCCCTGGGTGGGGAAGATCACCTGGAGAAGGAAATGGCAATCCACTCCAGTATTCTTGCCTGGAAAACCCGATGGATGGAGAAGCCTGGTGGGCTACAGTCCATGGAGTCACAAAGAGTCGGACACAACTGAGCGACTTCACTTTACTAGGGTTGTACTTGCTTCTGGTCTTCTCAACTCCAGAGCTAATTAGTAAGCGCAGAAGTGCAGTTCTTATCAGACATTTCTAAAAGATCCACTTTCTCTGGGATCTTTTTATCAGCTTTAGAGAAGACATAAAACATTTTTGTCACAGAAGCATCACTTAAATAGTCACTAGGATGGTGGTCATCTGGACATCTCATTTCCTCTGAATCTGTCTTATCCACAGCATTGTCTTTTACAATTTTTTCATGCAGACCAGAATCACATAAGACATTTGATTTTTACAAGACTGAAATAGACTTTCTAGAAAGAATTCAATCGACTTGGAAATGATAAAGTTTTAATCAGTGAAAATATGATCGATAGACAGTTACATATAAGGTTCATCAAAAAGTTCGTTGGGAACTTTCCATAGAATCATACAGAAAAACCCAAAAGAGCATTTTGGCCAACCCAATACATACCTACTTACCTACCAGATGGAGTTTTATCACCTGAAAAACTAAACACTGTGCCATTTTGTTTCATTGTGACCTATCAGATATCAGAACAAACTAACCCAAAGTGAAACTGATGAAATGCTTCCACCACAGTGAGAAAAAGCCCAGGAAACCCCTCTTCATTACCACCCAGTTCACCAAGGATATACAGTTGATCCTTGAACAGTGAAGGCATTATAGTTGCAGCCCTGCACAGTTGATAATCCTCATAGAACTTTTGACTCTTTTCATAGAACTTTTCATAATCCTCATAGAACTTTGTGGAGAGTCGAAAGACTACTGTTGATCAGAGGGCTTCCCTGGTAGCTCAGCTGGCAAAGAATCTGCCTGCAATGCGGGAGATCCCAGTTTGATTCCTGGGTCAGAAAGACCTGCTGGAGAAGGGACAGGTTACACACTCCAGTATTCTTGGGCTTCCCCGGTGGCTCAGATGTTAAAGAATATGCCTGCAGTATGGGAGACCTCCTGGATTGGGAAGATCCCCTAGAGAAGGGAACAGCTACCCATTCAATACTCTGGACTGAAGAATACCATGGACAGAGGAGCCTGGCAGGCCATAGTCCATGGAGTCACAAAGAGTCGGACACGACTAAGCAACTTTCACTTTGATTGTTGATCAGAAGCCATATTAATAACATAAACAGTTAACACTTTTTTATGTTATATATATCATATGTTGTATTCTTATTCTTGTAAATTAGAGAAAAGAAAATATTATTAAGAAGATCATAAGGAAAATACATTTATAGTAAATACATGTCTTAACGGAGAAAAAATATCCACATATAAGTGGACTTGTAAAGTTCAAAGGTCAACTGCACTTATAGGAAGAGTTAGGAAAAATATTTCCAGAAGCAAACAGGAATGAGAAAGTAAAGAGAAACTATTTCTGCAGAGCACGATCTCTCATTCAGACCAGATCGTTCTCAGAAGCCTGGTTACTTCTGGCTACAGCTCAAAATGCCCCAGCTTTGTACTCTTAAAGGACTTCTTATGGCAGTACCCAGGGCTCTAACCAGCACCACCTTCTATCTATTTTTTAAATGTAATTCATTTTACTAAAAGTAAAATCATACACAATGTAAAAGGCAACTTGGATCCATACCATAGAAATAAAAGTCTCGTTCCATTCCCACCCCTCAACTAGTCTGTTTTAGCATCCCCTGGCTAAAGAAGAAAAGAGAAGAGAGAGGATTTACACATTCACTTTTGCCTCAAGATGCAAAAGTCTTCATTATTTTCTGAAGAAGATTCTTTTATGGTTGTAAATACCGTCAAATTTTATCTTTGTTACCTATTCTTTTGCTTTCTTTTTTGTTCACTGTACCTTATCTTCTCTGTAGAGCTGCTCTTATTAAAACACTCCACAGTTTAATAAACAGCACCATACTCATAATCCTCAAATCTGTGTCTCCAGCTCAGAATTTATTTCTCAATCCCAGGTCTATCTCTCTGACTTGGATGTTCTGCCAACATTGTAAATCCAACAAACCAATTCACTATACTTCCTATTGCCCCCAAAGATACACTATTTTAAAAGGTTAAATAAATTACATTGTATATGAGGTGATAATTGATACAGAAAAATATCAAGCAGGGAAATGGAAAAGGTGGTGTTAGGGAACAAGGGTAACAGTTGCTATCAAAGAGTATCTTTAACCATTTCTTGTTTCTGTTTATCTCCTGCTTTCCTTCTACTTAAACTTCTGACTTCTTCAAACTGCATTTTTTAAAGTGTAGCTATGGCCTTCACCAGCACGTTGATCATAAAACCGATCCTTTGGAAGTATTTTCATTGTCCTTTGGAAATATATTAATTCCTCTCAAAATTTTTAAATGCCTGCACCTATGTTAGAATTAAGCCCAACTTATTTTGTATGTTCAAAATTTTTCTCCAAATATTTTCTCTAATACATCTATAACATCAATTCTAGCACATAATTGACTGAGCACCTACTAGGTGTCAGGGGCTGTGTTATATACAGGAAAACTACAATAATTAGGATAGAGTCTCTACTCCAAGAGCTCAGAATCTGGTAAAGATCGATAGCAAACAACAAATATCCCAAACCTACCAGTCTTGATCTTTCATTCTAAATTTTACTCATAGTGTTTTCCTGCTCTGAATTGACATCTGTGCCCAAGCTTACTCCAATCTTATTCATCTTTCAGAGTTCATTTACAGTCTCCTCCCTGCAAGGACGCTTCAACAATTAGGGTTATTTTTAAAACTCCTACACAGAATTGGTCATTGGTATAATGAACTTTGGCACTTGTGTCAACTTGTCTACTGAAAATCCAATTTTCCTTCTTCCACATTAACAGATGCCAATGTTACTCCAAGAAGAAATGTGCCCACTTAAAGAGCTGTTTTCTCTCCTGCTTTGCAGATGGTGGTGACCAAAGAGAAGTAAGAATAAGGACTGGACAGAGGATTCCAAGGAAGTTCTTTTGAAGGGGCTTGACTCAGGTGTTCATTGCTCTGTTTTGCTCTGTCCCTCTTCCTCCTCCTTCTTGCCTACAACAGAGATATGAAGGCTGGAAATCCAATAGCCATCCTGGATCAGGAAATTACTTTGAATATGAAAACCTGTGCTAATAATCATTGAGGAGAAAGACTGACGATCCCAGATTTGATCATGGTGAGGTGGCCACACCAACTCTTAATAAATACCTATGACTTTCTTTAACATGAAAGAGAAATAAAACACTCTTTAATCTACTAGGGTTTTGTTTGAGTGGGGGAAAAGAATATTTCATTTCCCTTACCCAAATACAATCCTATCAGATTTGGCACTATTTAGCCTCAAATTCAGTCACTAACAACACACTTGTTGTGCATTGGGCATTTCTTATATCCCAGATATTTTGCTCCATATGGATGACACAAAGACAAATGAGTAATGATTTTTGCTTTCCAAGATCTCCCCAAGTGCAGTAGGAAAGTTAAACAAGAAACAAAATAATTAATAAATGCAATGGATGAAGCACTGTGGTTGAGGCAACTCTCAGGTGCTATGAGAGCTTTAGGTAAGCATGTGAAAGAAAACTCCCCCAAGGAAAAGACACCTGAACCAAGCCCCAGATGCATCCAGAATTACCTATAAAAGAAGTGAAAGGGAGGGTAGTGATAGTGGGGCTGGATAAGTGGCCAGAAGGCAAGTCATAAAATGCTTTTTATACCATGCTCAGGAATTTAGGGCTTTATCTGCACATGTTTAGAAAACACTGAAGGATTTTCAAAAGGAGGAATAAAACCAGACATATTTTAGACATATCCATCTAGGAATTATTTGTTGAAAACTTTGAAGAGAGAAATATCACTTAGAAAGCTGCTAGAAAAATCGTTATACTTTTCTAGAAAATAGGTAGCCCTGGTCAAGAAAAGAAGTGATCCTGTTCAAGAAAAAAAGACTCCATTGAAAAATTATTTGAGAATTATTATTGACACTGCTTCACAGGGATTCATTTTGGGAGCTGATGAGAGAGTAGGGAGAGTGAGGTATGATTCAGGCTTATGGTTTCTGAGATAATGGGAATGTCACCACCTAAGAGGGGGAAGATAGGAAGAAGAGCAGGTTTATTGAAGATTATAAGAAAACTAAAAGTTCAGTGTGAATATGGTGATCTTGAAGTGGTATAAGATAGCCTAGTGGACGCTTAGAGTGGTGGTTATATATAAATACCTGATTTTATATATAAACACATGATAGAGGTTTAGGCTGGATTTAGAATTATCAATGTCTATATGATGATAAATGGGTACAAGAGAAAACACCCAGAGGATGAAATTATAGGAGAAGAGGATGAAATTACAGGAGAAGACTTCCATGGAGCTTCACCTTTCAACAGAACAGCAAAGGACAGAAAGCCCATGCATAGAGACAGAGTATATATCCAGAGAAGGAAATCAAGAGAGAAGGGTGAATTAAAAGAAAGTTTCAGAATGTGGGCAGAGGTCAAATGTTGTAGATCAGTTTAATGTTGTAAAGCTAAAAGTTAAAAAAAAAAAAAACTAAAAAGTATGTTAAATTTGATTGGCCACAATTGCCTATAGAGCTCTTTCAATGACTTGTGGGGCAAGACCCAAATTAAAGTGAGTTGAAAACAAACGGAACATCGAAGTATTGCACTATAGCTCAATTATTCTGTATATCACATCCTGTACCGTGAATTAAACTACAAATTTCTAGAATGCAGTGTTTACACTACTTTTCTATCCTATTTACATCCCATTTTATAGGTATATATATTTATGTGTGTGTATATGTACATATTTACATATGAGTGCATGGATGTACATAATCAATTATGCATATATTTGTGTATAACTGTATGAACATATGTGTAGATATATATTTACCCTGTATATTTAACAGTGGCTGCAAAAATATCAATGAGCAAGGTTGACTTAATGGATATACACTTGAAATCCCTGAAATATACCCTGAAATATACACAATATACACTGAAATCCCTCCAAGCCCACTCTGGCAGCACTGATACTTTTAATCACTGTTATTTCTTTTTTCCCATCTCTCCTAAGCAATATCCAACCTGTTTTTGTCATAGTCCTTCGTGTAAATCAAATACGTAGCCTGATGTTTCTCTTTGCTCCATTTTTTCCCTTTCACATCTTCATGTTCTTTCCTCCTCTTCTCAGATCATGAGCAGTCTGCCTTCAACAGCTGGCATTTATAGAGCTATAAGTTTCCATAACTTCTCCAGGAACCCTGCATGCCTGAGCGTGCCAAATCAAGCCCTTAAGCTATCCTGCAAATAATTTCTATAGTAAATTTCTTTTGTAATGACCTGAAGTTGAGTTTGTACCCTTTAGGAAAAGCTCTATCTCTCACAGAACTCACAAGCTCTCTCCTTACAACGTTAAACTCACATTTTACTAGTATAATTAGTATACATATGGAATTTACGGTACAAAAAGTGTAACTGATGAAAACAAATGGAATCACTTTGAAACAGCACCGAAGCACAAACATCCTTTTGTTCTGGAAACCCCTCATTCCTCTGACTGTGTCTTTGGGTTTAGCGTTCCCTCTAACCACAATATGGTATGTTTGGGGCTTCTATTATCTGTTCTGGCATTTCACACACGGAACACCTGCATGAGATAAGTTCCTTGACTCGACAAACAGCTTGCGGGATAAGAATTTATTATTGAATGAGTCTTATTCACGCTGTTTAAATGAAAGGAGGAGCTCCACTAATGGTTTCTTCAGTTTAGTAACTGGAATATTTTATAGTTTCATCTAACTTTTATCTTCCCCCATCTGCTTAAGTGGCTTTATTCTCGCAACTTGAGAATTTCAAGGCTCTTTACTAATAGCATGTTAAAAAGTATTGCTGCACTTTTTGTTTTCCCTGCCACCTTTTTTTCCCCTCTAATAGTCTGCTTTTGTTCTTCTCAGAGGCCTTTTATAAACCTTTCCTTTTCCCTTTCTTTTCCCTTGATATTCTCCAGTCTAAAACAGTTCCAAAAACTGAAGTCACAATGGAAGAAGAAGAGTTTGAAGAATGAGAATTTAAGTGGAGGATGAAGAAGCAATGAGTTTGAGTAAACTCTGGGAGTTGGTGATGGCCAGGGAGGCCTGGCGTGCTGCAGTCCATGGGGTCTCAAAGAGTCGGATACGACTGAGCTACTGAACTGAACTGAACTGAAGAAGCAACCCCGTTTTAAGGAAATACAGTCTACATTGCCTCAGCCACTGTGGTTCCCTAAACTGTTCAATCAATAACACCCCTCAAAGTTTTCACTTTCTAAATCTTTCCCTCATTCTTCTCTCTTGTGAATCATGGACATCATGGTATCTTACCTTCTTAGAAAAGCAGGAAACTAAAAACATCATCAAGTGTGTTTCCTCATATGAGTCCAAGAAATGATGGGGTAGGAGGGCATTCTGTCCTCACTTTCTCCAAGAAGTTCTAATTCCTATTAGCACAGTGTAAGGGATTTGACCCCTCAGAGCCCATGGTGGGCTATTAACCCTCATGCCTTCACTTTCCTTTCTTAGCTTTCAATCTACCACAAAGGAAGTATGTGCCTTGTGGGGAGGGGAGAGGAGGGGAGTTGGGGAAGATGGGAAGGTATTAACCGAAAGTTTGATGTTTAACATTTGCCACTTTCCATGATGTAAATATACCCACCATGGTAAACTTTAATATAGCGTCAATTTATGAACTGGCTGCTGCATCTTTGTCAATCTAACAATTGGCTCTCAGGAACTGTTATGACCTAGCCCCTGCACACGACTGCCAAGAGTGTTATATAAAAAACTTTGAGGAGTAATACCCCATTTCCCTTTCTACCCTACTCATTATTGTACCCTATGCTTTCCATCTGACTTTCTCAGGGCCAAGGCTAGGCAAACTCACAAAATTGTTAGGATTCGGTTTTGCTTCACCTTTCAACTTCCCTGACTTTTCATCACTTTGCAGTGTCCATTGCTTAGCTATGATTTAGCAATCCTACAATACACTCTCACCTCCATTAAAATCACCTGCCTGCTTAGCATTCTGTCACTGAGACCTAATAACTTAAGTGAGCCAATAAACTCACAAATGAGCTAATGGGCACTAAGTGTTAATAGAGATAACGGCTTGGTTCTGTATTCTGTCTAGTGTTATCTGCAATATTGAGAGTGATAGACTGAAAAGAATGTCCTGGCTCTGTGGAGTGACTCTGAGGCACTGTAAGGCATTAGGAAAACAAGAGAGCTTTTCATCTGTCAGGTCAATTCCCAAATGTTACCTGGACATTCAGTCCAAGTTTTTCCAAAACAGGCAGGGAAAACTTTCATGGGGAAAGGCTGCTATCTTCAATTATTTTACTCAACTTTTCTGGCGTTTCAGAAGCATTTTATTCACGATTTCCCTAAAATCTTGAGCAGAACCAAGGCTTGTGTCCCTTCACTCTATAGCCAACATTTTTCCTCCTATCCACGCTTCTTCACTGCACACTGGTTGCTGCCCTTCCTTCCTCCTGAAAGTCCTTATCTTATTGAGATTGCACTAAAAATTTAACTTTTTCAAAAGGGCTTTCCCAATCCCTAGCCCATTTTATCTCACCTTCATTTTTAGGCCTATGTACACAATTGTCTTACTAAATAGATGATCTGGAGCAAGTGACCTCAACATTCTGTGCCTTCAGTTTCTCATCTTTAAAATGATAATGCAGAACTCAGAGGTAGAATGTGAAATGCCTATAAAAGAGTAACTGCATATACAATGACTTTGCAATAAACATTGGCTTGTAGTGACCATAGTAGTAGTATTATCAAGTAATATTTTCTCCCCATATTCAATTCAAATTCTTAGTTCTTTGAAATCAAAGAGGCTATGTCTTAACTGTTTCTGTTTGCTAAGCCTCTCTCTTCACACCCGACATTCAGCAGAGGCTTGATGAATATTTATTGACTAGCACAGGGTACCTAGTAATTTTTGTCTAGTCATATTATATGCATATTTTTGGTCTTCCAAACTAAATTGTAAGTTTTTATATGCCTTTTACTTTTTCATATTCCTCAAAGAACTTAATGCAGTTCATGAGATCTCCTCAGAAATAACATTAGTGAAAGAATTGAGTATGAAATGGTGTTAACCCTAGATGAACTAAATTAATTGTGTTCTCATACTATTTCTTTCTTTTTCTGCGGTATCAGTTGTAGCATTCAGGACAGGAGTTGCCAGGGCAGAAGCAATATTTGATTTATGTTTGACTTACTTATTTAAGAGTGTTGAATAGGTTTTCAGCACTCAGTGAACAGTAACGATAACAATAATAAAGATAATAACTGCAGTAAGCTGGTTAAACAAGAATTAGGCACAAAGACTGCAATTCTATCACAGCTGGGGAAATGAAGCTTGGTTACTGTTTGGAGAAAGAAAGCCACTTTCCTATTAAACTTAGGATACACAAGCGACCGCAAACAAATAATGATGAATCAAATAAATTAAGTGGAAAATATATAACTGAAAGTTCTCTGTATCAGGATAATGTTTTAAATAAATATTGTGAACTATCTACCCCTCATAGATGGGCTGTAATCAAGGTAATCCATAATAGTATTCAAGCTGAATTAGAGGCTTGATCCTAGGAGATAAAAATAATATTTATATTGGAGTTTAAAGGACTTCAAATTCCCATCAATCTCTACTATATTCCTGTAGATAATTGGTACTATTAAAATAGGAATAGAAAGAAGTCACTGAAAACAAAGAAGACAAAGAAAGGATAAATAAGATCATGAAGTAGGAAATCTTCCAAACTGAACTCAATATCTGTTCCACAATTAAAAACAGGAGGCAAAAGTGTTGGGGGGAAAGTGATATCAACTTGACATGACTCTTTCTATTAATATTTATTCATTCTACAACCACTTACTAACTTATTATTGTACTAAATACTGTGGTAAATGCTCACATGTCATAAATATCTTGAAAGACCCATGTTCAGGCATTATTTAATGCTCATGAATGAATCAAGATTAAATTATGCTTTGATTCTATGCCAAGTTAAGCTTTCCTGTGGGCCATGATTACCAATAAAACTATTGAGTCCCTACCATATATTGTATTAAACCTCCCCTACACTCTATGAAATAAGTACTAATATAATCCTTTTGCATATGAGGAACAGAAAGTTTAAATAAATTCTACAATGCCACACTGCTAAAAAGTGACAGAGCTGGTGTTTGAAACCATGCAGCCCTCACCATTAAGTACGCTGTATCACAACAAGTGTTAAAGTGTTAGTGAACGTTGTTGCTGTTCAGTTGCTAAGTCATGTCTGACTCTTTGCACCCCCATGAACTGCAGCATGCCAACCTTCCCTGTCCTTCACTGTCTTGCAGAGTTTGCTCAGATTCATGTCCATTGAGTCCATCTTATCCTCTGTCACCCTCTTCTCCTTTTGCCTTCACTGGTTCCCAGCATAAGGGTCTTTTCCAATGAGTTGGCTCTTCACATCAGGTGACCAAGTGTTGGCTCTTCACATCAGTTGACCAAGTATTGGCGCTTCAGCATCAGTCCTTCCAGTTAATATTCAGGGTTGATTTCCTTTAGGTTTGACTGGTTTGACCCTCTTGCAGTCCAAGGGACTCTCAACAGTCTTCTCCATCACCACATTTGAAGGCATCAATTCTTCATGCTCAGTCTGCTTTATGGTCCAACTTTCACATCCACACATGGCCACTGGAAAAACCATAGCTTTGACTAAAGCCTTTGACTGTCAGCAAAGTGATGTCCCTGCTTTTTAATATGCCATCTAGGTTTGTCATAGCTTTTCTCCAAGGAGCAAGTGTCTTTTAGTTTGATGACTGCAGTCACCATCTGCAGTGATTTTGGAACCCAAAAAAAATCTGTCACTGTTTCCACTTTTCCCCTTCTATTTGCCATGAAGTAATGGGACTGGGATGTCATGATCTTAGTTTTTTGAATGTTGAGTTTTAAGCTAGCTTTTCCACCTTCCTC
Organism: Odocoileus virginianus; assembly: GCF_023699985.2. Lineage (NCBI taxonomy): Eukaryota > Metazoa > Chordata > Mammalia > Artiodactyla > Cervidae > Odocoileus > Odocoileus virginianus. Next base: position 83,818,974 of record NC_069676.1, read on the forward strand.
TTTTACCCTCATCAAGAGGGTTTTTTAAATTTCCTCTTCACTTTCCGCTATTAGAGTGGTAGCATCTGCATATTTGAGGTTATTCATATTTCTCCTGGCAACCGTGATTCCAGCTTGTGATTTATCCAGCCCAGGATTTCACATGATGTGTATATGTCCTGCATATAAGTTAAATAAACAAGGTGACAATATACAGCTTTGTCATACTTCTTTCCTAATTCTTAACCAGTCCGTTGTTCCATATAAGGTTCTAAGTATTGCTGTGAAAGCTATTTGGGTGCTTATTATGTACCAAGTGCTCTAAACATGTCAACGTCACTGATATTCACAGTAAGTATGTGATGTAGGTACAGGCGAGCAGCTCAGAGAGGTTACTTCTTCAACAGCACATAGCTAGTAAGTGAAGTTAAGTTTAACCCAAGAAGGCTATCTGGTTCTAAACTCTGCGCCTATAACCATGCACCATGCCGCCTCCATCTGAGATTGTTTAAATTCTTGTATGCACAAGGCTCATTACTGCACAAATACTCTTGGCTTGTACCACTGTCATGGCAGACATCTCAGCAGAGAAAAATGTCCAAATTGAAGCAGTAAATGCCCTACTTCACTAAGCCTCCTTCTCTTTTATTCATACTTTATGACCACAAAGTTGAACCATATTGAGGCCCCAGTCAATGGTAATAATATTCAGGAGACTGGCATGGGATTGGGCATCAGATGATTACATGTGTGATGGAAGAGAAGAGTGAGCCTTCAAAAAACCTTTCTCCATCATAGTTTAAAGAAAAAATACTTTTTTTTTTTAGAGAATTCAAGGAAGAAACACATGTAATCAAGGAGGCCAGAAAAGGAAGACACCCGAAAAAAATTAAAATGCTAAAAATATAAGTGGAATTTGAAGTTAAAACAATTTTGTACATAAAGGCATATTAAAAGAAACAAAATATAGTAGGGACAATATGGAAAAGACACTGGTGACATGGATCAACTTGGAGAAACAGAAAAAATTAAAAAGGGAAAATAAATGTGTAGTCATAAAAGATAACAGGGATAAATTCTATACATGAAAATATATCATGCATAAATATATATATATATGTAGTTCATATTTCTAAGGAAAAGAACAAAGTTTCATAATAAGGCCCTTGAAATAATAAAGATATGAATTTGTAGATTAAAATTATAAATTCTATCATATGGAAAAAAAGTGATATGGATCAACCAACATCACAACATATTCTGGAAGAGTTGCTGGACTTTAAAGTATAAAAAACTAATTCTAGGCAGACAATAAAACTAAAATATATAACCAATTAGAGAAAAGAATAAATTTCTGAGGGAAGGAAAATGTGGTCTAAATTATTTAGTCTTCAACAACAAATAATTAATAAATAGTCTCAATAATTAAGGCAACAGAGAGAAATTACATAGAACCCAGGTTATACAATCCCCATTCAAGCGTATTCAAGAACTACCTAATCACAAAATCGAACCTGACCAAGATTAATCAAAATAAAGACCAGGAATGAAACTTTTAGAAATATAGTAATAATGATTTCCAAGGGGAAGGGGTGGTGGAGATGAAAGATTTGGAAGTTTGGGATTAGCAGATGGAAACTATTACATATAGGACAGATAAACAACGAGGCCCAGGGAACTATATTCAATATCCTGTAATAAACTATAATGGAGAAGAATATGAAAAATAATATAATGTATAACTGAGTCATTTGATTGGATAGAAGAAATTAAACATGACATTGTAAATGAACTATTAATTGCAGTAAAATTAAAGAAAAAATATAAAAATGGTGAGCATTGATTCCATGCACATAAAATAACTGATAAAGAAATGTGGGTATTTTTATCATTACTTGTCAATTATATAATGATATAAATGACAAAACAGAAAGAGGATGAGTTAGAGGAAGTTTGATGAAGCGAGTGCATAATTATTTCCCCAGGGAGAACCCATTATATATTTTCTAATTTTCTGAAGTAAATTTTACTAATAAAATAAAAGTTAATAATAATCATAACACCAACCAAAAGTAATATATTATGTACTGGGAGGTGACAGTAACAAAAATATAAGTGAGTTAATTTTTTTTATATATTGATGTAGGGACTCAATTAATTTTCTAAAGTTAATAAATTAAGAAGTACATATAGTTAAGCATACAAGAAGAACCTGAAAGTTAATAAACATTCCAAGTCACAAGAAAAAAAGCACATAAACAGAAGCATGGTAAAATACAGACTTCAGCAAAAGACTGAGAATAAGAAAATATGAAATATACATTAGATATGATATTAAGATCAATCATATTTCTCACATCAATGAAGCCAAAAAGAATAAAATAATTTATTAAGAATAAAAGATAATCTAATTTGATCAACAAGAAAGCTCAATTCCATAGCAAATTAAACTTTTAAAATAAAGAGGCTCTAAAGTAGTAAGGGCTCTGGTAACTCAGACAATAAAGAATCTGCCTTACAATGCAGGAGACACAGGTTCAATCCCTGGGTTGGGAAGATCCCTTGAAGAAGGGAAAGGCTACCCACTCCAGTATTCTTGCCTGGAGAATTCCATGGACAGAGGAGCCAGGCAGAGTACAGTCCATAGGGTTGCAAATGATTGAACACAACTGAGCAACTACAACTTTCATTTTCAAAGTAATATAAGAAACAGATAGGAAAAGGCATATTGGAAAAATGCTAAAAAAAAGAAGGTAAAATATGTTACATTAATAGTAGAATTGAAGAGGAGGGAAAAGGACAATAAAGGAGTTCAAATAGGTAGTTTAACGAAAATAGAAGATACATAAGAGCAACACACCATTTTAAATGCATTTTTGAGCTCATTTGGTCAAAGAGACCAAATGAATGTATACAGATATTCCTAATAAAATATACTTTCATGAGTAAAACAGCATATAGTTTAGGTTATAAAGAAAACTTAAAGTGATTTTTTAAACAAAGAGATTAGAGAAATTCTCTGCTTATAATACACTACAATTATGATAACAAAAATAGAAAAAACAATATACCAAATCTCTAAAGATTTAGAAGTTCTATATTTAGCAATTCATGAGTTTAAAAAAAGTGTTGAATATCAAAAAAATAACATTCAATTCATTATAAATCAGAACCTATGAAAACTAAGATTGTAATCAAAAAGGAAAGTAACAGGTTTTAATAACCACCTTTCTTAACTACCAAGGAAAAATAACTTAATAAAATATTCTATTGAGGAAGTTTTAAAAGTAGCAAAACAAGAAACTAAGAAAAGTAAAAGGAAGGAATTACTAGTGATAAATGCAAAATTAATAAATTGGAAAATAGAGAAAATGTAAAAAAGCAAATTCATTAATTGATATATTCATACAAATATGTATTATTAATAACTGAATATATATTAGGCATACATGCAAATATTAATACATATGCATATATATGTAATATTGAATAATACTATTCACAGAAAAGCACATGTAATAAATAAGAAAAATTAGAATTTGTTAATAAATACAGATGAAAAGAAAATGAAAATAATTATGAGAAAATACTTGTCACACGCTGAAGATAAACTTAAACATGTGAAAAGTATGAATGCTTTATTATGATAACAGTAGAAACAAAATCGTTCCTAAGGACAGCAAAAGTCAAATTAGGTAAAGGCAGATTTTCCAGTATTCTTAGGGGAATATTCTTAGGACAAATATTGATTCATCCCTAACTGTAAACAAGCCAATTCTTTACTAAAGAGTTTCAGTGATGAATTCTAAACATCCCCTGAAAAACAGAAAAATTATAAAGTTATTTTAAATATTCTAGAAAGCATAAAAACATAGCTTCCAAGTTTATCTTTTATGAAGCCAACATAAAATTAATGTTCTAAATCTGGAAAAACATCTTCCAGATCTAAAAAGGTGGAAAAAACTACAACCGATACTACTTCTATATATAAAACAAAACAAAAATTTTCAGACTATTAAAAGGATAGAACAATATTAATAAGTTTTATTAAAGGAATATAAATACCCTTATATAAAATATATACAAGGATAGTTATAAAACATCCTTATATAAAATCTATCAATTTATATTAAAATATTAAAAGTAAGAAAATAAAAGCAAATGATTATCTTTGTATACAGGAAAAAGTCATTTGATAAAAAGACAGAATTTTGGTTTTTTAAAAAATTGTATAAAATAACTGGTATATTGTATAAGTTAACCTGTTTGATATATATGTCTGAAAGCAAAATCCATAAGCATAGTGAAATATTAAAAGCATCCTCATTAAATTCAGTAACAGTAAAATAGGATATTTACTAATATCACCACTATTTAATTACTTAACATTACCCTAGGAGTATCAGATGATATGTACCTTACAAACTTTTTAGAAACTTAAACTGATTTTAAATATAAAGATGTAAATACTAGAAAGGATAAAGCAACATTTCTTTCAGATTATTATACAACTAGAAAATGTAAAACAATTAAAATTAAAAGCAACAGAAATATTAACTCAGGGAGCCAAATCCAAATAAAATAAATACATGAAAATGAATTGTTTTCCTAGAAACAAACATATCCAGCTATTTTTAAAAAAGAGAAATAAGAATCTCATCTTTAAAATAAGCATAAATATCTAGGTATGAAGTTAATTACATAATGTGAAAAATCTCTATGGAAAAAATATTTTAATTCTACTAAAGGATATGTATTTCTCAAAGGCTTCAAAAGGAAAAATGACAAAAATTATTCCTGCACAGATTTAATACTGTAAAATTGTAAGTTCAAACTAAATTAATCTACAGATTTCACAAGATCCAAATAAAATACCAACAGCCTTATTTTTGGAAATTGAGCTAGCTGATTCTAAATTTCTTATGTAAAAATAAACATGAAAAAATTGGCAGCCAGTTTCTGAAAAAATAAGATGCAGTGAAGGAGAATACCTTCATAAGATAGTAAAATATATTTTAATACAACTAAGTATTTTGTGCTGGTGTCTAAATAAGAAGATTGAGCAATTAAACATAAGAAACAGTCAAGAAAGAAATAGAAATACAAGTAAGAATTTACTGTATGACAAAGCTAGCATTTCAAATCAATGAAAAACAAATAACTTTCTGAATAAACACATTGGGACAGCTAGCTAGCCATAAAGAAATTATTACGGCCTTAAGAGTAGACCCCAGTAAATTCCAGACGTATCAAAGATTTAAATGCAAAAATAAAACTTTAAAAGTACTAAAAAATTACATTAAAATAGTTTTGACTTGGAAATACTCTTTCTAAATAAGAGTAACCATCTAAAGCAACATTCAAAAATATTAATAAATTCGACTACATAAAAATTTATATATCCTATGTCCCAAGCCCCATAATATGAAGAATTAAAGAAAAATATTTTATGAAGCTTTTTAAAGAAGATAATTTTTTACTTATAATAAACATATGTATCTTTTTATACATTCTGATGTATAAAATAGGCACACATAGAAGGAAAATTTAGTCAGACATTTAATTATAAATTTATCTAAGCTGTGACTCAGTAAAGCAGCTTCAAAGCATTTATCCAGCATTTATATATATATCTATAAACAAATAAAAACAATGATGTTCATTGCAGCATACTTAGAAAGAACAAAAATCTGCAAAAATCTCCAAATGTCAAGCAGTCATAAATGGGTTAAATAAATTTCAGTCTACTCATAAATAAAATAACTCTGCACCTATGAAAAGCAAGGAACGCTATAGAGCTGATAATGAAAATATCACCAATATATGTTTTTAAAAAGATAAATATTTTATGTCTGCATATATTTGAAAATTGTTTAAAATACAAAGACTCTAATCTGAAAATTGGGACTGCAGAACAAGGATGGAAGAAAGAGTTGCTTTTCGTATTATAACTTCTTTACTGTTTGGAATTTTTTGCATATATATATATTTATATGTGTGTATTACTTTTTAATTTAAAATATTTTTAAAAAATTAAACCCAGAAGTTAAAGTAAGCATTACTTAGATTCTTTATAAACTTCATAGTTTCATTATTTGACAGTGATGGATAAATTTTACAAAAGTTTTAAAAGTCTGATAACAACATTTCATGTCATAATTGTCATCTTACTATTTCTCCCCTCAAAGTAAAAATAATTCTGAGGGTCAAGGGAAGGTAAAGAGATATTCAGTGGTCAATGTAATCTTTTTAAATTTTAACCATGCAACTGCAGAACGATTCCTACACATAAATGAGGCTGTAAGGATTTAATATCATGCATGTAATTTAGAGAAAACAGTAGAGGAATTAAATTCAGACAATCTTGTTTTGAAGCTGCTCTACCACTTATTTGAGCAAGTTATTTCATCTTGAAAATTCTCAACTAAGCAACAAAATAGAGATATGGGTAACAACTTCATAATGTAGCTGAGAGGATTAAATTATGACATACTAAATAAATAGCAAAGATGCCCGGAGTTTAGTGTGATGGGATAGTTATAAAAAGAGATTATCTTTGTGGTATTGTCTACAACAGCATCTTCAGACCAGAAAATGGTTAGAGGTCTCAACAGATCCAAAGTAAATACCAAAAAGCTATAAAAACAAGACAATGAAAACCACAGCAACTTAGCAGATTCTCAGTACGCTAAGGAACTCCTGAGCAAAGTGAAAAGCTCACAGAGGCATGTGGGTTCTCTTCAGCTGGATGCGTTTTGAATGCTTTTTAAATACTCTTTAATTTGTTGTTCTTTTTAATGGCCTGATTGAGAATTTTCAGGGTCTGCTAAAGGAGCATTTTATTTGTTTCTTCACGCTATCTCTTTTCTTCCCATTTCCTTCTCTCTCTGTTTTCTGCCTCTTCTTCTATTACATAAATAGATAGGCCCATGCCATATGTGTAATTTGCTTCAATTTCACTCTTTATCCCCTCACAGAAAGCTGTTTTAAATGGACTGGACCAACAGAACTAGAGGTGCTAACTAGATCAAACAGTTAATTCTGAAAATTTTGAAGGCTTTCTGTAACATTTATGTTGGCTTTTTCATTTAGTTTCTAGGAAAATTTTATCACTGTGACAGTTAATTCAAATTCCAGGAAGACCTGGTAAGCAAATAACTTGCCAAGTTTTAACTCCAAGTACTCCTTAGCCTTTACCAAAAGAAGGACCAATTTGAGGTGTATTTCTATAATGGATGAGCCTTCTGTCTGAGTATTCCATTACCTCATTCATTTTAAAGTCAATTTAGAACTCATGGACAGTGCCAGATTTACAGCCCTGAGTCCAGACTCCCTTTTTTAGTTTACAGAGAAGGCACTGCATAAGTTGTCTTGCTGCAAGTCTTCTGAGCTAGCCCCATTCCATCACAACATTCTCCCTGAGGGGACAAGGGTTTCAGACTCTTAGTCTACTCAATAATGTGAGTACTATTAAAGATCAGCAAATCCAGCTGCCACCTGACTCCCCAACTGATACCCATCATTGTATCACTAACAAGATGGGTTGGCAAAGGCAACCAAGCTCTAAAATACCCAAGACTCAAGCCTCTGAATACCTTTGCATTTACTCTATCACAAATTAGTAATCAGGAAGTTCATAAAATATTTAATTTTTCTAGATGTTCTTAAGAGCTATTCCCTGAGAGACTCGGATCCCTAAATGGGCAGAGTCTAGGTTCAAGGAATGATAGATTAGATCATCTTCTCCAAGAAGAAATGATGTCATGGCTGTTCAGGGAGTTAAGCCTATTTGTGTGCATACCCTGTCTATAATTAGCATTTTCTGAGGGATGGGCTGAGGCATTGCTGGGGTAGGATTACCTGGCCATTTCACAGTATCACTGCTATTGTGGGGCTGGTTACATCATCCTGTCAAATGTCCTCGTGCATGAGGGAATGGAGAGCTTTGGCCCCTTCAGACAGCTTGCTTTTTGTTACACAAGTCCTAATCTTTGCTCTCTCTGTTTTCTTTTTTCCCCTTATAGTTTTCTCTGCCTGAAAACATTCCCAAGTCCCCTCAAGGCGTTCAGTGTGAACGCTGCAGGGACATCACACGGCATGGTATCTGGGGTTGCTATACTTTTGTAATCAGAGCTGAAGTCATGTTCAAGGGGAAGTTCAAAATAGGGAAAGACAGCTATTTTCACGTATAGGGGCAAGCAGTGGAAAACTAGGTCAAGGGATCTGAGATTTGAGAGGGTAGTAAAATCCAAGAGTCTAAGAAGAAAACTTTTAAAATGTGAAGGGTGTCCAAGGCTCATTTTTAACAAGACAGGGAGCAGCAGAGTTGAAAGGGGTAGCAGTCTTCTTGCAAGTACAGAGTCAGGACAACCAAGTATGCCTTCTGTCCCTTCTCTCCTACCCATGCTGTTTTCATCCTTCACAGATATCCTTCAAACATCATCCATCTTCACAGATACCCTCCAAACATCATCCAAGCCTTCTGGAACTCTCCTTCCTGACTCTCAAGAGAATGAATCATTCCCTCTTCTGAGCTCTCTCAAGACTTGCTCAAATTGCCTACTTTGTAACTTATCATTTTAATATAGTTAGATATAGATTTATCTTCTTGGGTAGAGACTAGGTGAGATATTTCAGTCTTCTTTATATTCCTAAAACCTAACCAATTCATAAGGTAGATGCATAATTTAGATTAGATGAATTGAATTTAAATGTTGCTTGCATCCTCCATGAGATCAGGTTATGCATATAAAAGGCCATAGGAACTTCAATGAACTGGAGTTTATTTCCTACTTGATTAATAATTCCACTATCACCATAAAAGATGTTTTAGCATGCCCTTGGATTAGAGGAGAAATTTGTAAAGAAATTGTATACAAAAAATAAAACTATACAAAAACATTATTGGAATTATTCTGGATTTATGGATCAAGGGAGGCACGTTTCGGAGAGAAGATAAATTTACTTTCGGCAGCAGACTCAGGGAAGAGCTAGTAGAATGATGAGGGAAGAGATAATTTCATTGAGCCACCCACTGTGGAAGCATATTGAATATCTACGATAATTGTGATACCAATAACTTTTTCAAAGGCAGAAGATGGTATTTATATTACAATAGTGGCATCCGTGAAACGTTTGGATAATTTTAGTTTAAGGTTTGAATCTTGATTTTCAGAGCTTTCACAGTTGCAGTGCCCTGTCATATTCTGGAAGGAGTTCTTATTCATAAAAAGCTGTATCTTCATTCTTTTGTCATTAGTAAAAATGGGTCATAGATCATGCCATGTTGTCTGTAACATAGTTATAATTCCAGCAGGAGGGAAGTTTCAAAATCATGATTTCATATAGGAACCTTTAAAAACTCATTAGCTTCTAATAATTATACTAATATATAAAGCATTAAAAGCATAGAGCTAATTTCTGCAAAAGATTGGCAGTGAACGTGTTCTGGGGAAGTTTTCTCTTTCAACTTTCTGGGAACAAAAGAGAAGGCAGTTCAGGCCTCTAACATGACATCCTATTTCAGATGCAGAAGAGAGAATTTCACAGAAGCCTCGCATCGTGAGTTAGCGGATTCTAAAATGAAAAGCAAGAATATTAGAGTAACATCTCAAAATGTGACTCTGGGCACTGGAGAAGCCTCTCCACTTGTGATTGATTTGCATTTCTGCCTATGTCTGAATTCATATTCCATAAGCACAGATGGAGGTGTGATAGATTTTTTTTTGAGCACATCTATTTATTCAGATACCGGATTCAGTCTCTGAGTAGAGAGATGGTAAAGGCTGCTGTGAGCAGATGGCACATAGGCACTATGACTTCAGAAACAACATTCTTTCAAGATAAGTGGCACAGTAATAATAATAATACTTAGCACATATATTGCACCTTTGGTCTGCCAACATTAACTAATTAATCTTCAGTAGACCCCTGTGAGATAAGTAAGTACTTATAATTATCTCTATTATGCAGTCAAGTCAACTAAGAATGCGTCTGCACATACTGTGAAGAATTGGCCCAAGTTAAAGACCGTGTGGATCCAATTTGCATGGCTCTTTAAGATTTCTGCTCTCGTAGCAGAGACTAGTATTTCTAGATACCCGGCTGTTTGAGGCCCCAAGTAGATTTGAAGCAGGATATCAACTGCAAGACATATTTCATTCAGAAGGTTTCTGCAGCAGGGACCCAAAATAGGCCTGAGAAAAGTTGAGTCATTTTTCCAAAGCTCTAGAGGCCATGGCTGGCCAGAAGCAGGTGTGGAATTACAGAATCTCTGCCTACTTTTCTTCTTTAAAGCAGGCAATTTGACTACCCGTATCTTTCAAAGATATTCTTTTTACATTATTGAACAAAATATAGAGTCAGAGAACTCTGAAATTTTCTCTTAGTGAGCGCTGTATCTGAGGTTTTTCCACATAAGCAGGTTGAATGTGCCAGTGACTTTGACTAGGTATTAACAACCCACGTGAAGGGCTGGTGAGGTTCTTGTGACACTGAATTTCTGATTTGAGGTTCTGATGCTGCTGATGTGAAAGAGCAAAAGTGTCTGTCCTGAGGGTCTGAAATTTGGGATTACTGACACATATCATGATATCAAGAGGCCCCAGTCTTAATTTGAAATGTGTAGTAAAAACCTTGGCAAAAGTGGCAGTATTAACGCCACACATACAAACTTATTGTGAGGATTTAAGGAGAAAATATATGGGAAGTGTCTCTCAGTACCTGACACATGATAGATAAAACAAGCAATAGTTTAATCCTTAAATTACTGCTTATCAGCAGCATGACCCTGAGCAAGTTGCAACCTTCATGACTCATTTTGTTCACCTACTAAATGTGGCTAATCCCACCAAGTACAAAAGACTTAAAGACCCTAAAACTATTTGAAGTTCTCTTAATAGGGTCCAGAATTCTTCACGACCTCATGATTTTATATTTTAAAATACTCTTGTGTTTTCTATTATAATATTTATTGCAGCCTTCTTTGCATCTGGAGGAACAACCCTTTACTTATAAACCTTGGGAGTTCATCCCCTTTGAATTAATATTTTCCTCTTGTCCATTTTAAACTTGCTCTTGTTTTATGCAAGGGGCTTCAAATTCAAATGTCTTTAAAGCATTAAGATGTGGGATTGTTAAACATATATTAATAATGATAGCCAGTGACTAGAGGCAAATTAGCAACTGCATGCCCTAACTGTAGATATACAAATTAGTCAGTCATTTTTAGCAAACACCACATCTGGGGCACAAGATGTATTTCTTGTGCCATGAAAGATATTTCGTTCTCTGCTGATTATGCTCTTCTTTTCCCTTGGATTAGAATACTCTCTCCCTTCTTCTCAGACATCAAGATCCTTCCCACCTTTAAAAGCTCAGATTATACCCGAGCCCTCCCACAAAATTGTTCTTGACCTTCACTGTTCATGATGATCTCTTTAACTCGGAATTCAAAAGTTTTATCTTCTAAATTCTGAGTCTGGCATGCAGAATTTTGCATTAACAGATCACAATTCAGTTTGACATTAAAGAATGGTATAGGTAACTATTTTTTAACCTATCATACACCTTGGAATTGTTATCTTTTTAGGCTATGTGTATCTATGAGTAAAGTGTGTTATATAAATTAAATGAGCAAAAATACACTAAACTGAGAACTATGGTGGGCCACACACACAAAAAAAAGAAAAATAAACAATAAATATCACCTAGTATAATTATTTTATCATTAATATCTTGATCTTCAACTAGACTTTTTTTTTCCTGGCACAGAAAAATGAGCATAAAAATATCTTACATTGTTTATAACAACTTACAATTTGCCAAGCAATTGGTCAACCACTTAGTCCTTAGAAAATAATTAGAGGGAAGTAGAATTAGCCATCTTTGATAGAGAAAGGGGTTAAGGTTCTGGAAAAGGTTAGCAAATTAAACAAGGAAACTCAGCTAGCATGTTAATAAACAGGAAATTCAGGGCTCCTGAGTTGAAGGCAAGCCCAGGGAAAGAAGTCACCAGTGATGGCAAAGGTGCTGATTCATTAGCCCTCCTTAATACAATCCCTAAACCAATCTTTTTTTTTTTTCTTTCTGAGTCATGTGAGTTTAACAATATCTGAACTAGTCTCTAAATTATTTACAGGTTATATGTCTTCTATGTAGATTATAACCCTCATGAGGGAAGATGTTACATTAGGTATTTTCAGCTCACCCTAACCACTTGTTAAACACGCAGTATACCCTTTGTAGGTTAAGTACATATTTTTAAAACTTGGGTCTCTTTTCCTACTTTGACTATTAATCGACCATGTGACCACAAAGATTATCAAGAAATATTTATTGCAAACATATTATCTGGATTTTTTTTAAGTAATTGCCAATAAAATGATGAATATACTTAGTCTCCTGAGTTTTCACTAAATCTATTCCACTTAACCAGGTTATTTTCCTTAGGTTGAAGTATTATTAAAAATATAAGTGAAGCACATTGGATGGTAGTTGTTAAACTTTCTCTGACAGCACAAACCTCAGAAGTTATGGGGTAGCTTTGTGAAAGTCTACAAACTACTAATCAGTTCCATCTCATTCAGAGTAACTCAGAATAAATGTTGGGGTGTAGCTCTTGGGGTTTTAAATTGCTTATTAATGTTAAGTTTACATGAAATGCATAGAATGCAAAGTAACAGCCAAGACTACTGGTGTCTATTCACTAAAAGCTGGTATTTACGCTGGCATTGGTGTGTTTGTACTTCAATATATCTCCCTTACCTGTTCATTCATTTTACTCACTAGAATTTGAGCTATTCTAGATACTAAACATTGAAAAATAATCATGAGGTTAACACTAAAAATAGGGCATAAACTAGATAACAGTTTATTTTTCAGGAAATTGGGAGAAAATAACAGCTACTTAACTTTGATAATGAAGAACCAATTTTGACGCTCAACATTTGAAAACTTCTGCAGTAGAAATTAAGGTAAAGCTGAATTGTCACTCCATGTTTTACTTATTAAAAAAAAAAAAAGAGTATACCAACTTATTTATTCATTTACCTGTCACATTTTTCTCTTTGAGTGCAAATCACACACATTTCATAGAAACATAATTCTTTAAGAACCTCTTCTTTCCCAACAACGGGGAACTAGGTCTGGGGGTTACAAGAAAACTGCCGCTCATGACAAACATGAAGGGCATGGTCCATCTAACACGACAACTACATCTGGCTGTAAAATTTTCACGTTTGCTGGATGTTAAAAATATAAATCATTATAAGCCCATAGACCATGTACAAAAAAGATAATTGCGAAGCTAAAGGCTCAGACATGTATGTATGTGTACGTATGTATATATACATGGAAAGAGAGCAAGAGAAAGGGGAGTGGTGGCCAAGTCAACAGGAATATTTTTATCAGCCATAACACGCACATATGAACATTCTATTGCTATTCTGACAGTCATAGAAGGAAGACTCCAGAACCAAAAATTATGATGCAACAAAAGGAGAGATTTAGTTTTCCCTCCTTTCAGTAAATATCCCTCGTTCATTTCATCCATCAGTTCTAGGAAAACTGTCTTTTCGGAGCATTTGTTCTTAGCTTGGGGAAGCTATACCGGTAGTGCTGTCTCAGCAGGAAACTGTCTTCTTGCTGAGGGGCCGCCAATTATTTGTAGCGAAACTATAACAGAAGAATAAATATTACATGTTGATGGATACTTGTCAGGAAAGGGAAAGAGGTGCTTTCAATGGGGCTTGTCAGACACAAAAACCTTCAGCAAATCTGCATTTTCAATGGCAAAGTGGCTAGAATTCTCCAGCTGCTCCACTGGTGAACCTCAAGATTTATCTCATAAATTTAAATTATAGATGACATAGCACTGGAATGGAAATAGATGACACCTTTAAAAATAAATCTAGTGCAACATTTGGGAAAAGGAATCACACATTTCAAAGGGGGAAAAAATAAAGTTCCGATGTGCCAAAACAGAGTTTTTATTTATTGTCCTATTTACTATTCTCTGTCTAAAATTAGCATCTCTCTTACTTTTCCTTTTAGTCCCCTTTATAAGACATGCTGTGGAGGAGCTCTGGAAGTTTTGTGCAGCTCAAGGAGTAAGCCGGTTGCAACTATAACAAAAAGCTTGCCAAGGTTGAGAGCCAAACTGGCAAGGTTTTCTGTCATGTCAGCGTTTAAGTATTATTGCAATGTTATCGTATCACTGAAGAAAGGGGAGCATGAAAACAGCAGAGCCAAATGCTTAGGAACATTTGAAGGAAAGTGTGTACCTAGCTTCAATAGAAGGCTTGGCAGTGGAGGACAGCATTTAGCTTTAATAGGAACCAGTCAATTCAACTTTAATTCGATCACATGAAACTATGCTTTTAAAACTTATTCCAGGAGATCTTGATTCCAGCAGTCTTTCTGAATCAGATAGTGGTAAAGAATAATAAAGAATGTAAGTGTGAAAATCTATAGCACCAGATGAGTACTTACATGTGCTAAAAGGAAATTTTCACTGGTCAGAGCAGGAAGAATAAATTTTTCTTGAAGGAAAACTTCAAAGCAATACATTTAAGATCTCCCCCACACCCCTTCATGCATGTATTGACATGTCCAGGTAAAAGTCAATGAAAATTTGGACATTTGTCATGAAAAAACACAATAGGGTTCATGATTTGAGCAAATATTTTATCAGTATTAGAAGAGTCGACGGAGCAAAACACAAAGATGAGAGCAAGCAGCAGAAGCAAAATGAATTAACCTATCACTAACATTAACATGTTTACTGGAGAGTGGAGAGACTTTCAGCAACATTTTGATCATTCCATGCGAGGTGTTATGAAAGATGTGCTGCACTAGATTGGAGACTTTTTTTTTTTTTCCATTTTCCTAACCGAGTGAAATCTAGAGGGGGTTACATACAGGAACATGGGCTCTCCAAAAATAACTTTTCCCCCTTTTCTTTCTGTTCTCAGGTCAGCCATGGAAGTACACACAAATGATTCAGGGGATTTCAACATTGAAGCGGTGTGTTTAATACTTTACCCACAGTTACTATTTGCCTCACTTGCTTTCCAATTCCCTGTAGCTAGAGTCAAATATATTCTCACCCAGTGATCAGTGTTGGTTTTCAAGTGACACTCTGCATGTGGAGCTCAGGAAAACCAAACACCTACAGGAATGTGTTGAAGAAATGGGATAGCAAGGCCGCCAAGTGACTCAGTCTCTGCTTCCATTCCCTGGAGTTTATCAACTTTGTTAATGGGGCATATGTGCTGAGAATTATGTAACATTAAACATGGGGAACATTTCCTGGAGACATTTTTCATTCTTCCTCAAAGCCGATGCGTTGATGAGTCTAGTGTCCAGGTAAAACACCACCCTCTAGTGTGCATCTCTAAATTATACTTCTGTGACTCCTCTGGTGATAGTGATAGTCAAGAAGATTAAAGTAAGCATTACACTGAAGGTCATTTCCTGTTAATTAATCCTTAGGCAATACACACAAGGATGAACTGAGTGTTAGGTGATATGTAACTTATTGGTGCCATCACGGTAACTGTTGATTTGCAGTCAAAATGAAGTGAACAGTTGGGTAAGGAAAAAAAAAAAAAAATGTCCAGCAAAGCTCATCAATTTCACAAGAACTTAGTGAGAATTTGGTACAGGACCAGATGTGTATGGTATATGTTCAATGACACAACAAGGATGATAATTGCTGAAGCTATGAACTAGAAGAAAAGTATTCCAAGAGGTGAACATCCTCTGAGAAAACATCTTCTGAAAAATGCCTACTCTTTGGGGAAATAAGGTAACTTGCTGTGATCAGGGTAGCATTCGATTACCTAAAGAAAATGAAAATGTAACTAGCAGAAATATAAAATTGTTTCTCAGAAAGCCTCAAAATAATAAAAAAATAATAAAATACAAATTATCTAAGTTCGTAAGGAGAAAAATAAACTTATTAAAGTCTAGATTAGAAGCTTTTTTGATAGCTCAGTTGGTAAAGAATCCACCTGCAATGCAGGAGACCCCAGTTCAATTCCTGGGTCGGGAAGATCCACTGCAGAAGGGATAGGCTACCCACTTCAGTATTCTGGCCTGGAGAATTCCATGGACTGTATAGTCTCTGGGGTCTCAAAGAGTCAGACACGACTGAGTGGCTTTCACTTTCTCTTTGTGATGTTATATAGCCCGATTCCATGAGAAGGAAAAAAAAAAAAAAGTAGATGGAGCAATTTAAAGTATTCTACAGTTCTCTGGCATGGAAGATTATTGGAAAATCCTGTGAAGATATTTGGCATTACTCTTCTCTCTTACAGAACTCAAAGAGATTGACTTCTTTTATTGAAAATATCCGTAACTCCTTTCTACACTTGTGAACATCTCAGGAAACTTTTTTCTTAATCTTATCTGGCTTAAACTGTTGAAAGGGGATCTAGTCTGGTAGATAAAGATGTCGAGCTTTTGAGAATGTTAAAAATTGTGCCCACAAGACATGGAATAAGTCAAATCATACATTTCCCCATATACATTTCCCATTCCCATAATACCTTATTAAAACTCTTTCATTGGTATTTTCTAGTGGAGTCAGAGAAGACCCAGTATCTCCAATTAACAAAAACATCATTGCTCACCAATACCATCTTTCAGCTATCACCAAGCTATTTATATTTTTTGCTACTCACGGATCTTCCTTCACATACCCACAACTGTGCCCTAATTGCCTCAAAAAATATTTGGAAGTGACTGCAGTTAAAGACTTGTATGTGTGTGCATATGCACATTTTACCCAAGTTTCCATATGTGAGCATAATGAACACCAGTGAAATGCAATGTTCTCAGAAAAATATTCCCTCCAAAGAAAAAGATAGTGACTTTGTCCTAGAAATTGTCTTCTTTCGTAACTGAGAAATAAACACCATCAGCACAGAGGATGCCACAAGACCTAAATCTTCATCGTGGTTCTAATTCTAACCACCTATGTGAGTTGAGAAAAATTGCTTTATGGACCCTCAGATTCCCAGCTCTAACAATGTGTGGATAGGACTAAATGAGTACAAAAACTCTTTCAAGTTGTAATAGCCTATGACTTACAAGTAGTTTAATAGTTTATGACTTTTTGGTAGTTTGACTCTCTAATATTAAAACTACTTTTGGAAATTTTAAGTTAACACTGGCTACAAAAAACAAAACAAAGTGAAATCACTCAGTTGTTTCTGACCCTATAGACTATAGCCTGCCAGGCTTTGTCCTTGAGATTCTCTAGGCAAGAATACTGGAGTGGGTCGCCATTTCCTTCTCCAAGGGATCTTCCCAATCCAGGGATTGAACCTGAGTCTCCCACATTACAGGCAGACTCTTTACACTCTGAGCCACTGTTCAAAATTTTACGTATAACATCTAAAAAAAAAGCCTTCAAATAAATAATTCTACCTAAAGTCCATGCTTCCTTCTATTGGTCTAATGCTGTGTAGCATTGCAGTTAGTAGGACAAGATATGAAATGAAGTTTCCTAGATTGAAACCCCAGCTCTACTATCTTTAAATATCCCTGCAATATTTAACTTCTTTGTACCTTAGATCTCTTACCAGTAATGTGGGCATAACATAGCACCTCTTCTATTTTATAGGGTCATTTGGAGAAGCAGATGAAATTAAACATATAAGACTATTAGCACAGAGTTTACAAACATTGAGAATCCAACAATTTTAAAATTATTACTACTACTCTAACAAAGAATAAATGAAACAATGAGAAAGGAAAATATACTTATTTCAATAGAATTTTTGAAGAAAAAATTTTAACCACATCAAATTGTTAATAATTTTTAATTGTATCTCTACAATGAATATCAGTGATTAGAGATACAGGTAGCAGCAACTGGCCAACAATTCTAGTTTGCACTATGAAAGAAAGCATGTTTGAACTCATGGGGGAAGTTTCATTGAGACATAGTTGAGCTCTCAAGGATGGGTAATGGATAATAAATTAGGTATGAGGGTATTCGTTATAAAGGCATCCTTTCTCACTCTATTCTCAACAGCACATCCATAAGAGTAATTTGAACAAATAGCAGCCACACAAATATCTGCTACCACACATACCATGGAAAGTGGGAAGAAAGGAACATTCCGACTGTGGTGAACATAGCAATCTACCCCAGGAAAACTATATTATTTAGTTAATCCAACAATGTAGTTTGACAGGTTCTTTAAAAATAAGCAAAACAGTGCATTCTGAAATTTATCAAGTGGTTTTTTTCAAATAAATATCCATGCTGTGTTTGAATATTCTTTAAACCTTGACATTTATGTTGAGTTATAAACTTGCTATGAAAATGGAAACTTGGATTTCTCAAACGAAAGCCTTTTGGAGTTGATAAATAATTCTCACTGCAACTTTATAGATTCTCTCCAAACTTCAAGTCCAAATGTCAGAGCTAGAGACTACGAAGACTGACAAAAGTAGAGGTTTTGTGGATGCTTTCTCTCCTATTACTGTTCTTATAAAGGTTTTATTCCAACTGAATACAGCACATCATATGGTCTCTAGTTAGTACTGGCAGAGAAAAAATGAATTTACAGAGTTCAGAAAGACTAAATAGAGATGATATGGCATGAGGATATCAGCTTCTACACATCTCTTTCTTATATTTAGTATTGTGCATAAAACGAAGTGGGATTTGAGGAAAGAACATTATCTTAAGTGGGTACAAAAACACCCTGAAACTAAGTTAATATTTTGAGAACTCTCACAATAAAACAAATGGGGACTGAGGCCAAACCGACACTGCGTTGTAATCAAGAGTTGTCCTCGTATTCATTGGCTCTACTAGGCACATTTAGCACAATTGATCAGGCTAACTTTGAGAAGGATCGTAAGGATATAAAGACTCCTGCAAAGCAGTAGGAAAATGAATAGCTGAATGGAGAAAATTGTACCACACATCTTCTTGTCCTATTACTGTTAACGCCAGCAGTCACAATCAGTAGTTTATTGTATAGGGCAATCTTGTTGATTAGAAACTGGATTCAAGTTCATCAAAATGGAATGGCATGTAACTCATCCCTTCTATTCCTACAGAAATAACTTATGCATCTTTATAGACACTTTTATTTGTAGCACTATATTATGTCATAAAAACTGGCTTTGGGAATGTATATAGTGCTTGTCAATCACATGTGCCATTAGTTTCTTGAAAGAGATAGATAACAAATCAGCAAAAATAAAAAAGTTTCACTTTGGCAAAGGACACATTTCTATGCTATTATTATTTAAAAATTTTGAAATATTTATCTTGAAGTCCAATTGCTATGTCATATTATTCAGGCTACCTTCATATTAGGAGGTAGACATTTTGCTAAAGGCTCCTATATATAATTCTTAACTTAATGATCTAAAAGAAACAACCTTAAAGAAATGGAATAATGTGCTCAAAGTTACCAAGGAAGTCACTAAGTGGAAAAACAATGCAAAGCCAAGAATTTTAAAGTTCATGGTCAGCCACTAACTCCCTTCTCTGACATGAAACATCAGTTCATTACCCCCAGTCCTGACCCAAAGAGCTGAAGATAAACAAATTTAGTTGTTTGGCATCAAGACTGCAGAGCAAATTTGCTTTACTCCTGTGTCTTGAGCTGATCATTTCAAGGGCCTTGCAGATCATGCAACCCCTAAAACCAGCAAGTCTCCACAAATAACTAACTTAGATCAAAATAATGTTGATATTTAAATACTAAATTCAAAGGCATTTCAATATAAATATTATAATAACCAGAGTAATTATTAATTAATAAATATTGATGTATGACTATATTAGAAACAGTTTTAAGTGTGTTGTATTTCTTAACTTGCAGAACATGGAGAAGAGGTGAAAATTGTACATTGCAAATATATTGAGTATTTAAGAAGAGACAGGATATATACATGAAGAGACAAACATTAAAAAACAAAAAAATGATTATTGGGTTAATGCATGAGGGAAATAAGACATCATCAAATGTGCACATGTCTTCATTAAAAATATATATATGAATATTTATATAAGCTTTCCTTTCAATGATCTTAAAACATTTAATTTCACATTCTCTTCCAAGCTTTTTGAAGATTGAATGAATACAAGTATGTTTTTCCTTATATAAAAAAATAAAAATACCCACTTATGATTAAAAAAAAAAAAACCTCTCCAAAAGTGGGCATAGAGGGAACACAACTCAACATAATAAAGGCCATGTATGACAAACTCATAAGCTAACATCACATTCAACAGTGAAAAGCTGAAAGCATTCCAATATTTGGAAGAATATAAGGATACCCATTCTTAACCACTTTTAAACACAGGGAAATCCTAGCCACAGCAATCAGAGAAGAAAAAGAAAGAAAAGGAATCCAAACTAGAAAGGAAGAAGTAAAATGGTCACCATTTGCAGATGTCATGATACTATATAAAGAACATCCTAAGCAGGTCACCAGAAAACTATTACAACTCATCAATGAAGTTGCTAAAGTTGTGGAATATAAAATTAACACACAGGAACCTGTTACATTTCTGTACACTAACCCTGAAATATTATAAAGAGAAATTAAGGAAACAATGCCATTTACCATAGCATCTAAAAGAATAAAATACCTAGAAATAAATATACCTTAGGAGGTAAAACACCTGTACTCAAAAAACTATAAGATGCTGATGAAAAAAATTGAAGACAATAAAAAAAGATGGAAAAACACATCATGTTCTTGGATTGGAAGAATAGATATTGTTAAAATGACCATATTACCCAAGGAAATCTATGGAATCAGTGCAATCTCTAGCAAATTACCAATGATATTTTTCACAGAACATGAAGAAAAAATTTTTTTAAATTTGTATGGAAACACAAAAGACACTGAATAGCCAAAATAATCTTGACAAAGAAGAATGGAGATGTAGGAATCATATGCCTTGACGTCAGACTGTATTATGAAGCTACAGTAATTGAAACAGGGTGGTATTTGCACAAAAACAAGACACCTGAATCAATCAATCAGGATATAAAGCCCAGAAATAAACTACTTACTTATGGTCAATTAATCTAAAAGAACGGAGACAAGAATATACAATGGAGATAAGACTCTGCGCAGTAAGTGGTGCCGGGAAAACTGGACAGCTACATATAAAAGAATGAAATTAGAACATCCTGATACTTTATACAAAAATAAACTGAAAATGGATTAAAGCTTATAAGAATGGATACTATAAAACTCCTAAACACACACACACACACACACACACACACAGGCAGAACCCTCTTTAACATAAATTGCAGCAATGATTTTCAGATCTGGACCTAAATGAAAGGAAATTAAACTAATTTGGGGAACTAATTAAACTTGAAAGATTTTGAAAAGCAAAGGAAACTATAATGAAATGAAAAGGCAACCTACAGAATGGGGGAAAATATTTCCAAAGATGTGAGTGACAAGGGATTAATTTCTAAAATATACAAACAACTCATATAACTCAATATGAAAGAAAAAAACAAGCAACCCAATTAAAAATGGGCAAAAGAACTGAACAGACATTTATACAAAGAAGACATACAGAGGGCCAACAGGCACATGAAAAGACCCTCAACATTGCTAATTATAAGAGAAATGCAAATCAAAATCACGATAAATTATCTTTCCACTCTAGTCAAAACGATCATCACCAAAAATGTTGATAATGAATATTGGAGAGGGTGTGGCGAAAAGGGAACCCTCCTACACTGTTGGTGAAATGTAAATTGGCACAGCTACTATGGAGAACACTATGGAGCTTCCTTAAAAAACTAAAAAGAGATTGACCATATGACCCAGCAATCCCACTCCTGAGCATATATGCGGAAAAGACAAAAACTCCAACTCAAAAAGATGAATGCACTGCAATGTTCAGAGCAGCACTATTTACAATAGTAAAAACATGGCAACAACCTAAATGTCCATTGACAAATGAATGGATAAAGAAGATGTCCATGCATGCTGTCACTTCAGTTGTGTCCGACTCTTGGTGACCCCATGAACTGTAGCCCGCCAGGCTCCTCTGTCCACGGAATTCTCCAGGCAAGAATACTGGAGTGAGTTGCCGTGCCCTCCTCAGGGGATCTTCCCAACTCAGGAATCAAACCCGAGTCTCTTATGTCTCCTGCATTGGCAGGCAGATTCTATACCACTAGCGCCAACTGGAAGCCTACACACACACACACATATCCATATTTACACACGCACACAATGGGATATTACTCAGCCATAAAAAAGAATGAAAAAATGCCATTTGCAGCAACATGGATGGACCTAGAGATTATCATATTAAGTGAAGTCAGACAGAAAACAAAATTATTAGGCAAAACCATATAGAATCTAAAAATAATGATATAAAATCTTTAAAAAGTGATTTATGAAACAGAAATAGATTCACAGACATAAAAAACAAGCTCATGATTACCAAGGAGGAAAGTGAGGGGTGAGATAAATAGGAGATTTGGGATTAATAAAAGCACACTGCTATATACAGGGGCTGTCTGGTGTCTCAGATGGCAAAGAATCTGCCTGCAATGCAAGAGTTCTAGGTTCAATTCCTGGGTCGAGAAGATCCCCTGGAGAAGGGAATGGCTACCCACTCCAGCATTCTTGCCTGGAGAATCCCACGGACAGAGGAGCCTGGTGGGCTACAGTCCATGGGGTTGCAAAGAGTTGGAAATTACTGAAATGACTTAGCACATAAATAAATTAGGGCCTACTGTATTGCACAAGGAACTATATTCAATATCTTATAACAACCTACAGCAGAAAAGAATCTGAGAAAATATGTATGCATAACTGAATCACATGTATATTTGTATATATACATATATACATGAATCACTTGTGTGCTGTATACCGGAAACACTGTAAATCAACTATATACTTTTAGAAAAAGTAAAAACAGAAAGCTTAAAGATCATAAAGTCATTGCCTCTTCTTAAAGCAAAAAATATTAGTCATATAACTAGCTCATAAGTTTCAGTTTAATATCCTTTCAATTTGTCATACTTTCAAACCAGATGTTATGTGTATGAGCCTGCCTGTGAAATTTCAGCACCATAATTCAACTAGTACACAGGTTAACACTGCAGGGACAATGTGTATCAAAATTAAACTGCTAAGTAATAGCTACTTTACCAAGCCAGCTACTTAATAACCATCAGTTACCTGGGGCTCACTCTAAGGGTTCTGATGACTAAGTTTCACAGGGAAAGGTCAAGGAACGCAGCCTCAATTTTCCTATTCAGACAAGTACAATGTAACACCAGAGCACTAAAGACATTCCAAGAAAAATGAATGAATCCAGATATTTCAAAATTCAGCATCTTCTAGGTGCTAGTGGTAAAGAATCTGCCTGCCAACCCAGGGGACTCAAGAGACACAGGTTCAATTGCTGGTTCGGGAAGATCCCCTGGAAAAGGGAATGGCAACCCACTCCAGTATTCTTGCCTGAAAAACTCCATGGGCAGAGGAGCCTGGTGGGATACAGTTCATGGGGCCAAAGAGTCAGACACATTGAGAACTAAGTGACTAAGCACAATGCAGCATGATGTGTAATTTTAATATTGATTTTCTTATTTTAAAACTTGACATGACTTGAATCTTGCTAGAAAGACTGCAAATTTCATGTATAACTTCTTTAAGTATATTTGGTTGTTGCATTATAGCAAGACTATCTTGTGGTCTTTCAAATCCTGTAGATATACTTAGGGGAATAAAAAGTTCACAGTGAGAACAATAGTTCCAGACACCACAGATGGAAATTTAAATGTGGTGTGATACTGCACATCAGGAGCCAGCTAAGGTAACTGTGTTGCAATCTGCGACTTACTCTTGTGAAAAGATCCCTTGGCATTTTCTTAACAAGAGCAGAGTGTTAGTGCCAGTGTTTTGGCTTCCTTCCATTTTTCAGTGTGTGAGCTTTAACCACGAATACTTTCTACATTTCATATCTGAAATGATTTTTAGGTTATGTAATTCACATTAATATTTTTCCTTTAACATAAATTTTAGTGATGGCAACACAGACCATATTAGGTGTTTATGAGATTTCTCAGGAAAAATTTTGTTCTGCTCTTGAGCTACAGTAACATCAGTCTTACATTTTTTTTTTTAACCAAGGTTCTGATTTCATTTTCTCACATTATCCAGTGTTTAATCAACTTAAATACTTTCATGTAATTGAACCAAATTCAAGACAGGTAAAAATAAAAGCAAAACAGAGGAGATTAAGTAAAGGATCACACACACACACACATACCACATAACACAATATCTGGCAGCACATTGAATTATTTATCTTAAATTTTTTTGCATAGGAAAATAAGATATATAATATATATTTGTATACTGTAAATATATAATTAATCATCTTATCAACACTTTCAATACTCCTTAATCTAACGAAAGCTAAGCAAATCATGGACACGTTGATTTGTTTAGTATGTAAATTTCAAAGCTAAAATGTCTTGAAGATTAAATCTGAAAGTCATATGTTTGAATTTTAAATATCAACAATAAAAATACACAAGTAACATCAAAATTTTATATCGGGCTTCCAGTTTCCACAGTGGCTTGTAAGAACCTTGGAAGTCACCAGTTCATTCTGACAAAAATGAAAAACTGAACAAATTGAAAAGTCAACAATTCTTCTTAGATCAATAAAATTCAGGTCACAGGGACCACTGCCCTAAATATTAGAGAGACATACAAAAACAGTGACTCACAAGCCCCTGGAGCAGAAACTCGTGAGCAAAATATCTATAGGAACCAGTGGGGTGTATGCAGAGGGAAGGGAAACCTGAATTGTAATTGACAAATTATTGGAGACTCAGTCTGGACTACTCAGAGTTTTCTTGGGGAACCTGGTAACTGGGCTGGCTCCACACTTCTGTGAGTTTTACCTCCAGGAGTTCACCCTGGATCTCTCTGTGAATATCTGACAAAACACCCCTCATGCATCCAGCAGCTGGAGGGGAAAGGACCGTTTTGAAACACGCCAGTACATTCTGTTCTTCCTAACAAAGTCTGTCCTAAGGAGGAACTGTTTAAGCAGAATCTAACCTGCTGAGGTTCTATCAAGAGACTAACTGAACTAAAGGTAGGGAAATAACTCCAGCCAGCCCTAGCTGGACTGTTTAGGCGGTGAAACTACTTTGAACTACAGTGGTGGATATATGTCATCATACATTTACCCAAATCCATAGAATTTACAACCCCAAGAGTGAAACCTAAAGTAAACTGTGGTCTCTGGGTGACTGTACTATGTCAATTTAGATTCATCAGTTGTAGGGATGGTGATTACTGGTAAACTGCATGTATGGATGTGGAGGCAGGGGTCATAAGGGAAATCTCTGTTCTTCCCCCAAATTTTCCTGTGAACCTAAAACTGTTGCAAAAGATAGTCTGTTTCTAAACAAACCTGATCCAGTGTTAAGCCTACATTTTAGTCATTTTTTTGCCCAGTCATTCCCATAGTTATATTATTTGATTATTTTCTTTTAAAATCAGTCTATTTGACTTATTCTCTCTTCATCCTACTGCTAATATTCATTTACTGAAAGCTCACCCGTGTTTAGTACCTAATGCACATACCATTAACTGTTCGAATTTCCATGCTGAAGTAGAAATTATCACTTCCTTTTTAATAGGTGAGGGATCTTAGGTTTAAACATTTAGTTGGCTTGTTTAAATCTCATAGCTGAAAAGCAACATCTGTTATGTCATAGGATTAATCACATTATACAGCAATTAATGATGATAAACTGTATCAGATCAAATCCCATTAATATTTCTTACCAAAGGAATGCTTCAAAATTGTTTGTTATACCTCTGTAAAGCTACCTTCCCCAGAACTTCTGAATAAAATTAAATTCTTTTGTAGAATGAGTTACAGTTGATTCAAGAGTTTCAAAAGCTGGGTGAAAGTTTCATTTTATTTGACTTATCATTCAATGTTTCCTACCAAGATTTTGGGACAGTTAAGGGCTATATTTCAGAGAATGAGGATATCTAGATCACTGCTATAGGAATTACATACTCTAGAAGAAATAGATGACACTATTTCAATTATAATGAGGGGCTAAAAGTTGCCTGCAATGTTGTTGTAGTTGAGGGACAGAAAGCAGATGAAGTCAAAGCTGGAGGACAAGGATATTCACAATACATATAGTAGTGGATGGATGGATGGATGGTTATACTTTAAAGATAAACATACTCTAGTCTTCTAGAGTGAAGAACTGTTACCATAGTCATAAATTAATAATCTGTTTATATTTCTTTTGCAAGGAAAATATTGAATAGCTTTTAGAAGAATCTATGTCATTGCTACATGTATCAAAATGTGAAAATGCTGACAGTCTTTTTAGTAAATGCTTGATTCAGTAAATTTTATCATAGTTCTGAAACTCAAATGGCATTAAAGACTGCAAGGAAGTCCGAAGTCCAGAACAAAAAATGACTAGCATGGATAACCTGAGTATTATCAAATCATATTTTGTTTTGTTTCTCATTTCTTATCCTTACTAAACACATGACTATGGCCCTTAGCTATGACAGACATACATGAGCACAATGAGGCAGATACAGATTAAATGAAATAAAACTTCTGTATTAAGAGAGAAAGAAGAGAGGGATATGTGAGTTTAGGTGGCTATAAAATTATCAGATTTAGGTTGGCTTCCTCTTTTTTAGTGCTTTTATATTTTGGGGACACAGTAAAATATACTGCAAACCACATGGCATGCTTTGAAATTATAGAAGCATTGTTTCACATTCAGGTTCAAAAAAGCAGAACAGGATAATTTAAAAAGAGGCAAAACAATTACATTTTAAAGCCACAAGCACCCTAAGTTTATTCCTTATTAATGGACTGAAATTTCCTATAGAGAAGAAAGAGGGGGCTGGCAAACAAGAGGTCTAAAATAGGCATTTTCAGAATATTACCATAAAGAGAGAGATTGCTATAATTTAACCACTGAGTTGAAATCTGAAATCCTTAAAGTGCATTTTTAGGCTGCTGATCCTGACCTCCTACAGACCAATTAAAGCTAAATAATTGTTGTTGGTATGACAACCTCAGGGAGAAACAAAAGACTTCACTTTCTTTAACAGAAGCCTCAAAGTTGTTCTTTAGAATAGAAAATAAGCAGGGGTGGCTATAAATCGTGGTAGCTTATGAGATCACGTTGGATAATGACATTTTTTTTTAAATAATAATGTTATGAAGACCACAATGGATCATAGAGGGCTAACCCACGCACATCACTGATTTGTGCATTTCAGCTGTCTTTAATGTAAGAATTGATTATCAAAGTCAAATTGATTATTTCATTTATATGAATAGTAAGGCATTTAAGCACGATTTCAAATGCATGATTCTTTAATTTTATGTCTCAGTAGGAGATGCGTTAAAAGGTCTGATGGCCAAAGCCCATGTACATTTAATTTAAAAGAAACACATTTGCAAATGGTCACATTTGATCTATGTAAAAGCTGCTACTATTGATCACATGGAAATGAAGATGCTTATAGCTTTCCTTGCTTTAGTATATATTACTCGATTTTATTGAGATATGGCTGATGTACAATAAAGTACACATATTGATGTATAATTTTATGGGTTTTAACATGTATTCACTCATGAACTCACCACTGCAATAAAGGTAATGAAAATATACATTATTCCTCCCAAATTTTACGTCCCATTGTAATCCGTTTATGCTCTATTCCCTCTCCCTGAGGGAAACTTTCAGTAACGAATTTACCTGTTCTTTGTTATAAGTTAGCTTTCCTTTTCTAGAATTTTATATAACTGGAATCAATAGAGTAGGTACTTTTTTGGTCTGGCTTCTTTCATTTAGCATAACCATTTGAGGTTTATCCGTTTTGTTGTGTGCTCCTTTTTATTACTGAGTAGTATACTATTTATGAATGCAATGTTTCATCACATATTCTGAACACAAACCCTTTCTGAAATATGAGTTTGCAAGTATTTTTTCCAAATCTTTGGTTTATCTTTTCATTTTTTTAAGTTTCTTTTGAAAAAATGAAGATTTTAATTGTGATTAAATCAAAGTTGCAAATCTTTTATTTTATGGATTGTGCTTTTGCCATCTAAAAATATTAAGTCACAATGTTTTTCTGTTTCTTTTAGCACTTACAGTTTTAAGTATTCTATTTAGGTTTACAATATATTTCCATTAAACTTTTATATATAAAGAAAAGAAGAAAAGTAAACATCTGTTCTCTCTTCCTCTCATTTCTGTTTTTTGGTGTTGTGTGTGTTTGCGTGTGTGTGTATATGTGTGTGTGTTTTCATCAAGGCTGTTCAATTTTTCCAACATCATTTGTTGAAAAAAAAAAATGATCATTTACTCATTTGATTGCCTTGGCATATTTATCAAAACTCAGTTAACTGCCCATGAGTCTATTCTGGATTCTCTACTGTGTTCCACTGATATCTTTGCCATTACTCCACTATTTTGATTACTGGAGACTTATACTAAATATTTTGTATCAACTAGAGTATGTACTCAATTTTTTTTTCAAAGTTGGAAAAACCAAAGTCACTTTAGCTATTTTAGGTCCTATATTAGCAAATAAATGTATAATGACTGTCAACATATTCAGCCTAAATCTTGGCACCATTTGTTAACTGACAATATAAATTACCAACTTGTTAATGTTACTCATCTTGACCTGACTCATTTTGCTAATAGGACATTTCATTATGCCTATTGTGATGTCCAATCCATAAAATTCAGTCAAAATTATGTGCTGTCTCAATTTAAGGAAGTATTTTGAAGATAAACATAATTTCCTTTTGCTTAAGTAAAAAAAAAAAAAATAGCATCGAAGTATCTAGATCTAAAAAAAAGAGACAGAAAGATCTTTTCAGGTGACATAGAACAGCTAATGGCAACTGGAATGTAACAGCAACACCAGCCTTCTTAATTGGTATCACAGGGGGCTGACTTTTCAAGCATAATTATATGTTGTCTTTAATCCCCAAACATAGAAACACTCAACAGATCGCACCCATGTGCTGTAAAGCTTTTTTTTTTCTCTTTTAAGTTTCCCTTTAGCTACAAAGGTATAGATGTTGCATATGATACTGGTTAAAATAAAGTAAAACTACAGGTCAGCTGTCTCACTGTGGCACAGTATATACTATAGGAAAATCAGTCTATGGTTATAATTTGAAAATTACACTTCAAATTGTGTGACCACACAATTATAATTTTTACTCTGGGGACTTTTCAGGGATCTCTTAACCTCTCAACATGTCAGAGATAAATAGTCAACAGCAACATTCATGTTTTTCACCAGTAATATAGAAAGCTTAAGTTCTACATAATTTCTAAAATAGCTAAACCATTTACTTAGATCAAAGTTAATCCTCATATTTTACACGAGGATTTAGACAACTAGCTAGAAACTCAGAAATAGAATACCTCTGAGCCTACTAAACATTATACTGAAAAAGATCAGAATAATTGCAATTTGTTTTTCTTAAATCAAGATACTAAATTCTGCTCTACAGAATTGAGATGTGCACTACTCTAGACAAATATTTGGATTGTGAGGAAAATAAACCTACTCAGACCACTCTGAGGAAAAGGAAAGCGGAGCCAGGAAGCCATCAAGCACCAAGGTAGTTCTAGAGACCTGCTGATATCTGCCAGGTCTGTCTCTCATCTGTCTCTCATTTGACATTCTCACTCTCGCGATTTCTTAGGTTCTCTTTCCAGAGATTCTACAGAGTCCTCTCTGCTTACTTAGAGCCTCCAGACCCTTGCTCTTTATTTTATTTAAACATGCTCTCAAGACTTTTTAAATGACCTAGCTCTTCTTCCTCAAGAGTATCTTTTAAGTTAGTGAGACAAGGATTGCAGGGGGAAATTATTAGAAGATAGTATACAAAAATAGGTAACAATGCAGCCCATGTAAATTTGCATTGTCCTCCAGAAGATATTTCTATGACTTTTCTTGGGTATCTGGCATCTATACTAGTTAGGGAAAAAACGTAAAATTCAAGATTTGGTATAATTGTCATGTCACTATTGCTAGTGAAGTGGTAGACCAAAATAAGACATCAAAATATGTAGGATGCATCGAAATGTCCAGGAAGTGCTTAAAGAGATGCTTTACTTAATACAGCTTTATATGTCTGTGTAAAATGTATTGATCCCTTTAAATTAAATTATTGATATTAGTGTCTCAGCTACAATACTTAAGATTATACCATGAAACTCTGTACTGTTACATATTCCATATGAGTGGACATACTGTCCATTTTGAGGTGATCTAAAAGCACAGAAACCACATGCTTCAAACATGACGTTTGCTACATATCTCTGGGTGACTTTAGACAATGTCATATTATTATATGCTAGACCTTGTTTTACCTATTTCAGTTATGCGTGTATACAACTTGTTCCCAACTAGGTTTAAGTAGCTGTTGATTATTCACTACTGTTCACAGACAAAAACAGACATTTCCATGGTGATTTCCTATACAAGATTGTGGAAACTTTGAAGTTTCCCAAAAGCAATTGTCATGGCATAATTGTGGCATTCACAGTAAATTAAGACATAGGTAGAAGCAAGGTCTAAATTTCAGAATGGTACCCAAGTATTAAATTAATGCTAGGCAGGAAAATCAAGCGCTGTATCAAAGGTTTGTACTTCTCTTGGCTTAAGAAAAAGCAACCTCTGTTAATTTCTATAAACATCATCAAGACATAAAGTTTGTTCAAGATTTTTACATTACTCCCCCGTTTAAGATACAAGGTAAGGACAATTCTCTCCCATGTTTGAGGTTTGGCTAAAGAAATATAAAAGGAAGTAATGCACATCACACAAGGAAGCTGTAAAAGTCATAGGGTAATTCACTTTGCTTCCTTTTCCTGACGCAACGAGTCATCCAAGTATGTATGGGCAAAAAGCCTTCATTAACGAGTCTTAGAGAAATTGTGATAAACTATCTCCAATTAACCTGACGACTTTAGCTTCTCTCTATTGAAAATGTAATATGAATGAGAAATAAACTTTTATTTAAGCCACTGAGATTTTGAGATCTTGGGGCTATTGTTATCACAGCGTTACCTCTAAGACTACTGAATCACACCACATAGCTTCACACATACCCCTCAAGAACATTCACCCGACAAAAGGGAAAGAAATTGTATCAAAAACAAAGATTCCAATATAAGAGTAAATTGAAAACTAAAAGAACCTCCTGGTTTAATAGGTAATGCAAGAATATTATTTGAGAAATGAGAAAACTACCTACATTTTAAAACAATTCTTCATCTTTCAGAAACAATTTATGGGTTTCAAAAAAATTTATTTCATTATTTGTGAGTATTTCAATGCTTTTACTTCTTACCAGTGACAATGAATGCTGGAACCTACATACCTCCTAACTTTAATTCTAGGATTATTTACATTTATCTTGAGCCAAAGTGAAGAAAAAAAGAAAGTGTTAGTCTCTCAGTCATGTCCAACTCTCTGCAACCCCATGGGCTGTGTAGCCCACCAAGCTCTTCAGTTCATGGAACTCTCCAGGCAAATAATACTGGAGTGGGTAGCCATTCCCTACTCCAGGAAACCAAGAATCAGGCTTAAAGACAGCAAGTAACCTAAATAAATCTGCACAGTGCAAAAGATTATATAACAGAACTCAGGAAGTGTCTCTCCACAATGACTACTAACACATTAGTTATTTGTATAGATGGGTGAATTTGCTTACATGGTACCTTTGACAATGCCAAAATCACAGGTCTGGCAGTCTCCTCCACCAGAAGTAGAAAGTGTACATTAGTTCAATCAAAATGATAGTGCTCATAATGCGTGGCACTAATGCCCAATCATTCCCATAGCTGCTTAAAATCTAGGTCATTTCTTAGACTTTCAAAGTTGAAGCCTTTTATATGTTTTAATAATATGAGTTTTGAAGTATTATAGCTAATTTTGTGATCTAGCTTTTCTGTATTAGAAAGAACACTTAAAAATACTGTGCGGGTAATGAATCAAGAGCAAGAGATCTACAAAGCACAGACATCAAATGCCTCTGCCCAGACAGTCATCAGATTATACAAGATGAGTCATCTACATTGAGTTATAAGTATGGGGAAATGTAGTTAATATTTTTACAGGCATGGATCAGAATATAAGCCGTTGCTGTTGTTAGTGGAGAACTGCAGATAAATTCTAACAAAGTAACATGTAGACAATTTTCGAATAGAATAGCCATCTTGTCCTTAATTATCGGATCTGCACATCTTCAGAGCCCACCCAGTATTGTGTAGGCTATTCTAACCCTTTAGGCATGACAGTCCTGAAAGCTTGTTTTAGTGAGGACATAATGATTTTATTCCTTTCAATGTCCTAAGCAATGCTTCAAATTAACAATACACTTTTCCTTGCAGTATCTGAGAGTAGATTATTGCAAATCTTTCTTCTCTAACCTTAGAACTTAAATGAGAAGTAAAGTTCAATTTCTTCTATTATGCTCCTTTCATCTGTCACGTAGTAAGTGAATTGACTATGCAGCAACATCAAACCATTGAAAGAGCAAACATGAGTGAGGATATGTCCCAAACTTGTTTCCAGGGTATAGACTAATATCCAAGAAATAAAATAAAGCCTGTTTCTATAGGTAAATTATATATGTACTATACTGAACTCTGAAAACTATGTTACTTTTAATGAAATGCATAGAAATCATGATATAGAATATAGTTATAAAATTCTGAAAGCTCAAAATCTTATTTGTAAATCAAGGATTGAACTTGATTATCATGTCTTTGCCAAATACTCTAGATTTGGTAAAAAGCCCTATCTCATTATAATTTCTTTTAATGTGATTTCTAATAATTTAAACAGTGTAACATCATACATAATACATGTCAATATACTGTGCCAATATAGGATGTGATATAGCTATACGCCTCTTTTATATTTAAGATGTATGAACTCAATACATCCTGTTATCCAATGCAGCCAGGAAGACATTTGTGAAGAAAGTTAACTCAGTACTCTTTCCCTCAAAAGAAAAAAAGAAAGAAAAATTCTTTCTTTGGGTTTTGAGAACATTACCAAACATATTAATTATTTTCAATATAGCCTCTAGGGGAAAAATCATTATCAGTTAAAAGATAAACATGTACAGTATTTTATGATAATAAATATGTTAAATTAAAGGTCAATCCAGTAAACAAGTGAGAGAGTAAGCAGCAAAAATTGAACAGATCTATGTAAAGATAGGTTAGTATATGTCTTTTCACTTATAAATAAAATGATGATGATGACAAATATGATAACAATGACAATGATAATAACAGAAAGAAGCTTCTAGTCTTTTTAGGAACTTATAGTGCCTTTGGGGAAGAAAACCCCAAGACATCACAATCAAAATTTTAATGAGACTTCAAACCTTCAAAATACTGTCAGAGAAGCTGCTCCCTTTCCTTACTTTTTAAAAAGGAATTGAGAAATGTGAACGCTTAGAAAAAACAAAATATAGGCTGGCAGGAAGAAATTCCATCTTGTTGGGTCTCTGAAACAGCGGAGGACTGAACACTTGTAAACACGGTACCTTGAGCAATAGTTGCCTTATGGCTTGTAGTTTGAGGCCAAGAATAGCATGATAAACTTAGAATGTGTTTATCTCTTGGCAGCTTCATTTTACTTGCAAGCTGGGAGGGACAAAGACCAACAATTTTCCACCTACAAAGTGCATCTAAGCTGGCAGGCAGCTCAGTGAGTAAGTCAACTTGAACCTCCAGATCACAACTACTCTCAAAGACAGATGGACAGTTTTGGAAAGGGGATGATTCAGCCAATATCTCAAGGCATTTATGGTTTACAAAGTCCTGTAGTTGGGAAGGAGGTAATTGGGGGGAGCTTTAATTTGGAGACTTCACATACATTTAGTGCTATTTTAAGAGAAACGGTATGTGTGCAAATTTTTATAATTCCATGTTCATTGCTAGTTGAAAACAGGTAGGAAGGTGGCAGCATTTTAAGAACCTGTGTTTTCTCTCCAAAACAGAGAAAGCTAAACACTTTTCTCAAATACAGGTTCTATTCTGTTATTATTTTTTTCACCTCTTTCATAAGAGTGAAAAGCACTGTTTTATTCAATGGCTTACTGTCAATTATTTAATGACTGAATATAAACCCAGGTAGACTTTTATGTCTTATCTTCAAATTACTTAATTTAGGATTAGTGTTAATTACATGAAGTGTTGGGGAAAGAGGAGCTTGGATGCTGTAATTTTGAAGACTGAGCAGAAGAACTTCTTGTTACAAGGTTTGAGACATCTGCCGAAGTTGGGTTATTTGTGTAGTAGGGGTGTTATGTTTCAAATTATAGATATTTTGAGATCATAAAACAAAACTCTTTTTTTAACCCACTGAATTCATGTTTTGCTCTCCAAACAATCCTCTTCTGCTTCAACACAGAACTGATCACCCAAGATGATTCTGAATGCTTGGAAAGTGCAGGTAAAATCTTTTGGTATTGGGAGAGTCATTTTATGGATGCAGCATTGATCTGATTTGACAACAAATTGGGAAAAATTATTATCAGAAGAAATATAAAGGATAATCCAGCCTCTCTTCATGAAATGTTTCATGATTCAACAGAAAATACAATCAATTTCAGAATGGGAACTAAATATGATCAACTGTTTACTTAAGACTATCTGTTAGAAATGTATTTCATGTGGAATAAAAGGATTTTTCATAATTACTTTTACAAATTATTAAAAAGTAGAGTTATAAAGAGAGAAAGTAATCAAAGCAATAAACACTGGAATGTTAGAAGCAGACTCTACGTAGTTCTGAGAATGACTCATCATGGTTTCTTCCAGACAGTGGCAAATTAACATATTTTACACCCAGAAGAAATTAATGCAGTTGAGCCTGCCAAATTCCAATTCCTTTGCCATGCCACATGTCCAGAATAATTGTTTGTTTCCCCCAAAAAAGGTTTCCTGTGGACCTCCACTACAGCTCATGCTGGAGTTTAAGTCCTGACAAGGAAGGCTAGTTATTTTTTCAGTTGCATCTTGCAACCCTTAACTTGTTAAAGAGATCCAGCCCAATCCAGACCAGTGTTATCTTTTTGCTTTTTATTACATATCCTGACTACTCTACTTGCTCTGTTGGAATAATACCACTACATGAAAACTAACTGGATTAAATATTTCTATCTTTTACCAACATGCCATTGGGAAAAGGGCTTCCCAGGTGGCACTAGTGGTAAAGAGCCTCCTGCCAATGCAGGAGACATAAGAGATGTGGGTTTGATCCCTGAGTTGAGAAGATCTCCTGGAGGAGGGCATGGCAACCCACTCCAGTATTCTTGCCTGGAGAATCTAATAGAGAGAGGAGCCTGGTGGGCTACAGTCCATGGGGTCACACAGAGTTGGACACGTCTGAAGCAACTTAGCATGCATGCATGCATTGGTTAAAAGGTGTTTTAAGAAACTGTTTTTCTCTTGAGAACAACTTAATGTATCTATTATTTAAGTTTTATAAGGATTTTAAAACTTCAATTTGGATTAATAAATGGTCACTATTAGACACATGGGATGCTGCTGAGTCCATTGCAATTGTGAACTGGAACTCCATGCTGTTAAAGGTGAATCAGTCCCACCCAGAAAGCAGCTATGTTTAATTGAAATTTGTCAATCTCATTGTCAAATCATCACTTTTTAAATACAAGTGTTTTAACTACTATCATGTCTATTTTGTGGAATCAGAAGTGCACGCTTTCTGAAAGAATTCCGAAGGTAAGTCTCTCTCTCTCTCACTTCATTTCCACAGTACTTGTTGCCTTCTTCTTCTTCCCACTTAACTATCCAAATATTGGAGAAGTTACCATCTCGATAAAAATAGGACTATATCCTGAAAAGAGAAACTGTTCAAAATGAGTGAGAACCCAAGGGGAAAAATAAGGCAAGGTAATTTTAAAAAGAATCTTCAAAATTTTTGTCAACAACAAAAACACCAGAATTTTAAGTCAGTAATCTAACTCACTTTACAGATATTCTAAATGCCAGAATGTATTCTCACAAAGGGAGGGATGTTAGTGATGATTCTATTTACCCCACAGTCCTTGGAGACATGCATTATAATGGAGAAAGGTAGATAATCAGGAATTAGTAAGGAAAAGTAAAATGATCCAGAATAGGAAATAAGTGTTTCTCTTTTTTGGGAAAAAAACCAAAAGGGCACACATGGAGACTGTCATAGCCACTACACACTCAGAGAAAGAAGGAAAGGTTGCCCATGTTCTGAGAACATGGAGTTCTGTCCAGGGAGAGAACGTAAGAAGGTGAAAAATGACAAAATGCATTATCAGGGCGATAAATGCCCAAAGGATCTGGATCTCCTAACAAAAGTGGGCTTCTCTTATCTACCAAAGCCTAGAATAATTTGTTGTTTCTAGCTTTTATTGTCATAACCTGGCATATATACAAAAGCTTTGAAAACTCTGAAAACAGAAAAAGTTTCTTCTCTCCTCTATGCCAGGGGAGACATTCTGCCAACTACCTCTTAACTTAAAAGGGAGAATCCAGTCCAATGAGACTAAGTGAGATGGCTGGAATGTAAAAACATCACTGTCCAGTACAAACAGCCAGAGAACACTTTCCATTTAAAAGTGTCTTGCTGCTGAACAAACACAGCTAACTCCCTTGAAGATTATTTTAGCCTCCATTGCCTCTGCACAAAGATTCCTCATGTTACTCTGAGATGGTCCTTTCATTACACTGAGAACAGGCTATCTCTATTTGAGTGGGATGAGAAAATTAAGCCACCAAGGCAGATTGAAAGTTTGGCTCTGAACCATGCCATTGGAAGGACGTTCAAATGTTTACCAATGCTTTTCCTTGGCTGCGCAGTACCTGCACCTGTGTTTTATGCTAAGAAAATATTTCCGTCCCCAAGAATATTTAAACTGCTTAAATTCAAAACACAGAAGACAACTGTAACTCTCTGTTAAGGACCTGATTATTCTACTTTTGTAGAGAATTCCAATCCAATTTTAGCTTCTTCCTACCAAAGTTTCTCCCCACATTCTCTTCCTACTCTTTCCTCCACCTACATTTTGGCTAATCCCCTGACCAGTAGGATTTTCACTGGAGCAGCCAATAAAAACAGAGATAAAGCAACCCCAGCATTTCATATAGAAATATAAACCCTTTATGATTATGTATATTGGCCCCAAATTAAAGCAAGCCCAATTTTTAATTCTTTTGAGTTTTGACTCTTGATATTAATTACATTCAATACTTTTCTCAGGACTCAAAATTTATCAAGTCAACTCCTGAAAGTCTATTCCCTACAAGCAAAGTCATGGAAAGTTACTTTGCTGAAAGCTTAGTACTTTTACCAGCTAAACTTTAAAAAATAAGTTACAACAGTCCATATTAGAAAGGATAGTTTCACCATCCCTTCAAGATTTCTGTATAGTTCACCATTTTTCAATTTGGCTTCATAATAGCATCATATGGAATGGTCAGTTCCTCTCTCTCCCAATAAAAATATATATCCATAAAAATATATCTATCAGGAAAATATTTTCATGAAAAACATTTTCATTAAAAGAACATTTACAAAATGTTCACAAAAATGTAGTTTTGAATAGGCATTTGAATATATTATTGTGCATAAATATATTTTAAATGCAGTCATGAATATATTCTTACGACCCTCAGATTTTTTCCCTCTCTCTGATCTACCTCCTTTATTACATCTTATTATTTCATTCTCTTCTTTCACTGTACATCAGTCTCCCTTTCCATTCATCAGCCCTCAATCCATTTCCAGTTTATCCGCTAGGTAGGATGACCAGACAAACTGGCCTAGAACACTCCTTTTTCTTCACTGGTGGTAGATAAAATAGTATCTGTTAAATATTTTAGTGTCCCCATTCCCTCTCAAGTGACTTCTAGTTTAACAATGTCTCACATCCTTCCTCTCCTGAGGTTCCTCTCTTGGGGGCTCTATCACTCTCCTCTGCAGATAGAGATGTGTTGTTTGACGGCAGGCCTAGCTATCAACAGTCAGCCTCTACTTTTTATTTCAGTTCCTCTCAGTTGTAGAAGTAGTCAAGGAGAGACAAATTAAAATGACAGAAATCACTGTGAGGAAAGTAAAATGAAATTTGTCAAATAAAACTTTTCTGGAAATACCAATCGTTAGGAAAACTATTCAACATAATAAAACTTAGTGTGAAAGTGAAGTCAGTCAGTTGTGTTCGAATCTTTGCGACCCCATGGACTGTAGCCTACCAGGCCCCTCCCTCCGTGGGATTCTCCAGGCAAGAGTACTGGAGTGGGTTACCTTACTGTAAATGTGCTCAAATAGTTAAAAGAAACACACACACACAAATGTGTGTGTATGATAAGATGCTTTTTAATCAAATGACCTTTAGAAAACTGTCTTTTCAGGGATAAATCTGGAACCAAGCAAGGAGAAGTAGGACAGGAAGAATGAGTATTTCTAATAGCCACTAGGGTGACTGTGATAAGACCCTCCAGGAAAGCAAGAGTCACTGCTTTAAAAGCCTCTAAATTAAAGATACAGAAAGAATAGAACATAAACTCATGCAAACTAAGACATCAATACTACCATTTCAGTCAGTTCAGTTCAGATCAGTCACTCAGTCACGTCTGACTCTTTGTGACCCATGGACTGCAGCACGCCAGGCCTCCCTATCCATCACCAACTCCCGGACCTTACTCAAAGTCATGTCCATTGAGTTGGTGATGCCATCCAACCACCTTATCCTCTGTTATCCCCTTCTCCTCCTGCCTTCAATCTTTCCCAGCATCAGGGTCTTTTCCAATGAGTCGGTTCTTTGCATTAGGTAGCCAAAGTACTGGAGTTTCAGCTTCAGCATCAGTCCTTCCAAAGAATATTCAGGACTGATTTCCTTTAGGATGGACTGGTTGGATCTCCTTGCTGTCCAACAGCCTCTCAAGAATCTTCCCCAACACCACAGTTCAAAAGCATCAATTCTTCAGTGCTCAGCTTTCTTCATAGTCCAACTCACATCCATACATGACTACTGGAAAAACCACAGCTTTGACTAGATGGACCTTAGCTAGCAAAGTAATGTCTCTGCTTTTTAATATGCTGTCAGGTTGGTTATTCAGAGAAGGCAATGGCACCTCACTCCAGTACTCTTGCCTGGAAAATCCCATGGAAGGAGGAACCTGGTAGGCTGCAGTCCATGGTGTTGCGAAGAGTCGGACACAACTGAGCGACTTCACTTTCACTTTTCACTTTTATGCATTGGAGAAGGAAATGGCAACCCACTCCAGTGTTCTTGTCTGGAGAATCACAGGGATGGGGTCGCACAGAGTCGGACACGACTGAAGTGACTTAGTAGCAGGTCGGTTATAACTTTTCTTCCATTTACCACCATTTACTGAATGTTTACTCTAGGCCTGGAACTATGCTATGCAGTTATCTTAATCTTCTAAATAACTCTTTCCCTTACATGTTATTATTTTCATGAAGAAACTTATATTCAAGGAAGTTTTCCAACTTGCACAAAGGTGACACCAATACTACATAACGAAGGTAGGAAAGGAACACAGGACTGCCGAACTCCATATCTTATGACCCTCAAATGACACAAAGAAAATCTAAGGTAGCTATAAAAAGCCAATATGTATATATGAGGTATATATGATAAGAATGCTATGTAAACTTTGGCATTCATTTAATGATTAGAAAAATGCAAGACTTGCAGAAAAAAATCTTCAGGACAGAAAGTAGTTAGTGGGAAGGTGACATTTTTGATACTTAGAAATAAAGGAGAAGCAAAAAATTAAGCATTTCTTCACTGCTGTGAGGCGAACTAAAAAATATAAAACTCTTTAAAAAATATTTAAAACTCTTAGCACAGTGGCATATTTTGAACACTAAAATATATAATTTAAATAATGTTTAAATAATCTTAAAGTTTACTATATTAATCTTATTAAACACTAAAATATATTGACATATATGTTAGTGTTATGACATGATAAGGATTGGTATGAAATATAATTAAGATGGTTGGTTAGCATTCCCCAAATAAATGTATTTTTATATAGATTTGCCAGCATAGTTTTGATGAAGTTACCACCTCTTCATTCCATAGGAATAGAATCAGGCAATACAGGCTGCAGCTCTTCCAGATGTGAATAGGTATTTATTGATTGAAAGTGTCGTGACAAATATTTTCCCATGTGCTTTGCATGTTTCCAAACTCATGAAACACATGACTGTTCCTGTACGCCCATGCTTACAAAAGTTAGAAATAGAACAACTCTAATATTCAGTATCAATTTATCTGGGTGCAGGGAAAAGATTTCTTATGACTATAGCTTTATTGCTACAGTAGGTTAAAAAAGAGAGGGAGAGAGAGTTGGGAAGATTAAAATCACCAGGAGCATTAAAAACAAAACAAAACTTGAATTCAGATATTAAGATTTATTTTCAAATTTTATTCGGGAATTAATTAAAGAGCTGTAAGTTTTGTCATGCAATGTATGCAAAACTGGAAAATATTCAGTAAATATTCTGAAAGGAGTCTTTTTCACAAAAATACTGTATACATTTGCATATAACTGCTTACATTTATTTGGGGAATGCTAACCAACCATCTTAATGGGATTTTACAGGCTCAGACTTTACTCACCCAGAGAAACATATTTATCCCCTTTTCAGTAGCAGTAAATATTTTCTGATAACACCTAAAAAATGTACTGTTCAACGTTAAAAATAATTCTGAATCTTCCATAAGATTCTTGTGCTCTCATCATTAGTATGATAAAATAATCTAATTTTTAAAATTTAAAATAATCTCTTTTTAAAATTCTAAAATCCCTCTTTAGATATCAAGTGGTTCTTCAAATCAATATTTTGATAATTTAATTTAAATGACTCACAAACATATGGATTAGCTTTCATTGAATGACACATGATATTAAAAATTAAGGCAAAATATTCTTGGCATAATATAGTTCTGTTTGAGCTTATAAAAAAATGTTTGAAAACTACTGCTTCTATATTTTTCATATTAAAATACATCTGGGTGTGTCCCAAAGTGTGAACAAATAAAATTTTCTTTTTAAATTCTTTTATGTCTCAAGAACAATCTCAAAATTTAAATTTTACAAACACTGTATTTTTACATTCAATATTTCTCTTGCATCTTTGAATTGCTACATTTTTTCAAATGACTATATTTTCACTCATTTAAGTTAATTACTAAATTTAATTATTCAACTAATAAATAGCATTTATTGGTTTTACCCCAAGAGGTTTACAGGAATGACTACATATTTGATACAGAAAACTTGAAATCTTCAAACATTTAAGAAATGTTAGGAAAACAGAAGTGTTCAAAGAAAGAAAATGACAGCAATACTCAACATCTAGGTAGAGGTAAGCAAGGTTAACTTGTAATTCTGTAAACATCCTGGTTTTTACATCAAATATGTGTGATTTCCAGACATATGTGTGCTCCAGTTAAATATACATGTACAAATAATGTCCAGTCACAGTGTAACTTACAGGAATATCACTACTCAGCCAAAAAAAAAAAAAAGAAAGGAAAAGGGTATCAGAAAGGAACGACAAGTGAAACAAAGAAGTAAAGAAGCAATAAAAAGGAGAAAAAGAAGGAAGAGAGGGAAGGAGGATAGGGAAAAATTAGTTTCGCAGGTTGAGATAACTGACCAGCCACTCCCTTCAAGAGCATTTAACTTGGAATAAGCGTAAAATGGGAACTGCCAATGCATAGTCTGAGATTCCAATCCCCATTCCAGGGAATTGTTTGGTTCATGTTTTTTGTTGTCTAGTAACTTGCTTGGAGCAATTATGTAGAGTCCCTCTCTCCCTTGATGTGCAACCACTGAGGACTCTTTGGGATTTTTAAAATTATTTTTTAATTATTGACATCATAGAGATCATCCCTAGGTCAGCACATCTTAGTGATCAGCCAATTATTATTCAGACTTCATGCTTGAAAACCTTGGGCCTATAAGCCTTCCACATTTTGTCATTAACTTGTATTTTTTAATTTCTTATTTCTAAATGCAATATACCATGGTTACTCACACAAAAATCCTAAACAAAACATTAGATTTACAAATGGAATATAGTAACACACATATAATATGTATGTATGTATGCATGCATATATATATATATGTATGGATGGATGTGTGTGTGTGTGTGTGTGTGTGTGTGTGTGTATGTTGTTTCATCACTAAGCTGTGTCCAGTGCTTTACTGACCCTGTGGACTGTAGCCCACCAGGCTCCTCTGTCCATGGGATCTCCCTGGCAAGAATAATGGAGTGGGCTGCTATTTTCTTCTCTAAAGGATCTTCCCAAACCAGGGATCAAATCCACCATCTCCTACATTTGCTTGGCAGATTCTTTACCACTGAGCCACCAAGGTATTTTATCTATCTATCTATCTATGTAGTGTTTGATAAACCACTGAGTTATACAGCTCTGTTTCATGTACTTT
Organism: Odocoileus virginianus; assembly: GCF_023699985.2. Lineage (NCBI taxonomy): Eukaryota > Metazoa > Chordata > Mammalia > Artiodactyla > Cervidae > Odocoileus > Odocoileus virginianus. Next base: position 83,861,549 of record NC_069676.1, read on the forward strand.
CTTTGTGCTTATGTACCTTACAGTGAAAAATGCTACCTTTATTATTTTGATTATAGTAATTATTTCATGAATAAATGCATCTATGGCAAAATTTATCATGGTACATGTATGATACATATGTAGTTTCATGTATATCAGCTACAAATAATGCAATGTCAATTATAAAGCTATATAAAAAGTTTTAAGATGTATTATTTCTTGAAAAGGAACCAGTACTATGTGTTAGGTGATAATCATATGATTCTTCAACTTTAAGAAATAAACTTCCTGGCCTCAAAATAGATTTCATCTCCCTAACTAGTTTCTGCTTTATTTTGTAGGTGGAAAAATCTTGAACTGCACCTGGAAAGGCTGGGGTATGCAATATTTTTTTTAAGACTTGATTAACACCTGCTTAAATACTTTTTTTCCAGTCTTTAATTAAACAGTTAAGGTAGGACTTCATTTCTAGATATACAATCAGACCAACTCTGAATAAAACTCTACAGCTGCTAATTTCCCTTTCCAAAGAGAGAGTTAAATACCAAAAGGTTCCTAACTTTCTAAAAAGAAATTCCTTCACTTTATAAAAGAAGCAAAAACCTCAGAATAGAAAAAATATGTAAGTAGAGAAATAATCGCAACCAACTTTTGATGCTGAAAATTACAGATACATTATTTTTCCCCTAATTCTAGGAGAATTGTCTAAAGATTTCAAAATAAAATTCAGTCAAAAAAATAATGTTAGCATATTTTCCCCAACATAACAACTGTGAGTACTGCTTTAGAATATATGATGGTCTCAACATCTAAAAACAATAATATTAATAAGTTGTGAAATTCTAGACTAGCCATCAGTAAAATAAGGACTTCATTGTAATTCCTCAATTAACATTCAGCATCACTCAGACTCTAGAAGGCAAAGTGAAAAGATACACACACACACACACATATATGCTATTTATACTTAAAGTATATAATAGTTAAGTTGATATTTATAAAATAGTTATAGCTATACTCTTTTCATAAGCATATTATCACATTTCTTGCCTCATTTTCTGAGTTGCAGAATTTTAGGCCTCTTTTCAGCCCCTGAACTAGTTAAAAATTTCTTTTTAAGTAGTGTATTATACCTATAAGGAAAAAGAAGAGGAAAGAGAAAGGGAGGAGAGAGAATGACAGAGGAAGGAGAGAAAAAGGGGCGAATAAGAGCAAACATGTGATAGCCTCATAGCATCCTAGCTGTTTCAAGGCTAATGGTCCTGGTTTAGTTAGAATAGCAACTGTTGCTGGCAATTTTCAATGCACATGAACAAGATCAGTACTAGCTACTTCTGGTGTATGTGCAGACTGCCACTTGGGAAGGAAGATCAAGACTACTAATGAGAACACTTTTATTAGAGAAGTAGTCAAGCACTCAATTCTGAAGTCAGACTGTGTGTCTGAATTGTGGCTCTACTTGCTATGTAACCTCAGGCAAGTCACTTAATCACTCGGTGTCAGTTTTCTCTTGTGCAAATTGGGGATGTTAAGCAAGCATGTTTCACAGGGTTGTTACGAGGTTTAAATATGTTTGTGTATTGAAACGGTTCAGAACATGTTTGGTATATGCTTTATATAAATTTTTATACTATGGCAACCCACTCCAGGATTCTTGCCTGGAGGATTCCATGAACAGAGGAGCTTGGTGGGCTACAGTTCATAGGGTTGCAAAGAGTTAGACACGACTGAGTGACTAACTTTCACTTTCATTTTCATCCTACCCATGATGGTTGAATTGGTACACAGCTTCATGAAGCTGCATCACAACATAAAATTTACAAAGGAGTTATGCCAAGAAATAGTGATTTATCCCACTATAGTACTCAAAATGCATGAATCTGCATTAAAAATTCATTGAAATAGCAGCATAAGGGTTTTTATAATATTCAAAATTAAAGCAACTTAAGTAAATCATAGAAGAGTTCATAAATGTATAAGATCCTTCATCAAAAGTTCTTTTGAAAATTTCTAAAATAACAAATTAATTCCACCCTAAACTTATTCATATAAATACCCTGAACTAAAACATTAATTTTTAATGAATTCCAAGTGAGATGATAGCAAATGAATTTCAGGTGACACAATAGTAAATGTTAACATATATTAACCATATAAAAAATATCTGGCCAGATTACAAGGCACCCATAAAAGACTTTAGTAAACAGTGAAGAGTAACACTGGAAGCCTAGAGCACTCATGAGATAGTTGGGACTTCCTGGTCGCCACCCCTATACACTAATTCCAGTATTACTCTCCAGTAATCTGTGAAAACAAAGCTTAGGAAAGGCTAATACTTTTGGGAATAATTAAATAACAATAAAAATTAAGACATTAAGCAAAATAAGAATGGCTGAGTAAAGGAAGGTATTATTCATAATAAAATGTGTCTGACTGCGTCAATGAAGATTGTATAGAATTTCAGTGGACAATGTTAGTATTCTACCAAGATTCAATCAGGACAAGCTGGAGTTAGAAAAGGCAGAGGAAACAGAGATCAAATTGCCAACATCTGCTGGACTGTGGAAAAAGCAAGGGATTCCCCAAAAAACATCTGCTTTGTTGACTACACTAAAGCCTTTGACTGTGTGTATCAGAATGGGTTGTGGAAAATTCATCAAGAGATAGGAATAGCATACCACCTTAATGCCTCCTGAGAAACCTGTATGAAGGTCAAGAAGCAACAGTTAGAACCAGACATGGAAAAACAGACTGATTCAAAATTGGGAAAGGAGTACGTCAAGGCTGTATATTGCCACCTTGCTTACTAACTAATATGCAGAGTACATCACGCAAAATGCCAGGCTGGATAAAACTCAGGCTGGAGTCAAGACGGCCAGGAGAAATACCAGCAACCTCAGATATACAGATGATACCACCCTAATTGCATAAAATGAAGAGGAACTAAAGAGCCTCTTGATGAAGCTGAAAGAAGAGAGTGAAAAGCTGGCTTAAAACTCAACATTCAAAAAATGGTCATGGCATCTGGTCCCATCACTTCATGGAAAATAGATGGGGGAAAATGGAAAGAGTGATAGAGTTTCTTTTTGGGGGCTCCAAAATCACTGCAGATGGTGACTGCAGCCATGAAATTAAAAGATGCTTGCTCCTTGGAAGAAAAGCTATGACAAAGCTAGACAGCATATTAAAAAGCAATGACATCATTTTGTGAACAAAGGTCCATATAGTAAAAGCTATGGTTTTTCCAGTAGTCATGTATGGATGTGAGAGTTGGACCATAAAGAAGGCTGAGTGCTGAAGAACTGATGCTTTCAAACTGTGGTGCTACAGAAGACTCTTGAGAGTCCCTTGGACTGCAAGGAGATCAAACCAGTTAATCCCAAAGAAAATCAACCCTGAATATTTATTGGAAGGACTGATGCTGAAGCTGAAGTTCCAATCTTTTGGCCATCTGACGTGAAGAGTCGACTCATTGGAAAAGACCCTGATGATGGGAAAGACTGAGGGCAGGAGGAGAAGAGGACAACAGACGATGAGATGGTTGGGTTGCATCACCGACTCAATGGACATGAGTTTGAGAAAACTTTGGGAGACAGTTAAGGACAGCGAAGCCTGGTGTGTTGCAGTCCATGGGGTCACAAATTGTCAGGCATTACTTAGCATTTGAACAACACAGCTACCCCCAGCTGATAGCAGTGTTCCTACTTCTCCAGAGCAACAACTTCATCCCGAGAGAGCCGTCTCACCAGAGAGCTGCTGTCCCACACCTCATGCTTGGCACATGGCACATCTAAAATCAGTTACAGCTTAAATCCTTTCCCTGGGCTCTGCTTCTACAGAAACCAACCTAAGAGACCAATCATTTTCATTTCCTCCTTAAAAATCAATCCAGAAGAAATATATCTAGGATTGAGGTAAACTGTAAGAAGCATTACCTAAATACGATCACTGCTGCTGCTGCCAAGTCGCTTCAGTCGTGTCTGACTCTACCTATTAAAACAGTGAATCAATTTTTTCCTATCATTATTATTTCAAGAAGATTAAGTCTTTTTGTAGTGCTGGAACATGACCTTCTATACATGGAAATCTAAGCGTGTGCATCTGTGTGTGTCTGTATTTGTGTGTTTATGTGTATATATTGGCTTCACCGGTGGATCAGACAGTAAAGAATCAGCCTGCAATTCAGGAGACCCTGGTTTGATCCCTGCATTGTGAAGATCCCCTGGAGAAGGAAATGAAAACTCACTCTAGTATTCTTGCCTTGATATATAATATGATTTCTAGACCACAATTGCATATAATATACAATTTTGCAAGGCATTTTGTAATACGGTTTCATATAACAACATATGAATTGAATCAATGCTGATTGATACTGAAAGGTTGTTGCTGAACCACAAAAGACACTGGGATTCTTGGCCTCTGGAGGAGAAGAATTCAATCCAGAGCCAGAGATGAGGCTTGATCTCAGAGCTTTTGTGTAATAAAGTTTTATTAAAGTATAAAAGAGATAGAGAAAGCTTCTGACATAGACATCAGAAGGGGCAGAAAGAGTGCCCCCTCACTAGTGTTAGCAATGGAGTTATATACTTTTAATTAGTTATTACAGTGAATCAAAAGAATGTCTGGAGGTTGTAAAGACCTTACTAGACCCACTCCTGTAATTTACATTTTAAGATAACAGGATTAGCCAGGTTTTTTTCCAGAAACTGTCCTCAAGCAGGATCCTCTATGACCCACATCCCAGACTTTTAGAAACAAAAGCAAAAATAAACAAATGGGACCTAATGAAACTTAAAAGCTTTTGCACAACAAAGGAAACTATAAGCAAGGTGAAAAGACAGCCCTCCCAAGAAAATAATAGCAAATGAAGCAACAGACAAAGGATTAATCTCAAAAATATACAAGCAACTCCTGAAGCTCAATTCCAGAAAAATAAATGACCCAATCAAAAAATGGGCCAAAGAACTAAACAGACATTTCTCCAAGGAAGATATACGGATGGCAAAAAAACACATGAAAAGATGCTCAACATCACTCATTATCAGAGAAATGCAAATCAAAACCACAATGAGGTACCATTACACACCAGTCAGGATGGCTGCTATCCAAAAGTCTACAAGCAATAAATGCTGGAGAGGGTGTGGAGAAAAGGGAACCCTCTTACACTGCTGGTGGGAATGCAAACTAGTACAGCCACTATGGAAAACAGTGTGGAATTCCTTAAAAAGCTGGAAATAGATCTGCCATATGACCCAGCAATACCACTTCTAGGCATACACACTGAGGAAACCAGATTCAAAAGAGACACGTGCACCCCAATGTTCATCGCAGCACTGTTTATCATAGCCAGGACATGGAAGCAACCTAGATGCCCATCAGCAGACGAATGGATGAGGAAGCTGTGGTACATATACACCATGGAATATTACTCAGCCATTAAAAAGAATTCATTTGAATCAGTTCTAATGAGATGGGTGAAACTGGAGCCCATTATACAGAGCGAAGTAAGCCAGAAAGATAAAGACCATTACAGTATACTAACACATATATATGGAATTTAGAAAGATGGTAACGATAACCCTATATGCAAAAAAAGAAAAAGAGACTCAGATGTATAGAACAGACTTGTGGACTCTGTGGGAGAAGGCGAGGGTGGGATGTTTCAAGAGAACAGCATTGAAACATGTATATCTAGGGTGAAACAGATCACCAGCCCAGGTTGGATGCATGAGACAAGTGCTCAGGCCTGGTGCACTGGGAAGACCCAGAGGGATGGGGTGGAGAGGGAGGTGGGAGGGGGGACTGGGATGGGGAATACATGTAAATCCATGGCTAATTCATTTCAATGTATGACAAAAACCACTGCAATGTTGTAAAGTAATTAGCCTCCAACTAATAAAAATATATGGAAAAAAAAAAACAGGATACATTATTGTTATATAATCCTAAGGAATGTAGAGGGAAGAAAAGTTTGTCCTTTCCTCCTCCTCGAGAACCCCAGAACTCTCTCCTTGGGGATCCCCGAACTTCCTATCAACCTGCCTAGGAATTGACTCTCTCATTATCAACACATTTATTTGTGGAAATTCAGAAGAAAATGTAGTCAAAGAAGTGTACCAGCATTATTTAAATCTGCTTAATAATTATTTTTCTACCTTTGCTATTCTTAACGGATCTAAGAATTTTATAACTTGAACAGAATAAATTAAAATATCTTGGTGATCCAAAAATACACCTGGAGGAATGTGGTACACTTTCCCTGGACGGGTAAAAGATCAACAGATATTTTATAGGTATTAAGTCAATTCTTTACAGGGCTAAACTTAAAATTGAAGTTCTTTTCAACATTTAAAATAAATTTTAAGAATTAAATACATTATCATCTTTTACTACATTGTCTTCCTCTTTTACTACATTGTCTGCTGAGTTGTTAAAAATGGAGATAGCCTTAATCTGAAAAACTATAATTCTAAAGGAGCTTCATATTTTTAACATTTTCTAAGATTTATGGTCATGTAGTAAGTAAATTCTGTATTGATGTTTGTATCGATTAACTCTTTCCCCAGGTTACTAAGGATGACAGAATAGATATTAAGAGAAGCAAATGTTGATCATGCTTCTTTGATCCACTTGCCTATTAAGAAACAATAAGAAATTGCTAGGCTGTCATGAACATAACCTCTGATACTTGCACTTATTTCACCTCCCACAGGATTTTATTGAACGTGGCGCATGGTGCACTTGGTATATACTGTCAGCTGGACAAGTGGTAACTGACAGAATTCCTTAAGGCAATTAGGGCCGGTAGGACATGAGAGCAGAAAATAGGCAGAATGATTGTGGAAAATAGGCAGAACAATAATGCTGACATACTTCTTTGAGTGCATTTTCTGCCACAACTAAAGTTTAAGTTTAGCCCTGTAGAGAAATGGCCGAACCAACGCTCAACCCAGGTCTCTTTTCTCTCAACTCATTACAAATAGAATGCCTTCGTGTATGCATGTGAAGGAAACAAGGGATCACTGAAGATTTGAAATGCTCTAATTTCACTTATTTTTGAGCCAACCTGCAACTGAAAAATGTCTAGCACTTTTCAAACTAGGGATGTTGTGGCTGAGAAAAAAGAAGTGAAAAGTGAAAGTGAAGTCGCTCAGTTGTGTCCAACTCTTTGGGACCCCATGGACACCAGGCGCCTCCGTCCATGGGATTTTCTAGGCAAGAGTCCTGGAGTGATTGCCATTTCCTTCTCCAGGGAATCTTCCCAACCCAGGGATCGAACCCAGGTCTCCTGCATTGTAGACAGACGCTTTACCATCTGAGCCACCAGGGAAGTCAAGAAAGGTCTATCTAAATAGAAATAGAAAGATACTCTTTGATTCTGAAATGGGATGGGATTCCATCCTTGGAAACACAAGGATGACCCAAGAGGCCAGTACACAGACAGGAAGAGAGTGATGAAGGAAGACAAGAGGGGACAGGAAGGAGACTGAAGGTGAGGCCAAGAGAGGAGAAACAAGCTGAACTGCCATCCACAGTTGCTGAGAGACGTGATACCTACTGTTACTGAGCTCACTGAGTGTTGCCAGTATTTGTGATAAAAACTAGCAAGAAAGGTCTCACTGGAAATTCTGGAAGGCCCATCAGATGAGTTAAAAGGGGAGGGGACTTACCATTTTATGAATATAGAAATATCAGATTTCAAAAATTCAAGGAAGAGGGATATAATCTTAACTTGAAAGTCATGTCATATTTGGCAAAAAGGAAGGAAATATGATAAGTTCACTAGTTCCAAACAAAGTTCTCCCTCAAATTTCCTCATTCTGGCAATGTTTTAAAAATGAAAACATCATCATTTAAATTCATGACCTTAGAATTTCTGTTTAAAAGCATTTGATACTCATGATGCAGCTTCTCCAAATTCTCAAAGGCTTTAAAAATACCTATAAGATGTATTCCAAACTTTGATACACACACACATAAAATCAATCACAACATGAAGCTCTATGTCAATTCCTTAGCAGTTTTTGAAGGGATTTTAAAATGGATGGATGGAGAATGTTTATAAACAAGCACAGTGATCTGTGTATGTTTAGCTGCTGAAAAGAAAGGAAAACTGCCCAAACGAAATAAGGTTAGAAAACCTTTCTCTCCGCCACTCCACAGATTCTACTTAACTCTGAAGTTCAAGATAATTATGGCCTAAGAATTAGGCACCAATTTATCTAATAAAAAAGATGCTTATCCTGAAATTGAGGGGATGGAAAAGGTATTTCATGTAAATGGAAATTTTAAAAAGCCATAGTCGCAATACTTATATCAGACAAAGTGACTTTAAAATAAAGACTGCTAAAAGAGGCAAAGGAGGACACTATATAATGATCAAGGGATCAATTCAAGAAGATGTAACAATTATAAATACTTATGCATCCAACATAAGAGCACCTAAATACATGACAACTATTAATTCATTATTGACCAAGGGATTTCTGCAGAAACTAATACCTGTGGCCAGCAGTTTTTATTTTAGCCAAATGAAAATTAATTCTGTTCTTTCACTAACACTTTGCAGGTATTACATTCAATAGTTATACCCAACACACCTATAAAGGCTTTTAATTTTCATGAAATGTTGTCTTCATTCCACTCTTTTGTAGAAGTATATGGAAAACACAGACACACACATCTATATGCATATACACACACACTCATACACACACACACACACACACTCATACATACACATACTACACACACACACACACACACACACACACACACACAGTGGAATACTGCACAACCATGAAAAAATAAAATAATTCCATTTGCAACAGCATGGAATGACTTGGAGGATTATTATGCTAAGTTAAATAAGTCAGACAGGGAAATGCATGTACTATATGATACTCCTTATATGTATAATCCCCCCAAAATATAACAAACTAGTGAATATAACAAAAGCAGAGCAGACTCACAGGTATAGAGAACAAATTAGAAGTTATCAGCAGGGAGAAGCAGATTCACAGATACAAAGAACAAACAAAAAGTTATCAGAAGGGCAATAGAGAAATAGGAGGTTAAGAGATACAAACTTATGTACAAAATAAGCTTCAAGGATATATTGTATGACATAGGGAATACAGCTAATATTTTATAATGACTAAAAATGGAGTATATTCTTTAAAAATGTGAGTCACTATGCTGTACAAGTTATACATGATATTGTGCATCAACTATACTTCAATAAAAAAGATGTTTCTCCTGAGATAGTTACGATATACTCTCCAGTGTCCTTCACACACTTCCATTTAGTGGTTAGACTCTGATAACACAGGCATAAAGAAGATGAACGCTGAAAAGGGAGTTTGGCACCTGAAAGATATGAACTTATTGAAAACCCCAAGAGAAATTTTTATAGAAGTTTTAATCTATCTTACATTGAGTTGATTAAGAATGTGCAGGAGACAAGCAATGAAGTAGAAGATTCTCCATTCAGTCCAACAGATCCATACCAGAAGAGCACTCACTAACCACGGACTATACCTTCCCAGCCCCCTTATAACTGCAGAACTAAAGAGGGCATGGCATCAGTCCCCAAGGAGATGGCAGGTAAAGTTTAGGACAATGAAATTTATTCACAGATATGAGATCTGAAAAGATCTATTTTAAACTCAGATAGATAAGTGGGCTTCCCAGATGGTGCTAGTGGCAAAGAACCTGCCTGCCAATGCTGGAGATATAAGAGATGTTAGTTCTATCCCTGTGGTGGGAAGATGCCCTGGAAGGGGCACGGCAACCCACTCATTCTTGCCTGGAGAATCCCATGGACAGAGGAGCCTGGTGGGTTGCAGTCCATGGAGTTATAAAGAGTCAGTTCAATTCAGTTCAGTTGCTCAGTCATATCCAACTCTTTGCGACCCACGGACTACAGCATGCCAGGCCTCCCTGTCCATCACCATCTCCTGGAGTTTACCCAAACTCCTGTCCATTGAGTCGGTCATGCCATCCAACCATCTCATCCTCTGTCGTCCCCTTCTCCTCCCACCTTCAATCTTTCCCAGCATCGGGGTCTTTTAAAATGAGTCAGTTCTTCGCACCAGGTGGGCCGAAGTATTGGAGTTTCTGCTTCAGCATCAGTCCCTCCAATGAATATTCAGGACTGATCTCCTTTAGGATGGACTGGTTGGATCTCCTTGCAATCCAAGGGACTCTCAAGAGTCTTCTCCAACACCACAGTTCAAAAGCATCAATTCTTTGGCGCTCAGCTTTCTTTATAGTCCAACTCTCACATCCATACATGATCACTGGAAAAACCATAGTTTTGACTAGATGGACCTTTGTTGGCAAAGTCATGTCTCTGCTTTTCAATGTGCTGTCTAGGTTGGTCATAGCTTTTCTTCCAAGGAGCAAGTGTCTTTTAATTTCATGGCTGCAGTCACCATCTGCAGTGATTTTGGAGCCCCCAATTATAAAGTCTCTCACTGTTTCCATTGTTTCCCCATCTATTTGCCATGAAGTGATGGGACTGGATGCCATGATCTTAGTTTTCTGAATATTGAGCTTTAAGCCAACTTTTTCACTCTCCTCTTTCACTTTCATCAAGAGGCTCTTTAGTTCTTTGCTTTCTGCCAGAAGGGTGGTGTCATCTGTGTATTGGAGGTGTAGGGTTATCACTTATAATCACAGCACCACCATGGATTGTTAATAGTGTTGATTTTTGGGCTCATTTACTGGAAACATATTTGTGGGTGAACTCTGTTTCTGAGAAAATTGAGATCATTCTGTTTATCTTTGTTTCCTGTAGCCTCCCCTGATCCTGCTTTGTTTAGCAACTGTATTAGCAAACACAATTAAATGACTACCTATTTTTCTATCAAAGCTTATTTAATCCAATTCTTAACCTGTTTATTACACCAAAAATTTCACTCTGTCACAATATAGTGATATAATAGTGTTGCCATTCTTTTGTGCCAAAAAGTATGTAAATCCTGCAATGCATTTTATCCATACACCAGCTTCATTATACATTATTGTGTGGAAATTTTGTACATGATAACACTAACCCCATCCATATTTTTAATGGATACCTAATCTATATGGGGTCGCACAGAGTCGGACACGACTAAAGCGACTTAGCAGCAGCAGCAGCAGCAATCTATATGAAAAAAGGAGTGGAAAAGGATGCAGGCAGGATTAAGTAATAATTAAAGTTGGTTAATATATCTGAATTTTAAAAAGCAAATAAGGTATCAATTGACTTCGAACTTCTCAGTAACACCCTATGTGAGAAAGGATGAAAGCACTGCAGTGGAGGATAGCAGCACAAACTTTGCTTTCAAGTCCAGGCTCTACCAATTATTAGTTTTATGACCCTAGGCGAGGCACGTGTTCTTTCTAAGTAGCATCATCCATAAATTAGGACAGTAATACCAGCCTTACAGAGACAGCAGAGCCTAAATGATACTGAATACATAAACAACATAGCACAGTACATCATAAATACTATATGTTATTAAATATAAGATTTCAAGGATTGTAAAATACACCATTATTTTATCTACTATTAGGTAAGGGAGTAAAAGACTGTCAATTAAACTGTGACATAATGCCTTAATGATAATCCTAAGTGACAATCCATCACACCAGCCTCTCGTTTGCTTTGAAATTAATTTCAACTACACCAAGGTTTTTGGCAGTTTCTCATGCTTTCATTTGCATTCCTTTGAGTATGATAGACAATATTTGTGCACAAAAATCTAAAATAAATAATTAATAGTGTTCAGTCCTCTACTTTAGAGTTTAGTCCTTTCTTTGATCACTTAAAACATTTTGTTTAGTCTTAGCAAAAATATAGAATCATAATCGCTCTTCCAACAATTAATATTTCTACATTAACATCAAATTGATGCCTTTCTTCTCTGATCTATGACTTCCTTTATATTCAATAACTTTTAAGTGTGAATTTGTGTGTAATTCTTTGAAGACATTTGACATGGCATTTACATTTAATACGTGCAGAAACATCAGTGAAAGCCCTTTATTGAAATGATGAAAAATAAAGAATTGTGACCATATTTGTGCACGTGTAACCAAACTGTCATTGCCATCACAAGTACCACTCCAAAATGATTGTATGAGCTTATTAATTACTACAAGTATCATCATAATTTCAGAAATATTAAAATGTGAAAAGTACATTTTAGAATTGATAAAATACACTTAGTAAATATTAATAGTTTATATTATTATAGATCATGGGAGAGTAAAAGTTTATGTTCATCAAAATCTTATAACCACTGATATATTGCATTTTTTGAAAAAAATCAGAAAAATATGTTCAGAATAACACTGAAACATGTACCTACTACATACTGCTTTTTTATGAAACAGATTATTTGAAAATTATATAATAAACTGTGATACAGCCATACAATAGGATATTACTAGAATTAAAAGAAGAAATATCAATTCACATGAAAATACATGGCAAACCTGAAATATATATTGCTAACTGAAAGATGTCAGTCTGATACAGCTGCATACTGCCTGATTCCAATTACATGAGCGTTTGGAAAAGACAAAAGAATAGTGAAAGTAAAAAGATCAGTGGTTCCTAGGGGAGTAAGGCAGACACGATCGAATAGGTAAAGTATAGGGTATTTTTTAGGGCTGTTAAACTATTCTGTATAATGCTATGCGCTCAGTAGCTCAGTTGTGTCCGACTCTTTGTGACCGCATGGACAGTAGCCCACCAGGCTCCTCTGTCCATGGATTCTCCAGGCAAGAATACTGGAGTGAGTTGCCATTTCCCTCTACAGGTATGATGCTATAGTGATGGATATATGACATTATGCATTTGTTAAAACCAACACAAGGTTAAAGAGCAAATGATGAAAATAAAATCATTTTGGAGATCAAGTTGTCCCAGAAAGAAATGTAGACTGACAAGAGAACAGACTACTATAAATGTATGAAATTATCTCACTAAAGAGGGTGGGCATAAAAAACCCTGACCTAAATTATTCTGAAAATGAGTGCAGTCTATAATACTGACAATAAAAGAAAATGTGGTTACATATATGTTCCACTCTAGGTCTGTATAGTCAAAGGTATGGTTTTTCCAGTGATCATGTATGGATGTGGGAGTTGGACTATACAGACAGCTGAGTGCCAAAGAATTGATGCTTTTGAACTGTGGTGTTGGAGAAGACTCTTGAGAATCCCTTGGACTGCAAGGAAATCAAACCAGTCAATCCTAAAGGAAATCAGTCCTGAATATTCATTGGAAAGACTGATGCTAAAGCTGAAGCACTGATATTTTGGCCACCTGATGTGAAGAACTAACTCATTGGAAAAGACCCTGATGCTGGGAAAGATTGAAGGCAGGAGGGAAAGGGGGTGACAGAGGATGAGATGGTTGGATGGCATCACCGACTCAATGGTACATGAGTTTGAGCAAACTCTGGGAGACAGTGATGGATGGGGAAGCCCAGTGTACTGCAGTCCATGGGGTCGCGAAGAGTTGGACACGACCGAGCCACTGAGCTGAACTGAACACAGGTTTGTACATGCACGTATGTCTCCTTACGTGGTTAGGTGAAAGGGCCTAGAAGGTCTGGATCTTGGTTCTTAATACCACTTTCGAATAAAAGCAACCAGGGTTCCTTACAGAAATGGCTGATTAAAGGACAAGTTGGAAATATTTCAGATGAATTTGAAGCACACTGTGGTTCCTTTAAGTGAGGCACTTTGGAAAAAGAAAACAAAATCATTACTACATTTCTGAAGTATGTGAAGAGACATAGAAGCCAACTGGAAGAGCTCCCAGTGGCCTAAGATGAACATGTTGAGTGACAAAGTAAAGAAGCAGTGGATTATAACCTAAAGTAAGAAGTAAATATCCATAGATGTACACTGATATAAATAAATAACTGAATAAACAAATGGGGAAGGGATTAGATATATCAGCCTTGCAAAATTCTAAATAAATTTTGCAGATATTCTACCCATAAGGGGAAAGAATATATGCTTAAGTTTAGGCTATACATAATGAAAAATCATAAGCAGATTTACAAACATTTTATAAATCTGACAAATATTACCTCATTTCAAGGTCAACATGAATAGTGAAAAATCATATTGGTAGTATATACATGTGAAGGTTAGTTCTATGAGTCACTGTGGTTAGGCTGTAGTACCCAGTAATTTAATCAAATACTAATCTTGACATTGCTGTGAAGGTATTTTGTAGATGCAGTTAAAATCTGTAATCTATTGACTTCAAGTAAGGAAATTACCCTTGATAATGTGGGTAGGCCTCATTCAATCAGTTGAGGCTCTTAACAGTAAAAGCTTAGATTTCTTATAGAAGAAATTCTGTAAAAGTAAAAATGTAAATAGAAAAAAAAATTAAGAAAAAAAATGTGGTATGAAAAAGTGAACAATTTAATAAAGAACAAAACTACAAGTTGAACATCCAAGTAAACATTAACAAAGTGTGGGAGCAAAGTCTAGAAGGGGGAGTGGAAGAAGAAAAATCTTACTTTTGAAGAGAAAAGTTTCTGAAGACTCAGTCATTCCTTGAATGTGAGAATTTTTAAAATACAGATCAAATTATGCCTTTTTACCCCAAATCACTACAAAATGTAAAAAAGAAGAGTACTATTTAAGAGAAAAGTAAGCAGCAGGCAAATATTAAAAACAGAAAGCAAAAAAGAAAAGACAGCTGTAAGATCATCTGCGGCAACCACAAACAACATTAAAGTTTTGAACTTATTAAAATTTGGGTTAGAATTTTACTCTTTGGAGAAGTGAAGAAGATAAAAACAGAAAAAAATATTAAAGGAAAAAGAATAAGTATTAACATAAAACACATGTGCAATAGTGTAGGATAGAGCAGAATGACTATCTATAAGGCAAGTTGGAAATTCAATCACAGAGCATAAAGTGGAATAAAAATGATGTTAATTGGGGCACGTAAAATAGTTTTAAATGACTGAAGTCCATAACTTATTACATATTTTAAAAAGATATAACCTGCCCCCCAGCAAATTCAATGTACTGATTATCACTTTTATTTCATTTCTTTTTTACTTCAACACATACTTACTTGAATACACTATTAGAAGCAAACCTAATACCTTCCTATTTAGGACTAGCACACATTTCAATGCATCCTTTGGAATACAATGCAATCCTGTGTATTCCAAATAGAGGAAACCATGCATACATCAGTTCAGCACCTCCACTGTGGTTGCTGACACAGCGTCCAAGACACTCTGCACAAGACTGACATCGATTTGCTGCTCAAGTTCCCCTGATTCTTGGATACCCTGCAAGGTGTGCTCAGAATACATGCAACTGGGATTGCAAGGAAAGAGCCTTGGGCATCATTTCAGATCGTATCTATTGCTCTAGAGCGACTCAGCTAGAATTTTCTTGTATCACATCATTGTGCCAGAGAAACCCTCCTGAAAATCATGTTATGAAAATTATTTGACTTCATGTCAGCAAAAGACTTTTGAGATCTGAAAACATTACAGACAAAAAGATAGGGAAACACAAAAAACAACCAACCAAAGCAAACAATGAAAATAAGGTAAAGTCTACAAAACAGGCAAACAACATAAGCACTCTACCTCCTCAATACATACACATGCATGCCCACACATACATATACACATGCACACAACTACTGTGCATGTGAGAAAATGTTTAACCTTGTGTTAAATAAGACATAAAAGCTTTATGCACTCTTTTATTTGGCAAATTGATAAATATTTTTAAAAATAATGTTCAGTTGTGTTGAAGACCTGGTAAGATGGACAGGGTCACGTTCTGCCACAGAGTGTGAACTAAGAAGATATTTCTGTGAGGCAAATTGGAATCTGTATCTAAAAACTTGAAAATGTTCAAATGTTCTATGAGAGAAACATCTAGAAATCTGTCTTATGGACATATTTACAATGTACAAAATTTGATTAAATTACAAGCTATTTATAATAGTATTTTTAAGACCAGCAATACAAAATAAAAAGTTTTAAAAATGTAAAATTAAAAAAAAATACCAAAACTATGGAAAACAATCTAATTGCCTAGTTGAATATATTAGAGTCTTCAAAGGTAGAAGACTCAGTGATGACATTTTCATTGTTTTCAATTTATTTTTAGTTTTCACTTTTCTTGTTTTGGTGTTTTTGCTGTTGCTTATGAGTTAAAGGTTGAAATACATAAATATTATCATATGTGTATTATATTTGCCAGTGTCATCTTAAACATAAGGTAGTAACAGCTATAAAAGAATTTAACGATAGCATAAAAGCAATTATATTATAAAGCTATAATTGAAGGTAATATGATTTATCAATGACTTACTCAGACTCCCCTGGTGGCTCAGATGGTAAAGCATCTGCCTACAATGTGGGGCACCCGGGTTCAATCCCTGGGTCGGGAAGATCCCCTGGAGAATGAAATGGCAACCCACTCCAGTATTCTTGCCTGGAAAATCCCATGGATGGAGGAAATTGGTAGGCTACAGTCCATGGGGTTGCAAAGAGTCGGACACGACTGAGTGACTTCACTTTCTTTCTTTCTTTATGATTTATTAAGTTGTTTTGTGATAGCTAATGTTGCCTATTAAAATAATTTTGTCCATCTCATTGGACTATGGTGTTACCATAGCATAAGTTAGTACCACCTTGGAGTCAGGAATGCATGAAACTTTCCTACTGAAAAAAGGTTTCTTTTTCCTTTGAAAATTTTCTGTGTAGTGTGCTTTTCAGAACTAAATTATTCTCACAGGACAAGGCAAAGAGGGTCAGTATGGCTACCCAGATCAGTAATGACCATCAAACTAACTACAAAGAACTTCTGTAAAAGACACTGCTCCATCATAATAAAAGGGCTTTCTCAGAGGAGGAATGAATGAATATGGATAGTACATACATATTTTTTTCTACTAGAATATCCCAAGTTCTACTTCATATACGGCATCAGGTTCACTCCTCAACTTTCAGTCTCTAAACAAGGAAATGAGATCTAAAAGCTGTGCCTATCATAATGCCTCCCAGTTAGTACTCACTTGATAACTGCTTTTTGAATGATCAATTGCTCCCCACCTAATTAAGGAGAGGGAAGGAGAGAAGGACAATGTGCTTTCACTTAAGCGTCACAAGAGACTGAAGCACAAATTTTTTCTCTCCTTGCTGGTCATGGGAGTCGATTTTCACTTAATTATTAGAAATACAACAATCATTCCAACTTATTTACTCTAGAGGAATAAGTTTACTAGGTCAAATAAAAATGGTTTTATATAGTGTTCATATGAGACATGTTCACTATGATAAAGGGTAGTTACTATCTTACATCCAATGAATGTCACTATTAAAGAAGAGTCTCCCTGAGTGCCTAATACATATTACTGAGAACAGCAACAAGAATCAGGAGCTTCTATAACAAAATAATATAGAAATCAATTTATTCTTCACACTCCAAATTTTCTGTAATTAATATTTATTTCATTATCACAAAGAAAATAAAGTACATATTCACTGACAAAAGCCACTCTACTTTAGGCCAAACAGCATTGCTTGAATTATGTTGAACTGAATATATTAGAATAATTCACTAAATGTCTGCCAGGAAGATGAAACTAACATGGAACTGTAATATGAAATGAACATAGATTTATGTTTCATCTGGTCCTGGTTTATATAAGGAATGATTAATGTTAATATTTTAAAAATTAAATGTTACTTTATGCTTAACCTTAACTTTTCATCTTAAAATTGCATAATAAGACATATTGGAAAATTTCCATTTTTATCTTAAAATTGGGATTATAATAGGAAATTCAAAATTATTGAGCCAAGATTTAATATTTATCCTGGACAAGATAGAACTAACTGGTGTGAGAGAAGTATTGTATATTTTTTAAAACACCGGATTTGTAACCAGAACATGGAAATATTAAAATCTTTTCAACTGTTTACAGCTCTGTGGCTTTGGGTGCATTACTTGCTTTCTTTAGCTTTTAGTTTCCTTGTCTCAAAATCAGGATAATAGAAACTACTTCAAAGGCTTATTAAGAGGATTAAATCAAAGAAATTTTAAGTGCTTATTTGATAGTGTATCTCATAGGAGGAACCCACTACAAATGTATCACATTCAGTTAGCAGAGTTAAATAATTAGTCATAGGGATGGATATTGGGCATTAGGACTGGGTAGAAAAACTAAATATGAAGGAAGAAATCTCAAATGATAGCTTTTTGTCACCTTAAGAGTGAGATACACAGAGAACACAGTTGGAGTTTGGCAAAGTAGATAGCTCTAATGACACCGAACTTCACCATGGCATGTAACTTCCCTTCTACAGAAATATTACTTTACGGGCAAAAAAAAAAAAAATGTCAGTGCATTAGGAATGAAGCAATGAGTGATCCACAGATGCATCTGTAGCTCCACCGTGGGCAAAGGAAACTGGGACAGCTTTATGCAATAAGGGATAAGAACATGAAGAGAAGAATTTGTGTTATATATTATATTAAGTGTTAGGCATAAGAGACTAAAAATAGGCCTATGTGCTCAAGGCGTGGCAAATATATTTTATTATCTGATGACTCTATTTGCAGAATAAATGATAAACTGATTGTGTTTCCATGTTGTCTCCTCTGCCTATCCAGTGACATTGCTAGATGGAAAAAAGCTTTAAAATATATGAAAATGCTGCAAAAACATTTTTTAGATTATCACTATTGCTTATAATATTAATTATAAATATTATTGCAACTATTGCTATTATTAAATTTCATCTTTTTGTTCTTGGACAAGTCTTTTCTAAACCAAAGTCTAAGAGCAATGGAAAGGCTGTGCCATTTCTAATTATTAGTGCTGTTCACAGATCACCCTGGTTTCTCATAACCACCAGGGCCGCTAACTACATTGTCTGTACTGCCTGGCAAACACACCCCATTATCTAAATATTTCTACCTATTTTTGCCTTCCATTCGTGGGAATACATTCTTTCTTTCTTCTTTTCACTCAGGCGTCCCTAAGATAAGATAGCTTATCTGATAAACCAGTGAATCAGCACAATTACATGAACGTAGCCTTTCCTCTTGGATACTATAGACATTTTAATAAAGCTTTACTAGATTTCATGACGAGAGAGTGATAAGAATAAGTTGCTAGAGGAGGAAAAAAGTGGTCTACCGACTTTGCCTAAGTGTAAAATCAGCCCCCGTGTATGCCCATCCAGATCGAGACAGGCGCCTTGGCCAGCTGTTGGTTGAGTTAGCAGGATGCTGGGAGCCTTGCCCTGGAGACAGACAGAAGAGGCCGAGTCCTTGAATTACTGCATGAGACAGAATTCCATGAAGTGCCCTCGCCCGAGTCACAGCGTCCACACCGCTACCTGACCCTGGCCTGCGGTGTGAGTGAGAGCTGAAGAGAGAAGCTCTCCCGCGGGCACTGAAGAGGCAGGCCGCCATGTTGTGAAGAGAGCCGCAGGCCGAGAATGGCAGGCAGCCTCCAGAGGCCGCCACTGCCCTCGGCGTACAGCCAGCAAGAGAAGAGGGCCCTGGTTCTATCGCCGTGAAGAACTAAATGCTGCCCGCGACCGGGGAGCTTGGCCGAAGCTCTGTCAGTAGCATTTGGAGCTCTCGACAAACCTTCCGTTTCCGCCTGGTGGACAGAGAACGTGTCTACGCCATGCGCCAACTCTGGCCTTCAGAACTGTGAGGTAAGCTGCCTGTACTGTTAAAGCTGAGAGTTCTGCAGGATTATGGCAGCAATAGAAAACTAGTACAGTGGCTAAGGAGGCTTCCCAGGCGGCTCAGTGAGAAAGAATCCGCCTGCCACTGCAGGAGATGCAGGAGATGCGGGTTCGATTCCCGGGTCAAGAAGACCTCCTGGAGAAGGAAACAGCAACCCACTCCAGTGTTCTTCCCTGGAAAATCCCATGGACAGAGGAGCCTGGCGAGTTATAGTCCATGGGGTCACAAGTGTCAGACATTACATGGTATATTATATATATATATATGCTTTCATTGCTTAAATAGTAAGTGAGGGAAACAAAACCATTAAATACAAGCATGTACTGTAAAAGTTTAGTATTTTATACAAGAAAACATTTTTTTTTCTTCATTAACGGTATAGTAAGTGGTGAAGACATTAATAACCTACCAAGTGTAATTTCAGAAAAAAATATACGGAAGTCCTTAAATGTTGTCATTAGTAATCACTAGGAGTTACTGATACCTATAGTATGCTGATTATCTTACACAGACCATTTTACTTAGTCCTCCAGGTATCTCTGCAATGTAGGTTTTTTTAAACATTCTATTTTGCACATTAGAAAACAGAGTTTAGGGGGTTTAGTAACTTACTTGAAGTCACACAGTTTGTTAAAAATAGACAAGAATCAAAACCAACCTATCAGACTCCAAATCACTGATCTTTCTACTGTACCACCTTGCCCATAATAACTGTTTTAAACCTTCAATCAAAGTGAAAATATAATACTAATGGGAAATGATGATATTATTTACACTAACACAAACTAAAAACAATTTTGGAATCATCAACAACTAATATATGTATAGCATCTTCATGAAAGAGTTCTCACTGATTTTAGGAGACTGTGAAGTAGCCAGGGCAAGTATTATTAATGTACCTTTTTTACAGATAAAAGAAGTGAGGTTCAGAGAGTTACACCGAACTTGCCACAGGCCATGGGATGGAGTGACAGCATTAGCTCTCAATCTCACATCTTCTTTTCAGATATAGAGCTTTTCACCCTAAATGGGACACCCTAGAGGGACTGCAATTACCCTACCACCTACTTCTTAAGTCTCAAAGCATCATGGCTAGTTTATAAGACTGGCACACTTATGTGCCCAAAGAGAAAACATAAAATTTCTCTTGTGTCTATGAAGAGAAAAGGCTACATGGTCTGGTGCTTTGAAATCCACCATATTTGCATATAAAATAATAAACACATTAGATCATTTTTATTTGGGATGATGAATCTTTCATTGCATAAGAATTGTCTCAGAAAATCGTCCCCATGCTATGTTCTGATTTTAATGGTTAAATACTTTTTATGAGGACTCCATATTTCCATGTCTGTTTATCTGACATCATTTGTAGATACAAAGAGAGAATAACCACAACTAGAAACAATACAGCCTTCTCCACTGAATGGAATGTTCAATCATATATTTTGGTAGTGAGTTATGGTTAATATCACAAGTACTGTGATGACATTATAGAACTAAATCTTATTTCTAACAAGTGGTGAAGCTTAGTTAAATGCACTGTCAATAATATTGTCAATTAACTGTCAATTACTAGTGCCAAAGTAAAGGCAAGTTGTTTGTTTCTCAGCAAACAGTTCACAGAGAAGATTGTTGCAATTATAAATCTCTCACGTCCTACTACATTAAGTGTCTTACTAGAGGTTGAACAGTCATTAATATCTTACATAGTCGAGGCTTTGCCACAATTGTTTAATAGCTATTTTGCAATTATAAGCAGAACACTAGTTAAACTAAATTAGAGTTCATAATTATTTTTATAATGAATTGGAAATATAAAAATACATGTAACTCTCTGGAAGTCCAAGCATACTTAGCTCTCCTTAGCCTCCCATGGAGTGAAGGGTTAATATATTAAGAAATGCAGTATAATTACACTAATTGCTGTGTATTGGTTCTCAAGAAGTGAGACTTGCTTTAATTCTGAATCCCAAATGGGCAGTGCCTCTATGCGATTCTCTTAGAACTCTAGAAGGCACATTTTTATTTCTCATATGCCAACATATTGTAGATACAGTTATCTTTAACAAGTGGACTTTTAAAGAATTAAGTACACTAAGAAACAATAAGTGCATTTTGGATTTAGAATATTAATCCTAAGGAAGTACTTACTCATTTTTTCTTCTTTGTGATCATATAATTATTTTAGGCTTACTGTAGTTATGTAAAATTAAAATTAAATCATCATTTTAAAAAATGCTATGATTACTGTGCTTATTTCAATGCAAGGAGTACGTAATCAGTCCCAAGCTTGATAAAACAGTACGTATCTTAATAACAACACATAAACACACACATACACACAAAGATGTTTTCAAATCTTGGATTTTTTACACTGACAATTTAGAAGGTACTGCAGAATGCACAAAATGAAAGCTGTTACTATTTTAATCTGAAGTTCAGTTTAGGAATTTATAGGCTCTCACCTCAAATGTTTCTTTCTAGAGAAGCTGCCTTTGTCTAGCTTACCTAAATTATCCTCCCTACTTGTGCACTATCCCATCAACTCATATAGCAGATATGTCACATCGCCTTATGACAGATAAAAGTTGCAGTCATCACTTAAAAAAAATAGAATGTACATGTTTATTATTGATGTCCTCTTTATAATATGATTCTGTCACGTTCAGCTTTATTTCTAGTGCCCCATAGGAGCTCGGTGTACAGTACATTTTAATAAATAGATGTTAAATGGATAAATCCAAGAATTAATGAATAAGGGTAAGTGCCCCTAGCTTTTGCAATCCACCATCAGTCTACAGAGTAACAACAGCTGGGCCCCTAATAAACACTTGATGAAGGAATCAGTCCTGTCTGGAATTCTACTGATCAGCCTCTGCCATAAGGTATGTCTGAGAGCTCCGGGGCCATAAGGGCGGGGGAGCACCACTTATTACACACACATCAGAGTTTGGCTGTAAAAAACCCCAGTACCACATTATGAAGCTTGTTATCATCTGAAGCAAAAACACAAGTCATCATATCATCTAAAAGGGCAACCAGAGGTACAATTCAAAGGGATGTCTTTACATGCTAAGAATACAAAAGAACTTCTGATCGTGCATGAATCTCTCTACTCCATTCTATCCTCAGAGAAAATAGAAAATTTAAGGATTAATAAACTTGATTCATCTTGAAGAAAGCCTCAAGAAACAATTCAAGGAATAATTAATGTGAATTCAATGTAATTTTACTTTCTATTCATATGACCAACGTCCTCAGAATGTTTCTGTGGAAATTAGACTATGGTCTAGGTGATAGAGAAGTTGCTATCAAAGTTTCAGGAAATAGCAAGTGCAGAATCACAGACATTTGGTGGGAAGATCTAAGAAATATTTACATAAAGCCAACAGTGCCAAATGATCAGCAGGTGTTAAAGAGAGCCTTTACCAACGGTGATCCTTCGCTGCTTGGATTCTCAACAGCTCTCTCCTTAAAGATACTTTGGATCTATTTCATATTAGAGACATAGGTTTGTCTTGTTTCCTCCATGATTCTCTTGACCCTGGAAGCAGTTTCTGTGCCTTGCCCTAAAGGTGTCACTGCCCTCCCTGGGTTTCCTTATGCTGGGTGCAGATTAAGTAGTTGCTAAATTATGTTGAAATTTCCTTTGCAATTTGCTTTTACAGATAAATATAGAAAGTTACTTAATACAGGAAAATCACTGGTTACAATAGAATAACCACAAATCATTCCTTGAAGATTTTTTGTTGTTGTTTGCCCATTTCCATATAGCAGCTAGGAAGTATAGATGATTAAGACACTTAAGAACAAGCTCTGCCTAAATTAGATGATTAGACAAACACAGCTAATCCAAAGTACTAATTATATGTCCAACAGCACTTATACATTCTAGAGCACTTTGTATTGTATAATAAACCTATTTCTGGCTAGCTGTAACCATTTTGTACATGGAACCATTGTCAAATTTATCACCTATATTGTGTGAACTGTATCAAAATGAAATGGACTTCAATATGGGGCCATTAGAAGTACATGTATATTCAGTGAAAGAGTTAAAAGCTCCACAATAGAAACATATTTGGCAAGGCAAGGACAGAAATATATATACGGTACGGGGAAAACAATTTTTCACTGCCATTTGGATACAAAATGGACTGAAGCAAAGGGGGAACGTGGTAGTCGAACATGTTATATGGAAAAATTAGAAAAGCTAGAATTTTAAAATTTCCTTCATCAACTAGTCTGCAGTAACTCACAGATTACTAACAACTTATGCAAGTTTTACATGCCTATTCCATCTGCTCTTCATTTAAAAAAAAAAAAACCTTGTCACCATAGCAACTGCCACATGCCATGGTATTTATGCTGCATCTGATGTACAAAGCATGGTTTGTGTAGGAAGGAGTGTGTGTATGTATATGATGTGGCAGCTGTCGTCTCTGCCATTTTGTTGCTGCTCTAGAATAAAACAAGTAGTGGTTATGAATACTCATTTGAGTAGTGATACTAGTGCTCATTTAACTAAACCCTTATACACACATAAAAGTCCTTATCTGACCACACTAGTCTGCTGACATGACTGACAATAAAGGGTTGTGGAAAGAAAAAAAAACAAAAAACCTAACTTTTATCCTAATTTTTAAAAGCAGACTTAATACAACTGAAGTTCCTTTGTTTAAAACAGTGAGTGACATTTTGGGTAAAATTACAATATCTATTAGCCCTATTAGCTAATGGTTTTCATCTCTCAGTAAGACCCTCTACAATAAATGTCTAAAAGATGTCCCAGTTCCTTTGTTGTCCATAATTTGTTTTGTAGTGAAATTACTAAAATTTACTGGATATTAGATACAGCTTGGAAATCATGGTAGACACTGTTAACATAATTTTCTACCCTTTATTTTCTTGCTGACTTCTATCATAGAAGCTGAAAATGCCAAATATTTGCTTTCCATGGTCTTACAAAAGCTAAATGCTTAAAATTCCAGCTTCCCTTGAAGCTAGAGGTGGCTATGGCATACAGTTCTTGCCAATGAGATTTAATCAAAAGCCTGCTGCCATAGATCTAGGAAAATTTTGCTCTCCTGAAAAAAGAAAAGTGACAGAAGCTACTAGCAAAATCCCTTCACCGGTCTAACTGCAATTGAAGTTTCAATGATTACCTTGCAATGGAGCAACAAATATGAGAGTTTTCACTCTTCTTGCACAAGTTTATTTTGGCATGGCTGGAAATGATATACAAGCCTCTTCATTCCTTCTAACATACCTCCTCTTGTTTACAATGCATAAATGCCATTATTGCTTAGGCAACTGTTGGTAATATTTTCTGTTAGTTGCAGGTGAATGCATTCTTATCTGACACAGAATTTTTATTCTCTAAAGAATGTGTTGTGCTATTTTTATATTAATAAAATAGAATCTATTCTAACCTACTCTATTTTTAGAGATTGTTTTGTTTATTGAGAGATTATACATGTGAGAGGGCTTCCCTGGTAGCTCAGACTGCAAAGAGTCTGCCTGCAATGCAGGGGACCCAAGTTCAATATCTGGGTTAGGAAGATCCCCTGGAGAAGGGAACGGCAACCCACTCCAGTATTCTGCCTGGACAATCCCATGGCCAGAGGAACTTAGCAGGCTACAGTCCATAGTGTTGCAAACAGTCAGAGATGATTTAGCGACTAACACTTATACATGTGAGAAAGATATACTGTGAACTGTATTTCCTTGATTTTCTATTTGATAAAAAGCTAGTGTTGCAATAAAATGGGTAAAACCTCAGTTTAAAAAACAGAAAGAACTGAGCAAATTTAGAAACACCATCAAATATTTTTAAACTTAAAAAATCAGTTCCGGTTGTGGATGTATATCATGTTCATTTGGCGTTTTAAACTAACTGCAAAGGTAATATGTAACATTTCAAGATAGCTTTTGAGTTCTGTTGCCTCCCTTGGATTATTTAAGAAACAGACTGGCAGCATGTTCTTTTTGATGCCGAAAAACTGGATCAAAGTTTTAGTCCCAACTTTTAAAATGTTACATGTGCTCTGAAGAAAGACTAGAGACCAGACAAGCATTCAGGTAAGGCTTCAATGGCATCCAAATTCTCAAACTCTCTTAATTGAAAATAGCTTTTGTTTTTTGCCTTTAGTAAAGTTTAATGTGCTGTATTAAGCAATATTTTGCAGTAGTAAGAGTTAAAATAGTTTAATACATATAAAATATGAAATAAAACTAGTCAGCTAGTAGCAAGATGAGAGCATCAAAAATAGGAAATGAAGAACAAATTATAGATAGTTCTTTACTAGTCAAGACAATCTCTGCTCCTGCCTCCCTTTTTGTTTCCTTCACAAACACCAGAGATCCTATGAGCTATAAGGAGATCCAGTTAGGTTGAGAATATCTAATAAAAGGAAATTCCAAGGTATCCTCTGTTACATATTCTGTGGCAGTGAAAGAGCAACATGATAATGAGAGAGCAGATAGAAAGCAGATGGTTCAGAGCCACAGTATACACATTGTTCTTCTAACTTTCATATGTCCAATTTCAAAATACTTGGTTAATGACAAGTAAGATGTTCAGTTCTATAGTTAAGTCCAAAATTCAAGAAATATTGCCCACTTAGAAAATTTGATTTATGCCCAGAATAAATCAAATTGCAAATACATGTAAATGAATAGTGGAGAGGAAATGGCAACCCACTCTAGTATTCTTGCCTGGAGAATCCCACAGACAGAGAAGCCTGGTGGACTACTGTCCATGAGGTCACAAAGAGTTGGACATGACTCAGTGACTAAACAAAATGATAAATGAATAAATTAAAATTTTAGCCTTAATGAATTCACAAATTTGGCTAGTTCATTCATTTATCCATTCATTCAATCATTCACTTATCCATGCAACAGAGTTACTGATTACAAAAAAAAAAAAGAAAAATTAGTCCTGTTTAGGATAATCCGTTTCCCTACAAAATGGCCATCCATATTTTAAGGTATAGTAAATAAATAATTTTGAAAGTTTGGAAAATCTCTAAGCTCTGTTGCATAGTTTAGAAAAATATCATTTATTTTTGCTTTCTTAAATCTATAACTCGGACAAGAATATAGTTAGTGAAGCAGATTATTTTTCTCATTCTATATTTATACAAATTTATTCTAACTTCAATTCAACATTAAGAGAAAAATTCATGGGGTGGTATGAAACAAGACATAATTTGTCAAAGCATTCATCACCTTGTAATGTATTCACTGCTCTAACTATTGTTGAAATCTTCCTTTGGACTTCCAAGCAAAAGAGCATGCAGCATATATGTATTCTGTTGGCTATACATTAGCAAAGTTTATAGAAACCTCTCTGTCTCTAATATATACATGCTAAAGTGTGTACTACCAGATGGAATTTCAGGTGCCTACATCATTGCTGCTATTATTAAATTATCTTTTGTGATGATACCTCAGGTAGTCAGGACTGTTATGCAATAGGGAGTTAGGGAAACATCTTCAGATTTTAAAGCTATTAAAATTTCTTGCAGGTGTGTTTGAGAGAAGCACAGCACAAATTCACTTGCACACTATGAGGATTAGAGATTATGCAGCCCATCCACAAGGGGCAATTAACACAAACAGTGTGGGGGAAGAAACAACCAGAGTTGCAAACTAAACAGAACTTGTATCCCCCAATTATACTGCAAAGCACAGATGTTTATTCCACAAAATAAATGATATTGGCAGTTTTGGGCTATGATATAATTCCATAGGGTCTACCTTTCTAAATACCTACTTTCTACTGATCTTGTTTTTCCCTGGTTCTCATGATTGTGTTCTGTTTTTCCTCTATGATGTGAGCCTATTAAAAACATGACAAGCCTTACTCACCACTTGTTGCAGTATAAACTTCAATCTGCTACATCTGTAATAGAATTTCTTCCCGCAGTTACTTCAGTGAAAAGCTTTGGGGAGCATATTAATAAAGATATTTCTAAGTTCCACTCCCTCCTCATTCCCCCAGATATAATATATTTGTGAAAAGGTAGCTCTTACTCTGGATACAAATTATATTTCATTCCAATTAGCCTCAACACCAGTGATCCAAAGAAAAACTGGTCCCTTCGCCCCCCAGTTTAGTAGTGCTGAAGTCTGTCTGTTTTTAGAAGAAAACTTAAAATCTTTATTCTTTCCCCACATTCCAGAATATCTCATGAGTCATTTCAGAAGAAAAGCACAGAGAATAACTTTGGCTGCCATACCAACCTGTCATTTAAGAAAGCTACATTAATCAATAACACCTGAACAGTTCAATTACTGAATAAGAAAGGCAAAGAAATGGAAAAAAGATTAATAGGTCTTCCCCCAAATTAGACCCCTAAAATCAAAGAGGAGCTGCAACCTGTGATGATTTGAAAAGCCTATTACTGCTTGAGTTAATATATAATTATCCAACCCTTTTATTTATTTTTTTCCACATACAGCAGCCAGTTTCACTGACAATTTTCCTGCTCAGAGAATTTTTCACCTTTGATTAATGACACTTAATAAAAATTCCACCTAGTTGCAATGAAAAGAAAAAGAGTCACTTGAACCAATGGTGAAGTGCCTTATAGAGCTAGGCTAGGAAAGGTTAATGGTATCATTACTCAGGCCTTTGGAGTACACATATCCCTCTCTCAGTAGGTTAAGCATGCTGGATCGTGCATTAACCCCTTCCAAACTCTAGGTCCATTGAACTGTTCTTTTCAAAAGATAATTAATACTACTTATAAATACATTCCGTTTTTTCCTTGAAGGATTTTTGGATATTGCAATGACAAATAAAATGGAATAGAATGAATCATAGCCTAGAGGATGACAATATTTAAAAAATGCTTCAAAAGAACAAAATCCAAGTGCCAGTCGACAAGGCAAGTATAAACCAATTACCCAAAGTGTTTATCTTTGTACACGGAGTCTACTAGGTATGCCTCTTGAGAATACTTACACTTCATACAAAGGAATGGAAAATATGGTGCCACAAGAGTTTTTTTTGTTGTTTGTTTGTTTTTAATAAATCACCCCTTGATACTAACCAATTGAACTGCACCCATGGTACAACTCTGGAAAAAAAGTATCTCTGTGGTAGTAAGGAAAGTCTGTTTATTCATTAATCGAAGATTGTTGAGTCCCTACTATGTGGCAGCTGTTGTTCCAATGCTCAGGATACGTCAATGCACAGAATAAACCCCCAAGGATTTCCTTGTGAAATTTACATTCTGATGGGAAAAGTAGATAACTACAATGAAACAGGGTAAGTAGACAAAACAGTAATGTCAGAAAGAAGTGCTAAGTGTGAAGGTAGACTGTAGAACTAGGTAAGGGTAATGGAGTGGCAAGGTGGTCTATTTTTATAGGAAGATGAGGTTGCAATTTTAATGGGATGGTTAAAAGGCTTCTACTGTGGTAGCTAACATTAGCCTTCTACTCAACTGCTCATGATGATTTGAATTAGGAAACACTTTTGTTGGCTGCCTATATGTTTAGCGTCTGGGAATTCCACTGATATGTGTGGATCAAAGTCGTTCTAGCCTTGCTGCTCAGATAGTAATTACATCCATCTTGTCTCTGACAGTTAAGTGCAAGGTGAGAATGCTGTCCTCTAGCAAAGGAAAGAACAGCTTCTGCTGGCCTGGAGGATTCAGAGACATTGTGGGGTTTAAGGTTTTCAATTATATACCTCACTTCTTCCCTGTCAGATTGTAAATTGTGTACCTTCCCTGTGAGGACCCAGACTTTAGTATAAGATCCCTGCTAGGAGTGTATTTAGCTTTCATACCTTGTAACATCCTTATCACAATTTGAGGGCCTGATTTATAGTATATACAGTTCTCTGAATGCAGGACATAAGGATTTCTTTAAATACTCTCTGAAGCCTTCTGGATATCACAGCTGATCTAAGTCTAACAGTATCCTTCTTCAAAGCCCCTGGGTCAGTAGAAAAAACAGCTATCTCTACATTACTTAATATAGTTATGGTCCCTTTATCATCAGGTGCTAGAGTTATATCAAAAGTCAGCACCCTCCCTCTGCCAACTTATATCTCATCCCAGTCCACCACTCTAGTGATTCACCACAGTCCAGTAAATTGTGATAATACATCATGCAAAAGATTTTTCACAATTTACTTTCATCAGCTTTGATACTGTCATCTGGTAGCAGGTTTCCAAGGTGGTGCTAGTAGTTAAAAACAACAACAACAACAACAAACCCCACTCATCAATGCAAAAGACCTAAGAAATGCAGGTTCGACTCCTGGGTCAGAAGATTCTCTGAAGAATTGGCAACCCACTCCAGCATTCTTGCCTGGAGAATTCCATGGACAGAGGAGTCTGGCAGGCTACACTCCGTAGGGTACAAAGACTCGGACATGAATTAACACACAAGTAGGCCAATACTAGAATCATGTCCTAAAAGGCTGCTTTCTAGAGCCAAACTGGGTGAACTGTCTTAGATAGGGCTCCCCTAAAATCAGGGCCCCAGATAAGAACTTACATACCAGAAGTTTACTTGGGAGAAATCCCAAGAAGAACTGGGAAGGTGGGGGATATGAGATGCAAAAGGGAGAAAAGCCAATAAAGGGTGTGTAAATGAGTGAGGCACTGGTATGGACAACTTGAGGTTGATCCTCTGGTAAATTCTCTGAGAACCTGTGAAACAAACACAGGATCATCCTACAGAAAGACTGAGTAGCTAGGGCGTTTTTCACCAGATTGTATCCCGGAGTAGTTAGCTTTTCTGCATAAAATATATTGTATCTATTGCAGTAGAATCAGTTTCAGAGAGCCACAGAATTCCTTCATGAGGAGAGGAAGAGAGATATAGGCACTCATGATATTAAGATGTCAGCAAGCATGCCGGACAGTCTTCTATACCATCAGGCATACTGCAATGGGCCAATGGATCAAGGCCCCAAAAGCACTTGGGGCATTGCTTATGTCCTAAATTTATACAAGCAGTTTTAAATTACCAAAGTATATATTTTTCAATACCTTAACTCTTCTCCAGGACTTTGGCACATCTTAAAACCATTTATCCAGCTCTTAATTCATAGGCTATTCCTGTCAAGTATTTTAATATTAAATGTATTAATCCCATAAAAGATACTTGTTACTGTTGTTCTGTTGTTCTGTCGCTAAGTCACATCCGACTCTTTGCAACCCCACGAGCTAAAGCACACCAGGCTTCCCTGTCCTTCACTGTCTCCCAGAGTCTGCTCAAATCCATGTATGCCACTATGTCAGCGATGCCATCCAACATCTCATCCTCTTCACCTTCACCTCCTTTTAACTAGCCAGTATTCATTCGTCTTATCCTTATACTTAACATTTTCCCACAACTCTGGCCTCATTTTGAGATTATCTTCCTTTTGCCTAAAATATACCATTTATAATTTTCCTTAGTGCAACCCGATAGTGACTAATTCTTTTGTAGTGCTTTTGCTCTCTTAAAAATGTCATTGTGCATTCATTTTTGAGGGATGCTTATACTATTGGGTATAAAACTGTAGTTTTGAAACTGTTGTTTTTCTCTAGTACATTGTAAACATCATTCATTTATATTTTGGTTTCTATTGTTGTACTCAAGAAGTGGGTTTTCAATTTAACCATTTTTTTTCCTTTAATGATAATATCCTGTAACTGCTTTAAAATTTGTCTCTGGTTTTCTGAGATGTCACTATGTGTCTAAGAGAAAACAAACCAAATTTTCCCACTTGTGGTTCACTGGGTTTTTAAGACATGAGACTAGGTAGCCTTAATATGTTCTATAGTATTTTCAACTATTTTTCCATCAAATATTTCTACTTCATTTTCTGAGACACAAATGAAATGGATATTAGATTTTCTCTATGAATCTTCTAAGCTGTTTTTTCCTCATCTGTATTTTTCATCTTCATATTATTCTATACTTATTTTTGAATAGTTTCTTCTGATATTTCCAGTTAACTAATATCTCTTCATATGTATTTAATTTCTCTTAAGTCTATAAACCAAATTATTTTTATCAGAGTTTTTATTATATAAATTTGTGTTAAGTCATCTTTTTTTAAGACTTCATTGTTTAGAGAAGTTTTAGTTTCTCAGAAAAATTGAGGGGAAGGTACAGAGATTTCCAATATACCCTCTACCCTTACACATGCATTGCTGCTACTGCTGCTAAGTCACTTCAGTCATGTCTGACTCTATGCGACCCCATAGACGGCAGCCCATGAGGCTTCACTGTCCCTGGGATTCTCCAGGCAAGAACTCTGGAATAGGTTACCATTTCCTTCTCCAATGCATGAAAGTGAAAAGTGAAAGGGAAGTCGCTCAGTTGTGTCTGACTCTTTGCAACCCCGTGGACTGCAGCCCACCAGGCTCCTCCGTCTATGGGATTTTCCAGGCAAGAGTACTGGAGTGGGGTGCCATTGCCTTCTCTGTTACACATGCATAGCCTTCTTCATTATCAACATCCTCCACTGGTGTGGTATACATGTTACAACTGATTAACCTACACTGACACATGATTATCAAAAATCTATAGATTACATTAGGGTTCATTCTTGTTGCAGTTCATTCTATGAGTTTGGACGAATGTATAATGACTCATATCCCTCACCAGAACATCACATATAGCATTTTCTCTGTTCTAAAAATCCTCTGTGCTCTGCCTACTCAACACTCCCCTGCCCTTCAGTCCACGGCACTCACTGGTCTTTGTATTCTCTCCATAGCTTTGCATTTTCCAGAATGCTGCATACTTGGAATCCTACAGCCTTTTTAGATTGGCTTCCTTCATTTAGTACTATATAATTAAGGCTCTTGTTGTCATTTAATGGCTTAATAACTTGTTTGTTTGTTGTTGTTCAGTCGCTCAGTTGTGTATGACTCTTTGCAATGCCCCCATGAACTCCAGTATGACAGGATTCCCTGTCCTTCACCATAGCCCAGAGTTTGCTCAAACTCAGAGCCATTGAGTTGGTGATGTCATCCAATCATCTCATCCTCTGTCATGCCCTTCTCCACCTGCCTTCAATCTCTCCCAGCATCAGGGTCTTTTCTAATGAATTGGCTCTATGTATCAGGTGGCCAAATTATTGGAGCTTCAGCTTCAGCATTAGTCCTTCCAATGAATATTCAGGACTGATTTCCTTTAGGATAGATTGGTTTGATACCCTTGCCATCCAAGGGACTCTCAAGAGCCTTCTCCAACATAACAGTTCAAAAGCATCAATTTTTTGGCACTCAGCATTGTTTATGGTCCAACTCTCACATCCATACATGACTACTGGAAAAACCATTGCTTTGACTAGAAGGACCTTTATCGGCAAAGCAATGTCTCCGCTTTTTAATATGCTGTCTAGGTTTGTCATAGCTTTTCTTCCAAGGGCAAGCATCTTTTAATTTCATGGCTGCAGTCACCATCTGCAGGGATTCTGGAGCCTTAGAAAATAAAGTCTGTCACTGTTTTCATTGTTTCCCCATCTATTTGCCATGAAGTGATGGAACCAGATGCCATGATCTTAGTTTCTTGAATATTGAGTTTTAGGCCAGCTTTTTTACTCTCCTGTTTCACCTTCATCAAGAAGCTCTTTAGTTCCTCTTCACTTTCTGCCATAAGGGTGGTGTCATCTGCATATCTGAGGTATTAATATTTCTCCTGGCAATCTTGATTCCAGTTTGTGCTTTATCCAGCCCAGTGTTTTTGCATGATGTACTCTGCATATAAGTTACAAAAGCAGGGTGACAATATACAGCCTTGACGTACTCCTTTTCCAATTTGGAACCAGTCAGTTGTTCCATGTCCAGTTCTAACTATTGCTTTTTGACCTACATAGGAGATTTCTCAGGAAGCATGTAAGGTGGTCTGGTATTCCCATCTCTTGATGAATTTTCCACAGTCTGTTCTTATCCACACAGTCAAAGGCTTTAGAGTATTAAGCAGAAGTAGCTGCTTTTTTGGAAATTTTCTTGCTTTTTCTATGATCAAACGGATGTTGGCAATTTGATTTCTTATTTCTCTGCCTTTTCTAAATCCAACTTCAATGTCTGGAAGCTCTTGGTTCATGTATTGTTGAAGCCTAGCTTGGAGAATTTGAGCATTACTTTTCAGGCATGTGAAATGATTGTGATTGTGCAGTAGTTTGAACATTTTTTGGCATTGCTTTTCTTTGAGATTGGAATGAAAATTGACCTTTTCCAGCCCTGTGGGCACTACTGAGTTTTTCAAATGTGCTGACGTATTAAGTGCAGGACTTTAACAGCATCATCTTTTAGAATTTTAAATAGCTCAGGTGGAATTCCATCACCTCCACTAGTTTTGTTCACAATGATGCTTCCTAAGGCCCACTTGACTTCACACTCCAAGATGTCTGGCTCCAGGTGAGTGATCACACCATCATGGTTATCTGGGTCATTAAGATCTTTTTTGTATATTTCTTCTATGTCTGGATGTACCACAGTTTATCATCCATTCACTTACTAAGGGGCATTGGTTGCTTCCAAGTTTTGACAGTTGTGAATAAAGCTGCCATAAACATTTGCATGCAGATTTCTGTGTGGACATGAGTTTTCAACTCCTTTGTGTAAAGGCCAAGGAGTAATATTGCTAGATTGTATAGTAAGAGTATGGTTAGTTTTGTGAGGAATTGGCAAACTGTCTTCCAAAGTGGCTGTATACCATTTTACATTCCCACCAACTGTCTTCCAAAGTGGCTGTATACCATTTTACATTCCCACCAACAGTGAATGACAGTCCAGCTGCTCCAAATCTTCACCACCATTTGGTGTTGCCAGTGCTTTGGATTTTGGCCATTTTCAGTTCAGTTCAGTCACTCAGTCATGTCCGACTCTTTGCGACCCCATGAACCGAAGCACGCCAGGCCTCCCTGTCCATCACCAACTCCCAGAGTTCAGCCAAACACATGTCCATTGAGTCGGTGATGCCATCCAACCAACCATCTCATCTTCTGTCATCCCCTTCTCCTCCTGCCCTCAGTCTTTCCCATCAGCAGGATCTTTTCAAATCAGTCAGCTCTTCACATCAGGTGGTCAAAGTATTGAAGTTTCAGCTTCAACATCAGTCCTTCCAATGAATATTCAGAACTGACCTCCTTTAGGATGGACTGGTTGGATCTCCTTGCAGTCCAAGGGACTCTCAAGAGTCTTCTCCAACACCTCAGTTCAAAACCATCAATTCTTCAGCACTCAGCTTTCTTTACAGTCCCACTCTCACTTACATACATGACTACTGGAAAAACCATAGCTTTGACTAGATGGATCTTTGTTGGTAAAGTAATATCTCTGCTTTTTAATATACTGTCTAGGTTGGCCATAATTGTGTACTAATATCTCCCATGAAATTTTTCAGTTTCTAGTTTTAAGCTTGGGTATAAAAGTGGAGTCATTTGCTTCAAAGAGAAACCAGAGTGGTTCAGTTTTTGCCACAGAGCATTTTGTAGGATCAAACTGAAGTTGGTCTCCAACTGAAGCCATGATTTTTTAGTTTTTTTAGCATTTTTACTCTGCCCTATTCTACTTCCCTAACTCCTGAAAGCACTTCCAGTAAATCTCTTGACTAATAAGTCCCATCTCAGACTCTGTTTCTAGAGGATATGGCCTAAGACTGATGATATGGTGGTGGTGAGCAGGGGGTGGTGGGAGGGGCATGTAAACTGTTGGAGCACAAATTGTCATAGACATAGGGCTACATCCTACATCCTGAAATGGTGAGAGGGAGAGTAATGATTGAGAAGAGAATGGTTAGTGTTGTCAAAGGTGGTTGTAAAAGATAAAAACAAAAGCTAACTGGAAAAGCAAATGTGACAGAAAGCATTTGTGACCTCCAAAGAGACAATTTCATTCAGGGTATATACACCTTTTCCTAAGAAATTTTGATATTGAAAGAAAGATTTGAAATGATTACATGAGAGAATGGCAAGATCCAAATTTCTTTGTTCAAATCCAATATACAAAACAGAAGAAAATAAAATGGAACAAAAAACACAGTTACTTTGGTTTAAGGGTCAGTGAGACACTGCATAACATTTATGCCTGGTTTGGTACCACTTTACTTTCTCCTTCACTGATGGATACACATGGGGTAAGACATCCCATAGTGCTGTAAGAAGCATGAATTGAAACCCATTGATTTAGAGGAAGAGTAGGAGATAAGACTAAAATATAAAGCAAGAGGTGAGAAAATCTTGAGTGGATTTATCTGGGACAATTACAAAAGAATTTGAGTCTCATTTAGTTTGCACGGTCTAAGAGACATAATGACTCAGTAAAGCCCCAGGGGGTATCAGTGATTCTTCCTAAATTACCCCAGAATTTAGGAAGAATCCTGGAATGTGGGGCTAACTCTAAACTAGGCTTTACTAAGGCAAAATCTGAAAACCTAGGTAGAATGGGTGAACCTGAGCTTCTGAAATAAGTGCCAAGAAATAGAGTCAAATGTATTTTTTCAGTTAACATATCAGATGGCATTCAGAAACCCAGATATGACATTCATATCAATTCTTTATAATTTTCTTGTTTTTATGTTCATATTTCTATCTTTGTGCCTATCCATGACCACATAGCTAACACCAAAATGTCTAATATGCTTATAATAGCAAGGTTTGGAGAGGAAGAAATCATATGATATATTATATATTGATGACTACCAAAGGAAAAGGAAATATGATGGAATGCCTGGACCAGAGACCACAGAGTCCACTACAACGCAAAGGACTATGTGTCACCAGTCTAAACTAAAAATGGAGTCCTGGGCCAGAACACTCAGAAGTCGCAAAGCATTGTTAGGAGACTAATGTGACGGTGCATATAAGGTTATAAGGGCCTAGCCTTGAATCACAGGAGGGAAATGAAAAAGAGAAGAGAGATGCCAGATGAATTGTTGGACTTAACGACCATCTGTACATGAAATGCAGATGCCAAGAAAGGGGAGCAATGAAGGGTGAACATTTTCAAGTTCTTGAATAAGGAACATTGTACTTAAACGTGGTTTGGTAATGATTTTGCTTGTTTGCATACTGCAATGACATAAATACACGGCCAATTTTTTGAGCCCATCTAGCTGTTGTTCTGACATTTGCATTTTCTGGCGTTTTTTGGCTGTATCTGTCTGCATAAAATGAGAAAACATGAAGAAGGGAGTGCAAAGAAGGAAAGCTTTGAATTCTACAATCTTTTATGGGGAACTTGATATCTGAAAATTTGCAAGTACTGTATTTGTTGAATGGCCACACATTAACTCTGCTTCAAACCACATGGATTTGATTCAGAATGTACAGCTGATGTGAACAACATGGAGGTTGGGGCATCACCCCTCTGCATAGTTGAAACTCTGTATGTAGCTTTATAGTCAGAACCTCCATAATTGTGGCTCAACACCATGAATTCAACCAACTACAAATTATGCAGTACTATAGTATTTGCTATTGAAAAAAAAAATTGTATTTAAGGGAACCCATGCAGTTCAAGTTCATGGTGCCCAAACGTCAACTGTATATGGTTATCTCTAGTGCTATAAAATCTGTAAGGATTTATCAGTAAAGCTGCAGATATCAAGTGATTTGAATATACAAGAGCAGAAAGACCTTAACAGTTCATTAGTAGCATTTCCCTCATATTGATATTCTTCTATCTTAGAGCAAACATTATTTTTGAGAATAATAAAGGTCATTATAGGCTACATTTTATGTCCTTTTGAAGACTCAAAGGACAGGCGTTATTCCCATTCACCCCTTCACTGCTATCACCATTAGGCATTCTAAGACTGCCCCTGATAAGGCAGAAAAGGGTCAAAGGGCAGAGGCTGCTGAATTCATCATGAATAGATTCACTCTCCCAGTTGAACACACTTCTCCTGCCCCAGGACAGAGCCTCAGACACAAGGAATCATTGCAGCCGTGACTCTCCCTTTATGACCCACGTTCTTTGGGATTCAGTCCTGCCACAAAAAAATGCAGGAGGATGCAATGGAAGGTGAGAGGAAACAAACGTCATTCTCTTCCCCACAGCAAAAATGCAGATAAGGGGAAAGGACAGAAATGCCTGAGACACAACTGACAACACATTGTCAGAAAGAAGAAAACACTAAAGTGAATAAGCATAAACCGATGGAAAACACTTTCATTACGAGACCACACAAATGCATTCTAATTGTAACTAATAAACATATTATTTAATAATTATTTAAAAATAAATTTGGTTCACATTTATCTATCAGAAGAATAATAGTCACTCCCGGAGATCTCTCAGCAAGAATTTTTAAAACAACTAATGGCTCTTATTTTGGTCTACATAATCCATTGTAATTGTTCCTGCCATAATACCAATGGTAGAATTCAGATTTCTCCACCTTAAAGAAGGAAGATTTTCCAACTGATATGTTGGAGACACGTGTTTCTGCCACCTTTGACCATCACTGAAATTCAACAATCTTTGGCGAGACCTCCATTTTCTCCCATAGCCAGCACTGAAGCTGAAGGACAAGACTGTCATATCTCAAAAGGAGCATCTGGTCCTGTCACTCTTCCGCTGTCACAGAGGCTGCACTGCATCCCCATCACTGTTCCACACTGCTCAGGGAGGGAGGGGACACGGAAGTCCTGTGTCACCACTAGCTCTGTCTTGACCCTATAAGAAGAGATCACTCTCAGTTTCAGAGGGACACATGGCCTCCCCAGGGCCCCTCTGACTCATTCCAATGAGAAGACCCTCGTTCCTTTAATCATGCTTCCTTCTGCTTACTCCCTGATGGTGGCAGGGTGAGGGAGTACTCACAGTCTTCTGACATGTGGTCAAAATGGCAAGCCCACGTGACACCTAAGATAACGTGATTTTGACACTTTTCAATGTCCAGTGCTATTTAGTTTTCCCTGTGAAAAACTTATAGCATATTTTACTTAAAACTCAACAGGACTGGAAAAGGTCAGTTTTCATTCCAATCCCAAAGAAACACAATGCCAAAGAATGTTCAAACTACTGCACAGTTGCACTCATCTCACACGCCAGGAAAGTAATGCTCAAAATTCTCCAGAGTTCCAGAAAAATATCTACTTCTGCTTTATTGACTACACCAAAGCCTTTGACTGTGTGGATCACAACAAACTGTGGAAATTTCTTAAAGAGATGGGAATGCCAGATCACCTTACCTGCCTCCTCAGAAATATGTATGCAGGTCAAGAAGCAACAGTTAGAACCAGACTTGGAACAACAGACTGGTTCCAAATAGGGAAAGGAGTATGTCAAGGTTGCATATTGTGACCCTGTTTATTTAGCTTATATACAGAGTATATCAAGTGAAATACTGGGTTGGATGAAGCACAAGCTGTAATCAGGATTGCCAGGAGAAATATCAATAACCTCAGATACACAGATGACACCACCCTTATGGCAGAAAGCAAAAAAGAACTAAAGAGCCTCTTGATGAAAGTAAAAGAGGAGAGTAAAAAGTTGGCTTAAAACTCAGCATTCAGAAAACTAAGATCATGTCATCCAGTCCCATCACTTCATTGCAAATAGATGGAAAAACAATGGAAATAGTGACAGACTTTATTTTGGGAGGGCTCCAAAATCCCTGCAGATTTTGAAATGCAGCCATGAAATTAAAAGACGCTTCTTCCTTGGAAGAAAACCTATGACCAACCTAAACAGCATATTAAAAAGCAGAGACATTACTTTACCAACAAAGGTCCATCTAGTCAAGCTATGGTTTTTTTCAGTAGTCATGTAAGGATGGGAGAGTTGGACTATAAAGAAAGCTGAGCGCTGAAGAATTGATGCTTTTGAACTGTAGTATTGGAGAAGACTCAAGGGTCTCTTGGACTGCAAGACACCAAATCAGTCAATCCTAAAGGAAATCAGTATGAAATATTCATTGGAAGGACTGATGTTGAAGCTGAAACTTCAATACTTTGGCCACCTGATGTGAAGAACTGACTCATTGGAAAAGACCCTGATGTTGGGAAAGATTAAAGGCAGGAGGAGAAGGGGGCAACAGAGGATGAGATGGTTGGATGGCATCACCGACTCAATGGACATGAGTTTGAGCAAGCTTTGGGAATTGGTGACAGACAGGGAAGCCTGGCATGCTGCAGTCCATGGGGTCACAAAGAGTTGGACACAACTGAGTGACTGAACTGAACTGAATTTAAAATAACCTCTGGAATGCTGCTCTCAAGCTATGTTTTCAATCCTAAAATGTAAAATAAATTTTTTCTCAGAATTACAAAACTGGTAAGTTCATTTTATTTTTCTTGGAGAACCCCTCTAGTCAAGACTAAAAAAAAAAAATAAGGTATTGGTAAAGATTTATATGGGCTTTAATTTCTTTGGTCTTAATTAATTAACAAGAATCACAGTTTTTAATTTCAGACTTTGATTATTTTTACATTGGTTTTAGAATTTAATTTATTTGGGACTCAAGTGTTTGAACATTAATTTTTCCCTGGGAACCAGATAACAGGAGGCATTTATAGATCAATACAGGTTATTGTAGTATGAGGATTTTATTACTGAAATATTTTTAAGAGGACGTTTGATTTTACCACCTAATTTCTTATACTTTTGTTGAAGAATGTGGCTACATAAAATTTGGGATACATACAAAGGAGTAAAATTTTAGGCCTGGGTACAGAGTAGCCTTATTTTATGTTATGTGTGATTTGGACCCATTTCAAACCTTCCTTAAGTAATTTTTTCATATACCAAAAGGATCAATATACCAAAAGGATCAATGAAACAATAGTGGTTGGTACTAGAATAGCACACTTGTGGCTATGACAGCAAGAATTCCCTGACGACATTGCGGTTCTCCTAGCCTGTCAGAAACATTCTGGTGCACCGTATTGTGGCAGTTAAGCCTAAGGGATAAGAGAAGAGAGGCATGGAAATGTCACTGCTTGAGGGAACCTCCTTTATAATTGAATTTTGTGTCCAGTTAGACAGATACAAATTCATTATACTTTTTTTTTTTTTTTGCATTCCATCTATATCCTTACTCAGTCCTTCCAGATAAGATGTGAACAAGATCGGCTTCAAGGATGGGTGATCTGTACATTTACCCAGGGCTTCACATTCAGAAAGATTCGTGTTTAAGTCAATGCTCTATTGTCACTTTGAAATTGTTAAAACATTTTAAAGAATGGGTCCTGCATTTTCATTTTGTGCTGGGCCCAACTAATTATATAGCCAGTTGTGGAAGTGAAGCTGTAAAAATTGGTCAGTTTGTAAGAAAGAACTGCATGTGAGTAGTTCAACTCTTTCCCTCTCCTCCTCTCTTTGGGACCAACCTGTGTTTGGAGAGCATATCACTGGGCCAATTCTCCACTTGTAGGCAGCTTAACAGTAAATAAATAGCTCTCATGGGCAAAGCTGTGGTTTTCCAGGGTGTCTCTGACTAGGTGAATGGATATGCCAAATTCTGGGGCACATGTTAGTCATCTGTCTAAATCTTGTTTTCTAACAGTATTATTAGTATTAAAACTGGTCATTTTATTTCCAGTTGCCTGACTCTTTTGTGTACCTCTCATTTGGCTTAGAGCTCAGATAGAGGACAAAGTGGTCTAAACCCCAATGGGAACTACATGTCTTTGTGAGAAAGTATTTTTTATTTACTGCAGATGGTTGGCAGCCTTTCAGGGGTAGAGTTTTCCATTACAGACTCCTGTTCCTAATGGGCAAAAGATACAAAAATGGCAAATGTGACAAGAAAAGAAGCATACATAGATCCCAGGTTCAAAAGTCCAGCCATACTGCTCAAGTAGAGATTTGTTTAATGAACACCATCTTTAAACTTTAATTATACCTTGAAGGAATAAGTCCATGGATCCTTCACAACGTGATCCTGCTTTCATACTTTAGTTAAATAATTGGATTTGTATCCATCTAATTAAAACTTACTGGGTTGGCAAATTTAAGTAGCAAAAGCAACACTTTTTAAAATAGTAAATGGCCAGCATAACGTTACTATAAATCAGGGAATAAGTCTTCATAGGATGGGGGAACAAAAGATGGTCAAAACAAGACCATCAGCCTTATATCTTTTCATAACGTCCTAATGATCTCAGCTTTCAGCTCATCTTTCCCACATCCCTGAAAATCATCTTGAGAGATTTTCTATTAATACAGATAAAATATAGAGATAGATAACAGAGGTTTTTTTCATTACAGATAATCATCTCTTTGAAATTTTTAGTTATCACTAGATGCCATCCTTAATAATAAAAGTTTATAAGTAAAATTTAAAAAAAGATGGTCAATGACCAAAGAATATCAAAGAATATCAATCAGCAAACTTATATAAGCTAGTGGGAACCAACAGTCACCACCCAGAGTAAGATGCATTAAAGACCACTGTTTTTGGAGCATCAAGTCAATGTTTCCTTGCCGAGCTGATGCCCTTTTGCTGGCCAATGATATGACTGTGTGTTAGTCACTTAGTCGTGTCTGACTCTTTGCAACCCCATGGACTGTAGCCCGCCAGGTTTCTCTGTCCAGGGAATTCTCCAGGCAAGAATACTGGAGTGGGTTACCATTTCCTTCTCCAGGGGATCTTCCCGAACCAGGGATCAAACCCAGGTCTCCTGCATTGCGGGCAGCTTCTTTATCATCTGAGCCACCAGGGAAGCCAGTGATAAAGGCAGAATAAACAATACAAAAAATAGGCTACCTATAAATCTTAGGATGACTACCGCGCATGAAGAAAGCCAATAATGGCCAATTCCTAGCACTACCTGGAGCTTCATCTGAGAAGTGACCAGCTGCAGCACCGGGGAAACAACGTGGATAAGCAATCATGTAATATTTCTTAGCGTACATTTATCTAATCAATCCATGGGGAAGTGACAACTCAGCATTCCTGGAAACCCTCATGCCATAAATTCAAGCAATGTTACGCCTAAGTCCTATTTGTCCACTCTGTCATCAGTGTTCGAAGCAAAAGCCATCACAAACTCTGTGGGGGAAGCCACTGCTTTAAAACCCTTTGAATTTCTTTACTCTGAATTTTCTCATCATAAATCTTATTACCTTAAAGTGGGATCCTATTGACAAACTCAACCTGGAGTAGAGCTCTTCACAGCTCTGACCGAACATTCAAGGCTACGTGGTCACATGCCTCTTTGTTCTCAGTTAAAAGGATATAACCCATTCCCCACATCTGAGTTTTCTTCTTTTCTCTCTTTTTCCTGAAAACCATCTCTCCCAGGTTTGGCAGATCTGCACGATTTTTCCTGAAAACCAGATCTCTTGGTGCCTTTCCATTCTTCTGTATAATCGACATAAAAATCCTTATTAATCATATATTGCCTTTCTGTTTGCTTCTATCTCTTTTCATTAAAATAGCTTTATATAAAATGTAACAAGCCAAACCACTGACATTTATAAAGAAGTTACTT
Source organism: Odocoileus virginianus (assembly GCF_023699985.2). NCBI lineage: Eukaryota > Metazoa > Chordata > Mammalia > Artiodactyla > Cervidae > Odocoileus > Odocoileus virginianus. The sequence goes on from NC_069676.1 coordinate 83,904,717, forward strand.
ACTTCAAACAGTGCTTTATGAAACTAGTTCTTTCCTCTCAGATTATCAACTTCAAAAATACACTTCCAAAAGGAGCAAAACAAACAAAATTCTCTCTCCTCTTTGCACCGAGGCTCATTTCTGTCTGGTTGTGCTGCATGTTATGAAAGTACACATTCTAACGTTGAAACCTACCTTAAAAAACCAAGTACTTTCCAACGAGTCAAATGGATATTTCTTTATTATTATAGTTCCCTTCCAGAATCAAAAGGGGCCTGTCACTTGGTTTTTGAGACATGCTGCATACTCTCTGGTATCCCACAGTCATTGAGGTGCTTCCCCAGCTTCTCATGACTCTTACTGGACGATGCCAGTGTAAAGACAAGAGCACTTCAATGTGGAGAAGGTAGACAGTATGCATTCAAAAGTACTGGGGACCAGAAAGCTCTCTCATGGCTGCTTGCAGGGGTCTGCCTGGAGACCTGCTGAAGACATCAAGGACCCCGTTCAACCACTGTGAAGTCCTCTTCCAATCTCATCATTCCACGTAGGAGTTAAAGTGGTGGGTTTTGTAGCTCAGTCAGTAAAGAATCTGCTGCAGTGCAGGAGACCCAGGTTCCATCCCTGGGTTGGGAAGATCCCCTGGAGAGGTAAATGGCAACCCACTCCAGTATCCTTGCCTGGAAAATCTCATGAACAGAGGAGCCTGGTGGGCTGCAGTCCATGGGGTCACAGAGTCGGGCATGACTGAGAGACTAACACTTAGGAAGTTAAGGAGATAACAGGACAAGCCTAGAAGATTTGCTATTAAAGCAACACTGCAGATATTTCAAGAAAAGCCTGTCAGATCAGGTTCCCTCTGTACTAGTTTTCTGATGTTATAGAATGAATTGTCATACATTCATTAATAAATTAATAAAATAATCTAACTAAATTCAACTTTATTGTTAGATTAAACTGACAATAAATTGATTACCTGATGGTTTCTGTGGATTAGGAGTCTAGCACATTTTTCCCTAAATCCTTTACTCATAGTCTCACAAGGCTTCAATCAAGATGCTGGCTGCCTTTGCCCTCATCTGTAGAATCAATTAGGGAAAGATTGGCTTCCAAGTTCCCTCAGGTTGTTGGCAGAATTTGTCTCTGATTGAGGTCCCTATTTTCTTGTTAGATGTCAGCAGGAACTACCCTGAGCAACTAGCAGCTGACGTCAGATCCTTAACATGTGGCCTCCTCCATGGGTTGTTCACAACATGGCTATTTGCTCCTTCAGTGCTGGAGGAAAATGACTCTTGAGTCCTTTTATCTGGAAACTATAAACTCTCTTTAAAAATCTCACCTAATTAAGTTAGGCTTAACTAGAATAATCCCCCTTTTATTCACTCAAAACTCAACCGATTAGGAATCTTAATTACATTGGCAAATTCTTCCCAACCTTTGCCATAAAATGTAACCTAAGAGTCATGGGAGGGATATTTCATTTACACATAAATGATATTTGCATTTAAACACCTAAGGGAATGGGATTCAGGGCATATACATCAGGGACTTAGAAGTTTATTTTATTTATTTATTTTTTTTTAGAAGTTTAGATATGATAGACTCCTGCCTACAATATCTGTAAACCTCGAGGCAGCCACCATTTCAGAACTTTTAATCAACAACAAAAATATTATGTCTACATCTTTCATCTACAGATCTGACAAGTGATATTCTATACACACAACTAAGGTTTGGAGGTATTGGCAATTTGAGACAACAGCCATCATCACTTCTCCTCATAGCTGTTTCCAAACCTATGTGAGAAGAAATGTACAAGAACTAAATGAGATCAAAATATAGTAAAATTATTAATGGTGAAGCTAGTTGGAGAATGTAGATTCTCCTATCTCCTTTCTGAATTTAGACTTTGGTATCTCTAGCCTGTCACAGAGAGAAAAGTTAAAAGACAATGGACCTGCAAAAACAGACTCTGTCTCTTTGCCAAATGAAGGAAACTCACTTGTTTTACTGATGCCTAAAAGAGAAAGTGAGATGAGAAAGAAATGGAAATGCCACTGCACTGTTCAAGCTTCAAGGCCGTGGTTCTACTATCCCATTAACAAGGCCTGTAGGTCAATATGAGTCACTCTGTAGTTGTTAGAAATCCCCGAATCAGTAGTTAACACACTAACATGTTGTTCCTGCTGATGCTACATGTCTAATACTAGTGAGCTGAGGGTTCTCTCTTCATCCCAGTGACTAGGGAATTGGGCTGATTGAGACCTCCTCTCAACCTGTGCTTCTTCAGTCCTTATAGCAGCAAGAGAAGCAAGTGGGGAATCACACACTGGTTTCTAACATCCACAGTGCAGAGTAACACATGTCTCTTCTGCTCAAATTTTATGGCACAAAGCAAGACACATGGCCACAGAAGAACGAAATAGTATTCTACCATGTCTGTTAAAGGGAGGAGAACCAAAAATACCTGGAGAGCATGGATGCTAGGAAAGATTGAAGGCAAAAGGAGAAGGGAGAGGCAGAGGATGAAGTGATTAGATAGCATCATCGACTCAGTGGGCATGAATTTTAGCAAACTCCACTAGATAGTGAAGGACAGAGTAGCCTGGTGAGCTGCAGTCCGCGGGGTCACAAAGAGTCAGACACGACCTAGCGGCTGAACAAAATAACAATTAACAGCTTATTGCCATGGCTTAGGGCATGTCATTTCTCTCCTGTGGAGGATGTAGGAATGCAGGAAGTCCCCAATGGATTTACTCTATAGCTCCCCTTCTAAGAGAGTAGAGTAGGCGATTTCTAATGGAAATGTGAATGTATAACAATTTCCTCTTAAGAGTGAGTATAGGCCACAGAAAAGGTTTATGAAGCAGCCGTGTAGCAGCAAGCCCTCCCCTTCACGCAGACTGATTCGCTGAGCAGCTAACAAACACCGCTTTCCCAAGGCTGTTCTGCAGGCAGGCCGAGAGAGGTCCTAGCCCCACGCGACGGGCTCCAGATAGGAAGAGAGAGACTGTGCCTGCCACATTTCAGGAGGCCGCCTTCAAACTCAGGCTGTGTGTCTGGAGTCGCTGTGCCGCACAGGATCTGTGAGCTGGCTCTGTGCTGGGTGAGAAGTGTGAGACCTGGTGCCAGAAGGCGAGCGCACATCAAAATCCTGGCAGGGCGCTCTCCAGAGACGGACAGAAGACCAACTGTAACATACGGCTCATTCTTCTCACGTCATAAATGGAAAGGCATTAATCACTGGGAGGCCTCCCAGAAATTAAAGTTCATCTATTGGTTATGGGGTGTCAAAAGGCAAATGTGGAGTGTTTTAAATTTGCTTAGTTTTCCTGTGATATAAAATCCAGGTTTCAAATGCTGGCTTTATCATCAAAACAGACTCCTGGCCCTGCCAAAGCTAACATAAAGAGAGAACCCAGAACTCCACACAGGTTTCTCATTTATAGCATAATTTCCTCCAAAGACAGCTATTTTAAAATGTAGATTAACCCTTAATGTCTGAATTCTCCAGATTGAAACTTTGAAACAATGCAGTCCCATCTGCCAGCATTGAAAACCCAGGTGGTGAAGGAGTTGCCCAGGCTTTCCCCAGGGAGGGCCAGAGCCCGGCCTACCGACTGTCCACACAGCAGGGAGCACCATGCTGCAATCTCCGGTGGTCCTCCCATGATGGAGAGGCAACCATTGTGTTCTCAGACTATAACTTATAATCAGCTGATAAAAGAAGAAAGGAAGTCATGGTGTGTCTTCTCAAAAAAAGTACTAAGGCGAATGTGTATCATTAACACCTGAGTGAAACAATTCAAAGTAGCGACTCCTTTAAAGTGATTGCCAGACATTCACCAGATTCTCCTTAAGGGAATAAATATGAATAAATGCAACCAGTGACTTCACATTCACCCCCAAAATGGAGTTATACATTTCTGTATCTATCTAGTCTGTATAACTTTTGCTTAAGAAAGAAGTGATCATTCAAAAGGCTGCAAAATGTTAACCTGAGTGTGTGTGTATGTGTGTGCACGTGTGTACATGCTTGTGTGTGCATGCACACTTACCTGTACAATGTCATTTCAAATTAGTAGTAGTAGTCATTCACTCATGTCCAGCTCTTTGGGACCCCATGACTGTAGCCCACCGGCTCCCCTGTCCATGGGTTTCTCCAGACAAGAATACTGGAATGGGTTGCCATTCCCTTCTCCAGAGAATTTTCTTAACCCAGGGATCAAACCCGGGTCTCCAGCATTGCAGACAGATTACTGTGGGAGCTACTGGGAAGTCCATCATTTTAAAATAGACCTGAATAACTTCATATTAAGCATAAAGTATTGATGTCCCACAAATCTCATTAATCCTTATCATCTTGAATCCTGAATTACTCATTTAGGTTAGCAAATCTAGCAATGTAGAAATTTGAGTTGGTGAATCCTATTTTAAACAAACTTAAAAAGGAAGACAGCAGCATACAAACACACCCCAGAATTATGCCTACCTTTGAGATCTTACTGAACTAAAGTCAGAGTAAAGGTAACACCCTCTATGCAAAAATGCAAACAACCAACCCTAATGCTTACTCCTTGGAAGGAAAGTTATGACCAACCTAAACAGCATATTAAAAAGCAATCTAGTCTAGGCTAGTCAAGGCTATGGTTTTTCCAGTAGTCATGTATGGATGTGAGAGTTGGACTATAAAGAAAGCTGAGCACCGAAGAATTGATGCTTTTGAACTGTGGTATTGGAGAAGACTCTGGAGAGTCCCTTGGACTACAAGGAGATCGATCCAACCAGTCCCTCCTAAAGGAAATCAGTCCTGGGTGTTCATTGGAGGGACTGATGCTGAAGCTGAAACTCCAATTCTTTGGCCACCTGATGCAAACAGCTGACTCATTTGAAAAGACCCTGATGTTGGGAAAGATTGAAGGCAGGAGGAGAAGGGGATGACAGAGGATGAGATGGTTGGATGGCATCACTGACTCAATGGACATGGGTTTGGGTGAACTCTGGGAGTTGGTGATGAACAGGGAGGCCTGGCGTGCTGTGGTTCATGGGGTTGCAAAAAGTTGGACATACTGAGCGACTGAACTGAACTGAACTGAATGCTCCCCTTTGGGCCATTCCCAAAGCATAAAATTTCATCACTGAAATGGAATAGCTATCTTGAAATGTAGCATAACGGATATAAAGAACCCAACCCTAGTGCCTGGCACATATCAGGCATTAAATAAACATCAGCAATGATAATCATACCTAAGCTGCCAAATTAGCATTGTATAAAAACATGATTAAGAGCTTAAACTTTAGTGTCTGGAAGCATGGGTTCACATCCCAGATTCACCAATTACCAGAAGTGAGGCTTCCTAGGAATGGGATCAAAGTTAAATGTACACAGTGAGGAATCATGAGAGAGTGTGAGATTTCCCAAAAGACAGGAAAAGACAGTGAAGTTTTCCTGGGTATAGAGAGAAATGAACACGAGGAGAAAGAGTCTCTCAGGCTGAAGATCTAGAGATATGGAATTATCAGAAGTCAGGGTAGATAGGCCTTTTCAAAAGAAAAAAAAAAATGTTATTAAAACTGCCAAATTCTATTGCATTATAGATAGGATTATTGTCTACAGGCCCCTTGAAGCTACAACAGGAGGACTTTAAACCTGGATCATTTGTTACCACTCTCCCTGAATTTCTACACTGGTCAGGCTGTTGAAGCAACAGTGGAGTAGAATGGGTTCTAAGGAATTCTAAACAGAGCTCCAGCCTCAGAGATATTCCCCCAAAGCATCACTTTCCTGAACTGTATCTGCAGAAACAGGCTTCTCCAGAGAAATCATTTTCACCAAGTACAAAAAATGATAAAAAGCTTCAATCTGATTGATAACTAACAAAGGAATTGCTAGAAAATATCTTCTTTCCGTCAGCACTGAATCCTTTCTGGATAAAAAGTATTTTAAAAACAGAACATTTAAATACAATCAGTAATGAAATATAAATATTAGATAAGATAAACATCTGTCATAAGAATCATCATTAGTTATTCTCCATGCTGAGAATTTACTCCTGCCCTTTATTTCTCTTCCACATACTCATTTTATTATTTTTTTTTTTTTTAAGAGGCTCTATCGTTGGGTCAAATTTAAGCCTTTAGAGAATAGATACTGCTGCCACATACCTTACTTTAAACACAGTCTCTAGTGAATTCATTATTTTTTTTAAAACTCTATTTGGCTTTCCAGTCCAGTGAGAAGTAATTTATTTTAAATAAAAGAAGGAAGTCAATTTACTCAAACCCAGAGGTTAATCTCCATGTAAGCCATCTTTGGCTTATTTAATTGATGTGGGAAATTTTGCTAGGATAACTTTTGCAGAGGCTTCATGGAATGCTCTTCAGAAAGCCCTCTTGGATCTCATGAAATCTCCAGCATTCTTACCCCAAAATACTATCTCTAGGCAAAGGGTTATGTTCACATGCTGTGATTTTGGGGGTTTCAGAGGTTAATGTAGAATTATTGTACACATTTCATGGGAAAATTTTATCTTATAGAACAGGCTCACTTTTTACACCAAATTAAATAGGTTGCAAATAGTAATTTTATCTGTTCATCTGACACAAATTTACTGAGCTCTTAGCACAAGCACTACAGAGAACATGGGAGATATTAGATATTAACAGCATTAGAATCTTCAGGGAGAAGGAAATCAACATTGAGGGTCAATTATATGCTCTACTATTGTGCTGAGTGGATATCTACCAACTCATGAGTATAAACAATACAAGGCTACATAAATGTAGCTAATACAGATGTATAAACTCAAAGGATTGAAGTCATTTGGTGCTGATCACAGAGGGTTTCATAGAGAGGGGGTATTTCCACTAGAAAAATGTAAGATTTTAACTGATTAGTTAGAGCTTCCTCAAGGAGATGCAGATGAATTGAGCAGTCACAATAATATGAAACTCTAACTATGCTTAGAGAAGGTTTTGACTATGTTCCCAAAGGAAAAAATATTCTAGAGAATTATTAGAGAGGTAAGGTTAGGAATGTAGGATAAGGGATTTAATGCCAAGGTAAGGCTTTTTATTAATTTAGTAGAGGGGTGGATGCTCTAAAGCTTTGATAGCTATATGTTTTAGAAAGATCAATCTATCAGAGACACACGTGAAAGGTTGGAGTGAAAAATGATGGAGGATAGTGAGTCATATTGGAAGACTGTTAAGTGCACAAAAAGCACAAAAGGTTGAGGATTTCAGTAAGACCCAAGTTTTAAGTTTCAGTATCTAGGAGGGCAGAGGCAAAATGAACAGAAATTAACATCATCAAATGGGTTGGCAGGGCAAGGTGAGTTCAGATTTAGGTAAGTTAAATTGGAAATGACCTCAGTATATATACAGAGAGAAGTGCTGCTTTCCTAGGGCACGTGCATACACGTGAGAAATGAGCTCCGTCCCATCATCTGCCACAATGAGCAGCATTACAAATTTCCGCAACAGCCACACACAGCAAACTTCAGGCCTATTCCTTCTTCAAACCACTGTGAAATGGAAAACAAGTCAAACTTCAGCAACTCTTTGGATAAAATTATGAATATTTGCTCCCACCAGAGGAGAGCAGCAGTTGGTTTCATACTCTTCAGAAACGCACAAAAGAAATAAATAGAAAACCATGTCTTTCAGGTCTGCTTGATTTGTTATTGTTCGGGGGGAAAAAAAGCTATAATTATTTCATCTAGTTAAAAGAGAAGAAATAATCTAGGGCGATACTGAATAAACCAAATTTAGACAAACTGTCCAAATAAAAGAAAACACAATGTTGTAAGTTAAATTTTCATACCTCCCAGCCAAATATTAAAACACACACACACACACAAAGCTCCCTATCCTGGTAGTGTATAAAATACCCAGAGGCTGGGTAGAGACATGGCTTTCCCCTCCCTGGCTGTCCTTCATTCCCACATCACCTTCACTCTGCCTCTCCCTTCATCCTGCATGAGTAACACAATGTGAACAGTATTTATGTTTATTGGTCGCAATATAAATATTTAAAATCTTAAGTATAATTGTAGTCAAATGTTTGCCACTAACCTCACTTACAGTAATGTGATTTAAGTTACTGGCTGCTTAATTAACCTCTGGATCTGGCTCCTCATAAAGACCTCGTGGTTTAAACATTTTTGAACAACAAAAAAAGCGGGAGGGGGGAATCAGCTTAATGATATGCATCAAAATCATTTTAATGCTTCTCTTTGTATAGGTTTCATTACATGGGCAAAGCCATAGATATTAAATAAGACTGAAGAAAGGTCATTTATTCACAAAGATCGACTAACTGAAAAATTGACCATGCCCTTAACACCTAAACAGACATGAAAACTATTAGGTTGGTGCAAACATAATTGTGGTTTTAGCATTGTTAAAATTTGCCATTTGATATTGGGATATATTCTTAATAATTATAGTTATGCTATATGTGATTTTAATGCACATTTCTTGATTTTTTGGTGATGACATCACTTGCTGTATATTTCATGTTTATTTTGGACTATGGAAATGATGTTAGACAAAAAGCAAATTCAAGTCATTTTCTTATTCAAATTCAAAATGGGTCACAAAGCAGCAGAGATAACTCACGACATCAATAATGCATTTGGCCCAGGAATTGCTAATAAACCTACAGGGCAGTGGTGGTTCAAGAAGTTTTGCAAAGACTAGAACCTTGAAGATAAGGAGTATAGTGACCAGCCATCGGAAGTTGACAATGGCCAACTGAGAGCAATCATTGAAGCTGCTCCTCTTACAACTACACGAGAATTTGCTGAAGAACCCAATGTCAAACATTCTATGGTCCTTTGGCATTTGAAGCAAATTAGAAAGGTGAAAAAGCTCGATAAGTGGGTGCCTCATGGGCAACCACAAATAAAAAAAAAAAAATTTTTGAAGTGTTGTCTTATCCTATGTAAAAAACAACAAACCATTTCTCGATCAGATTGTGATGTGCAATAAAAAGTGGATTTAATATGACAACTGGCGATGATCAGCTCAGTTTTTCTGGACTGAGAAGAAACTCCAAAGAACTTCCCAAAGCCAAACTTGCACCGAAAAAGGTCATGGTCACTGTTTGGTGGTCTGCTGCCAGTCTGATCCACTACAGCTTTCTGAATCCCAGGAAAAGCATTACATGTGAGAAGTAAGCTCAGCAAGTCAATGAGATGCACTGAAAACTGCAGCACCTGCAGCCAGCATTGGTCAACAGAAAGGGCCCAATTCATCTCCACAAGAATACCTGAGCACACTTCACATAACCCATGCTTCAAAAGTTGAACAAATTGGGCTACAAAGTTTTGCCTCATCTGCCATGTTCACCTGACCTCTTGATAACCAATTACTTCAAACATCTCAACAACTTTTTGCAGGGAAAACACTTCCACAGACAACAGGATGCAGAAAATGCTTTCCAACAGTTTGTCAAATTCCAAAGCACAGATGTTTATGCTACAGGAACAAATCACCTTATTTCTCGGCAAAAATGTGTTGACTGTAATTTTTCCTATTTTGATTAATAAAAAATGTGTTTGAGCCTAGTTATAATGATTTAAAATTCATGGTCTGAAACCACAATTAGTTTTGTACCAACCTAATAAAGTCATTATCTGGGCAACTAGCATTTTTTTGAAAAGTGCTATAACTACGTGAATATTTTAACAACCACTTGCTTGGAAATGGGTATGAGTTTTCTGGATAATTATGGTAGTTTTCTTAACTTTGCCTTTTGTAGCTCTTTACACTGAAAAACTTATGTAATATTCCATACTCTATCTGTAGAGTTGTTTCCACTAAACATGCAGAAACAATTTTATCAATCAAATAAAGTGATTGATCAGGTATATTTAGCAATCCAGAGGAGTGTGTGGGAGAGTCGGGGGAGGCGGGAGGTATAAGAAGTAATCCTGCAAATATGTTGATATTAACTGCGTATAAGAGTTAAAATAATTTCCCTTTAAACTCTTTGCACCGAATTCTGCATCTCAAATTATATTCACCATTTTAGTTAATGACACCATATATTCTCTCTGACATTATTTAATAAATATAAAATAGAAGTAATATCACAAATTCTCAAACATTTCATTACAACATCTTTCCAGCTTCACTTTAATAAAGACTTTAATCAATTCTTACATACAATCTATCTCTAACTGATCTTATTACCACCAAACTCCTCCCCCTCTGATTTTTCTTTTCCCTATTTACCAAACTAGTCTTCTTGAAAATCTTTTTATTCATGAATTTCCAGAACTTACAATAACTTCTAGTACCTATTACATTAAAATCTAATACTTATTATATTAAAATCTATAATCCTCAATAAACTGGTCTTACCTGTATTATTTTATTTTCCAAGATGTGCCAATATGTGCCTTCATCTCCAGTCTGATGAGTTTCATACATATTTCCTGCTTCCCCCACAACCAGAGATCCCTCTCCTACTTAAAGTAGTGAAAGTAAAGTCATGTCCAACTCTTTGCAATCACATGGACTGTAACCTACCCTCTGCCCACGGGATTTTCCAGGCAAGAGTACTGGAGTGGGTTGCCATTTCCTTCTCCAGGGGATCTTCCCCACCCAGGGATCGAACCTGGATCTCCCTCATTGCAGGCAGATGCTTTACCGTCTGAGCCACCAGGCAAGTCAAATTCCCAACTCAAATGCAGCTCTCCCTGAAAGGTTCACTTTCCTTACAGACCGCATAAGCCCTTCCTTCTGCTGTCCTCTTCACTGTCTACAAGTTTGCTTTCTGTTTTGTGTTATTTTGTAGCCTATTAAATAGAATAAATTCTCTCATACACAAATTCAGTTGTCTTCATAAGAGATCATATGTTAACTGTGTGTCTGACACAATTCAAAAGACATAGGTGACCATATAATGCTCATTTGAACAGTTTATTAAATAATTTGAGATCACATGCTATTGAATCTGATAATGACTTTCCCCCTTTTTTTAAATTCCTATTTTAGTTTTTGGTACTCATCATCCTATTCCTATTTGTTTATTATATGTGTTAGTTTTAAATTCTTGGGCTTCCCTGGTGACTCAGTGGGAAAGAATCCAGCTGCCAATGCAGGAGATGCAGGTTCAATCTTGTGTACCCAAGAAAAATCCTGGGTTGGGAAGACCTCCTGGAGGAGGGCGTGGCAACCCTCTCCAGTATTCTTACCTGGAGAATCCCATGGACAGAGGAGCCTGGAGGGTTACAGGCCAGGGGGTTGCAAAAAGTTGGACATAACTTAGTGACTAAAACAAGAACAAAAATTTTTAACTGATTGAGATCGCTGTATGTATCTGATTTTTCCTTTCCTTTCCTTTCTTTTTTTTTTTTTTTGCTCTGTGAGCTTTAAAAACATCTTCCAGTGTCTGTGGTTCAGTAGTTAATTTCTACTTGCTTAATTTAAAATTTTAATAAAATTTGTAATTCCAAAGAGTTTAAAGGAGTTAAATAGTTCTACAGGTTTCATTATGAAACATAGCAGATCCCCAGCCCATTACTTCCACATATTGCCCTCCTCATGGCAACACTTTTTATCCCTTTTAGTTGATTATGTTGCTATCTATCACCGTGTCTCTAATATGCCTTTATTTAACTTTTCATTCATTATTTTGAAATAGTTCTATGCCTCTAAGGAACATGGCTTTGGAGGCTACGTTTTAGTGTGAGTTTTAGGTATCGTTTATCTACTTAAACCACACAAGCTGAGCATTTAAAGCTCTCTCCTCCAATCCCCTCAACTATCACACTCAAAATCATTCTACATGTGCTACATCATCTCAGATAGTTATACTGTAACTTGTTTAGATTAAAATTTAGAGCTGAGTCATGTAATAGACTCACTATTTATGATTAGTTTTCTATTTCTGTAGTTTTCGCTAGCGTTATCACCTATTTCTTGCTTTATTCATTTTCTTGGTTCTCCTTATATCCATTACTAATTCAACCCCAAACTCTATTAATTACTAAGTCTCCTCTCTAGAGGTTCAGATGTGTCAGGTTCTCTATATATTTTATCTATTTTTTTTTTAGAACAAGCTTTCCTGGAGCCTCTGACCTTCTCCTTTGCTAGCTGATTTCCTGGTATCAGTGCTCAGTGCAAGCGGGCTCTTATTCTGAAGGCCTCCCCTCCCTCTGTGTTGAGTTGTCAGTTCTACAAATATCATGTCTTCACTGTTCTTGTTTGCTCCTTTGATTGCTGAATGGCTTAAAATATCCTTGATTTTCCCATCACTGATACCTTGGCTAAGTATTCACTTCTAATAAGAAATTATTTTCTTTAAGAATTTTATGGAAGACAGTTCTCTATTGCCTTTAGTTTTCAGCGTTACCTTGAGAAGCACATGGATATTCCAAACACATTTATTAAATCTTTTTTTCCCTTCTCTCTGGACTTAAATGCTACCATTTTATTTTTCCTCTGCACTCACGATTATGAAATTTTGTCATGGTATGCTTTGTTATGAGTCTGCTTTCTACTTTTATATAAAACTCAAGGATTCATGCAATCTGAATAAATTTTTATGGTTTATTCCAAGAATAGTTCTTTACTTCCTTGTTTTTTCTATTTTTCTATAGAATCACTATTTTCAGCTATTGGACTGATTCTCAAAATTCCTTACCTTTTCACTCCTGTTTTCCATCTTGTTGACATTTTGCTTTACTTTCTGGAAGATTCACTCAATTTCACTTTTCATTTCTTTATTAATAAATTTTTATCATCAGATTTTTAATTTAACCTTTGTTCCTGCAGGTCAGTTTTGTGTAGTATCTTATTCTTCATTTTCTCCCTTTTCTTATTTTTAAGTTTTCTTCCTCATAAGCTTCCCCTCTCTCCTTTTCTAATTGTTTTGTTAATGATTTCTGTACTTCATGTCAGATGCTAACATGGCAATCCTTGTTTGCCTGCTAATGTTGTTTAGATAATTAGATCATTCCTATTTCCTAGTTCCTGATTTCACTTCTTGGTGGGAAGTATAAGGCTTCTGATATTTAAACGCAGTTTTAATGATGAAAAAGAAAAGAAAAAGATAACAAGCATATATATGTGTGTGTGTGTGTGTGTGTGTGTGTATGTATATATATATACTTGATATATATATATATATATCAGTATTTGAGATACTGATAAATTTGAGAGTTGTAGTTGAAAAATTAAAGAGAAGTCAATGAAAGTAAGCCTACATAATTAAAGGGAATTATCATTTACTGCAGTATTTCTGGAAAACTTCCTATTCCAAAGGAGAAAGGACTTAAAAAGAAATGAGAGTACTAGCTGCCAAATAATTTGCAAGATAAAGAAAGTAGAAAATGTTGGTCAATATAGTGAGTGCTTCCAGACCAAGAGAGATTTGTGCTTCTCTCCAAATATTCCATACGAATTTAAGTAAGTTAGAAAGATGAGAATGCCATGCACAATTGACTAATTTTTAGAATCTATTAATAGAAATCATTTGCAGATTCTTAAGGGGATAGATAGATATCCCCAGTTCTGTCCCTAAAGGCAATTCACCACAAGTCTCTAGCTTATTAGTGAACTGAGAAAGAAAAATAAGCAGAGCTAAGAACTAGCCATGTAAGCACTGTCAATAGTTATTTTTATTTTCAAACGTCCTTCACATAAAGAGTAACTTCTCAAGTATAACAAAGTCAAAACTCCTAAAAATTAATAATTATTTTAATATAATTTTAAGTGAATCGCAAAATAGTACTTACCATAGGAATTAAATAATACATCTTGGATTCATTCAGTTGAATCTGAATTTATTTCCAAGATGTTCAATGAAATTGATGGAAAAGAAAATATTCTAAAGCCATTTAATACCTCCATTTTAAATAAATACAAAAAGTTTTAATAAACATATTCACATTAGATGCTATAACAAGTAATATGGTATACATGATTCTGAGCTAAGCAATTCTTAATCATGTCTGTGTAGACATCACATGTATAAGTATTATCCCTTAAAATATATGACCTGACAGTTACCTCCTCTTTAAATTTCTCAACCAACTTCAACTCAGAGCCCAATGACTCAGAAGAGTCATTGCTAAAAAGACAAAGGATCCCAGCAAAGTCCAGGCCTGTGACAAGGAAGCTTTCTCAGGCTTGGAAGGATCAGCCTCAAACTCAGAGTGAGCAGGCTCTGTCATCAAGGTCACAACTGATACTCTTTCACCTCAGAGAGTCTTGGGAATGACCTGAAAGATTGCCCATGCTGGACAGCAGGTGGAGCTGAATCTGAGGCCCTCTGCTGAAAAGACTCCTCCCAACAAAACATTTTATGTCATTTGATTGTAGTACCATGGGAAAAGGGCCATATTAAAAAGTGAGAGAACTAAATTTTGTGTTTATAACTGGTCACTAATTCTGGGACTGAAACACTGAACCTGTCTGTGCGCCAATTTCTCACTCTAATGGGTTAAGGTGTACAGTGAAATCACACTGGAAAGTTGAAAAAATTATAGAATAAAGCCCTTATTAAAAAAGAAAAAATTTCAATAGCATACTCATTGTCCCAAATGTCAATACCAGAGGTAGTCATACTAAAAAGGACATGGCAATGAGAGAAATAAGATGGGGAGGGAGGTGGTAAGAAAAGGGAGAGGCCAGAAACATACTTTACAGCCAACTGAACTCATTTACACAATGCAGAGGATGGAGATCAATTCTTAATCCAACCATTTCTGCCATCAGCTCTCTGATATACTGAGCAGAATATGATGGTTTTCTTTGCCAAGACTCTGAAAGTGACTATCAACTGATCAGTTCAGTTCAGTCGCTCAGTCATGTTCGATTCTTTGTGACCCATGGACCCCAACATGACAGGCCTCCCTGTCCATCATGAATTTCTGGAGCTTACTCAAACTCATGTCCATTGAGTCAGTGATACCATCCAACCATCTCATCCTCTGTCTCCCCCTTCTCCTCCCACCTTCAATCTTTCCAAGCATCAGGATCTTTTCCAATAAATCAGTTCTTCACATCAGGTGGCCAAAGTATTGGAGTTTCAGCTTCAGCATCAGTCCTTCCAATGAATATTCAGGACTGATTCCCTTTAGGTTTGACTGGTTGGATCTCCTTGCAGTGCAAAAGACTCTCAAGAGTCTTCTTCAACACCGCAGTTCAAAAGCATCAATTCTTCGGCACTCAGCTTTCTCTACGGTCCAACTCTCAGACCCATACATGACTACTGGAAAAACCATAGCCTTGACTAGATGGACCTTTGATGGCAAAGTAATGTCTCTTCTTTTTAATATGCTGTCTAGCTTTTCCTTCAAGGAGCAAGTGTCTTTTAATTACAAGGCTGCAGTCACCATCTGCAGTGATTTTGGAGCCCAAGAAAATAAAGTCTGTCACTGTTTCCATTGTTACCCCATCTATTTGCCATGAAGTGATGGGACTGAATGCCATGATCTTAGTTTTCTGAATGTTGAGTTTTAAGCCAACTCTTTCACTTTCATCAAGAGGCTCTTTAGTTCTTCCTCACTTTCTGTCTTAAGGGTGGTATCATCTGCATCTCTGAGATTATTGATATTTCTCCCAGCAATCTTGATTCCAGCTGTGCTCATCCAGCCTGGCATTTCACACGATATACTCTGCATATAAGTTAAATAAGCAGGGTGACAATATACAGCCTTGATGTACCCCTTTTCCTATTTGGAACCAGTTTCTTGTTCCATGTACAGTTATAACTGTTGCTTCTTGACCTGCATAGATTTCTCAGCTGTCTTCAATTAGATATGGCTTATTTATTAAAAGATCTCTTTATCAAATTACCTGGAATAAAGTCCCTCATAGAGAAAATGTTTAGTTAACATATTCCAAACTAAATTTTGAAGTGAATAAATGTTTTATCTTGATTTTTCAAGTCTCTTTGCAGATACTGTTAGTATTCAGCTTTGTAGAAAACAAAGTTATGACTTTTTATCATTTAAATCAGGATGCCCAATGTATTTCAATTTATCAGGAAGCACATTAGAAGCTGTTAAAAATGCAACTTTGAAAGATACTAAAATAGACAAACTTTTATACAGATTATCCATTATACCACATCAAACAAGAAGTTATTTTTATTGCAATATCTGCATGAGAATGCAAAGACTAATTCCACCAGTTTTTATACCAAAGTTCTAACAATTTGAGTCATAAGAGGTACTCTAAACAGTGGTTTCTGTAAATGCTACAAATTTATTTTTTGTTGCTGTTGTCTCTTTGTTTTACAATGATATTGGCTATGTGCCTGGTGCCTTTTATAAGAATACATTTCTAAGTAATATTTGAATAATTTAGCTTTTTATATGGTATTTACAGGAACAACAATAAATATTCATTTAAAACAGTATTTAATACTACATGCAATCTCTAGTCCTTCCCTCTTTCCCTTGACCTTCAATGGGAAAATCATTATAAAATTTGAGACATTAATAAATAAATTTACTTGACACTTCTTTTCTTTTCATCTAAGGTTAACCAGCTTGTTTTTCAATTCAGCATTTGTTAGGTTCTTCAATTCCAAGATTAATTTTTTTTTTTGTTGCTCTAATGTAATGTTGCATATTCATTTGCAAAACAAAGACACATGGGCAAAAACTTCTGCAATATTGTCTGTCTAGGGACAGCTCTGAGGATTACAATATGCTCAGCTTTCAATTTTTTGAAACAATTTAGGGATGCAGTCTTTAGTTGAATTTCAAGATGGATTCTAATTTTTACATGGATCCTTCTGGCAAGGAAATTCTGGGTACCTTAAGGAATTGAAATAAAAAAATATAAGGCATAGATTCTTGAAATCTCCCCCCTCCATCTAAATGAAAATGAGCATAGGAAAACATACTGTGGAAATCCAAAACATTCATTATGAAAATCATGTAAGATTTGAAACTCTCTCTGCAAGCTGCATTTGATTACAAACTTCTCTTGGGACTATGCCTAGGTATTCTTGGGCTTGTGACCAGACTACACTGCTTAGCCTACCAACCATCACTGGAACATAATTTAATATCACTTAAGACCTACACTGTGGAAAAGTCAATATTTGAAATCCTTTCTATACTGTCCTGACTTTTTCCAAAATTCCATATTAAACTTGGTAGCAGTTATTCAAAACACTCATGGCTCATATCTTCTGTAATATTGCTGCTCATTTTAGTTTTCTCTTTTCCTTTAGTGCTAAGTTGCTTCAGTTGTGTCTGACTCTTTGCGACACTATGGACCGTGGCTCACCAGGCTCCCTTGTCCAAGAGATTCTCCAAGCAAGAATACTGGAGTGGGTTGCCATGCCCTCCTCGGGAGACCTTCCTGACCTGAGGATTGAACTTGCATCTCCTACATCTCCTGCATTGAGGTGGGTTCTTTACTACTAGTACCACCTGGGAACCACAACCACCCCACCCCCCACCCTTCCTTCAGTACTCCATTAACATTCAATCTCTTCCTCTCTCTACGGCCACAGATGCTAACTCTATTTGAACTGCAGAAGAAAACACCCTCCCTCTCATCTAATAAGGACAGTAAAAGAAGTAGCCTGGAATGAGGAAGGGGCTGCAGAAGGAAAGACACAGGCAAAGAGGAGAAGTATGATCATAAAGAATAGAGTTTTTGAATCCTAGAACCACGTATACTCATCAGCAATACCATACATTCAGAAAATACCAAGTTCAAAATTGTTTTCCTCAGTCATCATATGGCTTGGAGCATTCAACTAGAAGGATAGACAGTCATAAAAGAAAGCTGAAAAGAGGCCCTTATATTCATGTGACAAGAGACAAGGAAGGAGGAATTTTCAATTACTGTTTCTAGAAAATGTCACTTTCATATAACAATGTCTCTGTTTCAAATTTAGTTCTTCTTTAATTCTTAGAGGGCAATGATAAACTCTGTAGCATTCATGATCCTCCCAATTTGATTCCAAACTACTTATCCAGTTTCATCTCTACCTGTCATTACAGCTACACAATTTTTCCATTTTTTTCTAAATATTCCTTTTCTCTATTTATCTTCCCTCTAGATTAACACTTCTATAATATAAAATATCACTTTCCACATAACTTACTGTCTCTGTTTCAAATTTTAATCTATTTACTTATTTAAATGTCACTAAATCTTTCAAGCTACAGCTCAAATTTTCCTTTGAAACCTTTTCTAGTTATCTTAACTGTATTTATGAAGTAGGGTAAGCCTCTTTTCAATGACCTCACCTTCTTCTGACATCCTAAAACCCTGTATACAATTTATTCATTTATTTGAAAAAGGCTTTCTCTGTTCCTACTGGTATAAAAGTACATTCTTGTACAAGCAGTAAAAATATGGACTTTGAAGATTTAAGCTGGACGCATAAGACAAACTCATATACAACTATACGTAAGAACATAGACAGCACAGACAAAGTTTACACAGGGTTCATTGGATGTAGGGAAGGTAAACTGCATTTGGATGGAGGCAATAGATATAATTTAACAGAAATACCTAAAACATTTCTTGAGTTTACTGCCTCATGAGTTACTGTTAATGTAGTGCAATATTGAATTATATTTTCACCTTGCTTGCACTCCTTTTCTAGTTTGTAAGGCTTTTTTCCCCCATAGGGAAGGGGTGAAGCATAGACTTTCTCAGTTTACCATCTAGCTGCAAGCAATAGGAAGCTCTGACTCAACTTGCTTAAGCAATAAAAAAAATTTCAGAAATTGAAATTTAAGAAACCCAGATGTAACATAACATTAGTGTTGGTTAAGAAATCACTAAGATCAGGTTCAAGATAAGGATGCCCCTCTCATTACTCTAGCTGATGCAATGACAAGAAAATGAAATTAAAGGTATACAAAATGGGGAGGAAGACATATAAAACTATCTTTGTTCACAGATCAAATGACTCTCTATGGAGAAAATCAGAAAGAATTGAAAATACTACTGAAACTAATAAGAGAATGCAAGATTGCAAGATTCAACGTTAATATATAAAAGTCAATTATTTTTCTATATATCAGCAATCTAAAAGTAGAATTGGAAATTAAAAACATAGTATAATTTATATGAGCACCCCCAAAAATGAATCATTTGGTATAAATCTAATACATACAAGATATATATGATACATGAATAGAACTACCAAACACTGATAAATGAAATAAAAGAATAACTAAATAAATTGATATATATTCCACATTCATGTATAGGAAGACTAAACACTGTTAAGATGGCAATTCTTTCAAATTTTTTCTACAGAGTCAATGAAATCCCAAATAAATTCCCAGCAAGTTATTCTAAAGACATAAGCAATCTTATTCTAAAGTTTATGTGGAGAGGCAAAAATACCCAGAATAGCCAATCCATTTTAGAAGGAGAAAAACAATTAGAGGACAGATATTATCTGACTTCTACCCTTACTATAACACTATAATAATAAAGACAGTGTGGTATTGGTGAAATATCAAACAAATAGATCAATTTTGGAACAGAATATTAAGCCCAGAGACCAATCCCTGTAAATAAAGTCAACTGATCTTTGACAAAACAGCAAAAAAAAAAAAAAAAAAAAAAAAATACAGTGGAGAAAAATCTGTTACAACACTGAACTTCCTCATCATAAACCTAACTGTAAAATCTCAAACTATCAAACTTCTAGAAGAAGACAAGGAGAACATTCAGATGATCTTGGGTTTGATTATGACTTTTCAGATGCAACATCAAAGGCACAATTCCTGAAAGGAAGAATTGATAATCTAGACTGCATTAAAAAGTAAAACTTTTACTTTCTGAAAGACAGTGTCTTTTCTCCCAGCCACAGGCTAGGAGAAAATATTTGCAAAAGACATCTGATGAAGGACTGTTATCCAAAACATAAAAAGAACTCTTAAAACTCAACAACAAGAAAACAAACAATCCAATTAAAAAATGGATCAAAGACCTTAGTAGTCACCTCACTAAAGAAAATGTAAAATTTCAAATAAACATATGAAAAGATGCTCCACATTATATGTCACCAGAGATAAGAAAATTAAAACAATAATAAGATATCACTATGTGTCTATCATTCTTTCTGGAGTTATTTCTCCACTAATCTCCAGTAGCTTATTGGGCGCCTACCAACCTGGGAAGTTCCTCTCTCAGTATCCTATCATTTTGCCTTTTCACACTGTTCATGGGGTTAAGGGGACGACAGAGGATGAGATGGCTGGACGGCATCACCGACTCAATGGACATGAGTTTGAGTAAACTCTCGGAGTTGCTGATGGACAGGGAGGCCTGGCGTGCTGTGATTCATGCGGTTGCAAAAAGTCGGACACAACTGAGTGACTGAACTGACCTGAACTGATGTGTCTATCAAAATGGCTAAAATCCAAATGCATGAATATGTGCAGTAATAGGAACTCTCATTCACTGCTGGTAAGAATGCAAAATGGTACAGCCACTTTGGAAGACAGCTTGGTGGTTTCTTACAAAATTAAACATGATCTTATCACATTATCCAGCAACTGTGCTCCTCGACATTTACCCAAAGGAGCTGAAAATTTATGTCCACACAAAAACTTGCACATGGTTGTTACAGGTTCCTCCATCCATGGGATTTTCCAGGCAAGAATACTGGAGTGGGTTGCCATTTCCTTCTCCAATTAATAATAGCAGCTTCGTTAATAATTGCCAAAACTTGAAAGCAACCAAGATGTCCATTCTTATGGATAAGTAAACTGTGGTACATTCAGACAATGGAATATTTTTAAGTGCTAAAAAGAGATGAGCTATCAAGCCATGAAAGGACATGGAAGACCCTTCAATGCACAGTATTAGTGAAAGAAGAGATCCCCAAAAGTTTGCATGTTGAATGGATTCCAACTATATGGCCTTCTGGAAAAGGCAAAGCCAGAGGAATAACAAAAAGTGGTTCTTAGAGGAACTTCCTCTGCAGTCCAGTGGTTACGACTTCCCACTTCTGCTGCACGTGGCACAGGTTCGATCCTTGGTCAGGGAGGGGAGATCCCACGTGCTGCCCGGTGGGGGAGGGGCAACAAACAAAAGACAAACAGCAAATTGATCATTTAAACACACACACACACACACACACACACACAAAGTGGTTGTTATAAGAGGGTGGGAGGAATTAATAGGCAGGGCACACAGTATTCTTAGGAGAGTGAAAAACTGTACAATATCATAATGATGGATACATGTCAGTATAATTTGTCCCAACCTGTAGAATGTAAAAAAAAATCACGAGTGAGTCTTATATGTAAACCATGAACATTGGGTGATTATGATGTGTCTATGTGGGTCCCTCAGTTGTAACAAATGTATCACTCTAGTGGGGGATGCTGTAATAGTGGGGGCTATGCATGTGTGGAGCAGGAGTATATCAGGAATCTCTCTGTACCATCCCCTCAATTCTGCTGTGAACTTAAATCCACTCTGAAAAAAATAAAGTTTCTGTTCTAAAAAATCATTTTTAGACTTTTTGATATCAGTATCCAACTATTGCAAGAGTCCAATGAAATGGATTATATGTTCTTTTATATGATATCAAAACCTTTAATGGATTTTGACTGCACTTAGAATAAGCTCAAATGCATAACTGTGGCCTAAAATGAAACGCTGGTAATTTCTAATCTCTCTTATTTCACACTATAGCTCTGGGCATCAGCCTCAAGCCATACAAGCTTTTTCTTTTCCTTTTCTATACTAATTTATAACCAATTTTAGATCTTTCACTTGATTTCCTTTTGGTTTGAAAATCTCTACCCTAGGTATTGCCTAACCAGCTTTTAGGAAAATTTCAGTGCTCTTATCACCTCCATAAAGAAGCCTCTCCTCTTAACACTAATCTAAAGCAGATTCCTTCAACATTTTCACTCCACATCACTGTTTCTTATCCTCACTACACTATCACCTTTAAAATTTATGTTGTTAACATTTGTATGTACTCTTTATTGTTATCTGTTTCACTCCTCTGGAACGTAAGCTCCATGAAAGCAGGAATCTGGTTTATTTTATTTACTGCTAAATTTCCAGTACCTCACACAGAGCAGACACTCAAGTATTTGTGGAGTATGTGAATATCTACTTTCTTGTTTTTCTAAAAACCTGTTTGTTTCCACGAGGATGGCAGATGTGAGGTTAAAACTGTTGTATACAGAAACAAAAGATATACATTCTCTTGCCACGTTAATTTATAGTCAATACTTCTAAAATCTCTTCCTACTACCTACTTCTGTTGAAATAATATAAAAAGCATCTTAAAATGAGCATATCTTTAAAAAACATATCTGGGAAACAGATTTGGTTTCAATAATATTTTGCCCTTCTCATTTGGGAAAGGCTCTTATCTGCAAAACAGAAAAGAGAGAATGCTCATGAACTGATAAGTGCTGTTTTTTCCATCTCAATGCATTTCTACCCTGCCATAGGGCACGACATTTAAGAAAGCCAGGCAGGGCCTATAAGAAGTATAGGTTACTAGTTAATGCAAGTGACCTCCATAATCTCCCACTATCCTACATCCACTCTGTCACAGTTCATCAGACCACAAATGGTTCTATATGTTCCTAAATATTGTCTAAATTGACCCATGTCTTAGTCTTGCAGAAAACAAAGTCTGAAACAAAAGCTCATGTCCTTCTACTTTATAAGAGAATGCAAACTCAAGAGCGAAAGGAGAATGAGGTAGAGGATAGATGAGCTAATAAGTGGGCATTTTATGGAGTTGGTATAAAGTACAAATGATTGCTGAATATTGGAAGATCCTTCTTGTTCCTTAGAAGTGGAAAGTTTCTCTAGGTCAAGGAAATGGTAAGACTGTATCTACTAGTGTCATTTTGCATTTGTCAAAAAGATTTGTCCTGCAGAGTGTTCATTTCCGGCCCCTAGGCCTCTATTCCCCCTCTCCTCCCATCTGAACTTCTGGACTATACTTGTGTAAATGCCAAGCAGATCCTTTGGGATCTTATGCCTCAGTATCAACAAGGAAGCCCCAGGGCAGGAGGAGAAATCTTCAGTGTGATAAGAGGAAATGGAGTCAAGTAATACCTGCATTCCAACTGTCAGGGCCAAAGCAGAACTGGTATCTCAACAATGCCCAAAACAGGACAAGTGGCCAAAAAAATGAGACAGAAAAGGACTACAGATATCAAGTGTCTCTGCTACAACTACCCACTACACTCTTCAGTCCTGACTAAACAATTTTATGGTAAATCTAGGAAAAAGCCTTGATCGGTGAGATTGAGATTTACAACAATACAACAGGGAATATCTACCATTAGGGGAAAGTAATCTCCATTTATGGGCTGCCCACTCTGGGAAAGTACCAAGCTGAGCATTCTTTCAAGCACTTGCCACACATTAACTCCAGGGCAGGCGATAGCACACTCCTGTCCAAGGTGTGTGTTCTGTGAAGTAGTCTTCTCAAAGTGTCTCGTAATCAGAAAAAAGATTCGTCTTTGCGATATGGAGAGGAAAAGGGGAATAAATGAGGACACAGTAAAGCCGAAAGAAAATGGGCTGAAGAAAGAACTTCAAGGAGCCATAGAGACTGTCCCTCACTATTTTAGGAACTATTCAGAGACATCTGTGCTGTTGATAATCAAGTTTTAACCTTGAAAAGAGGTGTAGGCAAAAAAGAAAAGTGAATAATAATTTAGGAGAGAGGGACAATACAAATTGTTTGCTGAATTCCAACAGGAGAACACAAGTAAACCTTAATTAAGATAATTTTGAAAACTTAATTAAAATTAAGTACCATAAGAATATCATAACCAATAAATGTAAGCTGTAGTTTTATGTAAACAGGCTTGATGGCTCGCATGACCAACTTAGGATGATGAAAGACGGGGTCATATCTTAATGTTTTTTCATAAAACCCTAGAGCTGAAAGGAACTTCTGCGATCATGGGATCTCAAATCTTCAAACACAAAAGATGAAATTGTAAACTTGAGAAAGTGAGTAAATTGTCCAAAGTCAAATAGAAAGGCAAGACCAGGACACAACTCCCAGCTTCAATGTCAAGGCCCTTTCAGTAAACTCGAGTGATTTCACTGTCTTAGGAGAAACACAAAGCAAACCTTTTTCCGTCACTCAAGAAAAAAAATTAACTTAGTGCACAGGGTAAAAATAGGGCTTCCAATTATTCTTCTGTTATTTACATACAGAATCAACAATGTGTAGTCAAAAGTTCATATGCAAAGAAATGCATGCTATTTTTTGAAATCTGAGTACAAATTTTCTAGTATTAACAAAAAAAATTCACTTGACCAGATATGAAATTCTAACTAAAATCAAATCTACAAAGGACTCTTGGCTACTCACTGCTTTGTTCCATCCTATTCAAAGGCTCCCATCAATAACTAAATCTATACCTATTCAGAGAACAATGAACTGCCAGCTACTGTTCTAATGCACCACATTATCTCCATTGACCAGATCACTGCAGAATCTTGGCAAGGATTCTCTCCATCAGAAAGCTAATTCATTGCACGTATTTATGCTTTATTTATGTCTATTGGACAAAAGATTATTAAATAGAATGGATGTTAAGACTACATTAAAAGATCTGACAGAAGGCAGAACTTCAGAGTGAAAACTTAACTCTCCCTTTAAACTCCACCCATCAGAGATCCCTGTGATGATCCCCGAATAGGCACAGCCTGCTAGCTCAGTTGAGTGCGTTTGTTGGACAGGAGCAGAGGGTTAAGGACTTCGCGAAAAACCTTGGGCTCCTTTTTTAAAGAGTATGATAAACAACGGTATTTTGTTTTGTTTCTACTCACTGCTAGTGTTTCCGCTGTTCTAAAGTCTGCCTGTGCCCAAGAGTCCCGGAGGTAACCTGCTGCCTGGGAGGCGCCGGGCCTGATTGGCATCGACTCCCGGTGACCTCCCTGCAGGCGAAGGCCGGAGGCCAGCCTCCTGAGTACAGGTAGAGTTTAAAACACAGGTCGCGCCTGTATGATATTTTTAAATTGTCAGAGTTAGGAGACAGAGAAGCACAATCATTACTAACATGATTCATGTTTTTCCTGAAGCGCCTCAAGGGTCTCCAGAAATATTTAGCAACACTCCCACCGCTTTTGTATTATTTAGATTTATTTTACTAAGAATAAAGTCATTTCTTTCCAGCCCACAAGTCCAAAATTTCTCATTATCCTCCAAACAGTCACATGACAGATGTTAATGGCTTCCCTGTGCTAAAGAATGTCAATTGTCATACGCTAGGGAGATTTTACATTGTGGTCAAAATACGAACGGTATTGTCATTTCAACACGGCAAAAGGCTTGACCCAACTATTTCATCTAAAGATCTGGTTCTTACAATTGAGAGTGATGTAGAAGGATGTGATATATCTGAGATATTAAGGAAAACATGAGTTATTTTTCTTCTGGTATTTTTGCGATTCAAAAAGAGCAGTGTATAAGGAGGGAGATATTATTTTACAGTTGTGGTTATTGTTCTTATATGTTTGGGTAGTTCCTTGGGCTTTTTCTTCCTCAGCTGTATGCAAACATATGCCTAAAAATACAAGGTATTTCAGATGAGGGTTGTTCTAACAAACCACACACAGGAACTTTTTTTTCCTTCAGAAATCATCTGACAAGAGTCTGACAAATGCCTTTGAGAACACAGAGGATAAGACTTGTTACTTTTGTTTTATGGATGAAAGAACTACAAATTCTAAATGAAACACTAAATGAATGCTTGTTGAAATCAATTAAGGCAAATCTAAACTGCGAGCTTCACTTTACATCAATAGGAACACAGAAATAAAGGATGGCTTTGGATAAATCTAAAACATCACCTGATATTATCCCTTAGTCTAAATATAAACTTTACCATTCACTCACCTATTTCTAAAACTCACACAATTCTGAAAGTATATTCTTCTTAAATTAGATTCTTCCTGATTTAAGTTGAATAATTTATTATAGTGTGATGAAAATTTCTTAAGCATTTACTGAGCTTTAATGATGCAAAGATGAATAAGATCAGAATGTACACACAACTCACTTTAATATAAATCAAGCACTATTTAAAGGTTTAAGCAAACTGTTTTCAGATCAGAGATGATGAAATGATCAGGGAAGTTTTCATTAAAAAAACAAGATTTTACCAACATCTTAAAAAGTAAGTGGCTTCCCTGGGAGCCCTCCCCTCTCTGTCTGAGACTAGGTATCACATTCTCTGCAATGGAGAACAAAATCTCACTCTGAACAGCCACTGTGTGCCCACCCCTGACTGAAATTACCCATTGAGTTTTTGTTTTTTGGTGGCCTTTTTATCTCCATTGAATATTCAAGTAGGCTTTCAAAAGTAAGTATTTTGGGCCTATGTTAGAACGTAGGCTGTCTGAGGCTCTGGTAAAATGAACTGCCCAAAATCACACACAGAATAAAGAATAAAGTGAGGCTTCAAAACTTTGTCTGCAAAACTCCTACCCCTGCCCCTTTTCCTGAGCACCACACTGAATGCCTTTCTTCCCTGTACCCTTCTCTCCTCCAAGTTCCAAGTTAGCTGTTTTGGATTTGACAAATGTTAGTTTGGAGCTAGCACCCATCCTTTCATAGATGCTGGCATCAGAAATGTCTCTTGTGAGAAGAAAAGAAAGAAAGGAAGAAGATTCCGCTGATTGCAATATTGTGCTTACGAGGTGGCGTGTTTATGATACTTGACACATCCTTACTGAACCATCTCTATTAACCTTTGTTGAAGCAGTGCTGCTATTTACTACCAGTAAGACATTGTGCTAGTAACATACTCTTTCAGAGCTCCCCTTCCCTCCTCGAAAAAGCAGTGACCCTGAGAAGGTTGGGAGGATTCAGTGATAATCCACAGGCAGTGCTTCCACAGTACCTGGCATATCAGGAAAGCTCGATAATTGTTGGGCATTATTTTATTATTGAGCGAATGATACCCCTTGTGAAACTCCCTTTTCTTCTAGTGCCTGTGGAAGTTGTCTCTAAGTAGTGGTAAGAGCATGAAGTGTGAAAATGTATGGAGTACTTGGAAATATTTGGAAAAAGCAAGAGATTTCTAGTACTGCATAAGAGATATGAGGCGGATGAGAAGTGAGAAAAATTAAACAGTTGTGAAGAGATATGATTTCATTCTATCAGCAGGGAGGAGATACTAAAGGCAATTGCTGTGTACTCATGGGTTTGTTTGTTCTAAACAAAGGTGTTACATAATCTAACTCATCTTTGTATTGGGAAAATAACCTTGACAATACTGAAGAAAGATAAATCTGAAAGGAGAAACACTGGGTTTGAATAACAAGTCAGAAGGACTTTTACAATATTCTAGAATAGTTAAAAACCTGGACTAGGGGAGTTGTATAAACAGAGAAGATGATTAGAAAGTAAAATCGACTGATACAAAATGTATTGGATAGGGGACTTGATAAAGATAGGAGAATCAGAAATTTTAAAAAAAGGTTTGTAACACGGGCAACTATAGGTAGTAAGGAAATTAACCCAAAGAGTTAGTGGAAAAACACAATTCAGAGAAATTAATGTGTTTGGTTTTGGATATCTTGAATTTGAGAAAGCTGAGGCAAAAATAAACTAATGACAATTTTAACTACTTGTAGTTTTGCACCTGTGAGTGAGTTTAGAACTGGAGATTTAGAGTTGGGGGTCATGAACCTAAGTGATAGTGAAGGCATGGAGTGAGTGAGGTCCTTGGAGGAAGAGATGCAAAAAGTCAACACTTCCAGGGGCTGAGCAGAGGGATCGCTGTCCTAACCACTGCATCAGGTCAGGACTCCCCAATGGGCTGTGGGATGCTCCATCTCCTTGGGCTATTACTGACTTCTCATCCCATTTCTCAGGCAAATCCCCACAGATTATGTGACATTTAGCCTTTAGTAAAAAGCATCAGGTTCTAATGAAGTTCTCAATATTATCAATAAACTGATAGTAAAAATAGAAGGTAGAATACCACTCCTTAGTGATTTGGTTCAATTTTCTCCCTGAAAATTTTATTTATATATGCTATAAGCTTTATCACTGAATTAAGCATGCAAGATCTTTGCCTTTTTGAACTCTGATCATTATTTTTCCTAGTTAGAATAAATAAAAACACTGCAGATCTTTTAAACAGTAATATCTTAAGGCTGCTGTTGCTGCTAAGTCACTTCAGTTGTAGGCGATTCTGTGCGACCCCATAGACGGCAGCCCACCAGGCTCCCCCGTCCCTGGGATTCTCCAGGCAAGAACACTTGTGGGTGGGTTGCCATTTCCTTCTCCAACGCATAAAAGTGAAAAGTGAAAGTGAAGTCTCTCAGTTGTGTCCGACTCTTAGAGACCCCATGGACTGCAGCCCACCAGGCTCCTCCGTCCATGGGATTCTCCAGGCAAGAGTACTGGAGTGGGGTGCCATTGCCTTCTCCGATCTTAAGGCTAATATGTACTCAAATCACCTATGTCAATCTGCATTATAGATAGTCCTCAAAACGGGTAAGGAATCTGTCTATATACTTAACTCCTTGGCATCATTTTCCTGTGTTCACTGCTGATAACTTCTCCAGAATTAGATTAGCACATTGGTTCAGCACATACTGGCCACAAAAGAAGCTGAACTATGTTTGATTTTTATTTCTTCTTGGCTTGGGAAATATTCAGTGTTGATAATAATTTCAAAATTTCCTAGCCCAGATATCCAGATAAAAATTTGGAGGGGGGGAATCAGTATAAAATCTTAAATGATGTTTAATTAGGTCAATTGAACACATATGTATTAGTTACCCATCTCTGTTTGTTCTTTGTAGTAGTGCTAAACATTGTATTTGAAATCTAAATACTGCCTTACCTTTGCAGGTGATGTGGGGAAAGCAGGAAAGCAAGGTGATGTATACATAGCCGCCAACAAAGCAAAACAAAACAACACAAACCTTTGCTGTTTGTGATGTGTATCACAAGATACACATCAGCAATTTTTCTAATGAAAAATTATATTCCATATAAAGGGGCTAACATAAACTGAGAAAGTTAAAAGACAGCATATAGTTTTAAGAAAAAATAAGAAATCAATCATACATATCCTGGAAAAGTGTTTCTCAAAATGCATTCCCCTGGATACTGACAGACACATGACAAAATAGTTCCTAGATGCATTAGCTTATGCAACTCTTGATTTAAACAGTTTATTTACAATAACCTTCTCAGAACACTTGATATGCTCCGGTGAGAGATAGCAAGACTCAGCCTTTCCCACAAAGGCATAAGAGAAAGTATCAGGGGTAGCGGACAGTTACTGGGGCTGCTTTCCCTGCAAAGACAGAGAAGTTCCTGGGTATTTATGTTCCCACTCCTCCGCCGCCCTACTCAGAGACCGGTTGGGGCCAGAGTATAGGAATCCAGCTCCACTGGGGACAGCTGCACCAACAACAATGTGTACTTTAAACTCCAGAGCAGCACCATGGACTCACACAGAGGTTCTTCCCGCCTGACACTGTATCCCACTTTACCTCTTCTCCTTCTATGTCTTTTTCTTCCTTACTGGTTTCTGGTTGTTCCGCCTTAATACATTCCATACACACAAATTCTTGTCTCAGGGTCAGTCAGTTTCAGGAACAATGCTGAAAAGATATCTAGAATAATACCACAAAGTCTCTTAAATGCCAGAATTAATGTTTGCAACTGAAATTTCTTGTTTTCTTCCAGGTATCTGGCAGAGTTTAGACCTTGTCCTTTTTGGAAAGCTTAATTCTAATAGAAGCAGACATACCTCGTAACATTTGTGGATTTCAAGGCAAGAGGATAAATAAGACCCACACAGCATAGAAGGGGAAAAGGCGGAAACGGAGAGATTTCCTCTTCATGGGCTCTAAAATCACTGCAGATGGTGACTGCATGAAATCAGAATATTACTACTTCTTAGAAGGAAAGCTATAAGACAGCTATATAGTGTATTTTAAAAAAGACATCACTTTGATGGCAAAGGTCCTAATAGTCAAGGCTATGATCTTTCCAGCAGTCATGTACGGATGTGAGACTTCAACTATAAAGAAGGCAAAATGCCAAATAATCGATGCTTTGGAACTGTGGTGCTGGAGAGGAGTCTTGAGAGATCCCTGGACAGCAATGAGACCTAACCAATCAATCCTAAAGAAAATCAACCCTAAATATTCATTGAAAGGACTGATGCCAAAATTCCAATACTTTACCAACTTTATGCTAAGAGCCAACTCATTGGAAAAGACCCTGATGCTGGAAAAGACTGAAAGCAGGAGAAAAGGGCAACAGAGGAAGAGATGGTTGGATAGCATCACTGAGTCAATGGGCATGAACTTGGGCAAACTCCGGGAGATGGTGAGGGACAGGGAGGCCTTATGTGCTGCAGCGCATGGGATCACAAAGAGTCAGGCATGACTTGTTGACTGAACAACAACAAGCATAAATTAACCTAAAACCTCTTAATCCAATGTATCTATTCTCTTATCTTTTCCATCAATTCAGTTCAATTCAGTTGTTCAGTTGTGTCCAACTCTTTGCGACCCCATGGACTGCAGCACGTCAGGCTTCCTTGTCCATCACCAACTCCTGGAGCTTGCTCAAACTCATGTCCATCGAGTTGGTGATGCCATCCAACCATCTAGTCCTCTGTCATCCCCTTCTCCTGCCTTCAATCTTTCCCAGCATCGGGATCTTTTTCAGTGATCCAGTTCTTCACATCAGGTGCTTCAGCTTCAGCATCAGTCCTTCCAGTGAATATTCAGGACTGATTTCCTTTAGGATTGACTGGTTTGATCTCCTTGCAGAGATCTTTTGATCTTTTCCATAGTTACTCAATATTGAAAAGTTGTTACATCTGCTAATTCATGGTCCCTCCAGAATCATAAATTGAAATACAAAGAGAAGCAAGAAAATGAATGCCTGACCCAGCTGGAAAATAATACTTTGTTATGTAAAATTTCTTACTTTAAGAAGTCCCACTCAAATTCTCTCACATTCTGCCTCATGGGCAGTGATACCACTCACAATCCTTCATATCATTTGGACACAGTTAACTTTTATTTTCAAAATAAAGGCAACAAAGGTGGAAAAGCATTTCCTTGGGGCTTGAACTATGCTCATTTTGAAAGAACATGTTTAGGGGCATCTGTGTATCTGTGCCAGTACTATGTTACCAATCTGAAGAAACTGACATGTCTGCATTCCTTAATGAAGTTCAATTGTGTTTGTGTTTATAATCAGTGGAGCCTTCTAAAATATAGGGCCAAGCCCCACTTATCTGGGAATGAGGGCTATACTAAACAGAAAGATGATTTTTCACTTTTATTTTATAAGCACCATTTCAATAGAAAAAATATGCTGAAGCAATTCTGTTTCATCATTTAAAAAGTGCAACCCATAAATAAAAATAATGAGTCCATAGTGTTTTAAAATAAGATGTAAACTGATATACATGACTTTGTAAGTTAAAATGAATTTAACAGCTTTATCTCTTTCATATGATAAAGACATATTGAAATACATTTCAGAGTTATGTAAGCCACACACAATTTCAATAAACCTATATTTACACAACACAACAAAAGAGTAGACATATTCTCCTTTACCCTACTATGAATTAATTACAGTACATATGATATTAACACTAGTAGACCATTATTTACTAAGCGATATTGAAAACACAAAATTTTAAGAGTATTTTTCAAGAGGTGTTTATAACAAAGAGTAAACCAATTCAGTAATGCACAGTAGGACTAAGCTAGTACCCCTCTAAGGACATGTTTTATTCTAATAAAGAACATCACTTCAAGTAATACACTGGGTTGGCCAAAAAGTTCATTAGGGTTTCTGCATAACACCTTATCGAAAAACTTGAATAAACTTTTTGGCCAACTCAATAGAATACAACTTATGTGTTTTAACCTATAAGTATAAGCTATATGGGAGAGTAGAAAAAGAATATAACAAAAAGTTTGGAGTCATGAGCTATGACTCTAAAAGGGACAGTAAAGCATTTAACACTGAGACTAATCCAGATACTTAATTTCTCATCTTTGGCAGAGGTGCCAAATCGCTTGTCATGTCTGACTCTTTGCGACACTGTGGACTGTCGCCCACGAGTCTCCTCTGTCCATGGGATTCTCCAGGCAAGAATACTGGAATGAGTTGCCATGCCCTCCTCCAGGGGATCTTCCCGACCCAGGGGTGGAACGCACATCTCTTACGTCTCCTGCATTGGCAGGTGGGGTCTTTTCACTTTCTGTGTGTGCTAAGTCACTTCAGTCATGTCCATCTCTTTGCCACCCTTTGGACATGTAGCCCACCAGGTTTCTCTATAGCCCACCAGGCTTCTCTGTCCATGGGATTTTCCAGGCAAGAATACTGGAGTGTGTTGCCATGCCATTCTCCAGGGGATCTTCCCTACCCAGGGATTGAACCTGAGCCACTTGAGTCTCCTGCCTTGGCAGTCTAGTTCTTTACCACTAGAGCCACCAATTGCTCCTCTTTGGCAGGACCACCATGCAAATGCACTTATTATTATATGCAGATATTATTATATTAAATGCTATTATAGTGTTGAATTGTGATGTGAAAGTCACTCAGTCGTGTCCAACTCTTTGCGACCCCATGGACTATGCAGTCTATGGAATTCTCTAGGCCAGAATACTGGAGTGGGTAGCCTTTCCCTTATTGAATTGTGATAGCAAACACTTAATACTTGTTTGTTGAATAAATAAATAAAAATTAAATCAATCTATTTGGATCTCTGCTTCCAGAATTGTAAAATAGGAGGTTTACAGTGCTACTGGATGATCTGCTATGTTTCTATACATTTGATTCAGAATAACAATAAAAATAGGGCTTCATTTTTACTGTACGATTCCATCTAACATTTTAAGGTGGTTTGTATCTCTGTCAATTTTCTAAAACAGCAGGTATCTACACCCTAATGCAATGCTATGGTTAACAGTAACTTGAGTGGGATGTGATAACAGAATCCTAGGTAATTAATCCATATTTCCTTTACTATTTCTCAAATATTTGTAACAGTGCAATGCATTTATACTCCTGATTTAGAATTTCCAGTTGTTCTCCTACTGTTAAGATAAAAAAGTACACAAGATATCTTGGGATTTTCAAAATGCTGTGCTTGTACAAATCATAAGACTCCTTGTCTGCACCTTGTGTTACTTGCATGGAAAGGCATGAGTAAGTTCTCTGAAGTTTTAAAGAATGTCAATATGCATATATTTGAGAGGAAATGAACCATGAATTACGGAACTTCTCAGCTTGTAGTCTTGCCCAGGCTTGGGACTCAAAACCTTTTAAACTCTTTGCTTTCCTGATATAAATGCCACGCGCTTGTTTCATTCATGGCCAAGCGAAGGTTTCCCACAACTTTGCAATAGTTTGCCTTGGCTTCAATCAAGATTGCATGTGTCAGAGTAGAACTTAAAAAAATGTTTATGTAGATATGACGCAAGCCCAGGCACAATTTCTCATTTTCCTTTCAACGTGTTTTTCAAAGACTTCTAACATAGTTCAGTCCAAAAGTCAGAAACATTTTTGACAATAATGTGGAACCTAATATATCAGCTTTAAAATGAATTATGGAGCTATTTTAGCAGCACATAGGTGACCTGAGAACTCCAAAGAAATTTCCTACATATGGACTGTTTAATAGCACAAGACAGCAATACCTATAGTTGTCAGGATAATTGATAATTATTGTTTTTAAGGAAATGTATCCTTGGCACTCAGTTGAAAGATGAAAATTTAGAAGAGCAAGGTTTCAACGATCATTTAAGAAAAAGGAATACTGTAATAAAATATAAAATAGTATTTATACATTAGCAAATGTGAAATGTTTTTAAAGTTTTCACTTTACCTCAAGAGGAAAAGTTTTTTGCTTGCACAATTTTTTAAAGTTTCAATAGGTTATCTCAAATATTTTAATAAATTTACAACATTAGAATAAGTTCAAACTTAATGTCTAGAATTATAGAATGTTGAGAGAAGATCAAGTTGTTTTGATTCCCTTCAATATCTCAAAATTTATTTGGAAAGTCAAGACAAACAAAAATGAAACTATTAAGGGACAAAGCAGAGGCAATAGATAGCTGTTTTTGGTGTCAGAATTTCACTTCAGTAGTTGCAGTTCTCTGAGATCTTGTGATAACTTGTGAAAAGGTAAAATCCATTCTAATACAGTGTTGATGGGTGTCAAAGTGGTGTAATCACTGATTAATAATGTTTTCTGAAAATAGAACTTATTTATAAGCAATATAAAAATGTTTTCCATTATTGAGCAATTCTACCTCAAGATGTGAAACCTAAACAAAAATGTACATTTGTTAACCAAAGATATAAAAGATGTATATTGATACAAGAATATTCACAGTAGGTCTATTGGTAATAGACTCTCCAAACAGGAATGCATATATATATAAAATATAATAATATATTATACACACACACACACACACACACATAATCATATGTGTGTGTATTTTTTGCATGACTCCATATATCTATAGTTCAAAACCAGGCAAAATTAATTTATATTGTTAGCAATCAGAACACAAATTAACTCTGAGGGGATTATGACTGTAAAGAAAAATATGAGGGGGGTCTATAAGGTACTAGTCAGGCAGGCTCTGGGCTACAAAGATATATTCAATTTGTGAAAATTCAATCATTTATAATTTACGCACTCATCTATATATATATATATATATATATATATATATATGCTATACTGCATAATTTGTTTCAAATATATATATTATACTAAAAGAAAAGAAATACAATAAAAAGTCAGTCAGGTAAGTTCAGTCACTCAGTCGTGTCCAACTTTGTGATCCCATGGACAGCAGCACGCCAGGCTTCCCTGTCCATCACCAACTCCCGGCTCTTACTCAAACTCATGTCCATGGTGTCGGTGACACCATCCAACCATCTCAACCTCTGTCGTCCCCTTCTCCTCCTGCCTTCAATCTTTCCCAACATCAGGGTCTTTTCAAATGAGTCAGCTCTTCGCATCAAGTGGCCAAAGTATTGGAGTTTCAGCTTCAACATCAGTCTTTCCAATGATTATTCAGGACTGATTTCCTTTAGGATGGACTGGTTGGATCTCCTTGCAGTCCAAGGGACTCTCAAGAGTCTTCTCCAACACCAGAGTTCAAAAGCATTAATTCTTTGGCGCTCAGCTTTCTTTATAGTCCAACTCTCACATCCATACATGACTACTGGAAAAACCATAGCTTTGACTAGACAGACATTTGTTGGCAAAGTAATGTCTCTGCTTTTTACTATGCTGTCTAGGTTGGTCACAGCTTTTCTTCCAAGGAGAAAAAGTGTTTTAATTTCATGGCTACAGTCACTATGTGCAGTGATTTTGGAGCCCAAAAAAATAAAGTCCCTCGCTGTTTCCACTGTTTCCCCATCTATTTGCCATGAAGTGATGGAACTAGATGCCATGATCTTAGTTTTCTGAATGTTGAGTTTTAAGCCAACATTTTCAGTCTCCTCTTTCACTTTCATCAAGAGGCTCTTTAGTTCTTCTTCACTTTCTGCCATAAGGGTGGTGTCATCTGCGTATCTGAGGTGATTGTTATTTTTCTCGCAATCTTGATTTCAGTTCATGCTTCATCCAGCCCAGCACTGCGCATGACGCATTCTGCATATAAGTTAAATAAGCAGGGTGACAATATACTTGACATACTTCTTTCCCAATTTGGAACCAGTCTGTTGCTCTGTGTCCAGTTCTAAATGTTGCTTCTTGACCTGCATACAGATTTCTCAGCAGGCGGGTCAGGTGGTCTGGTATTACCATCTTTTAAAGAATTTTCTGCAGTTTGTAGTGATCCATGAAGTCAAAGGCTTTGATATAGTCAATAAAGCAGAAGTAGATGTTTTTCTGGAACTCTCTTGCTTTTTCAATGATCCATTGGATGTTGGCAATTTGATCTCTGATTCCTCTGCCTTCTTTAAATAGCTTGAACATCTAGAAGTTCACGATTTACGTACTGTTGAATCCTGGCTTGGAGAATTTTAAGCCTTACTTTGCTAGTGTGTGGGATAAGTGCAGTTGTGCAGTAGTTTGAACATTCTTTGGCATGGTCTTTCTTTGGGATTAGAATGAAAACTGACATTTTCCAGTCCTATGACCACTGCTGAGCTTTACAAATTTGCAATAAAAAGTAAAGACCAATGTAATTGGTAGTAAATGGCAAATATTATTATATTTCTGGAGAAGGTAAGTTGGGTGAAAGTAATATCTACTTCAATATATGCTTCAAAAACATCTTCCTTCAGGGTTTCATTACATGTCCCTCTGTAGTTCTCAGTCATTTCATGACAGGACCTTGTAAATGCCTGTATTCTATGGCCAAGAAGTAGGGGGAATGACCAGAGGAGTGTAACTCACCTTGCCATTACCTTCAACTGCCTTTATAATAGTAACTTATATTTTTCTTCTAGTGAAATATTGTCATCTGGTAACAATCCACCTATGAGTACTGATGAATAAAGTTTTTCTAACCAAAACTTAGATTCACAGTTTATTCTGATATGGTCTGATGAATTTCAAATTGTCTTGCCTTCCTAACAATCAGGGAAAGGCAATAAACTTTCTAAGATAATATCCAGAATGTCACCACTGGATGTTCCTTATTAAATGATAAAGAAATTCAGTTTTAGTGCCTGAACAGAACTTTGACATGTAACTCGGGAGCCCAAAACATTCTTCCAACTCTGTTTATAATTATCTCCAGTATAAACTAATACATATGGGTAGGACAACTGATAAAAATATGTACAAAGGGTATCAATGAAAAAGATGTTGAAATGTTTTTCAGAGAAGACTCTAAAAGAGGAAATTCTAACAATTGACTTTTTAAAAATAGACAGCAAATTTCCAAAATGATATTTCATTCATGTAACAAACATTTATCATGCACCTATTGTGTGTCCATCAAAAAGAATAGTATGAGCAAAACTTCGGTGTGAGAATGAGGATGAGAAAAAGTGAGAGGAGCCGGAAACCTCCCTAAGGTGAGGTGAATTTAGGAAGGCCTCCAAGAAGGACTGGCAAAATAATCTGGGGAGCCCAGTATGAAATGAAAATGTGGGGCACCTTGCTCACAATTACTAAGTTGCAAGATGGTGACAGCAGTGTGTGTAATCACACAGAGGATTCTCTTCCATGCAGGTCACATGTGACTGCACAGATCAAACACCCATGAAGCTAACCCTGCTGCTACAGCTGTGGTTCATCTTAAAACCGATGCAAGTGTTCAAGCGATAGAGTCACTTGTTTAAAGTAGTGCCTTGAAAAATGAATGCACCAAGCATGTGATGATAAAAGAAATCCATTGAGAGGGTAGTTGTGGAGAATGTGAAGAGTAAGTAGATGTACAAGGGATAACTAGGAATCTCAGCTGGAAGGACTGAGATCCTGAAACAGAAAGAAACTGTGAAAGTGGAAAGAGAGGGGCAAATCTGCAGGGATGAAGCATAGATTCAATATAAAGTTGAGAAAACAGACATCTTGAGTTAAACAATATGACTTACCAGAATTGCATGTGTCTGGCTATAAGGATTTAGGAGGGTGAGGTAGGATTTTCCAAAGAAAAGAGAAGGATACAAAACTAGCACTACTTGCTCAAGGCTCACTCAGAAGGGAGGACCTTTTGTCTGGTGTGTGTGTTGGTCGCTCAGTGGTGTCTGACTCTTTGCGACCCCATGGACTGTAGCCCACCAGGCTCCTCTGTCTATGGGGTTCTCCAGGCAAGAGTCCTGGAGTGGCTTGCCTGCCCTTCTCCAGGAGATCTACCCGACCCAGGGATCAAACCCAGGTCTCCCATGTCACGGGCAGATTCTTTACCATTTGAGCCACCCAGGAATCATGGTATAAACCATGTTTGGAGTTCACTGTAAACCAGAGTCAAGGAAAGCAGGACTGAGCAGGGGAACTACAAGACTGAAAAAAGAAAAGAAAGTTTAAAAGTCACCATGAATGGGAGATTGGGAAGGTAACTGTCACTACGGGGATTCAGGGAAATTGTTATATTTTAACAAAATCTTTACTTTTGTCTTACTAGACGGTCTGCTGGATCCAACTTCGCTTTTGAGTTTCTCTTTTGAACAGGATCAATATTACATGGCTCATTCATTCTTCCAAAGAACACAGATAAACCTTATTTAAAAATATATACAGAATAAAAGTTATTGAACAGTTCAGCTCTTTAACAAGATATGAGATCTCAGAGTGAAATCTTTATAGGAAAAGAGGATTCATATTACAATTAAATTGCCTTATAAGAGCTTTTGGTTAGACTTAACAGTTAAAAAGTGAGGCTTCTATAAATGGTGATTGCAAATGAAAGCCTAGAAGTATCTGCATTTCATCTGATTACTTTTAAGGAGCCAATTGGCTGTTTTCCTTTCATTAAGGGAGGCAATATTCCTGAGGAATTAATGACTTTCTTCATCAGTTCTTGGGATGCGCATAAAGTTCCACAAAAACAACTCACCAAATGGTCATTTACACTAGCTCTAGAACAAGTATGCCAGAGACCCATAGAAATCTTGCTCTCCTCCTTGCCAGCTTGCCATGGGTAAACAACAGAGCAGACCCAGTTTAACTCAGCATTAATTTTCAACCAAGGTTTGAAATTAAGACCCTTATTAGAATAATCAGAAAAGGTCCCTCAGATTCCCATGATAAAGCACTGGCCTCAGCACTTCACTGGCTGTTTCAAGAATTTCTTCCAGGCCTGAAAGTAAAGTTTGTAACTACACACACACACACACACACACACACGCAGAATTTCTTCGGCAGGTGCTGGGACTGCAAATCCTACAACCTTGCCGCAGTCTCTCACTCCCCTGACTGGCCCCCTCTCCCCACCCCTCCCCATCTCCCAACACACCAAAAAAACTAAGAGCAAAAGAAGACTGTGTCACACCTGAGTGACTGTTGAATTCCTGTGCTGGAATTTTTAGTATTTTATCAAAAAAGAAAAAAAGTTGGTCATTCTGAAAGGACATAAAATGCAATCCTATTTAGAGCCCTGGTGAAATCAAACACTGTGTGCTCACTGCAAAGTCTGCAACATTTGACAAATTGTAATTCTGTTCTTCGCAAACTTCTAAACACTTCCTGCTAAGTGACAACAAGCTTCAGCAAGTTTCCACAAACCTTCTGCAGCTTCTTCATCTCACTATAAAGAACAGATGCCGTTTAGGGGCTGCTGTGAGCTCTTCTGTTCTCTGTACAATATGTACGCACACAAAAAGGAATTCACGTTCTATGAAAACGTGATAGCCAAGGCCTCCAGAAAGCTTCAGCAGTAACTGCACAGCGCTCCGGCAGCTGGCCTCAATCAAGGGCTCTCTGTCAATCACAGAGAAATGTGGCAGACTTGTGACTTGGTGGCAAAAGTGACAAAATTTACAGTTTGAGAGAATCACATCAATAACAAAATAATTTGTGTTGTTAAAATATACAAAGATGCTCCAAGTTGTTTTCTAACAAGTTTAATTAAAGTGAATGTATATTTTCATATTTAATATTCGAAAAACTGAAAAAGTAGGTAAATAAATATAGTTCTAGTCATTTTCAAATAAGAAATTAGAGCAAAGCAAATATATTTGGCGCTACTTCTCACCATGAGGATTAATGCCAATAAATTCAAGTTAACAAAAAAGAACTAAGCATTCTGGGGAATTCAATAATTTTACTGTGAATTTGATTTGCAAGTTTACCTCTTTTCGTAAACTCAGTCCTCCTAAATATAAATCCACTCACAGAGTACAAAGGTAGATATTTGCCAGCATAAAAATTTATTTTACAACACTTTCAATGGATTTTTACTGTGCAATTTAAATTTTTAATTCTTAAAAACAAAGTTTCTTTCAGACTTTGTATTCTAATCACTACAACAACAAAAAAATTGTTCATAGTCTAAAACTGTGCTTCCCAGACATTAATGTTCTTAAGATCTTGATCTTAAGATGCATCTGTGATACTCATCAAAAATAACAATTACTAGACCTTCCACCAGAAAATCAAAGTAGCAAATCTGTATTGGGGGGTCCCCTGGCAAAAATCAGAATCAGACAGTGCTCTTAAAAAAAGTTTGGAAAGTTTCTAAGACACTTTGTACACAATTCAGATATGCGACCCCATCAACTATATAGTCCATGGAATTTTCCAGGCCAGAATACTGGAGTGAGTAGCCTTTCCCTTCTCCAGGGAATCTTCCCAACCCAGGGATCAAACCCAGGTCTCCCACATTGCAGGCAGATTCTTTACCAGCTAAGCCACAAGGGAAGCCCAAGAATACTGGAGTGGGTAGCCTGTCACTTCTCCAGAGGATCTTCCTGACCCAGGAATTGAACCGGGGTCACCTGCATTACAGGCAGATTCTTTACCAACTGAGCTATCAAGGAAGCCCCTACACAATTCTAATAATTTTTAACACTTTAACTTAAGGAAAACTGCTGCTGCTGCTAAATCACTTCAGTCGTGTCCAACTCTGTGCGACCCCATAGACGGCAGCCCACCAGGCTCCCCCGTCCCTGGGATTCTCCAGGCAAGAACACTGGAGTGGGTTGCCATTTCCTTCTCCAGTGCATGAAAGGGAAAAGTGAAAGTGAAGTCACTCAGTTGTGTCTGACTCTTAGCGAACCCATGGACCGCAGCCTACCAGGCTCCTCCGTCCATGGGATTTTCCAGGCAAGAGTACTAGAGTGGGGTGCCATTGCCTTGTCCGAAAGAAAAACTAAGAGAAAACAAATATCATACTATATATGTGTGTATATATATATATATATATATATATATATATATACACACATATATATACACACACACACACATATATATATGTCACATCTTGTACCAAAATTACTATAATAATTTATAAATATACTAATATAGTTTTGTAAAAAATTAAATGATTTTATCCTGTATATCAGGAGTCCCTAACCCCCAGGCCACAGATCAGTACCGGTTCATGGCCTGTTAGGAATGAACTCGGCCACACAGCAGGAAGTAAGCGGCAGGTGAAACTAAAATTATCACCCCTCACCCTGTTCCCCACCCAGCCCCAGAGTGTGGAAAAATTATCTTCCACAAAACTGATCCCTGGTGCCAAAAAGTTAGGGACCACCACTATATATAAATATATAATCTAATTTTATCACAGAGACTATGATTTGGGGTGGACTAGCAAGGAGTTGGACATGACTGAGCGACCGTAACTTTCACTTTTTCAGACAATATTACAAATGGTTTTCCCAGGAAACAGATTATATGTGGATATTTGCAAGGAAAAATTTTTCTTGCACTGTTCCTTGTAGTACTTTTGCCTACAAAGATTTTCATAATTGGTATCTTCCAATTTTCAGTTTTGGTTATAGTTGGTATTATTTGAGTTCCAAAACTTTGATAAGTATTTTGACCTATCAATTCCATGTGTTATTTTTGCTATTTTAATGAATCCAGTTAACAAATATTAAATGAGAGGCAGAAGAGTAAAGAGTTTTATCACTTATTTACTCTGTGATCCTTGGCAAGTTTCTTAATGTTTCTGAAGTTCATCCTTCTCATCTATTAAACAGAGTTGATAGTAGTGTTTGACTAGTAGGGTTTTTATGAGGACTAAGTAAATTAAAATATTTAAAGCACTCACAACAGGGTCTGGCACATGATAACTAACTTGCCCAATATTAATTATTAATGGTATAAGCAAGATACTGTGACTTTTCCTAAAACATGGTCTCTAAAGTGATCATATAATTTATCATCCAAAGTAGCAAACTTCTAATAACCATGGCACAATTAACAGCTTCATGGAGACAAAGATGAAAATCTGGACAGTTCTAGGAAACAAGGATATATAATCACCCTCCTTGACACTGAAATCTCATTAAGTATATGGTTCAATTATTCAAAAAAAAATAAAACAGACCAAAAGGAATGGTTAGGATGAATTTATAGAATTTTATAGCTGGAGGAGATTTTAGAATTATATAGTCTCATTTTGCTATTTTACAGAGAGGAAATTTGAGGTTCAAAAAAAAGCTATAAGGATTTAAACAGATTCGTAATGAGAAATCAATTTCTAAACATGGAAGATGAACGGACCTGAATGTCTTGATGTGGTAACTCTTTTTGTTACTAATGATCTTCAAAAGATCATTAAGAACAACATTTTTTTTCTCTTCCCTTGCTTTTCATCAGAAAGAGTTAAAATCTAAGCAGTTATTTAACTTCCCAGCCAAGTAAGCTGAATTTTAATATTTGGTGTCAATCCTGGAAAGGATTTGGTTAATGGCAAGAAAATATAAGGAGACGGTACGATTCAAGGCGGGGTACACACCTAGGATTCAATCAGAACCCCTTGATGGGGCAGGGGGAGCTGGGTATATTTTTAAATGTCCTCTTGTGACTATGCTGTGTACACTGATGATCAACTAGAAGAGATTCTTTTCCTTTGTAAGGCAATTGTATTCTAATTTTCTTTTAGAACTATTATGCCTCCCTATCCCTAGCTCCCTGCTGAGGTTAAAGTTGATTCTTCCTTTAGATTGCAGAAATAGAGCTTCTGGCCTAAGATAATCCAACCCCAGGCAGAAAACTGGTTGTCTCCAGAGGATGCTGCAGGGTGGAGAGAGAACTCAAGTGAGGCCAATCAAAGCCCAAGAAGTTCAATGCTAGGAGTTGGATTTTTGGCTACTTGGAGCATTTCTTTTACTGGACAAGGACACTGTGCAGGAAGTAAAGCCCAGAGACAGGACCAAGTGACATGGTGTGAACCCTGATTTAAGTTACATTTAATACCAGAAAGCTAAAGAGCCAATAAACACTATTCTGTTTAAGCGAGTAAGAGCCAGATTTCCTATCACTTATTAAAAAGAGAGAGAGAGAGAAAGAGAAGCAAAAAGCAAAGGAGAGAAGGAAGGATATACCCCTTTGAATGCAGAGTTCCAAAGAATACCAAGGAGAGATAAGAAAGCCTTCCTTGGTGATCACTGAAAAGAAATAGAAGAAAACAATAGAATGGGAAAGACTAGAGATCTCTTCAAGAAAATTAGAGATATCAAGGGAACATATCATGCAAAGATGGGCTCAATAAAGGACAGAAATGGTATGGACCTAACAGAAGCAGAAGATATTAAGAAGAGGTGGCAAGAATACACAGACGAACTATACAAAAAAGATTTTCATGACCCAGATAATCATGATGGTGTGATCACTCACATAGAGCCAGACATCCTGGAGTCTGAAGTCAAGTGGGCCTTAGGAAGCATCACTACAAACAAAGCTAGTGGAAGTGATGGAATTCCAGCTTAGCTATTTCAAATCCTAAAAGGTGATGCTGTGAAAGTGCTATACTCAATATGCCACAAATTGGGAAAACTCAGCAGTGGCCACAGGACTGGAAAAGGTCAGTTTTCATTCCAATCCCAAAGAAAGGCAATGCCAAAGAATGCTCAAACTACCAGACCATTGCACTCATCTCACATGCTAGTAAAGTAATGCTCAAGATTCTCCAAGCCAGGCTTCTACAATACGTGAACCGTGAACTTCCAGATGTTCAAGCTGGCTTTAGAAAAAGCAGAGGAACCAGAGATTGAATTGACAACATCTTTTGGATCATCGAAAAAGCAAGAGAGTTCCAGAAAAGCATCTATTTCTGCTTTATTGACTGTGCCAAAGCCTTTGACTGTGTGGATCACAATAAACTGTGGAAATTCTGAAAGAGATGGGAATACCAGACCAACAGATCTGCCTCTTGAGAAACCTGTATGCAGGTCAGGAAGCAACAGTTAGAACTGGACATGGAACAATAGACTGGTTCCAAATAGGAAAAGGAGTACGCCAAGGCTGTATATTGTCACCCTGCTTATTTAAGTTGTTTGCAGAGTACATCATGAGAAATGCTGGGCTGGATGAAGCACGAGCTGGAATCAAGATTGCCAGGAGAAATATCAATAACCTCAGATATGCAGATGACACCACCCTTATGGCAGAAAGATAAGAAGAACTAAAGAACATCTTGATGAAAGTGAAAGAGGAGAGTGAAAAAGTTGGCTTAAAGCTCAACATTCAGAAAACTAAGATCATGGCATCCGGTTCCATCACTTCATGGCAAATAGATGGGAAACAGTGGAAACAGTTTCAGAATTTATTTTAGGGGGCTCCAAAATCACTGCAGATGGTGATTGCAGCCATGAAATTAAAAGATGCTTACTCCTTGGAAGGAAAGTTATGTCCAACCTAGATAGCATATTAAAAAGCAGAGACATTACTTTGCCAACAAAGGTCCATCTAGTCAAGGCTATGGTTTTTCCAGCAGTCATGTGTGGATGTGAGAGTTGGACTATAAAGAAAGCTGAGCACCAAAGAATTGCTGCTTTTGAACTGTGGTGTTGGAGAAGACTCTTGAGAGTCCCTTGGACTGCAAGGAGATCCAACCAGTCCATCCTAAAGGAGATCTGTCCTGAATATTCATTGGAAGGACTGATGTTGAAGGTGAAACTCCAATACTTTGGCCACCTGATGTGAAGAGCTGACTCATTTGGAAACCCTGATGCTGGGAAAGATTGAAGGCAGGAAGAGAAGGGAATGACAGAGGTTGAGATGGTTGGATGGCATGACTGACTCAATGGACATGAGTTTGAGCAAGTTCCGGCAGTTGGTGATGGACAGGGAGCCCTGGCATGCTGCAGTCCATGGGGTCGTAAAGAGTTGGACACGACTGAGCGACTGAACTGAACTGAGCTGAACTGATAACTTATCTGTAAATGTACCTGTGTCACCTCACTAAACACTGAAGGTCAGGTTCTTGTCTGTAATGT
This sequence comes from Odocoileus virginianus, assembly GCF_023699985.2. Classification (NCBI taxonomy): domain Eukaryota; kingdom Metazoa; phylum Chordata; class Mammalia; order Artiodactyla; family Cervidae; genus Odocoileus; species Odocoileus virginianus. The sequence goes on from NC_069676.1 coordinate 83,949,535, forward strand.
GGGTGCATGAGAGCAGGAACAGGTCTGAGTCTACAGACAGAACTCACCAGTTGATGGGGAAGAAGGAGGTAAATGAAATGGGACTGATATATGATTAAAGCGATGGTTTTCAGCTTGGCTGCACATTGTTGTACTTATCTGCTAGTCTTTTAAAATATACCCAGGCCCTCCCCTAAAACATTTGAATTAACTGATCTGATGTGGAGCCCACAACTCAGATGATTCTAGTATGAGGCCAAGACTGAGAACCATGGCCTAGAGTCCCAAATAAATTCTGAGAATTTCTTCCTTCCTTCCAAATCATGTAGAGGTCTCCAGCACAATGGGAAAGAGCCTGGGCTTTGGCCTCATTTGGGCCCATGTTTGAATCTTGCTTGCCTCTCACTGGAAAGTGTGCATAAGTCTCAAGCTCTTGAAACAGGAAGTTGGGGATGAGCTTCAGGGCTGGCCTCTTCAAGATGGGCCACGTTGGCAAGAAAATAATGGTGAGTTGAAAACTGTCAAGGCCAAAAAAGACTCAGGAAGAAACTTTGACCTTCCTTCTAAGTGCCTAAAAGAATTTACATAGAGGACCTGTTTCAGGAAGGGAGCTAAGGGCACAGACAACAATATAATATGGACTAGGTGTAATAGGCAGGGAAGAACCTAAGCAACCATCTCATCCTGTTTCCCTTTTTCAGATGGTTGGGTGGCATCACCTATTCAATGGACATTAACTTGGGCAAACTCTGGGAGATTGTGAAGCCAAGGAGACCTGGTATGCTGTAGTCCATGGGGTCACAAATAGTCAGACATGACTTAGCAACTGAATAACAACAAACCTAAGCAATGTCTACTTGCTCTAATTCCTCTGTGTCCCATTGTTCCTGATGGCCCAGCAAACATTTGCTTACCAAACATTTGCTCTTTTCCAGTTTCCTGTGAATTGTCTTTCTCTTCCTTTGAAGTCCCATTTAAATCTTAGTTTGCTGTCATGTTTTTCTTAAATCATGAATACAAGGAAATCACAACCTTTCCCATTATAGAAAAAAAAAGTTAAAGTTAAATCAATTTGTGGGAGGTTCCACATAAGTATCTGAGAAGGCAATGGCACCCCACTCCAGTACTCTTGCCTGGAAAACCCCGTGGATGGAGGAGCCTGGTGGGCTGCAATCCACGGGGTCACTAAGAGTCGGACATGACTGAGAGACCTCATTTTCACTTTTCACTTTCATGCATTGGAGAAGGAAATGGCAACCCACTCCAGTGTTCTTGCCTGGAGAATCCCAGGGATGGGGGGAGCCTGGTGGGCTGCCGTCTATGGGGTCGCACAGAGTTGGACACGACTGAAGTGACTTAGCAGCAGCAGCAATCACATAAGTATGGGACACACACACATTTTAAAATTGTTTTCCATTGGTGAACTCATAGTTCTTAGATAATTAACAGCAACCATAGATCGCCAGTGACCAAAGGTACAAAACAGCAACATTATCAAAGAAATCTAATACATGAAAAGTCAAACTGATCTTTTTAAAAAAAGCAGGGTCAGGCTGGAGGATATAAAATACATAACAAGAACAATACTTGCAAATGAATAAGAAAAATCCCAGGGCGCCTTCTCAACTCAGTTCTGGTAATATAGCCAATTGAAAATGTAAAACTTAGGCACATTCAGACAATGACACCTTATCCTACCTCCATAGTTGTGGATACCAGGGATAGCTGAACAAATTGACTTCTTTATGAGCAACAGAATACATACATGCACACACAGGAATAAATAAAAATAAATAATGAAGGTCAACTCTAAATAAAAATATTAGTTGATGACATTTTCCTATAATGCCATACTCCTTAAGATTGAAAAATTGAGTTGCAGTACTTCTATGTACTTGAGGGATATTTTTGAAGAGTTTGCCTAAAGTAGGAGCAGACCTGTCACTATTCGCCTTGTTAGAGCAGCTGATGACCTACATAATTAGCAAAAGGACCATGTAAGTAAATATCCAGCTTAGGAAATAAAAGTAGAAACTTGAAAAAGGAATTTAAAAAAATAGCAGGCAAATAATTATTCATCAAATACTCTTTGATTCTCCAATGTGAAATAAGACCAGGCATTAAACAACAAAGACATAATAATGACAGGTGAGTTTTCTGAGATGTAGGCAGAAGGCAAGTTTGCTCACCAGAAGTAGTGTCAGAGCCAGGATAAAGGTTAGTGACTTCTCCAGCTGTATTCACAGGAACTGTGGATGTGTCAGCCAGGGCTACGTACTCTTTGCACTCAACCTCAAGTCTCAGTTTTGAAATGTGTGAAAATTACCAAATTAGACAGCGTCATGTGAGACTATGAACATTTTCCTTCTTGTTTTTAATTATTAGAAATTGTAACTGACCTGTGTAAGTGATGTCTGTTGTATTGCTTAAATAGTTGAGCTCTGAAGCTAACTCCTTTCATTATTAATGAAGAAATGGGTGTTTGCTTCAGTAACTCAAGTGTGACAGAAATGTCAGCTATGAAAAACATAACATTTTTATCCCTGAAACAAAGAATAGCTTTTCTGCTGTGTATTTTTTTCCCAAGTAAGCACCATATGATCCACAACCATATGATCTACAAATCTGGTTTAGCTCACTCTTCTGAAAATCTCGGGGATTAGAAATATTCTTTTTCTTTTTTAATTACTTTGCTCATTTCCAATGTAAGTTTCTATCTTTTTAATAATCAATTTGCATTCAAGTTCTGAATACTTTCATGGCAACAAGCCAAGAATAAAGAAAGTATTGTTGGTTAAAAAGGACTTTAAGTCTAGGGGAGTATGATTTGTTTATGTCTATTCTCTCTGATTTGTACTGCAAGAGGGGTTTTTCTTAATTTTTTTTTCCAGGAGTTGGCTTATCTTTCTTCCTTCCTGTAAACTTTAGGTAAGACAGCTGGAGATCTTAGGATTCTGCATTTTCTACATCAGCAAAACTCAGAGTCTGCTATGAAAGGGGTGTGATTCTGTTTAATCAAAGTGTTATATAATGCTGCAAATTCTCTAAGGTGTAATGATATTTAGAGGCAACAGTAAAAGCATTACAATTCCACCAAGTGTTATACAGAGAAACATGCACAAGGAAGGCTGAACTTTCTCAAACAGCTAATGGAAACATAATGATTTTTTTTTTTTTCTCTACAACATTTTCAGCAAACAAAAATAGCTAGTTGAGATTTTGGTCACAAACTTGAGATGCTGTTATAATATACCTATTAAACTGACAAATAAATCCTGCATACTATGAATGCATTTTCAGTACTTTCATAGAATATATATTAAGTACAAATGAAAAATATTTGGATAGAAGAGTGTGCAGTATGTATTTTTAGCTCTTCTTTGAATGAAAAATATATTGACATATTTAGCAACTTGGCTAAATTCCTTGCATTATTTTTCTATCAAAATATACATAAGGAACAATTTCATTCTGACATTAGTAATAGTAGTAGTAATAGCAATAGTAATATTATTTAGGTAGTGTCATGTTAACTTAAGGTAGTAAATGTTAAAAATAAACATTTCTCATATCTTTTTTTTACTGTATGCTATCATTTATATGTGGGATCTAAAAAACACAACAAAACAGTGACTATAATGACAAAGAAGCAGACTCACAGGTATATAGAACAAACTAGTGGCTACTGGTGGAGAGAGGTGAGACAGGGGGGCAATTAAGAAATACAAACTGTTATGCATAAAATAAACTACAAGGATACACCATGGGAATAACAGAGAATACAGCAATTATTTTATAATGATGATTAATGAAGTATAACTTTAAAAATTATTAATCACTACATTGTACACTTTTAACTTACATAATATTATACACTTATACTTTGATTTTAAAAAGTGCTTTATAAAACAGATTATAACTCAGAAACCTGTTATACAGATATGAAAGTCTTATCACAGTGAAAATTTATTGAAGAAAGTAGCATTTTATAAAGTTCTGACTTTATAAACTTTCACTAAAAGCCCTAAAATTAACTTATTAAACCATAGTAATTAAGACAGTGTGGTATTGACATAGGGACAGATATTTAAACCACTGGGAGAGATTAAAGGGTCTATAAGTAACTCACAAAAATTGCACATAATTCATGAGAAAGATGGCACTACAGAGCAGTGGGGAAGGAACAATAATATCAATAAATAATACTGATTCAATTGCATATATATAGAAGGAAAAAGTAATTCTTCATCTCTACCTCATTCTATTAACAAAATCACTTCCATATCATGGCCCTAAATGAGAAAGGCAAGACAGAATAAGGAATCTAGAAAATAAGATAATATCTTCATTGCTTTGAATAGGCAGAGATTTCTTTAAAGGGACTCAAAAGGCCTTAATTGTAAAAAGAAGATATAGAGAAGTGAACCACATTAAAATAAAGATTTGTGGAAGACAGGATCAAGATGGTGGAGTAGGAAAATTCTAAGTTCACCTTTTCCCATGAACACACCAAACTTATAAGTACTTGTAGAACGATTCTCTCTGAGAACAAACTGAAGAATAGCATAACTCTTCTAGAATGAAGAATATAAAGAAGAAAAAAAAAATAAAACACTCTGAGATGGGTAGCAGGGGGAGAGAAGAAATCTAGTCGGGACTCACATGCCCTGCAGGTGACCCAGAGAGGAGGGGGACATCATGAGCTTGGGAAACCTTTCTAAAGAAAAAGAGCTGTTTAAGCACCACATTGGGAACCCCAGTCCTGAGATCCAGCATCAGGAAGACGAGCCCCCTTGGCTGGCTTTGGAAACCACTGTGGCTTACAACTCCCACATAAGGATGTGATTTTAAGGCTAGGTAAGTAACTTATTACACCTAATGTCATAAAGACAAACAGAGAAAGTCAAACAAAACAATAAGACAGAAAAATATGCTTCAAACAAAAGATCATGATAAAAATTTATGAAAAAAAAAAAACCCTAATGAAATAGACAATTTATCTGATAAGGAGTTGAAAGCAATGGTTGTAAAAATACTCACCAAACTCAGGAAAAGAATAAAGGAACGTGAAAAGAACTTTGTAGAAACATGGATGGACCTACAGTCTGTCATACCGAGTGAAGTAAGTTCAGAAAGAAAAAATATATATATCGTATAGTACAGATATATGTGGAATCTAGGAAAAATGGTATAGATAAGCTTATTTCCAAGGCAGAAATTGAGACATAGACATAGAGAACAGACATTTGGACACAGTGGGGAGAGGAAGGAGGGATGAATTGGGAGACTGGGAGTGACATATATACACTACCATGTGGAAAATATAGCACCGAAAGCTGAGTCTGGTGCTCTGGGGTGGGATGCGGGTGAGCTGGAAGGGAGGTTCAAAAGGGACAGGATATATGTAAGCACATGACTGATTCACTTATTGTACAGCAGAAACCAACACAACATTACAAAGCAATTATATTCCAATAAAAAAGAGCCAATCAGAGCTGAAGACTACAATAACTGAAATAAAAAGACACTAGGGAGGAATCATGAAAGCTATCAAATTAAAAGACGCTTACTCCTTGGAAGAAAAGTTATGACCAACCTAGACAGTGTATTAAAAAGCAGAGACCTTACTTTGCCAACAAAGGTCTGTCTAGTCAAGGCTATGGTTTTTCCAGTAGTCATGTACGGATGTGAGAGTTGGACTATAAAGAAAGCTGAGTACCAAAGAATTGATGCTTTTGAACTGGGGTTGGAGAAGACTCTGGAGAGTCCCTTGGACTGCAAGGAGATCCAATCAGTCCATCCTAAAGAAAATCTGTCCTGAATATTCATTGGAAGGACTGATGTTGAAGGTGAAACTCCAATACTTTGGCCACCTGATGTGAAGAACTGATTCATTGGAAAAGACCCTGATGCTGGGAAAGATTGAAGGCAGGAGGAGAATGGGATGACAGGATGAGATGGTTGGATGGCGTCACCTACTCAATGGAAATGAGTTTGAGTAAGCTCTGGGAGTTGGTGATGGACAGGGAGGCCTGGCATGCTGCAGCCCATGGGGTTGCAAAGAGTCAGACATGACTGAGCGACTGAACTGAGGAAGGAATCAACAGCAGACTAGGTGATACAAAATACATAAGCAACCTGGAAAGCAGAATAGTGGAAATCACCCAAATAAAACAGGAATAAGAAATATCTTTGTTTTAATGAGGACAGTTTAAGGGATCTCTAAGACAACATCACATAAACTAACATGCACATTATGGTGGCCCCACCTAGGAGGAGAAAAGAGAACAGGGCAGAAAGCATATTTGATAAAGTGATCTCCAAAAGCTTTCCTAACCCAAAGATGGAAACACATAACCAAGTTCAGAAAGTACAGAGATGAATGCAAACAAAGCTATAGTGAGCTATATCACAATTAAAATTGCAAAAGTTGAAGATAAAGAGAGAATTTTAGAAAGTAGAAAAATAAAGAGTTACAAACAAGGGAACTTCCATAAAGCCATCAGCTGATTTTTCAGCAAAAATTTTGCAGACCAGAAGGGTATGACTTGATATATTTAAAGTAATGAAAGGGAAAAAACTACAACCATGAATAATCTACCTGGCAAGGTCATCATTCAAAATTGATAGAGAGATAAATAATTTCCCAGACAAGCAAAATCAAAGACTTCATCACCATTAAACTGGGTTTACCAAAAAAAAAAGTTAAAGGGTCTTCTTTAAATGAAAAAGAAGAGGTCATATAACAAAAAATAGTAAAGGCAATGTATAGTAAAGGCAAATATATAAAATAATAGTAAAGGCAAATATAAAAAATAGTAAAGGCAAATATATAGAAAAGGCAATGGAACAACAATTTTAAAAAGGTAGTACAAAGATTAAAAGATAAAACTCACAAAGCCTTCTATAACTATAACAAAAGAGTTAAGAGATACACACAAAAATGTAAAATATGACATCAGAAACATAAAATATGTGACAGTAGAAAAAAGCTAAAGCTATTGGAATGCGTTTGAACATAAATGACTGTTAGCTTAAAATAGATAGAGAGAAAGAGATACATATGAATGTCATAGTAAGCACAAACCATAAACCTACATTAGATACTCAGAAAACAAAGATACAGGAACCCAAAAACAACACTAAAGAAAATAATCAAGCCACAAAGAAAAGACTAAATGAAGAGAGAAGAACTACCAAAAGAACCAGGAAACAAATAATGAAGTGGTAAAAATATATAGCTATAAATAATTTAAGTGCAAATGGGTCAAATGCTCTAGTCAAAAGACATACAGTGGCTGGATAAAAAAATCAAGACCCGTCTATGCTGCATATAAGAGACTCACTTCAAAGCTAAATAAACACACACAGACTGAAGTAAAGAAATAGAAAAAGAGACTCCACACAAAATGGTAACAAAAAGAAAGTTAGAGTAGCAATACTAGTATCAAACAAAATGAACTGTAAAACAAAATCTACAGCAAAAGTCCAAGAAGGCATATATAATGATAAAGGAGTCAATCCAAGAAGAAAATAAAACGTTCATAACACTCATATATACAACTAACAGAGGAGCATCTAAATATATAAAGCAAACATTAAAAGACATAAAGGGAGATACTACCAGTAATACAATAATAGTAGGGGATTTTAATATCCCAGTTACATCAGTGGATAGATAACTCACACAGAAAGTCCATACAAAAATACTGGCCTCGAAGGAAATTATTTGATATCTACATAACATTCTATCCCAAAACAGCAGAATACACATTCTTCTCAAGTACACATGAAACATACTCAAGGACAGATTACATGGTAGGCCACAAAACAAATCTCAATAAATTTAAGAAATCTGAAATTATATCAAGCATCTTTTCAGACAAAAACTGTATGAAATTTGAAATCAAGTTCTGTAGAAAACTGGAAAAACAAAGCATGTGGGAAATAGACAGCATTCTACTTTAAAAGAACGATGAGTCAACAAAGAAATCAAAGAGGAAATTAAAAATATCTTGAGTTGTGAAATTATAGACACAAATTCCCAAAATCTATGAGACAGAACAAAAGCAATTCTAAGAGGAAAATGTACAGCAATACAGGCCTACCTCAAGAAACAAGAAAGCATTCAAATAAACAACCAAACTTTCCTTCTAAAAGAGTTAGAAAAAGAAGAGCAAGGCCCAAAGTTAGTAGGAAAAAGGAAACAATAAAGACAAAGACAGAAATAAATGAAATAGAGACCCAAGGAAAGTAAACATCAATGAAACTAAAAAGTGGTTTATTGAAGAGATAAACAAAATTGATAAACCTTTAGCCAGACTCATCAAGAATATATTTGCAAACAATATGTCTGATAAGAGCTTACAATCTAAAACACAAGAACTCACATAACTAAATATATTTTTAAATGGGCACAGGAATTGAATAGGCTTTTTTCCAAAGAACACTTACAGATGGCCAACACACATATGAAAACATGCTCAACGTTACTAATCATCAGGAAAATGCAAATCAAAGCCACAATGAACAATCAAGTCACACATCTCAGAATGGTTATCATCAAAAAGTCAAGATATAACAAGTGTTAGCAAGGATACAGGGAAAAGAGAATACTAGTACAATGTTGGTGGGAACATATATTGATATAACACTATGGAAAACAGTACAGAAACTCCTCAAGATATTAAAAATTGAACATATTTTCTGTCAATTCCACTCTTTGGTATTTATCTGAAGAAAAGAAAAACACTAATTCAAAAAGATATGTGCACTCACAAGAGCATTATTTTTCAAAGCCAAGATATGAAAGCATTAGAAGCAAACATTAACAGATGAATGAATAAAAACGATGTGGCATATATTTACAATGGAATATCATTCAACCACAGAAAGAATGAATTCTAGCTGTTTTCAACAACATATATGGACCTGGAGGGCATTATGCTTAGTAAAATAAGAGAAAGACAAATACTGTATGTTTTCACCTATATGTGGAATCTGAAAAGCAAAACAAACAAATAAAACAGAAATTGACTCACCCATACAGAGAAAAAACTAGTGGTTACTAGAGGGGGGACCAGTCCTGGCAGGTATAAAATGGGCTTCCCAGGTGGGCTAGTGATAAAGAATTCACCTGCCAATGCAGGAGATGCAAGAGAAGTGGGTTAGATCCCTAGGTTGGGAAAATCTCCTAGAGAAGGAAATGGCAACCTCCAGAGGAACCTAGTGGGTTACAGTTCATGGGCTTGCAAAGAGTTGGACATGACTTAGCAATTGAATGACAACAAGGTTGTAAAACAGGTGAAGGGGATTAAGAGGTATGAACTACCAATTTTAAAATAAATAAGTGACAGAAATGTAATAATAGCCACAACACAAGGATACGGTCGATATTTATAATAATGTTGTACAGTGTGTAATCTATAAAAATGTGGAGTTATTGAGTTGTATGCCCCAAACTAATGGAATATTGTAAGTTATTATAATTAATTTTAAAATCCAGATACACTACTGAGAACGAAAACACAAACCACAGAACAGATGAAAATACATTGATAATACATACAAGTGAGAAAGGATTTGAATATAAAATAAATAATACTGTATAAATTGATACAAACAGCTCAATTTATAAATTGGAAGTATATACTTCACAAGAGAGGATATCCAAAAAAGAAAGGGTGATCATTATCATCAGTCACGGAGGAAATGCAAATTTAAACCACAATGGAATGCCGTTACATGCCCTGAGAAAGCTAAAGTTAAAAGGATTGACAATTGCTATTGTTAGTAAGGATGTGGAGCAACTGGAACTCTTATATATTCCTCTTGGAAGTGTAAGTTGGTTCAACCATTCTGGAGAACTATTTAGTAGTTTTTATTAAACTAAACACACACACACACTATGACATACTAATTCCTCTCCTATGTATATTCTAATTCTGAATGCTTATCTGGTACACTGAAAGACAAGCTTAAGTATGTTTTGAGCAGCATTATTAACAACAGCCAAAAGTGAAAACAACTGAAATGCTCATCAACAGTAAAACAGACAAATAAATTAGAATATTCATAAATGGAAACATAGAGCAAAGGAAAAAGTAAACAAGTTCTATACACTACAGCAATGATGAATTTCATAAATATCATTCAAAAGTTGCCAGACATAGAAGATTTTAAAAAATCTATGATATTTGAAATCAGATAATAACCTCTGAGAGAAGGGAGGAGGGAGATAGAGGGACTGCTATGTGTTACCAGGAGATGCTGATAATATCTTCTTTCTTAGCCTGTCTGGTGTGGTTCCATGGGTGTGTCCCCATAGGAATTAGTGAAATTTTATCATTGTGTATAATTTCTGCATTTTTCTGTAAGTTATATGTCAATAAAAAGTTCACTAAATACAAAAATGCAAATAAGATATAAGTGAATTACCTTAAAGCTGGAATATAAAATAAATTATGCCTAGCATAATTCAACTTCCTTTCAAAAAATTGGGAATTTATAAAGTAGCAAAACAACATGCAGTGAGAATATTAACAGAATTATTGGTACTTGTATCCTTCTATAAGAACTGATTCATGGGATCACCAGAGTAATATGATACAAATCTGCTTATGAATTTTATTAGCCCTATTGACCTCATAAAGCATGCTGGTATTGCTGGTAGGAATATCTTGATACCTTACTCAGGAATAAGGTTTCACATAAATTTGTATAATCTAATTCAACTTTATATACTATTGAAAATCTTTATTTTAAATCATCCTTAGTTCCCATCACTATCAGAACTCTCATCCATAAAAGTTGTGAGCAATGTTATCAAGGAATAAGTATTCCTTTTCCTCAGGATTTCTTCCATTGTTATCCTTGGGTCTTGATATAGTCTCATATGCCTCTATGGCAATCCACTCCAGTTTTCCTGCCTAGAGAATCCCATGGACAGAGGAGTCTGGTGGGCTACAGTCCATGGGGTCGCAAAGAGTCAGATAACAACTGAAGCAACTTAGCATACATGCATATGTCTCCCTAGTAAACTACCACCTGAAATCCTCCGAAACTAAATGAGATTTTTGCAATATTAAATAAGACTGCATTAATCAATCAAGGAAGAGTTCACCCTGTAATCTTTCCTGGAGAATATGAGAAAGTAAAAAAAATTCTAATTCTATTTAAGGATTTTCTAATTATAAAATGTTCTAAGACAAACAAATAAATGATACTGATAATACTCCCTCAATATGGCACAACAATTCTCTCTCACCAAGCATGGTAAATATCATTCAATGACAGGACCCTTTTTTTTTTCTTGCAAAGTCTAAATATAACCTAAGAATCCACCTGCAGTGTGGGAGACCTGGATTCGATCCCTGGGTTGGGAGATCCATGGAGAAGGGAATGGCTACCCACTCCAATATTCTGGCCTGGAGAATTCCATGGACAGAGAAGCCCCATGTGCTACAGTCTATGGGGTCGCAAGGGTCAGACATCCTGAACGACTTTCACTTTCAGGCAGCCTATAGCAATTGTTGGCATGATCCATAGAAAAAATTAGATTTACTAAGTAGAATTGTTGTTTAGTCACTAAGTCATGTCCAACATTTTTGTGACCCCCAAGGATGGTAGCCTGCCAGATCCTCTGTCCATGGGATTTTCCAGGCAAGAATATTTGAGTGGGTTGCCATTTCCAACTTCAGGGGATCCTCCCAGCTCAGATACAGAAAGAGCCCTTGTTTCCTGCATTGGCAGGCAGTCTTAACCACTTAGCCACCAGGGAAGCCAGCCCTTCTTTTAAAAAATGGGTTGTTATGGGAAAGAATTAACAATACTTTAAAATGTCACTTCCAACAAATCCAAGAGAAAGATCAACGCAGACCAAACAGCCCATCTCTCTTCCATTTGAGAATCTCTGTCTTAAAGCATACACAAAAATGTATTCTAGTTTCTCTTGTTCATATTACTGCTACTTTAGTATTCTATTTGCTTGGGGTTTCGATATCCATAACCTAGTAAAGCTGACTTTAATAATTTAGAAAAGTCAATGATTTTGTGCAACCAAAATTTTCTGGTCTGCATAATGCAAAGTATATGTTTATTGTTTGGGTTTTTATTTGGCTATATTACCACTTTAAAATAAGCATTTCAAGTTTAAAAAACCTTGAAGAGATTTTGTCACAAATGATGAAAGCTGGATATATGCCCCCAAATAATTTTCCCGTTCACTGTGGTGACATGCAATGTTCATGGCACCTGATGCAGAGTCAGAATCTAATCTATATTTCTGGATGAATAAATGGGGAAAGAAATTGTTAAGAATGTATCCAGTTACAGTATTCACAATTCTCTGTGAAATAAGCTATATCCATTGGGCAGGTACTTCCTCACAAAAATTTAACATAAAATTATGTAATTACCCTTAAATTCACCCACATTTAATGTATGGAGAAATATTAAGACATATTGGTGCCCAGAGGAAACCCCTGCTTTAGGAAAAGAAATAAAATGACCTCAGATCCCTTGGGCTAAATCTGTGAAATTTTGAGTATTTTTAAGGCACTCCTTCTCGAAACAACAGAAGCAGTTCAGCTGAACAAGCTAATACATATTTCTCAATGACCTTCTTTCTAGTTAAAACAGAATGGGAGCATTTTGTTTTTAAGAATGTTGGTGTACACTCCATTTGGATTTTCTCTAAATTCTCAGAAGGGTTCTACTCCCATAGTCCAACTGGATTAGGTTAAATACTATGACTCACTAAGGGAACAGTTCAGAAAAGGCTAATAATTATGAAACAAATTTCTCCTTTAAAAGAGCATCTAGACCTGGCATTGCTAATAGAATCAGAATTACTGATTCCATTCTAACTACTCCTGGGCTCTAGGAGCAACAGCCTTTCCCTCCAATTTTTAGGCCTTAAAGTTGGGGGGTGCAACTTTCTTGTTTCCTGTTCGTATTGACATCCAACAGTATCCATTTGCCAATGGCATACTGACTCACCAAAACTTGCTTTATATTCAAATGTAGAATATATCTACTCAACATCGTACAATCATGTTTGCAGAGACCATGTGATGCATTTCTTTTCTGTGGAAATTACAAAGGAGCACACATTCCCTCAAACAATTCATATCTTAGAGCTGCTTAAGACTGGAAGCCAAGTGAGGAGCCCAGACAAGGACTGAAAGGCAAAAGGGGCTCCAGTAACCTCTGTCGACAGCTGAGAAAGGCTTAAGATAAAAAGTGAAACTTCAAATAGGTTCTGGTCCAGTATTCCTTGCTACTTATTTCTCAGAAAACTCCACATGGTGATTATGTATGTGGCATAAAATAACCGCAAAATCTCTGTGGTTTTAAAAAAATGTATGTGTTTCTCATATATGACTTGCGTTCCTATAGGTCTGCTTTATTTCAGTACTGGGTTCAGAGAGCAGCCTTGCTGCCCTCAGGGTGATGGCGCAGCTTCTGTCTGAAGCATTGCCTGTCCTTACCGCAGAGATAACATGGAGTCCTGCAATTGCTCTGGAACCTCTGCCAAGGACTGACGAGTCACTTCCGTTCACATTTCATTAGCTAATGCCCGTCACACGGCAATGCCTTAGTGAATATTGCAGGTCTGTGCAGGCCTCCTCCAGGGAGAGAGTCCACGGGGAGAAATGCTGCAAACACTGAAATGTGTTTCAATGTTCCACATTAAGTCAGGGTAATCTCCACTCTTAATGTGCAAGGTAGAGGAGGCCTGGAATTGGCTTAGTCAATTCTATTACATGGGTAATAGAAGAAAGGAGAGGTGATAAGTAGCAGGCACCTCCTGGGCTAAGTGCTTTACATAATTATTCCATAGAATCATCTCAACACAGGGTGGGATGGCATCTGCAGCCTGATCTTACAGAGATAAAAAACTATGCTAATGAGTAATACTGTTATGGTAAAGGCCACACATTACCAGATTGCAGATGAATTTGACCCTTTAAATCGGGTATACCGACAGTCATCTTTCCCATAAAAAGTATACATTAAGAGCTCATCTGTGTGTGACAGGAACTGTGTAGACATAACCTCTTTACAACTGACACTTTGTACATACATACTTTAAAAGATGACAGAACAAACCATGGATACAATGCCTGAGTCAATGGGGAAAAGTTCACACTCTATAAAACAAGTTAAACATTTATGAAATGTATGCAGAAAGAATAAGAATAGAAAATTAGGGGAAAACTCATTTAAGCCACCATCACTTTAAAGTTCTGTATCACTATAAGAAAAAGGTAGGTAGAATCTCTATGATAACTCATGATTTCTTATTATTTTTACTAGCACAATAAAAGGGAAAGGAGTGTCATTTATGTCCTCAATTTTCCTTGTTCTGAGAATCTGAAAATAATCATGCGCAGGTTGATGCCCCCAAATAGCTTGGTAATTAAGCATGCATGTCTCTATATTTTACATTTTTTACAGTAGAATGAATATATTTAAAAAAAAAAAAAAAACAACTATAGGGATTCTCCCTCAGTAATGCTGATCACTGACAAATACTTTCACTTTTATTCTCTCTAGTTTCTCCCATCTTCACCATTTTTCTATATATCATTCAGTCTACTCTTCCAGACCTCACTTATCCATACAATGCTATAACATTTCTGGAATCCTGTTTATTGCTTATACTTTTTGACTATCACATCCACATGTTTAACCATAGCCTGACTAGTCTCACTCTTTCAGCTTCTAGAACAGTAGATTTTAAACTTTGGTGTCACAAGCATTACCTAAAGCACTTGCATGAAGGAAAAAAATTCAAAAAGAAAATTCCCTCTTGCATCGTTCCCCATTCTAATGCAATATATTCAGTATAGAAAGGGGCCTAGGAATCAGCAGTTTAAATCAAGTCTCTCCTGCCTCAGGCTGGGGAAATTCGATGACCTCATGGGCCACAGGAAGAAAGTTGTATACTGCCCCTCCATGTACTGCTACATTTCTATGGATATTTCCAGAGATGCCCTGTATCAAATTTTATTATCTCAGGCTAGAATTTATTTTCACTCCAAACTGTAGGAATGAATCACTGAAACCTCTTCTAAATTATGCATTTTCAGGTTATTGTGACCCCTGGAGCTGTGAGAATGTGCATATTCAAGGTGAATTTTCAGACTCAAAATTGAAGAAAAAAATTCTGCCTGCTGATTATGAAGAACATCAGCTTATGGAAAAACAGTGAAAATACTCATGGAAATTGAAGCCAACACCAAACAGTCTCAGATTGTAATTAAAAGTTCTGATTTGGTCAATATACAACACAAAAATTTGACATAATTTCTGCTCATAAAAGTAAAAAAAAAAGTGTTATAATGATCCCAATGTGTATATTTTCAAAATAAAAAAACAATGTGGGCCTAACATAGGCTTCCCTGGTGGCTCAGATGGTAAAGAATCTGCCTGCAGTTCAGGAGACTTAGATTCAATCCCGGGGGCAGGAAGATCCCTGGTGAAGGGAATGGCTACCAACTCCAGTATTCTTGCCTGGAGAATTCCAAGGACAAAGGAGCCTGGTGGGCCACAAGTCCAAGGGGTCACAAAGAGTTAGCTTTGTGAGCAACTCTGAGCTTCTGAGCAACTAACATACACACACACAAGGGAATGAAGAACTTCCCGAACACATCTCCCATGCACTCGACCTCAAGTTAAGCTTGCCCACCATGGACAGTCCTTTGTTGAGCCTGCCTTGGTTCCATGTGCTTTCTCTCTTTCTGACTGTCCCCTTCCCTTAGCATGTTCAAATCAGGATTATCCTTTAAAACTCGGTTCCAATGCCATCAACTCCATTATATCGTCAACATCCCTCAAGCCAGAAATAGCCAATGCTTCCAATTTACTGTGGTATTTTTGTCTGCTCTGCCATGATTACTCAGTTTTACCTTTAACTATAACTGTTTTGGAGAAGGCAATGGCACCCCTCTCCAGTACTCTTGCCTGGAAAATCCCATGGACGGAGGAGCCTGGTAGGCTGCAGTCCATGGAGTTGCTAAGAGTCAGACACGACTGAGTGACTTTACTTTCACTTCTCACTTTCATGCATTGGAGAAGGAAATGGCAACCCACTCCAGTGTTCTTGCCTGGAGAATCCCAGGGACGGGGGAGCCTGGTGGGCTTTCGTCTATGGGATCACACAGAGTTGGACACAACTGAAGTGACTTAGCAGTAGCAGTATAATTATTTCAGTTCACAAATACTTTCTAACTATGAAGTCAGAGGTGAAGATTTATCTTCATATTACCTAGAATGCTTACCTGAGGTAAATGTTCCAATGTTTATGAAAAAACAGATCAGCGAGGAAAGAAAGCACACTAAAATACAACAATCACCAGCAGTTTCTCTCACTGGGTGTAAATGGGACACAGGGAAGAATAGCTTTAAGAAAACATCTTAATAAAAATAAATAAGTGTTTTAACTGGTTTAAATCAAATTATCTCAAGCTCAACACTACTGACATTTTGGGACGAATAATGCTTTGTTGTGAGGTGAAATCCTGTGCACTCCAAGAGGTTTATCAAGTGTCTTTGACCTCTACTCAGTCACACCTCCTCCCTCAGTTGTGACAACCCAAAATGTCGGCAGACATTGTCAAATGAACCCCGGGGGCACAAAATCACATCTAGTTGAGAACAGTTATTTTAAAGTAAAGATGTTTCCTTGGACAACATAAGACAAGTCTATATGTCAACTTGCTGGCCAAAGAGAATGGAGAAAAAGGCCATGATACTATAGAAACATTCCAATAGGAAAGACAACATATGTGGCTTAGAAAAGAATCCTTAAAGAGTAGTTTCAAAGTTACAGGGAGAATGGGAAAGATGACAGAAAACTTGAGATAAGCAACTGCACTGCTTCATGACAGGGGAAAAGGGCAGATATTGAAAAAAATCTATGCTGGAAAGTCTTGACACCAAACAAGTTTTTGAAATATTTTCTTCAGTTGCTAGAACTGAGGAAGAATTAGGTAATTGCTAGGATTGAACAAGGGTCCATTAAGAGCAAAGAGTGCCATACTGACCTCATTTCCTTTTATTATCATATATATAAGTTAGAAAATACTAAATTTATATTGTAAGAAATTTTATAAGATCTGGCAAGATACCTTTTAGAAAAGGTATTAAAGGGCCTTTAATGGAGCAGGAATTAAAGGGCCATCCACTTAAGAGTCTCTCTTCAAAAAAAAGTAAGCATCAGATGAAGTAAGAGACTTTCCATCTCCAAGACTATAACTGTGGACACTACACCATACTCAGGTCAAGCTCGCTTTTCTGCTTGAGGAAACTCATGGGAGAAAGGTCTTGGTAGAGCAGTCTGAGGACCAGTCAGCGAAAACACACATCATAAGATGCTGAAAACAAGGATGCAGATTCATCATTTGACTTTTGTGCTTTAAGAAGACAGAAATAACACCTGTTTAACTCCTTATTTATTTGTCAATAAATAAACTCCTTATTTATTATTATTTAACTCCTTATTTATTGAGGTACTCAATAATTATTACTCAAGAAATGAATGTCACAGATATAATTTAATTCTAATTGAGTCTTACGGAAACCTCTCTGACAAGTTGAGAAGAGCTTCCTGGATGCTGCTTCTTCTGAGGACACTAGTATAAGAACAAGACTCTTATTCTCCAGAGATACCAGCCTGATGCTTTCCTAGCAGACGAGTATGTACTAAATACTATCCTTTCCATACATGCCACCCTACCACCTCAGTGTAGAAAATACAGTAGTCTCCCTCTTTGACACAGAAGAGAAGACTCAAGAACAGACATCCATAACTAATACAGTCTGTTAGCACTCGCTGAGGGTCATGCTTCTATGTCCTCACATGTTTAGGGCAGAGGATGGAGGTGGGAAGGCTGGCATGACAATCAATACCAAAATTACAGCTCCATGATAAGAAACGCTGTCAACATGGTAATGACTTGTTTAAACATTTATTAAATCACTTCACAACAAATAGTAACACATGAAGTGTTATCCTCACATTTCACAGCGACATCACTCCTAAGCAGAAAAAATGCTAGCCAAACTGTTTTAAAACCTTCATCAAGATATTATGTAGTTAATTTTGAGGGGCTGGATTATTCTTGTTTGTTCACAAACAACCTTTTAATAAATTTGGCAACAAATGCAAGCATGGATACATTATTATTGCTGAAAAAAATAAATGTCTAAAATCAGAAAATTCAATATTGGAATATCCACAACACAATGATTTTCACCTTCCCTATGCATTTTTCATCCCTCTTCTGTTTCACTTTGACTTTCTGTGATCATGGATTGTAACAAAGTTACTATTAATGACAGACTCACAATATCACAATTTAGAACCTATAACTTGTGTGACTACTCAATCTTTTATTTCCTTTTTTCATCCTTTTAAAAATGTTCACTCCAAAGAAAATAACAAAGAAAAGGAATGAATTCTTTTCAAAAATACACTCCTAGTGGTCATTTCTAAAATACCACCCATTCTCCTGGTAAACAGAGATATATTAATCTAGAGGTATATGTACATACACGTAAATACTTTTTACATAGAATATTGCTGAATTGGTTTAGTTACCATTTCAGAATAGGTCAAAGGAAGTTATTGACAATATAACATTTTTATGTCCATTTATTACTTGAACCATTTATTTTTGTAGTAACAAAAAGACCATAAAAGTTCACTGATTTAACAAAGAAACTAAGATCTGTAAAGGTAGTTCCAAGCTAGTGTGGCATCTCCATGAAGTTGGAGACCCAAACCCTTCCTTAATATTACCTTATCACTCATTAGAACATTGCCTGTCTACAGTTGAAGAGGGCTCACCACTATGTCCACTGTTGCCTCTTTCCAGCATGGGAATGTTGGGCAGTGATATGGAGAAAAAGAGCATGCTCTTTCTTTAAAAATACTACTTCAAAGTTGTTCACATCACATCTGCTTTACCAGATCTTGGTCATATAGCCACTCACAACTGCAAGACTGCCTCAATTTTGAATAGACATGTGCCCAGCTATTGTTTGGAGGCTCCATTACTAAAGAAAAAGGAGAAATAGATACTGGGACATCTAATATCTATTTTAAGTATTTGAACCCAGTTCATTCTTATTATTACCATAAGACACAGAAAATGCTTGGACTTTCATTAGCCAAGACACCTGATTCCAAACAAGATGGAGGAGCCCACCACAGAGAAACACTGAATAGTCTTTTGCTTTAATTTCCTGACAGATTATTCTCAGAGTGGCACATCCTGATCTCAGATCAAAGGTCTGATGGAACAAAGTCTGGGTCCCCACCATTCATGCTGCAGAGAAATGAGAGCAAGCTACAAAAGGTGGCATGATTCTATGTTGAAGTTAATTCTAGAGAAGAGAATTTCCTTCCCTTTGCTTAACAGAGTATGAATCATACAGACTGAGAACAAGGGAAGGGCTGTGAAGTGTGAAAGTCGCTCCATCGTGTCCGACTCTTTGCGACCCCATGGACTTTACAGTCCATGAAATTCTCTAGGCCAGAATACTGGAGTGGGTAGCTTTTCCTTTCTCCAGGGGATCTTCCCAACCCAGGGATCAAACCCAGGTCTTCCACATTGCAAGCAGATTCTTTACCAGCTGAACCATGAGAGAAGCCCATATATATGATCAAAATCCACCTCTCTCTAGACTCTTGAGTGTGTCATAACTGAAGTAACATACCTGGTTGGTGGTTGATGAGATGGTGTCTACATGGTCTGATTCCCAGTTTGGTCCTTTTTCCATTGCACCAAAGCGCCTTCAATATGGCAAGCTGTATAAACAGAAAAACAATGAGAATGCTCAGGTTATTATATTGACAATTCAAACATTCAGTAAGGGGAAAAGAAAGAGTAAAAATCCAGTGAACTCATCAAGAATTTTTATTCACACAAATGCTTATACTTCTCTGTATGTAAGTTTCCTAAGGACAGGATAGTTATGTGATTTGTTTACTGCCTTTCCTATCACATGGGCTTCTCTGGTAGCTCAGTGGTAAAGAATTCGTCTGTCAATACAGGAGACCCAGGTTCAAGGCTGGATCAGGAAGATCCCCCTGGAGAAGGAAATGGCAACCCAACTCCAGTATTCTTGCCTGGAGAATCCCATGGACAGAAGAGCCTGTGGGCTACAGTCCATTGGGTCGCAAGAGAGTCAGACATGACTTAGTGACTAAACAATAAAACATTTCCATCACATAGCAGGCACTAAATAAATATCTATGGAATTAATGAATAGAATAGTCCTGTGCAGCTACCAGTCTCAACCTGAAGCTCCAGACTCTGAAAACCCTGTTCTTACACTGGCTGTTCTTGAAGCAGCTCTCCCTGGACCAGGGGAGCAGTGAACAAGAACCTCAGTCATTGTACTGCCTCCTAGTGGACCCCCGGTAGCAAGGGTGCAGCTGGTCCCTCTTTTCCCTCTGAGCAGTATGGGGCCATCTAAGCACAAACCTATGCCATCAGCTCAAAGTTCCTCTCCAGGGAACATTGTTCTCATACTGTTTAAAGATGTTTTATTTCCCCTGCTGCCTTTTTCTCCCATCTTTTCCCATTTCTCTTTAGAAATCATAATCAGCCTTTTTCATTTACGACACCCATAGATTTAAAAAAACAGAAAATCCCCTAGAAATAATGAGGAACTCAACACTGCAAAATCCTCTAGGTAATTCAGCAGTCCCCTGATCACATACTGTATCCTAACTATCCAATTGTAAAATTCCCCATGCACCAGACAAGCTCATGTTGAACCAGAAAAAGCAAGATGGAGATGTTACCGCAGAGCTACTTGTATTCAGGAAAGAAAATGAAAGAGATAAGGGCCAAATAGAAACACACAAGCATTGTGCATTGATACTGCTGTTGTAATAATAATAACTCAACACTGTTGGTGTTTTGCTGTTTACACAATCCCATGGTATACATAATTAAATTGAAGCTCGGTATTATTAAGTGGGTTGTTTAATATTATATAACTGATACATCTTGGAACATAGACCCAGACACTGAAGTCCTTTGAGTGTAAATGTTATGGTCTTGTCAATGTACTGTGCTACTTTTAAAAGATCAACATGAATTCTGGAATCATAAAAGAGCCTTACATCTTCTGCAAGTTCAGAGGATCCACTGAATATAACGATGGTTTAAAACCATGCTATTGTAGCCTGGTAATTTATCTTGATCACTTCAGACATGTGTTACAAGTAATTTATTAATAATAATAAGGTGTTATAGTTTAGGAGTGGCTACTTTTTAATAACTTAGAGCAGATACACCTGTCACGCACTCACTCATTTGTACTTAATATGCTTTATTCGGGTGAATGCAAACTCTGTGCAATAATCATCATCAGGCCAGCATATGCACAGAACCTTACTGTCACCAATGTGAGTGGGCCTTAAAGGGGCAAGGGGAATATTTTTGCACATATCATGTGAGAATCTCTGGTTCAAAATAAGAAACCTGGGGCTACAGACTTTATTTTCATTCTATTCCACTGACCACAATGCAAACTTGTGCCACTCAATCGTAAGAGGCAACAAAAAAGATCTGGAGCTGGAAGAGATCTGGGCAATTATTGGAAAAGAGACCAAAGATAATCATCTCTGTATATAAATGCCAGCATATTGCCTTTGGCAGCATCCATTATTATGACTAAAGGAGTATGGAAAACTTGGAAACAATTCAAAGAACAGGGCTCACCTCCCATTAGCCAGAACAAATGTTATTTCTCTGAGATTGTCTATGTTCTACATTATGTAACTTTAATGGATTGCTCCTCCCCCCAGTGTTCTGTGCACACACTCAACAATAGTTCTTTCTCCATAATTATTCATTGCATTTTTGTCTTTTCCCCAAATGTAAAAACTCCTCAAGGGCAGGAAATGTTTTATTCATCTTTATCCATCCATAATAGATGCTCAAAAATGTCAATTTAATAAAAATGGTTGATTAGGATTGGAAAGTAGAACCTGTGTTTTTAAAAAAGAAAGCAGTGAGAATTTCTTAATCTGAGGAGGGGTCACAGTAAGAACGATTGGTAAGGCAGTTACAGACAGTGATTAAACTTCTGCTAGAATGAACTAGTCCATAAGAGGCTTCAGAAGACTTTGAGTTTTACTCAGAATCTCACAAGAAACCACTGGAATATTTTACACAGAGGATCAATATGGCTAACATATTTGGCTAACATAATATGGCTAAATAATTGTAGGGGGACAAAGGCAAAAATGGAGACCAGGTAGAAGGAGGTTATAGCAGTAACTCAGGCAAGAGATTATGTTGGCTTTAAGGATGGTGGTTGTGAAGGGTGATCAATTTCTAGATTTTTACTGTATATATAAAGTAGTCAACAGGAACTCCATATAGCTTGGTTTCAAAAAGCTATCAGAGATGAATATGAAGTTCTTGACTGAACTAATAAGAAGGATGGAATTTGTCAAGCATTGAGACTAGATCATATTCCAAAGGGAAGGAGTGTAGATAAAAAAGCAAAAATGTATAGCTTGATATGTAGATGATATCAAGCACCCTGATACTTAGGAATGGCCAGAGAGGTAGAACTAGTATCAAGAGAGAGCACTGCTCTTGAAATCATGTAAAAGAAGGTCTCAGTGACCTGTTTTTAAAAATCTGTCAAAGGAGATGTTGTTGTTCAGTTGCTAAGCCATGTCCAACTCTGCAACCCCATAGACTGCAGCATGCCAGGCTTCCCTGCCCTTCACTATCTCCCAGAGTTTGCTCAAACCCATGTCCATTTAGTCAGTGATGTTATCTAACCATCTCATCCTTTGCCACCCTCCTCTTCTCGTGCCCTCAATCTTTCTCAGCAATCTTTTCCAATGAGTTGGCTTTTCACATCACATGGCCAAATTATTAGTTTCAGCTTCAGTATCAGTCCTTCCAATGAAGGGTTGTTTTCATTTAGAATTGACAGGTCTGATCTCCTTGCGGTCCAAGGGACGGCCAAGAGTCTTCTCCAGCACCACAATTCAAAAACATTAATTCTTCAGCAGATCCTCCTATCCTCATCCATCAGAGGGCAGACAGATCTAAGAACTATAATCTCACAGCTCCAAAACAAAACCCACAATCTCAGAAAGCTAACCAAATAAGATGAGAATTCAGCAAAATGGCAAATATTGGTAAACTTAGTAAGAGTTACATGTGGTGGAGACATGGGATTGGAAGCCTACTGATATTGGAACAAAAGAGGGTGTAAAGGAGGAAACAGAACAGGCTCTATCTTGAAAGCAGGACTCCATCTCTGGCCACACTACGGACTTCAAGCTATATGCCCCGTATCTATGGAAACAACATACCAACTGGAAAACCTCTCCATTGCCTAAAAGAATACCCTAATTATCTGTGTAGCCGAATAGAATCATACATTCTAATATGTTTATTGGGGTATGACCACTGGGGTCTATTGATAATTGTCTACTGTTAACTACTTAGGCTTAAGGCATATGAATCACGGGTTAATTTTGATTGTATCTTTCTTTTCCTTTATTCAGACTAGTTTCAGGGAATTTGGAGAGGTGGGTTTGGGCGCATACACTTAAGGTATATAAGGTTTTCACAAAAACTGGTTGGAGTCCTTGGCTAAGAGGAGACTCTGTCTTGGGCACGCTGGTTTAACAACTGCACCCCACTATCTGCATTGTCCTTCTGAGTGAGTTTGTTTCCCGGAGCGCAGGCTACAACAGGTGAAAAGAGAGGATCTAGATACAGTGGGTACCAGTAACTTTTTGTACAAGTTTTTATTGATCTATTTGATTTACAGTGCTGTCAATAGCCTCAGGTGTACTGAAAACTGATTCATTTATACATATATAGTATTTTTAATTATAGGTTACTGGACTTCCCTTGTGATTCAGCTGGTAAAGAATTCACCTGCAGTGCGGGAGACCTGAGTTCACTTCCTGGGTCGGGAAGGTCCCCTGGAGAATGGAAGGGTGACCCACTCCAGTATTCTGGCCTGGAGAATTCCATGGACTGTACAGTCCTTGGGGTCACAAAGTCAGACATGATTCTTTAATAATAATAATATAATACAGATTATTACAACATACTGAATACAGGTCCCTGTGGCATACACTGGGTCCTTGTCAGCTATCTATCTTATACATAGGAGTGCGTATATTTCAGTCTCAAACTCCTAATTAATCCCTCCTCCTCCTTCCCTCCTTGGTAACCATAAGTTGGGTTTCTATGTCTGTGAGACTATTTTTGGTTTGCTAAAAAGTTGATTTGTATCACTTTTTACATTCCACATATAAGCAATATCATATGATATTTGTCTTTGTCTGGCTTACTTCACTTAGTATGATTAGCTCTAGTTCCATCCATAATAGAATAATGCAAATGGCATTAATTCATTCTTTTTTTATGGCTAAGTAATATCTCATTGCAGAGAAGGCAATGGCACCCCACTCCAGTACTCTTGCCGGGAAAATTCCATGGACGGAGGAGCCTGGTAGGCTGCATTCCATGGGTTCTCGAAGAGTCAGTCATGACTGAGAGACTTCACTTTCACTTTTCACTTTCATGCATTGGAGAAGGAAATGGCAACCCACTCCAGTGTTCTTACCTGGAGAATCCCAGGGACCGGGGAGCCTGGTGGGCTGCCGTCTATGGGGTCGCACAGAGTCGGACACGACTGAAGCCACTTAGCAGCAGCAGCAGCAGGTTGCTTCCATGTCTTAGCTATTGTAAATAGTGTTGCTATGGACACTGCGGTGCATGCATCTTTCAGAATTATAGTTTTCTCCAGGTAATGCCCAGGAGTGAGATCACAGGATCATATGATGACTCTATTTCTAGTTTTTCAAAGAATATCCATACTTTTCTCCACAATTTACAGTCCCACAAACAGTGCAGGAGGATTCCTTTTTCTCCATACCTTCTCCAGCATTTATTATGTATAGATGTTTTTGATAATGACTATTCTTACTAGTGTAAGGTGACAACTGATTGATAGTTTTGATTCACATTTTTCTGGAAGAAGCACAATCTGGAATAAAGATTGATGGGAGAAATATCAATAACCTCAGATATACAGATGACACTACCCTTATGGCAGAAAGTGAAGAAGAACTAAAGAGCCTCTTGAGGAAAGTGAAAGAGGAGAGTGAAAAAGTTGGCTTAAAGCTCAACATTCAGAAAACCAAGCCCATGGTATCTGGTCCTGTCACTTCATGGCAAATAGATGGGGAAACAATGGAAACAGTGAGAGACTTTATTATTTTGGTTCCAAAATCACTGCAGATTGTGACTTCAGCCATGAAATTAAAAGACACTTACTCCTTGGAAGGAAAGTTATGACCAACCTAGACAGCATATTAAAAAGCAGAGACATTACTTTGTCAACAAAGGTCCATCTAGTCAAGGCTATGGTTTTTCCAGTGGTCATGTATGGATGTGAGATTTGGACTATAAAAAAAGCTGAGCACTGAAGAATTGATGCTTTTGAACTATGGTGTTGGAGAAGACTCTTGACAGTCCCATGGACTGCAAGGAGATTCAACCAGTTCATCCTAAAGGAGGTCAGTTCTGGGTTTTCATTGGAAGGACTGATGTTGAAGCTGAAACTCTAATACTTTGGCCACCTGATGCGAAGAACTGACTCATTTGACTAGTACAGACACTATGGAAAACAGTGTGGAGATTTCTTAAAAAACTGGAAATAGAACTGCCATATGACCCAGCAATACCACTTCTGGGCATACACACCGAGGAAACCAGATCTGAAAGAGACATGTGCACCCCAATGTTCATCGCAGCACTGTTTATAATAGCCAGGACATGGAAGCAACCTAGATGCCCATCAGCAGACGAATGGATAAGGAAGCTGTGGCACATATACACCATGGAATATTACTCAGCCATTAAAAAGAATTCATTTGAATCAGTTCTAATGAGATGGATGAAACTGGAGCCCATTATACAGAGTGAAGTAAGCCAGAAAGATAAAGAACATTACAGCATACTAACACATATATATGGAATTTAGAAAGATGGTAACGATAACCCTATATGCAAAACAGAAAAAGAGACTCAGATGTACAGAACAGACTTTTGGACTCTGTGGGAGAAGGCGAGGGTGGGATGTTTCGAAAGAACAGCATGTATATTATCTATAGTGAAACAGATCACCAGCCCAAGTGGGATGCATGAGACAAGTGCTCGGGCCTGGTGCACTGGGAAGGCCCAGAGGAATCAGGTGGAGAGGGAGGTGTGAGGAGGGATCAGGATGGGGAATACATGTAACTCCATGGCTGATTCATGTCAATGTATGACAAAACCCACTGAAATGCTGTGAAGTAATTCGCCTCCAACTAATAAAAATAAATGAAAAAAAATAAAAAATAAAAGCAAAAACTTAAAAAAAAAGAGAGAAATATTTAGAGGTAAAATGAAAAAAAAAAAAAAAAAAAAAAAGACCCTGATGCTGGGAAAGATTGAAGGCAGGAGGAGAACGGGACGACAGAGGACTATATGGTTGGATGGCATCACTGACTCAATGGACATGAGTTTGGGTAAACTCCATGAGTTGATGATGGACAGGGAGGCCTGGTGTGCTGCAGTTCATGGGGTTGCAAAGAGTTGGACATGACTGAGTGATGAACTGAACTGAGTAATTAATGATATCGAGCATTTTTTCATATGCCTGTTGGCCATCTGTATATGTTTTTGGAGAAATGTTTATTTAGGACTGCCCATTTTTTTATTAGGTTGTTCATTTTCTGTTTTTGAGCTTTATGAGTTGTTTGTATATTTTGAAAATTGATACCTTATTGGTTACATCAGTTGCAAATGTGTGCTCCCCATTCCATAGGGGAGCTTCCCATTCCATAGCTGTCTTTTCATTTTGTTTATGGCTACTTTGCTGTGCAAATCTCTAAGTTTAATTAGGTCCCATTTATTTATTTTTATTTCCATTACTCTAGGATGTGGATCCAAAAAGACATTGTTGTGATTTATGTCAAAGAGTGTTCTGCCTGGTTTCCTCTAGGAGTTTTATAGTATCCAGTTTTATATTTAGGTCTTCAATCCATTTTGAGTTTATATTTGCATATGGTGCTAGAGAATGTTCTAATTTCATTCTTTTACATGCTGTTGTCCCATTTTCCCAGTAGCATTTGTTAAAGTGTCTATCTTTCCTCCATTGTATATACTTGCCTTTTTGTTGTAAACTAATGGACCAGAACTGTGTGGGTGAATTTCTGGGCTTTCTATTCTGTTCCATTGATCTATACATCTGTTTTTGTGCCAGTACTATATTGTTCTCATGACTGTGGCTTTGTATGGTAGTCTGAAATTGGGAAGCCTGATTCTTCCATCTCTATTATTTTTTTCTCAGGTTTGCTTTGGCTATTTGGGGTGTTTTTTGTTTACACACAAATTTTACAAATTTTCTTTTGTTCTAGTTCTGTGAAAAATGTCATTGGTAATTTGATAGAGATTGCATTGAATCTTTGGGTAGCAATTGTGTTGATTGCTTTGGGTAGTATAGCTATTTTAACAATATTGAGTCTTCTAGTCCAAGAACATGGTATATCTTTCCATTTGTTTGTGTCATCTTCTATTTCTTTCATCAGCAACTTATAGCTTTCAGAATACAAGTCTGTTGCCTCCTATACAGGTTTATTCCTAAATATTATATTCTTTTTCATTCAGTTGTAAGGGGATTGTTTCCTTAATTTCTCTTTCTAATCTTCCATTGTTAGTGTATAGAAAGTAATGCAACAGATTTCTGTGTATTAATTTTGTATCCTGCCACTTTGCTAAATTCATTGATGAGGTCTAGTAGTTTTCTGGTGGCATCTTTAGGATTCCTATGTACAGTATCATGCCATCTGCAAACACTGAGAGTTTTACTACTTCCTTTTCAATTTGGACTCTTTTCTTTTCCTTCTCTGATTACCATGACTAGGATTTCCAAAGCTATGTTGAACAAAAGTGGCAAGTGTGGGCATCCTTGTCTTGTTACCGAGTTTGGAGAAAATACTTTCAGGGTGTCACTGTTGTGTATGATGCTGGCTTTGAGGTTGCCATGTGTCTGCGTGCCCAGTCAGTTATGTCTGACTCTTGGCAACCCCATGGACTGTAGCCCACCAGTCTCTTCTGCCCATGGAGTTTTCTAGGCAAGAATACTGGAGTTGTATTTCCTATACAAAGGGATCTTCTAGGCGCAGGGACTGAACCCACATCTTGTGTCCCCTGCATTGGCAGGCAGATTGCTTACTACTGCACCATCTGCGAAGCCCTAAGTGGTTGTCATATATGGTTTTATTATGTTAAGGTATGTTCCCTCTCTGCTCACTTTTTGGAAAATATTTATCATAAATGGATATTAAATTTTTGGATGTCAACATCCAAAAATGGAGGTTAAATTGATAAACCAATTTATCAATTTTTCCACATCTATTAAAATGACGCTGTGGCTTCTGTTCTTCAATTCATTAATTGGTGTATGACGTTGATTGATTTGTGGATACTGAAAAATCCTTGCATCTTTGGGGATAAATCCTTTTCGATCATGGTGTATAATTGTCTAATATATTGTTCGAGTTAGTTTGCTAGTATTTTGTTGAGGATTTTTACATCTATGTTCATCAGTGCTATTGGCCAGCAGGTTTCTATTTTTGTGATATCTTTGTCTGATTTTGGTATCAGGGAAAAGATGATATCATATAATGAATTCTGAAATGTTCCTTCCTCTGAAATTTTTTGGAATAGTTTCAGAAGTATTAGTGTTAACTTATCTCTGAGTGTTTGGTAGAGTTCACCTGTGATGCCATCTTGTCCTGGACTTTTGTTTGTTGAGAGTTTTTAAATGACTGATTCATTTTCATTACTGGTAAGTGGTCTGTTCATATTTTCTATTTCTTCTTGGTTCAGTCTTAGGAGATGGTATATTACTGATTTTCTTACAGCAGAAATTTTACATTTTAATAAGGTCAGATAATAAACCTTTCTTTTATAGACTAGGCCTTTGATGTCACATATAAAAAGTCATAAAACTCAAGATCATCTGATTTTCTATGTTATCTTCTAGGAAGCTATAGTTTTGTGTTTTAAAGTCTGTGATCTCTTTTGAGTTTTGTGAAGGAGGTAAGGTCTGCATCTACATTCTTTTTTTTTTCCTGCACATAGATATCCAGTTGTTCCAGCATCATTTGTTGAAAAGACTATTTCTTCTCCAATATATTAATATTGTCCTTGCTCCTTTGTCAAAGATCAAGTGACTCTATTTTTTGAGATCTATTTCTTACTACTTCTATTCTGAAATAGTCATGAAATTTAAAGTGAAATGAGTCAGCATAAACTTCCCCAGACAAGTTCAGCTTCTTAGGTACAGGTACAAAGTAGGCAAAGTTTAAAAACTACTATGCACTTATAGGGGCTTCCCAAGTGATGTTAATGGTAAAGAATCCTCCTGCTAGTGTAGGAAAAGTAAGAGATGTGAGTTTGATTTCTTGGTTGGGAAGGTCCCCTGGAAGAGGAAACAGCAACGCACTCCAGTATTCTTGTTTAGAAAATTCTGTGGACAGAGGAGCTTGGTGGGCTACAGTCCAAGGGGTGGCAAAGAGTCAGACATGACCGAGCACATACACACATACCACTTATAAGCTGTGTGATCCTGAAAGACTTACTTAGATTCTCCAAGCTTTTGTTTTCTCATTTATTTTCCCAGGTGTGTTGTAAGACTCAAATAAGATAGTATATGTATACTACAGTGATTAAGTGCTCAAACACTAGATTTAGTCTGATTGGGTTTAAATCCTGACTCCTGTGTTAGTGACAGAGAGAAAGAGAAGGAAACAAGGGCATATACAAAGTAATGTTTGTAAATACAAACCGTGGAATCTAAGTTGAATAAGGAGGGAGGTGAGAATATTAAATGGGGTAAGGGAGGACAGTGAAAATGTGATTGTATCAGTTGGGAAGTTTTGTTTTCAGCTGGAAAGATAGGAAGGAGGTGGTCAGAAAATGGAATACCTAAAACTGATATTATGATAGGAATGTATTAATTGACATGACCTTGGAAATCAATGTCTGATGTAAGGTAGAGAAATGGATTTATGAAAAAGAGGTAAAGAGGCTGCAAGGCTGAGTGTCATCTCTGTGGACGCTGAAAACACTAAGAAGTATGCCACAGAGTAAAGTTGACAAGAATGAGAAGCAAGGTTAAAGTGTTCAGGAATCAGAGCTTTCCATAAATGACTGCAAAAAAAGCAAGGAGGTGTAGATAATTTCACAGCTGGAGATTCAAAGATGGGAGGAACTAACAAGGAATGAGAGAATAAGAAGCAAGGAAGAAAATATGTTACTTGGAAACATAGTAGTACAAAAGGTGTGAAGGGAAAATAAACAGCCCCCTCTTGATACAGGACAGAGCATGTTTAAACCATCTAGTGTCTTAAGATCCTCTGGAGAAAGAAATGGCAACCCACTCCAGTGTTCTTGCCTGGAGAATCCCATGCACAGAGGAGCCTGGAGGGCTACAGTACATGGGGTCGTAAGAGTCAGACACGACTTAATGACTAAACGACCACCAGTGTCTTAAGACTAAAAAGTCTTATTCTTAGATTATAAACTAGCTTCTCAACTCTGCCACACTCTGTAGGAAAGCAGGCAGCATAGTCATCCACATTTATGTTACACTACATCCTTATAAGAGTCTGGCAACCCAATCAGCATTCTGGCCTGGAGAATCCCACGGACAGAGGACCCTGGTGGGCTCCAGTCCATGGGATCACAGAGTAGGACATGACTGAGTTGTATGCAGGACAAGAAGCAAGAGTCAGAACTGGACATGGAACAATAGACTGGTTCCAACTTAGGAAAAGAGTACATCAAGGCTGTATACTATCACTGTGCTTATTTAACTTATATGTAAAATACATATATGCAAAATGCTGGGCTGGATGAAGCACAAGCTGGAATCAAGATTGCCAGGAGAAATATCAATAACCTCAGATACGCAGATGACACCACCCTTAATGGCAGAAAGTGAAGAACTAAAGAGTCTTTTGATGAAAGTGGAAGGCGAGAATGAAGAAGTTGGCTTAAAACTCAACATTCAGAAAACTAAAATCATGGCATCCAGTCCCATCACTTCATGGCAAATAGATGGGGAAACAACAGAAACAGTGAGGGACTTTATTTTGGGGGGCTCCAAAATCACTGCAGATGCCCACTTCAGCCATGAAATAAAAAGATGCTTACTCCTTGGGAAAAAAGCTATGACCAACCTAGACAGTATATTAAAAAGCAGAGACATTACTTTGCCAACAAAGGTCCATCTAGTCAAAGCTATGGTTTTTCCAGTAGTCCTGAATGGATGTGAGAGTTGAACTATAAAGAAAGCTGAGCACCGAACAGTTGATGCTTTTGAACTGTGGTGCTGAAGAAGACTCTTGAGAGTCCCTTGGACTGCAAGGAGATCCAACCAGTCCATCCTAAAGAAAATCTGTCCTGAATATTCATTGGAAGGACTGATGCTAAAGCTGAAACTCCAATACTTCGTCACCTGTTGCGAAGAACTGACTCATTGGAAAAGACCCTAATGCTGGGAAAGATTGAAGGCGGAAGGAGAAGGGGATGACAGAGGATGAGATGGTTGGATGGCATCACCGATTCAATGGACATGAGTTTGAGTAAGCTCCAGTAGTTGGTGATGTACAGGGAAGCCTGGTGTGCTATAGTCCATGAAGTCAGAAAGAGTTGGACAGGACTGAGCAACTGAATTGAACTGAACTGAGTGACTAACACTTAGACATGATTACCCTGAGAAAAAATTGTTCTCAATATTAGCATGGTCAGAGGTAAAAAAAAAAATAAAAAAAAAAAATCAATTTAACAATATCCTAAGCATTTACAGCTTTAGTTAGGGAAAAGCATTTAGAATATGTAGTTGTTGAATTGTGCTTTTAAAACAATTGCTCTTTCTCTAACACAAGCATTTTATATAAAATTGAATTTCAGGGATGTAATACACACCCACAAAGACATTAATTCCACATCTCTTCCAAAATTAGTGTGGGTTATTAAGGATATGAGTTTGAGCAAACTCTGGGAGATGGTGAAGGATGGGGAAGCCTAGCATGCTGCAGTCCACAGGGTCACAAAGAATCAGGCATGACTTAGCGACTGAATAACAACAAATTAAGCAATCCTATAGTTACCATATCTTGGAAATATCTCAGAGAAACTAAGAAACTGTGAATCATAATTTTTAAAAAATCAGATTTAAAGCAAAATATCCATTACCAAAAAAGCATTTTATCACAATTTTAAATAAAGAAAAGACACAACCCTCCAC
Source organism: Odocoileus virginianus (assembly GCF_023699985.2). Classification (NCBI taxonomy): domain Eukaryota; kingdom Metazoa; phylum Chordata; class Mammalia; order Artiodactyla; family Cervidae; genus Odocoileus; species Odocoileus virginianus. The sequence goes on from NC_069676.1 coordinate 83,981,890, forward strand.
TTGCATAATCCTTCCCCCGCTAACCTCAGAACCAGTCCAATAATGTTTTATATACAAAAAGAGGTACTGGCCTAAAGGTCAGTTTGCCTATGTAATTTTTAAAAATACAGCACAAAAATAAGAATCAACTTGATTACTGAGTTTTGACACTCTCTTAAATTTTGTGCTAGAGGTCATGCCAGTCTGCCAAAAGTCTCTGAAAGGGAATGATTACTATATTCATATTCTCACAATCCTCACAAAGTCTACCTTACTTTATGAAGAGACTCAGACACCTTATTGTAACAAGCAGTTACCCATTTTATTTCAGGCCAAAAAATTATTTCCTGGGGGTCTTTCAGCTCTTCTCAAACCAGCTGCCCTGTTTACCTGCACATTATTCTATCAGTGAAGTTTCCTGTAGAAAGCAGGCTGCAGTAAAGGACTGGCAATCATCATAATGTGGTTAAAATGATACAAAACCGCAAATAACAATCTTGTTATTGTTTAAAAACAATCAAGTTTTTAAAATAGCCTTTGAAATATCCTATTTCACATCTGGAATGGCTAAATTGAGATGATCATCACAAGAAAATTAAGTCACCAAAAATAATGTGATAATAAACTATTATAACATCCAGCAGCTTTGTATCAATAATGTTAAGCTAATGGTAGAAGTGCAAAAGTCTTAACTCTATCACCATTCAGTCTAGAATAAATAAAAACTTAATGACATAACAAATTAAGGAGTGAATGATTTAATATAGTAATTAGTAATGAAAAATTTAAAAATTAGTAGTTACTGAAGAAACCATATGTTTAATGTATTAACTATACCTATTAAAACTAGTATATTATTTTGTCAGGTTATGTAATGAGTTTTTTTTTTTTTTTTAAGTAGAAGCTACTTCCTAGGAGAAATATTGGGTTTTTAGGAAGCCTCAGTATTTAGGCCACAGTTAACTGTACATTAGTTTTGTATTATGGTTTGTACCCTGGGAGGTCTACTTGAATTGCTAAACTAAGCTTCTGAAAAAGTTTGATGAGGTGTCAAAACAACAATATTTAGCAACTGGCAATTCCAGGGCACTGAATAGATTTGGGGCCTCTTTGCCTCTCAGGATCCTGTGAATTTTTTAAAGACAGACATGGGAAAGTTAGGGCATCCCTCATAGATACCAGAATTCTATGCCAGTAAAAACTTACACCCCCAGTCAAAAGTCCTCAGAATAACAGGTTATTTCCAGAGTATTTCCAGGAATACCAGTATTTGCTAAATGAAGCAAGTCCCTTTATGACTATGAAAATCCTTTAAAAAAAATTTGGAATGCAGACCCACCCAAAATATTCAGGAGTTTTCTAACCTTTCATGGTTTAATATATGGGAAATACTCTTATTCATTCATTTATTAACTACTCACAAAATACTAAATACCCACACTGAAGTGATTCTATGGATATACTTCCCCTTTGTGCCTTATATTTTATTAGGGAAGAAATTAAATATACACGTATAAACATACATGCATACATACAGAAAGGAGACTAACTAATGTTGAGTCAATGCTATGAAAAAATTCACAAGTAGCCAAAAACACTACTGGGGTCAGGAATCTCCTTTAGAAAACTAGGGAAGCCCTCTCTGAGAATCTAACATTAAGCAGCAACCTGAAAGAAAAGGAGCCAGTTTTGAGAAGTGTGTTGGAAAAGAACATTTCAGGGACAGGAAGTTATAGCATGTGCCTAAGAATTTCCTGGAGTAGAATGGAATTTGGCATATTCTAGAAACAAAAGTCCATCATAGCTGAAATATATTGGGGAGGAGAGTACCTGTGTCTCACACACACACACACTCCAATTTTCCTGAAACACACAGCATACAAAATTGTGATAATGTGGATACAGAGCTATAGAAACTAATTAGCACTTAGGATCATAACCTTAATAAGGTTACTTTGCATTCCATAAAACTACCTATTGCAATATTGATTTAATGATTTTTAATAAATATATGAAAATAATGGTGCAACAATCACCTAACTAGTTTAAAACTTTTTGGAGTGCCAAAATGTTACCTCACGCCTTTGGCAGTTAATCTCCACTAATATCTCCAGTCCCTAGCACTCAGAGATCTGCATTTTTCTTCACAGATTTCCTTTTTCTAGAAATTTCATGTCAATACAATTATGTGATGTTCTTTCATTTAGTATAACCTCTGTTTTTTCATGCATCAGCAGTAGTTTTTTACTTTTTATTTCTGAATTGTAGCCCACTGCATGAGTATACCACATTTTCTTTATTCATTTACCAGTTGATAGATATTTGGATTGCTTCCAATTTGGGATTATTTTACGAATAATGCCTCTACAAACATTGGTCAAGTATTTAAATGAATACAAGTTTAGGGTAGATACCTAGGAGTGAAATCGCTTGGTCAAACGGCGCTCTATCTTTAACTTTCTAAGAAGTTGTCATATTGTTTGAGTCATATGTTTTTAAGTCCTTGCTCATAGACCACTTATGGAGGACAACAGTGATGAGACAGCTTGCTGGAATACTTGACGAAACCTGTAGCCATACTCATCTCTTTCCAACCTCACACTATAATATCACAAGGGACCCGGCTATGACAATTACTGTTGTTTACAAATGAGAAAGTTTAGGAGAGTGAGGACAAAATAGGCAACTTATGAAAGGTTCATGAGGACATTATCTGAATACTAATTTTCAGTGATTCTCACAGTTCATCACATTACATGGGGACTGTCATAGAGAAAAATCAATTCTAATTATTGGAACTAAGGTGTGTATAGATGCTCCCAGCTTGTAGATGTACTACTTTGTGCTAATCAGAAATATGCTCCTACCATGAGATAAAAAGTATAAGATTCTCTACTTGACTAATAAGGATCATTTCTATGACATTATTTCTGTCTGCTCATCATCTATATCTGAAAAAAAAAATTTCCTATAGTATCTTCAGAATTTAAAAGGTACAAAAAGCTAAATGGGCTTGTTCATAGAGGGTGGCAAAACTGATGAAGACAATGTGCAGTGACTTTCTATATGAGGCAGAAACATGCACAACGCATAAAGAGAAAGAAACTAAAAATATCTGATGTTGTTATAAAGGAAAGCAGAGCCAAAAGCAATTTGTCTGTGCTCCTTTCCCATCTGTGTGGCTCCTTCAGTTAAACAGCCAATGTAGTCAAATCTGATTTGCTTTCCTGTTATAAAAGTTGTGGCTTAACTAAGAGCTGTGCTGGAATGTCTAGATAAAGACATCTTTACATAAATACTGTATATACATCTATGTTTTACACATATGCTTTCTTCATGTGATTTTTGTACACACACCCTGTCTTCCCTTCTTCAGGTAATATATTAGTCAATGAAAAGCATTGAAAGGGAAGTCTTTCTTCCAAGGCTGTGAGAACTGTTCTTTCTCCTAAACTTGTCTGTAACATTAGAAAAGCTACAGAGAAAGTTATAACCCTCTTCACAAAACAGAAAAGAAAGTGGTTATCTTCTATACAGTTGGGACTGGAAGAAATAAACTGAAACCTCTAAAAATATCTCTAGATAGGTAGGAGGTATATGGACTGCAGTCCTTGTCCATCCAGTTGGGGACTAAAAGGAGAAGTGGTTTTTCTAACACTATTAAGTGCTTTCCATGAGGAGTCAAACATGACATCCAGATAGCTCTTTCTTCAGACTAGTGCTCTAACCAGCTGACCACTCTAGCTATAAACTATCTAGCTATTTGCCCTGGCTGTATTTTCCCACTCCTGGATGATTGTCTGCCTGGCAACAAGATGACAGAAGCTCTAAGCCAAAATATCCTTATGTGGGCATAGCTGCCTCTTCATGGCAGAGCCAATTTGGACCCCTTCCATTGGCAGGGATGTCCCAGAAGCAGCCAATTTTAGTTCAGCCTCTTTAAAACTCTGGATTGTAAACAAACAGTAGGATTTTCCACAGTGGAATGGAGAATAATGAGAGGAAGGATGCAGAAGAGAATGGGTAGGTAAAGCCAGCACCTAGTTCACCAGAGAAGTTAACAAGCTGAAAACTCTCAGACACTCTACTGATAAACTCCCAGATCTCTCAACTTTTACAGTCCATGAACTACATGCAGCTCTTCCCTCCTTTTCTTTCCTGCAATTTTAAATTTCCATATCATTGCTTGTTTTTCTTTCCTTTCTTTTCTTAGTCCTCTTGATATTTGAAATACTAGGTCAAATTTGGACATGTCTAGTAGGTGGATGCTGTTTTAGTAGTGGGGGGGAGTGGTTGCTCAAATTCCCTGGTTTGCAGAGCCTTCATATGATTTCATGGATTTCACAAATCTTTCTAGATTCAATTCGGTTCAGTTCACCACTCAGTTGTGTCTGACTCTTTGAGAACCCATGAACTGCAGCATGCCAGGACTCCCTGTCCATCACCAACTCCCAAAGTTTACCTAAACTCATGTCCATTGAGTTGGTGATACCGTCTAATCATCTCATCCTCTGTTGTCCCCCTCTCCTCCTGCCCCTAATCCCTCCCGGCATCAGGGTCTTTTCCAATGAGTCAACTCTTCACATGATGTGGCCAAAGTATTGGAGTTTCAGCTTCAGCATCAGTCCTTCCAGTGAACACCCACGACTGATCTCCTTTAGGATAGACTGGTTGGATCTCCTTGCAGTCCAAGGGACTCTCAAGAGTCTTCTCCAACACCACAGTTCAAAAGCATCAATTCTTCTGCACTCAGATTTCTTTATAGTCCAACTCTCACATCCACCCATGACCACTGGAAAAACCACAGCCTTGACCAGACAGACCTTTGTTGACAAAGTAATGTCTCTGCTTTTTAATATGCTGTCTAGGTTGGTCATAACCTTCCTTCCAAGGAGTAAGCTAGATTAAATGTTCTCAAAACATTATATTAATAATTGATTAGATTAAGCATAATTTAAGGCAGATCCAGTCATACCCTTTCCATGAATCTATGCCTTCTACAATCAAACACAATTTTGATATGTAATAATCACGTGATGTTGTTGTTCAGTCACTAAGTCATGCCCAACTCTTGCTACCCCCATGGACTATAACCCGCCAGGATCCCTTGTCCATGGGATTTTCCAGGCAAGAATACTGGAGTGGGTTGCCATCTCCTTCTCCAGGGGATCTTTCCAATTCTTCTTCCAGGGACTGAACCTGCATCTACAGCTTGGCAGGCAGATTCTTTACCACTGAGCCACCTGGGAAGCCCTGTCACAATCTAGTGCTCTGAAATGTGACAGAATCAAAAGAGAAAGGTGCTTAGAGTTGGATAGCCAAGTTAGAATTAATAGCCCACCTTACCTACTAGCTTGCTATTGGTAGAGAGGCAATATACTCAAATTCTCTTGGTCTTGGTTTCATCTTAGTGAAATGGAAATAAGAGTAACAATTACTTTACACAATTGGTATAAAAACTAAACAACTATCTGCACTCAATGCAATAGCCATTATAGTTGTTGGTAGTTATGTTATTATTATTAGTATGCTGTTGATCAAAATGAATGTAAAATTGCCAATGACCAGCTCACAACATGGATTTGACAAAAAATCATTTCAATTTGGTATCAATGATGTAACTGTGGATAATAATTTCATAAGATTTAATGCATTGACACTGTCAATTACTATGTAGAAAGTACAAGCAACCCAGAATCCTCCATTAACTGAGAAAATATAAAGTGATGAGAAGTCACAGTGACTGAAGGATCACTTTTAAATACATTTGTATTTTATCAATCACAGCAGCATTTACATGTGTTTGGGGAAAAAAACAGTATATTTTCATGTTAGAGATATTTATTCACATTACAAAAAAAACTTGGGGTACATATGGATTGGTGGGCCTCATCCCATAACTCCATCACTCCTCACTGTCCATTGGCACACAAGTTAGGGATTACCAACATTGTTTAAGGTCAAAATAGACAGGAGAGCCTTATACATACTAGCTCTGCTTGCCAAGTGGAAATGCTAACCTGCTCTTTCCCAGGATTTTATAAAAGCATTTGAAGACATTTCACAAGATAAATGGAAATGGGATAAACATAAGGCCTTAAGAAAAATATACTTCTGGTGCATTTATTAAGCACTTGGATCTGATACGTGACACCTGCTTGAAACTCAAAGAATTATCACAGGCTTTGCCGAGGAAGAAAAGACAAGAATTATGACTGCACACAGGCTCATACTTCAGCAAGTCAATGTTTTTAAATCAATGAAAAACAATCCAGTGATTGTGTTTTCTTCAAAGAGAAAGCAGTGTAAGATGACATACAGTATTTCAAGCTGTTCAAATTACTGATGGCAGAGTGGCAAGATATATATCCATTAAAACCAAATAGTTGTTTCAAAGTATGTTGGGCAACAGAGATAAATAGTGTCTCTCTGAAGCAAATATAGAATTATTTCTTTACTTGGAATTTTGGACTCTATAATGCTTTCAACTGAAAGTATCTCTTGCTTATTTTGGAATCTTTATTTTGCACCTTCATTCGGAATCTCTTGAGCTAGCCCACCAAACTCATTTTCTTCATCAACATCAAGGCATATGCACTGGGTTTCAAAGCATGCATATTTCTGTGATAAGTTCTCTGTCTCATTCATATTGATAAATTGATCATAGTGAATGAGTAAAATGTGTTAAATTCAAAGTCTACTTTCACAATAGTATTACATCATCAATACTACCTTCAGGATGGGAACTAATGGACCATGTTTAAGCACATTACTATTTGGGAGAAAGGGGTGCATGCAATTTTTCTTTCTTGATTCTTCATTCATCAGTGTTTTCATTTATAAACTTTTTAAAAAGTTGATATATAAAGTACTAGATCACCATCCATTTGTCCCCAAGGCTTTGCATCCACCTAATCAGTAAAAATAATCCTCTCTTCTTTATCTAAGAAGTCCAGGGTAGCTAATGTGGGAATCACAGAATACTGACCAGTCAAGAGCACCTATGAATTCTAGGTATTCAAAACATTAAAAAAATTTCTTTCACACAAGGGTTTTGTACAGTTGATGACTTAAAATGGCCATATTGCTTTTCTAAGCTCTGTCCCTCTCAATGATAAGATAAGTCACTTCTCAAAAGACATGACCTAAAAATGAGAAATAGCATTAAGCTCCTCACAACTGGAAAAAATTACTCTTTCTAATCCCTCTGACTACACTCCCTTTGAAAAACTGACCGTCACTATAGGTTCAGAATTCAGGCTTCCATTTTCATCAGAAACCTATAAAAATGCAAGAGATACTCATGAATTATGTTTGATAAAGACACCAAATACAGAAGTGTTTGTTAAAGGCCAGAATATAACTTGACATTTTTAACTAAAACGTTAAAAGTATATATATAAAGTGGATAATTGCTGGTTCCTAGTCTTTAAAAAGAAACCATAGAGGATAATGAAAGATGTGAAAAGGACCAATTTTGTCCTGGAAAATACTATAACAAATTGACCATTGGGAAGAAACATAGTCTATGGGTAAAACAATATTGTGGTATATTTAAAGATATATAACATTTTTGATAAAGAAATAGGTCAGAAAATAACTCTATTTGTTTCTAATCCTTAAATTATAAAATTTTGAATGGTATTTTGGAGTCATGACATAAAACATTAATCAAAAATATTAAAATTTTGACAATAAAAACAGATTTTAAATTCTAATCTCAAATGTAACAATAATGCTGATGTACCTAAGTTGTTCTCTGAATTGCCTGTTTTCATGTTCATCAGTTCAGTCGCTCAGTCATGTCTGACTCTTTGCGACCCCATGGACTGCAGCAAGCCAGGCCTCCCTGTCCATCACCAACTCCCGGAGTTTACTCAAACTCATGTCCATCAAGTCAGTGATGCCATCCAGCCATCTCATCCTATCATCCTGTTCTCCTCCCTCCTGCCTTCAATCTTTCCCAGCATCAGGGTCTTTTCCAATGAGTCAGTTCTTCATATCAGGTGGCCAGAGTATTGGAGTTTCAGCTTCAGCATCAGTCCTTCCAATGAACACCCAGGACTGATTTCCTTTAGGATGGACTGGTTGGATCTCCTTGCAGTCCAAGGGACTCTCAAGGGCTCCCCTTGTGGCTCAGCTGGTAAAGAATCTGCCTACAATGCAGGAGACCTGGGTTCGATCCCTGGGTTGAGAAGATTCCCTGGAGAAGGCAAAGGCTACCCACTCCAGTATTCTGGCCAGGAGAATTCCATGGACTATATAGCCCATGGGGTCACAAAGAGTTGGTCATGACTGAGTGACTTTCACTTTCATGTTCATATTCCTGTGCTTATACTGATGGCCATTTATGCTCAAGATCAAAGAGTTGGAAAGTACCTAAGCCTAGAGGATTTAGACTCAGCTATGCCTAACCTCAAAATCTGGGACCCTAAATACTATATAGCATATTACACTATGAACTCTTCTTGACCTATTTCTCCCTAAGTCTTCTCCATAATAGTAAAGGATGCATCACCCCTGAATTAGTCAAGCCTGAAGCCTAGGCATTGCTCTTGACTCCTCTCTTTTCTATACTATAGAATGCAGTTTCTATACTGGCATACCAAAGCCCTGCATCAACTGGTACCTCCTCTCCCCTACCTCATCCTCTAGACCCCACTTTCCAATGAGAACCAGACATTAACAAGCTAAATTTATCCCTCTCTGTAGAGTTTTTGTGCTTGTTCTTACCTGTCCCAGGAATACTATTCTCTCTCTTACTCTAAGGCTGTTCTTGCATTACATTTGGATCTCAATTTATATGTGACCGCACCTGAGAAATGCCTTTTCTGACTGCTTCATCTTAAAGTAGCCAGCCAGTGACTCTCTATTCAACTTGCCTTATTCTAATTTTCTGCCCACATTTCTCACATTTGCCATTTTCTTGTTTTTATTGGTTCACTTATTGTTTTTCTCCCCTTCAAAGAACATAAGGTCTATACAACAATGTCTAATTCACTATTGGATTCTCAGTGCCCTAGACATGAGACGTTCAGTGAATATTTGTTAAATGAATCATGAGTGAAGAGGGCTGTTGCTGGCACGTGGAACACTTTGACTGATTGCCTTCACAAAATGATCCCAGTGATCCTCCACCCTCCTCCCACTCAACTTGATCCAATTTATAGATACTATAACCCTGTGATTAAAACTTCAATGTAAGAAAAATGTTCTTGGTTAAAATTAAGACACCATCCTTCAATGGGCTACATTTTAAGCTTTAGCAGTCATGTATACCTCAGTGTGAGCAAATTTAAATAGTCAAATATCTTAAAATAGAAATGAGAAAAGAAAAAAATGAAGGTATTAAATGACTAAAAGTGAGGACAAGGGGAACTGGAGCTTCAAGGCATATTTAATGACTACAAAGATTGTCCCAGCTTCTGTCCTGAGTAGGAGCTTTGCCTAACAAGGAGTTCTGATGCAGATTCAATGTTTCTTAGAAACAGTCTTCAATTACTGACAAAAGATGGCCATCTGTTCTGATGCTAAAGCCAGACAAAGGGGAAAAGAATAAAATGCAGTACAGAGGGTTTACATTAGATATGAGGAACGATGCCTACACAGATATGTGAGGAGTTACACAATGGAAAATGTTTCTAGAGGAAAACAGCTTTGAATTTTCTTAACATGGAACTCCGTAGAACTAATTCAGATTTGTATCAGCAAGGAATTATTTCTGAAGTCAGGAAAGTGGACTTTATTCCTTTGTTCTTGTAATATCATTTGATACAGTGAACAAAGATATTCAAAAGATCTTAAACAATTAGAAATCCAGGATGAAATCCAGGATGCATAATGGTAGATGTAATTGCAGGACTGTCACTACCTGCTGCAGTAGAATAGAGACCCACAAAACCCTGAGCACAGTAAGGTCTTGTATTCAATTACTTATATCAGAAGTCACCTTCCATGTGACACAAGTTGCCTGAGTGGTCTACAAGAAGGGCCAGGAGAGGACACAGAGGAAGACAAGTACCCATGGTTGTCTCGTACTTTTCCAGCTTTCTCCATACCCCATTTCCCCTTTCTTCAAATTCACTTTCGTTTGAGTATAGCCAAGAATTGGACATGACTGAGCAACTTTCACTTTCACTTTTTGAGTATCCAATGAGCCTTCAACCCACTGAAGTTTGGGTCTATGATGCAAAATTTTTCTTCTGCTGTTTTATACATGCACACAACATTCTCCATCCAAACCAAACTTCCAAAGAACAGTTCCAAGTTCTCAAAGATCCCAAGAGCAAGCGTCTACTTATTTTGGTTTCAAAGCTCCAGAAATTTTGTTGTCTGTTTTTGTTGTTGATAGTATACTTTCTTTTCTAAAAGGATTTTAAAATACTGATATTAGCACATTATACCCCATCTACATGACTGTTTTATGACCAGATACTTAGGTTATATTTGATCACTTTCTGAGTACCTGAAGGTCAAGTGATGTCCAGCACGTTCTCTGAATCAAGCTTATACCATAGTTGTCATCAAAAACTCTGCATTTGTGGAAACATACTGATCAGAAAAAACATACTTCCCAGGAGGTGATGCGGGCAGGTATGACTGCAGGACATCTTGCAAGAGGATCTCATCTGTGCACGTGACAAATATTCTCTGGAGAGTTCTTCATTGATCATTCTTGCTGTTGTATTTTACATTTTGTATAGATTCTTAAACTGATTGGCTCATGAAAATATAGTCATTAAAATTAAAGATTCATTTATAAAGGAGAAATAATGATTACAGTGATTAATCAAATTATGGTCCCTCATACTCAGAAGCATAAAAATTACATTGACAACAAGTAACAGTAAACAAATAGTGACATTTGTTACTTTTAAATACAGCATGAGAAATATGATCTCAATAAAAATTCTTTGCTTTTTAATTTTTTTAGCTTGAATTTCATTTTTTATAGTTTTGCTTTGGTTTAATTTATTATGTTTAACTTTATAGTTGCATAAAATGTACACTTTGTTTTCTTTTAGTACCATGCTTAAGAAATGTTATATTGAACATAGAGCTAATGCTAGAAGTCAAAGAGGTTTTTTTTTGTTTGTTTGTGGGTTTTTGTGGGGTTTTTTTTTTTTTTTTTTTGGTTTGTTTGTTTTGTTCTGCTTTCTTCTTTAAAAGGTTGTGGTAAATTATCTAAGATTACAAATCACTAGAGTAATTGAGACTTATACACGTTAAAAGGAAAGCAACTTGATTTCTTGACTAAAATAACTGACACTAACTCCAGATGATTATTATAATTTTTAAAGAAGTCCTGGTCTCAGAACAAATATTCACTTAGTGTTTCAGGCCTTCACAAGTTATGTACAACCGAACTAGGGGATATTACCAACTACTTCCCTGTACCGACCCCCCCACACACACACTAAAAGGATTTGATAAATCATCTTTACTTGTTATCCCTGGAAGAATAACAGGGACCACTCTGCCACTAAACATAAGTTAGTGATTGCCATTATTTAGTCCGTTTTCTAACCACAAAATTTTACAGATTTATTTGTCTACTTGTGCTCAAGCACTGACATTTTTATAATATAAGAAATTTTATTATCTAAGAAGTTAGAAGACTGAGCACTTAGTATTAACAAGCTAGTAAAAGAATGCAGGTATGTATTCAAGCAAAAATCATAGAAAGCAGGGAAAGCAGAAATTAATATCAGAAAGAGTACAACATGTGAAATTCTGGGCTGGATAAAGCACAAGCTGGAATCAAGATTGCTGAGAGAAATATCAATAACCTCAGATATGCAGATGACACCACCCTTATGGCAGAAAGTGAAGAGGAACTAAAGAGACTTTTGATGAAAGTGAAAGAGGGGAGTAAAAAAGCTGACTTAAAACTTAAGATTCAAAAAATAATGATATCCTGTCCCATCACTTCATGGCAAATAAATGAGGAAACAATGGCAACAGGGATAGACTTTATTTTCTTGGACTCAAAAATCACTGCAGATGGTGACTGCAGCCATGAAATTAAAAAACACTTGCTCTTTGGAAGAAAAGCTATGACAAAACTAGACAGCATATTTAAAAAAAGAGACATTACTTTGTCGACAAAGGTCCGTCTAGTCAAAGCTATAGTTTTTCCAATAGTCATGTATGGATGTGAGAGTTGGATCTTAAAAAAGGCTGAGCACTGATGAATTGATGCTTTTGAACTATGGTGTTGGAGAAGACTCTTGAGAGTCCCTTGGACTGCAAGGAAAACAAACCAGTCAATCCTAAAGGAAGTCAACCCTGAATATTCACTGGAAGGACTGATACTGAAGCTCCAATACTTTGGCCACCTGTTTCAAAGAGCTGACTCATTAGAAAAGACCCTGATATTGGGAATGAAGGCAGAAGGAGAAGGGGATGGCAGAGGATGAGATGGTTGGATTGCATCACCGACTCAATGAACATGAATTTGAGCAAGCTCCAGGAGATGGTGAAGGACAGGGAAACCTGGTATGCTGCAGTCCATGGGGTTGCGAAGAATCAGACACAACTGAGCAACTGAACAACAACAACAATGTAAGAGAAATGAAATGTGGAAATAGTTCAGTGAAATGTGACATTATTTGTGGCCTACATAAATGAGAATCAGAGATGCTTTATGGTGGAGGGAGCATTTGTGCTGAGTCTCAAATGACTAAACTAGGAAGATAAAAAGGAAGGGCTTTCCAGGCGGACCAGAATAGCATAACAAAAAAATATGAAGGTAGAGAAGTATTGGGCCATGTTCTCTGGTGGTGACTCACGCTGATGTGTTAAAGCATTAAGTACCAGAGGGAGGCAACTTGGACATGAGCAGAAAAGACAGATTGTGGTAGGCATGGTAGACATTGAGCTTGATTTGGAAGACCATGAGAAGCCAATAAAGTGCTGTGAAATGGAAGTATTGGGCAACATTGTCTTCAAAATGATAAGCAAGACTACAAGGCAGTAGTTTTCAAAATATGGTTTCTGGATCCACAGCACCAGTATCAGCTAGGAATCACTAGAAATGCAAATTATGCGGCCTTATCCCAGGACAACTGAATCACTAGGAATACAACCGAAAATTTAGCAAATTCTCCAGGGTATTCTGATACAAGCTCAAATCTGAGAACCTTTTCTGTAAGGTATAGAATACACTGGATGGGAAAAGATCAGGCGGTCCAGTGTCTACTATGAACCAAGAGAATATTCTTGGCATTTGTTAGTTTTGCCTACCATTGAGTAAAGAAAAATGATTTACTGAAAAGATAATCCTTAGCGTGATCTACATATAAGTCTGTAAATACGAAAATGAGTTAATGGCACTAACTTTCCCCTTCCACTTTAAAATTTTAAATTCCATCAAAGGAGAGAAGAGAATATTCTGCTGCATGACCACTGAAATCAGTATAGCAAGTTTAGCATGAATTTGACAATCTCTGTTATCAATAAATCTAGATCTACCAGACCTCTCTTGCTAAGTTCCAAATCTATCTGGTTTCACACCATGATTTTTTAATGGTCTTATTTGTGCATTATTTCAATTTTTCATTATATATTGTGCCATTTAGTATTCTCCATGATTATGTTTTCACTGAACAGATGCACTACGGTTTCACTGCACCAAATTCTATGATCCATAATTAGATGTCAATATGTTTTCTTTATGAACTAAATACATTTTTAGTTACTTGGACATTAATTAAAATCACATGCTGGATTGTTACATCCTTTCAACACATTTTTGAGGAAATATTTTTGGTTTACTTGAATGCTTTAAAACATTCAATTTTATACTATATAATTCTTTTTCCATAAGAACAAATACTATATCTAATATATAAATATTAATTACAGAGTTACACCATGAAGCCATTAAAGAGATATAACCATTAACATGCAAAAGCAGACATATGATGAATTAGGAGAAAAGAATATGTTTTTTTAATTGCCGCTTTTTAAATATATCATGAGTTGTATTTATTTTCATGGCAATTTAAGAAAAAACAAATGAAAGAAAATTTCAGAATAATGACAAAAAATAAACAATACTTAACTCCCATGGGAATTAAATACATAATACTTATGTAAAAATTCACATTTCAATAAAAAAGAGCCAGGATAATAAGGTGATACAGAGCTCACACTCATTAGTCATGTTATACTGTACCATTTTGAACATTCTGAACTCCTCATGAATTTGCAAGATGTACTCATAGCATAGGAAAACTGAAAACAGCTTTTCCAAAGAGGAAGAAAAACTTGATAGCCTCTAAGAAAATGTTGAAAAATCTAACCCAGAAAGTTACTCCACTTATGCCAGGCATTCCCATCTGTTTTTGTAAGTGCAGTATGGAATTGGCCAGAGGTTAGGGCAGAAGGGGAAGTAAGTATACATGGAAATTATTCTAGCATGTCTCTGTCATTCTCTCTGATTTTCTACTGTTTCCTTAGTTAGAGTTCATGTAAAAATTCAGCAGATATAAAACTCTTAATCAATGCAACTGGTATAATAGAAGCTACTATGTCTCTTAATACCAGTCCAGTTTGGCCTGAAATACAAGGGGACATAATGAAATTAAGTTGTGACCTATTTGGAAATTTATCCAAAATGATTTCTCCCCTTGGAATTTCTATTGCCTTCTTTCAAGGTATATCACATATGGCAAACTTAGATTTATTTGTCTGAAATAAAATGAACTATGTACATCTATATAAAGTAGAATACAAAATAGCAACAGTTTCCACTATCTAAGCATTTTAATGGTGAGGTAGCATCACTAGAATATGCTTTTAAAAAAGGGCTAGCCACAAGAGTTGAGCCTACTAAATGTAGAGTCAAACTTTATCAATGTCATTTATAAGCAAGCTTGACAATAAAGCTCAAAAGCTTAGAAAAATTTATTTCTATCCTGACATTTACAGGAGAGAGCAGTAGGAAATTATTTGTTGATGAGAGATTATTGTTTGAAATTTGTCTTATGTGAAGGGGAGTTTCCATGTTTACACTCAGAGCAGAACTATTCATGTTAGAAGTGCAGACGCTCAGGCCCTACTCCAGAACGATTAAATCACCAATCTTAAGTTTGAAAAAATCTTCCTGGTAATGTGCATTTCACACCACAGTTTGCAAAGAACTTCTCTAAGGCTTTCAAATTAGTCACAATAATGTGCTCATAAATAATTTACTCCATTTATTCAATAACCCCTTAGATATTTGGGGTGAGAGATGACTAGACAAAATATATTTGGGACATATGCTAAAAATATCCACTATATATTTGAAATTCAAATTTAAGTACTTAGCCTTATTTGATACAGCCACCCTATCTGGGATACACACACTGAATTTGCGCTTTCCATTTTGCACAACGAAACTCCACCCCGCCTTCACTGAGACTAATTTTTTTCACAGGAGTACTTCTTTTTGGCCACTGTCCTGTATGACTGCGCTGTCAAGAGTAACTCTCCTCTCTGGCTTACCTATGTTGAGATCACCCCTATGGAGAAAAATTACTAAAACCAATGGTAACTTTCTAGATCTCTAAGCTGTATATCAATACTTCACAGTCAAAAAGTAAACAGACTCCCATTTCTGGCACAATGGCACATCCACCTTCCCACTGAAAAACTTCTAAATGTGTAAATATTTTAAAAAACATTTTGATTAATTCACAAGAAATAAGAAATAAATGAAGGTGGAAAATATTATTAAGAGGATTGCTGAAGCTCGGTTTCATCCTGAGGGATTTACTAAGTAAACAGCATTTACTTTACATGGCCTTCAAGGACTCAAGGGACAGAAGCCAAAAACCAAAGCCTCCTCAGGGTAAGAAGTCTAAGAAAAAATTCATAAACAGCTGTGACCTCAGAGGTCCAGCCTTCATAGCAAAAGTGAGGCTAAAGATATTCCCCTGAGATTTCATAAGCAAAAACTAGCTTTCACATGAGTTTGTGGCATAAATTCACACACAAAGGTACTCTAAAAAATTTAAGTGAAAAATTGAATTTACATTGGTCCCAAACTAGGTAATATAAACACATGCCACACGAAGGCAAATGGAAATTCTCTCCTGTGTACCTGCCTTTATCCTAGACTATAGATTGGATTCTAAGGAACATAAAATCATAATTCAAAGTTGCATAACCCTTCCCCCCCACAAGAAACATCAAAAGGGAAAACAAGTATAAAATTAGCAGGAGTGGATTTGTCAATATAAAATATTAAATAAATACATCTATTTTAAAATAAAATAAATATTTTAAAATGAGTGGAAAAATCATTAGATTATTATTAAAACAACCAATCAGATTTCAAAGAGAACTTATGAAAATAAAAAATAAAATAAATTAAAAATTTAGCAAAGAGATTTAATAATTGTTCAGACATAGATACAAAAAATTGATCAGGGATACATCAGTAGATTGATGAGCAGTATAGAATAAAAATCCTAAAAATCTGTGAGCCCCCCCTCAAATGTCCAATCTTCAAAATAAATGCAAAGTTAAAAATATAAATAAAGGCCAGTTTTCATACAGATTAACAGTCTGAATTCACACAAAATCTATGTTCTGAAAAACTCAAACTTAAGATTTGACTTTACAGAAACACATACAGAAAAAGAGGATGAGAAAAACTAATAAGATACAAGCAATATTTGAGAAGGAATATTGAGAATTATCTGATACAAATGAAAGATATCAATCCACATATTCAAGAAGCCCCAAAATTCCCAAGTTAGAAAAATGAAGAGAGAAATAATTATCCAGACTCACCACAATGAAACTTAAGAACACCAAGACAAAGTTCTCATATGAATTAAAAAGTCCAATTGTTTTCCAAAGAGTGAAGGATAGGCTGATAGTTGACTTGATCAAGGCCAATATTCAATGCAATTTTATGTTCAGGGTTATGGGAAAAATAATTTTGAAAAATGAATTCTGTGATTTCAATGTTACAATCTGGAAAATGCTGTTATAGCAACAGTGGTAAATAATTCATTGTGGAGTTAGAAAATATAAACCCAAAAAACTCAATGCCAAGATCATATACTTTGGAATCAGAGATATTGAAGTTAAACATTACTAAGGTTCTCATATTGTTGGAAGAATGGGAAGCATATTGCCAAATATTAGATGATTGTATGTTAAATACTCATGTTAGAAATGTCTAGGGTATTCACTAAAAAAATTACACCAATTGGAAGGACACTGACCATGTTGCTGATCAAAATGTAATTAAATAAGAAATCATTAACAAAATGGAGAAGGCAATGGCACCCCACTCCAGTACTCTTGCCTGGAAAATCCCATGGACAGAGGAGCCTGGTAGGCTGCAGTCCATGGTGTCGCTAAGAGTCGGACACAACTGAGGGACTTCACTTTAACTTTTCACTTCCATGCATTGGAGAAGGAAATGGCAACCCACTCCAGTGTTCTTGCCTGGAGAATCCCAGGGACAGCGGAGTCTGGTGGGCTGATGTGTATGGGGTCGCACAGAGTCAGACACAACTGAAGTGACTTAGCCGCAGCAGCGTTAACAAAAATGACTAGAATAACCACGTGTTTAGAATTCTAAAAAGTATACTTCCAAATAATAAATCAAAAAAGGAAGCATAATAAAACTAATGTGTTTAAATCCAAATGATAGTAGAATCTTTTTTATCATTATTGAGGGGCACAATTAAAACAGTATTTGGAAAGAAATTTCTATATGTTTATTTTAATAAAGAAGTAGTAGAATACTTTTTTCTATAGATTACATACTGGGCCATTAGGCATGCCTCAGTAAGAAATTTGAAATCACATCAATCATCTTTTCTGACCACAATGCTATGAGATTAGATACAGGAAAAAGAAAAAAAACTGTAAAAAACACAAATACTTAAAGGTTAAACAACCAATGAACCACTGAAGAACTCAAAGAGGAAGTCAAAAAATACCTAGAAATAAATGACAATGAAAACATGACAATTCAAAACATGTGGGATGCAGCAAAAGGAGTTCTAAGAGGGAAGTTCTTAGAAATACAAACTTATCTCAGGAAACAATAAAAGTCTCAAACAACCTAACCTTATACCTGAAGCAACTAGAGAAGAAAAACCAACAAAACCTGTAGTAGAAGGAGAGAAATGATAAAGATCAGAGCAAAAATAAAAGAAATAGAGATGAATAAAGCAATAGCAAAAATCAATGAAACCAAAAGCTGGTTCTTTAAGAAGATAAACAAAACTGATAAACCTGCAGTCAGATTCATCAAGAAAAAAGATGAAATAATATTATACATAGAAAATCCCAAAGATGTTACCAGAGAACTACTAGAGCTTATCAATGAATTTGATAAAGTTGCAGAATGTAAAATTAATACAAAGAAATCTCTTGCATTCATATACACTAACAATGAAAGATCAGAAAGAGAAATTAAGGGAACAATCTTATTTACCATATCATCAAAAAGAATAAAATACCTAAGAACAAACTTACCTAAGGAGGGGAAAGAGCTCTACTCAGAAAACCACAAAATACTGATGAAAGATATCAAAGATGACACAAACAGAGGGAGAGTTACATCATGTTCTTGGAGTGGAAGAATCAATATGGTCAAAAAGCCCAAAGTAATCTATAGATTCAATAAAGTCCCTATCAAATTACCAATAGCATTTTTCATAGAATTAGAACAAAAATGTTACAATTTGTATGAACACACACACACACAAACAAACCCAATAGCCAAGGCAATCTTGAGAAAGAAAAACAGAGCTAAAGGAATCAGGCTCCCTGACATCAAATTATACCACAAAGCTACAGTAATAAAAACATTATATTACTGGCACAAAAACAGAAATATAGATGAACAGAACAGGGTAAAAAATCCAGCAATAAATGCAGACACCAATAGCCACCTAATCTATGACAAAGGAGGCAAGAATATACAACAGACAAAAGACAACCTCATCCTTAGTGGTATTGAATAAACTGGACAGCCACATATAAATGAAATTAGAACACTCCCTAACAACATAAATTTCTAGAGGAAAACATAGGCAGAACACTCTCTGACATAAATCACAGCACAATAGGTTTTGATCCAATGCTAGAGTAATCAATATAAAAACAAAACAAATGGGACCTAATTAAATTTAAAAATGTGTGCACAGCAAAGGAAACCATAAACAAAATGAAAAGACAACCCACAGAATGGGAAAAAATATTTGCAATGAAGCTACCGAAAAGGGATTAATCTCCAAAATGTACAAACAGCTCATGCAGCTCAATATCAACACAACAAACAACCACACAAAAAATGGGTGGAGGATCTAACAGACATTTCTCCAAAGAAGACATATAGATGGCCAAAAAACACATGAAAAGATATTCAACACCACTAATTATTAGATAAATGCAAATCAAAACCACAATGAGATGTCACTTCAAATCAGCCAGAATGGCCATCACAAACAATAGAAGTTAGAGAGGATGTGGAGAAAAGGTAATCCTCCTACACTATTGGTGGGAATGTAAATTGGTACAGCTACTATGGAGAACAGCATGGAGGTTCCTTAAAACACTAACAATAGAGCTACCATATGATCCATAAATCCCACTTGTGGGCATGTATCTGAAGAAAATCTTAATTTGAAAAGATACATGTACCCCAATGTTCATTGCGGCACTATTTACAATAACCAGGACATGGAAGCAACCTAAATGTCCACTGATGGAGGAATGGATAAAAAAAAATGTGGTATACACACACAATGGAATATTTCTCAGCCTTAAAATTAAAAATGAAATAATACCATCTGTAGCAACACAGAGGGACCTAGAGATTGTCATACTGAACAAAGTTAGAGAAAGAAAAACATCATATGATATTACTTATATGTGGAGTCTAAAAAATGGTACCAATGAACCTATTTATAAGCCAGAAATAGAGTCATGTATGTAGTAAAAAAAGGAAAACAATTCATGGTTAGCAAGGGGGAAAGGGAAGAAGGAATAAACTATAAGATTGGTATTGACATGTGCACACCACTATATATAAAATAGATAAATAATAAGAACCTACTATATAGCACAGAAAACTCTACTCAGTACTTTGTAATGACCTATATAGAAAGAGTGAAAAGACACCCACTGAAAAGAGTGGGTGTCTGATTCACTTCGCTGTGTAGCAGAAACTAACACATTGTAAATCAACTATACTCCAATAAAAAAAAAATTCAAGAAAAAAATCAGGTGATCAAATATGATAATAAATAAGAGTAAGCCAAATAAGAAACACTTTTATAAAAAGAAAAAATGGAAATTACTGAAAGTAAATACATATGAAATACAATAAATCAACAAAGCAAATTTCTTACTTTTCAAAGCAATAATAAAATTGGCAATCATTGAATGTAAATAATAAAAAAAAGTAGATAAGGCACCAAAAATAGGAATGAAAAATGAACAGAGTTACATACTAACAACTATACAAAAATTATAAATGTTTTTATATGAATCAATTTTAAAATAAAATTTAAATGGAAACATTTCTAGAAAAATATAGCAACAAAACTGCCCAAAATTGAAATGGAATGCCTTAAGAGTTCTTAACCTGTGAAGAAATTAAATTAGTAGATAAACTTTTTCTATACTGAAAACTCCATATCTGGACAGTTTTATTAGCGAGTTCTATGAAGGAGTTTAGGGCCAAATAATTAAAATCATAAAAATCTATTCCAGGGTACCATAAAAAACTAGAACACTTCCCAACATATTTTATAAGAGGAGAATATCTAGGATACAAATCCAGACAAGGACAATACGAGAAAGGGATTCTCATAATAATGAATGCATAAATCTAAATATATACATGCAAATTCAATCTAGCAATTGCAAAAAATCATGACTGAGTTAGGTTATCCTAGGAATTTATTGTTGTCTTTATATCTAAATACAAATTATTGTAATTCATTATATTAATAAAGGGAAAATGATATGTCTATTGGCTTAGGAAAGCTGCTTAATAATTTAAAAATTACACACAGTTAAAAAACAAAACTTCTGAGCACACAAAAAATAGAAACTTTTTGACTACATAAAGATAGTTCAGAAAAATTTATAATAAACATCATTCTTAACTGTGAAACAGTGAAAACTTCTTCTATAGCGTCACAAGTAAACCAATGCTGTCTGTTGTTATCACTTCTAGCCACGATTATACTAATTGTCATGGTAAAGCAAGAAAAAGAAATCAAAGTGTATGCATTGAAAATGAAAAAACAGTTTTCATTGAGAACAGATATTTCACTCCAAAGCCTATGAAAATCAATAATCATATTAGAATTGATTAGAGGGCAAGTTTAGCAAGCTTTTAAGATGCAACATAACATATAAGATCAATTATGTCTTCTGCATCCCAACCAGAAATTTAGAGTGTACAAATTTTTAAATGCTATCTAATGTTTTATAGATTATATCAATACATAAAGTCTGAGAAGTAAATCTAACAAAATTCTGTAAACTTTACAGAAAAAAATTATAAAATTCAGTAAAAAATAAAAAACATAAATAAATAATGTTTATAGATTGGAGAGTTTGATATCAAGATATCAGATCTTCCCAAATTTATCAATAAAATTTAAATACACAATAAAATTTTAAAGTGGTACCTGACAAGCTGATTAGGAATGTAAGAGCAAAGGGCTATGAATTGCTCAGACATCTCTTGAATAACATGTTGGAATGTATCTCTCACCAAATATCAATAATTATTCTTGAATTATTGAAATTAGAAGGGATCCCATACCAAATATCAATAATTATTTTTACTCATTATGATGCTGTCTAGGTCCATCCATGTCACTGCAAATGACCTTAATTATTTTTAAATTAATGTAATTAAGACATTGTGATATTACCACAGAGACTGGAATATAGTCCAGTCAAAATATCCCAGTAAAAGACCCAACTTTCTAGGAAACTTGATTTATGGCAAAGAGGACATTTCAGATGCATGGTAAAAATATGGAACTTAAAACAGTGCAAAGGCAATTTTTTATCCATAAATAAAAAATAAATAAAATTAGATTTTTAACTCATATCCTTCACAAAAATTATTTCAGTGGTATTACAAGAGCTAAACAAGAAAACCAAAACTATAAAACTTTTATAAGATAATATAGGTGATTATTCTATAAAAATCAGTAATAAAAGAGTTTTTCAACCCTTCACATAAAAGCACAGCCTATGCAGGGTAAGACTGAAAACTGAACACACCATCCATAGAAGAGAAAATGTTTTCTATATATATATATATATAATAAAGGACCAGGATCCAGAGTGTCCAAAGGACTTCTACTAATAAATAAGAAGATAAAATGGGCAAAGAGGTGAACAACTGTTTCACAAAACACAATATCTAAATAAGTAATAAGCAAATGTAAACATAATAAGCTGCATTATTTTAAGGGAATTATAAACTAGAACTACAATAAGACAGTATTACATACTCTCTGGGTTGGCAAAAATTTAAGTCTGACAATAGCAAGCACTGGCAAACAAGTGATGCAAGTAAATATTTACACATGTATACAACACTGATCATTGTGTAAACTGGTAAACCACTTTTGGGAAACAGTTTGAAACTATCCGAAAATTTGAATACACACATTTCTTTTGACCCAGAAATTCCATTTCTAGGTTTAAGTGCTAATGAAATGCTTATTACTTGCACCAGGAGAACATTCAGTTCAGTTCAGTTCAGTTGCTCAGTTGTGTCCGATTCTTTGCGACCTTATGGACCAAAGCACGCCAGGCCTCCCTCTCCATCGCCAACTCCCGGAGTCTACCCAAACTCATGTCCATTGAGTTCGTGATGCCATGCAACCATCTCATCCTCTGTCATCCCCTTCTCCTCCTGCCCTCAATCTTTCCCAACATCAGGGTCTTTTCAAATGAGTCAGCTCTTCCCATCAGGTGGCCAAAGTATTGGAGCTTCAGCTTCAGCATCAGTCCTTCCAATGAACACCCAGGACTGATCTCCCCTAGGATGGACTGGTTGGATCTCCTTGCAGTCCAAGGGACTCTCAAGAGTCTTCTCCAACACCACAGTCCAAAAGCATCGATTCTTTGGCACTCAGCTTTCTTTATAGTCCAACTCTCACATCCATACATGACTACTGGAAAAACCATAGCCTTGACTAGACAGACCTTTGTTGGCAAAGTAATGTCTCTGCTTTTTAATATGCTGTCTACGTTGGTCATAACTTTCCTTCCAAGGAGCAAGCGTCTTTTAATTTCATGTCTGCAGTCACCATCTGCAGTGATTTTGGAGCCCCCCAAAATAAAGTCAGTCACTGTTTCCATTGTTTCCCCATCTATTTGCCATGAAGTGATGGGACCGGATGCCATGATCTTCATAAGAGCACTATTTATAATAGCAAATGCTTATTTAAATATAATAGATAAATAAACCAAGGTGTGATCATACAATGAAATACTGGAGAGCAATGGAAAGTCAGTGAATTACATTTACTTGAATCAATGTCTAAACCAGTGAAGCTATATCAAATGAAACTAAAAAGCAAGTAAATTAACACATACAGTATTATTCCATTTATGGAAAATTAGAGAAAACATGCAAAAGTAAGCAATATATGATCTAGTATTAGAAACATATGGTTAAGAATATAAAGAAAAATAGGGAAATGATAAACATAAAATCAAATTTATTGTGATTTTCTCTGAGTTACATAAGAATGGAAAAGACTCAGAATAGGTAACACAAGATATTTCAAAGGAATGTTAATATTCCATTTTGTGATTTTATGATCAATTTATATGCATTCTTTTAATAATGGTTTTTCGTACATTACTTAATATTTTATAAATATTTCTTGAAATCTATTCAATTTTTATAAAAGAATTAAAAGTATTAACAGAAAGTGGATGGTTTTATTAATGGTCACATATTCAATACAATTTACTTTGAATGTACAAAAGCAGATAGAATTAGAAATTGGTAAAGTTTCAATAAATGCATTGATATGTATTATGTCAAACATAACAACAATGTAAAGAAACTCCCCAGTGTTGTTATATTTAAAATGCATAACCAACAAGAACCTACTGAAGAGCAGTGGGAACTCTGCCCAATGCTACGTGGCAGTCTAGATGGGACGGGAGTTTGGGGCAGAACGGATACATGTATATGTATGGCTGAGTCCTTTTGATGGCCACCTGAAACTAACAACATTCTTAATCAGCTTTACCACAATACAAAATCAAAAGTTAAAGAAAACAAAGAAAGCTGCTAGTGTCAATCTTTACCTGGAGCTGTCACTGAATTCTACTTCCTTGCTTGCACTTCTGTTCAGTTCTGTCGCTCGGTCATGTCCAACTCTTTGCGACCCCATGAATAGCAACATGCCAGGCTTCCCTGTCCATCACCAACTCACGTAGTTTACCCAAACTCATGTCCATTGAGTCGGTGATGCCATGCAACCATCTCATCCTCTGACATCCCCTTCTCCTCCTGCCTTCAATCTTTCCCAACATCAGGGTCTTTTCATATGAGTCAGCTCTTTGCATCAGGTGGCCAAAATACTGGAGTTTCAGCTTCAACATCAGTCCTTCCAATGAACACCCAGAACTGATATCCCCTAGGATGGACTGGTTGGATCTCCTTGCAGTCCAAGGGACTCTCAAGAGTCTTCTCCAACACCACAGTCCAAAAGCAGCAATTCTTTGGCACTCACCTTTCTTTATAGCCCAACTCTCACATCCATACATGACTACTGGAAAAACCATAGCCTTGACTAGATGGACCTTTGTTGGCAAAGTAATGTCTCTGCTTTTTAATACTCTGTCTATGTTGGCCATAACTTTCCTTCCAAGGAGTAAGTGTCTGCTAAATTTCATGTCTGCAGTCACCATCTGCAGTGCTTTTGGAGCCCCCAAAAATAAAGTCAGCCACTGTTTCCCCATCTATTTGCCATGAAGTGATGGGACCAGGTGCCACGATCTTAGTTTTCTGAGCTTTAAGCTTTTTCACTCTCCTCTTTCACTTTCATCAAGAGGTTCTTTAGTTCTTCTTCACTTTCTGCCATAAGGGTGGTGTCATCTGCATATCTGAGGTTATTGGTTATTTCTCCCGGCAATCTTGATTCCAACTTGTGCTTCCTCCAGCCCAGCGTTTCTCATGGTGTACTCTGCATATAAGTTAAATAAGCAGGGTGACAATATACAGCCTTGACGTACTCCTTTTCCTATTTGGAACCAGTCTGTTGGTCCATGTCCAGTTCTATTGTTGATTCATGACCTGCATATAGGTTTCTCAAGAGGCAGGTCAGGTGGTGTGGTATTCCCATCTCTTTCAGAATTTTCCACAGTTTATTGTGACCCACACAGTCAAAGGCTTTGGCATAATCAATAAAGCAGAAATAGATGTTTTTCTGGAACTCTCTTGGTTTTCTGGTGATCCAGTGAATGTTGGCAATTTGATCTGGTTCCTCTGCCTTTTCTAAAACCAGCTTGAACATCTGGAAGTTCACGGTTCACGTATTGAGTGAAGCCTGGCTTGGAGAATTTTGAGCATTACTTTCCTAGCGTGTGAGATGAGTGTCATTGTCCTTGTACTTAGTAAGTGAAAAACTAGGACCAAAAGAGTGCTTTAAAAATCTCACCCAATGATTAAATGTCTAACAGCAAATAAAACAAACATTTATTGAGTACCTATCATATGCATAGCAATATGTAAACCTAGACAGCATATTAAAAAGCAGAAACATCACTTTGCTGACAAAGGGCCATATAGTCAAAGCTACGGTTTTTCCCAGTAGTCATGTACAGATGCGAGAGTTGGACCATAAAGAAGGCTGAGCACTTTTGAACTGTGGTGTTGGAGAAGACTCTTGAGAGTCCCTTGGACTGCAAGGAGATCAAAACAGTCAATCCTAAAGGAAATCAACCCTGAATGTTCATTGGAAGGACTGAAGCTGATGCAAAGAGCCGACTCATTCAAAAAGACCCTGAAGCTAGGAAAGATTGAGGGTGGGAGGAGAGGGAAGCAACAGAAGATGCGGTAGTTGGATGGCATCATTGACTCAATGGATATGAGTTTGAACAAACACTGGAAGATACTGAAGGGCAGGGAAGCCCTGTGTATTGCCTGCAGTCCATTTTGTCGGCTGAGTGAGACACGACTTAGTGTCTGAGCAACAACCTGGGATTCACAAAACACAGAATATACTTAGATCTTCTCTACCTCTTACTAGGAATTTCTAAACAATCCCATAGTTACCCTCTCTTGCACACTCTATCTAGCAAGCCTACCCCAACTCCCTTCCCTGTGGCTCCCAGACACGTCTTTCTACTGTGCAGAAGTTCAAAGAATATCCATCTTATGATAAAATTTGAAAATGGATTTCTCTGATCATTCTTATCTTTGAAAGCATCTGATGGACCTCATCATATTACGGGCCTGTAAATTTAAATGCCTATCAGGGCCAGGCAAGGCATTTATATGAGAGACTCCTATCAAGCATAAGAAAAAACATGAAGAGCAGAAGCTCTATGCAAAAAAAGGCAACAGCTAAACCGGTCTAGCCAAGTATTGCCTCATAAGAATAGAAGCTCTGTGTTGTTCTTTCTTAAGAAAAGTATGAAATTTGGATTTTTTTTAATTGAAATCACATAACTTTTCAACTCAAAACCATAAAAAGACCTGCTGACCTACACAATAAAATGCAAACTCCTTGATTTTAGCATGTAAGGCTCTTCAAACTCTGTTTCCAAACTAACTTACTCATGTCTCTTCCCACATGTTATGTTCTGCACTCGTCCTTCCCAAACACACCATATCCCTTGACAGTTCCAAGATGGGAGCACATTTATATAGATTGTGGGCCAACCCCTGATCCAAGTCCACTCACCGCTAAGGACTAAACTGCGCTTAAAGCCACCTCCACTTAGAAGTCTTCCTCAACACCTACAGGACAAAGTCAGCCACGGTTTATTATATCTATTTCCCTTTCTTTGTTCATATACATACAGGCTGTCCCTGACTTTCATATTTTCAGCTTCTGAACAGCCAACACTTTCATGCATTATACATCGACACTCCAAAGTGCCTTTTGTATGCCAAATCCAGACTTTCATACATCAGCAGATCAACGAACATTTTGCACTAATGTGTGGTGGCACCGCTTGACAGCCAAGAGTTCTGTTTGGGCAGTCATGCCATCTTTGTCTGTAAAGAGCAGCCTCTATGTAATTATTTGAATATTTTTTGCTCTTTGCCCTTATTATTTTGCCAAAATGAGTGGAAAATGAACATTGAAAATGCTGATAATAGTGATAAAAAGCGTAGGTCTCATGAGCTTAATACAGTTGAAACAAAGATGAAATCATTAGGCATTCCCATTACAGCACATCTTTAACCCCAATCAGCCTCTTATCAGATTTAAGCCCAGTCAACTGTACTCCAACTATGAAGGAAAAAAATATAAGACTAAGGGCCTTGTGTAAAATACTAGAAACAAATTGTTGAAGACTGTGTGTTAATGGCAAGGTGTAATATATATATTTTAGATCTCAAGGGAAAAAGAAAACTCTGCCTAACATGAATCTTTTTTTTAACTTTTAACATTATGACTCTATTGTGTGTTTAAGGAAAGTATTATATATGAATCCATGGATATTTGATGGATGTTTTCACTGGGAATCACAGTGCCTTTTTACTATATCCTTAACCTTTGGGTACCCTTGATCCACTTGCTCCCTAATTTGCTTACTCATTCATACATCACCCTGAAGTGCCAAGGAACCTATCCGTGCTCATCCTCCACTCGAGAGCCACTGACTCCTAAGAGAGAGAGAGTTCTAACAGTTTCTGGCTATATGTCAGGTACTGTGTATAAGTACTTTATTTATTCTTATAAAAACTTGTCAGGGATCATTGAACAGATGAGGGAAGTACACTCTGTGACTTACCCATGGTCGTGAAAACAGACAAGCAGCCAAGTTACCATTTAAATTCAACTGCCTCTGAATTCAAAGTGAATCCTCTTTCAAAAACACAATGCCTTCAGTAAGCTCAGCGTTACAGATACTGGTCAAGGCTATTATCAAATGATCAAAGCATGTATGTTCTTCCACTCTATTCTTGAAACTTGTCCCTCTGAGCTGATTTAAGTTTCTTTTTCAGAAAGTTCTAATGCAGTCATTTATCAGATGGTTGGTTTGAATAGCTGTTACAGAGAAACATCTTATTCTTCACTCAATGCATGGTGGTTTTTGTTTGTTTGTTTGTTGTAGTATTAAATGTTTCATACAGCTCACTTAGAGCCAAAGTTTTCTGAAACTAACTCCTTTTGTTCTTTTCAGGAGTGAACTTTCTCTGTGTGCATCCTCTCACAGTTCTTCTATTCAAAGAGATTTTGAAATTTAATGATAAACATGAAAGATAGAAGGTGAGAGAAGGTTACAACAGAAGACAAGGTGGGTGGATGGCATCACCAACTCAATGGACATGAGTTTGAGCAAGCTCTGGAAGTTGGTGATGGACACGGAAGCCTGGCATGCTGCAGTCCATGGAGTCACAAAGAGTCGGACACAACTGAGCGACTGAACAAGATGAAAATTATAAATAGCATATGCAATAAGATGAATATCAAGTGCAAATCTCCTGCTCACAGTAGTATACAATATGATGTCATGGGATCACAGCAGTTTCAAATATGTTTTTAATCTCTAAATGTGTGTTTAAACATATTCATGAATAATTGAGGGCTATTCTTGAGTATATATTGCTCCCTTTCTCACCACTCCTTTCTTCCTTACGACATCGCAATTAGTTCATACAAATCTAATAAATCCATGGGTCAAAGTTCTCCAGCACCTACCTGATCAATTCCATTTGTTTGTTTTTCTTGGCCTCTCCATAGAATTTAATATGTGCATCATCCCTGATCTATTTCTGTCTCATAATCTGGCACTTCTGAAATGGGTAACTATCAGAGGCTTTAAAGACTCTGCTTTCTGGCTGCAGTTACTGACCTGCGCCTGTATCTACTTCTACCGGTTGGATGCTCACTAAAGACATAATTGGCTGCCCTCTCAGATATACAGTGATCACTTTAACCGGCTGCTCATAGCTCATATCTTAACCCCCTCAGACAGATAATCTTCAAGGTCCTGGAATCACCTAACTAGAGGTACCTGAGAGAAATACCCCACATTGGGTGACTGAGCCAATCAGTAACTAAGAAGTTAAGTTGCTCAGTCGTGTCCAACTCTTTGTGACCCCATGGACTGTAGCCTAGCAGGCTCCTCCGTCCATGGGATTCTCCAGGCAAGAATACTGGAGTGGGTTGCCATTTCCTTCTCCAGGGGATCTTCCCAACCCAGAGATCGAACCCAGGTCTCCCGCATTGTAGGCAGACGCTTTACCGTCTGAGACACTAGGGCAGTAACGTGGATACAAAAGCCCTGCTTCCTCAAGGTGGGACAGACTGATGCAGTTTATGCTCTAGAGTTTCCCTGTGGGGTTAGGCTCAAGCTGGAAAATTGAAATCATGTCTTTGCTTGTTTTGTTTTTTCTTTTTCCCTATCCTCCTCTCTGACTGATGTAGAGATTCCTCCTGAACATATACTCTCTTTCCTAGTTTAAGCCATTGTCTCAGCTGAGACTCTACTTCCAGAGAAACTGACCTAAGAAAATGCCTAAAATCAAAACAAAGAGTATGTGCCTTTTTTTTTTACCCCCTGGGAACCAAGGGGCATAAACCAGTTTACTGGTTACATGACTCCGAAATTCTGGACTGTGGGATTCTGAAAATCTGTTACTTGTCTACTGTATTAAACCAGAGCTAAAAATGGATATTAAAATTCAGCCTGGTAATTTCAAAATTATTGCCTTTCCACCTCTTTGTGTCTCCGCCAATCTTCTAGGCATACCTGTGACTCTCCTGGATTAAGTGTGAACCTGGTGGACGTGGAGATTCAGAGCCTCAAGACTTGTGAACCTGTGAAGGTGGGCATTTCTGTAGTGTAGTGGTTATCACGTTCGCCTTACACACGAAAGGTCCCCAGTTCATAATGGAGCCGAAACATATTACTTGGCACTTCCCAGGGGGTGCTAGTGGTAAAGAACCTACCTGCCAATGTAGGAGACATAAGAGATGTGGGTTCAATCCCTGGGGTGGGAAGATACCCTGCAGGAGGGCATGGCAATGCACTCCAGTATTCGTGCCTGGAGAATCCCATGGACAGGATATACTCCACAGAGTCACAGAGAGTTGGACACAACTGAACTGACTTAGCATGGGATGTTGTAGCTCTGTGGATAACTGAATAGAGCTATTTTAATAGGAAGAAGGCTCAGGATAAAAGAGACAATCTGAATAACTTGACTCCGAAAAGGCAAAAATAATTTCCATAACAAAGAGTTAACAATAGAATCAAGAGATGGAGCACTGGGGTTTGGGAGGGTGAAACCAAGGCTGTACTTGGTGCATGTGGTGTTAGGAAGCACTGACCATATTCACCCAAGTCCCTAGGACAAGTAGTGATCTTTCATAACTGAGCTTTTTCACATGCCTGGAGACTGAAATTCTTTCTGCTTTCTTAGAGATCAAGTAAATTTGACTCCCACCAGAATGCAGCTTTGAAAACAAAGTCCTTCTTAACCATTTTGCTACCACAAACCTTTAAATCTGTCATTAACACCCCTAGGATAAGATTCTTTCAGTTTATTCTCCCTAAATATCTGACCTCTTTGCTGTGAATATAGCCATTAAAAAATAAAAAAAAAACTGATTTCCTGTAGTCTTGTGTGCCCTACACTTTTCCAAACCACTCTATTCTGCTGCTACCCAAGTAATTATATTTTATATGATAACATTTTTAACTTGTTATTTTGTATCATTCTCAATTATATACCTGTTTACATCTTCCTGACTGAATTAAAAGCTCCTAGAAGAGCATCTTAATAGCCCCTTCACATCCTAGTGTCTTTGTCAGAGCAGATCTTTTATAAATATTTTAGGATGAATAAACAGCATGTTACTTATTTAACAAGAAATTATTTTGCACCTACTATGTGCCAGGACACTCTGTTCCCATTGGTATAAGTATAGCACTTTGAATGATACAAACCTGATGTCTCTTCATGGAACTTTATATTTGATTCAACAAAATAAGCAGATAGTGGTTATGTTTTATTAAGGGAAATAAAAGGAGGAGGAGAGATAGGAAAAAAAAAAAAAAAAGAAAAACTCTTGTGGAAGAGAGGCTCCGTCAGTTACCATGCTGAGAGACAGTTGTGTGAAGAAGTGGTACTTCAGCTGAAACATGAAGGACGAGAGGGACTAAGACTACACTGGGAGGACGCAACAGCCAGTGAGAGGAAAGTTCCTGAGGTAGGAAACACAAATCAACATGAGGAGGAAGCAGACAGAGGTCAGCGAGGCTGGAAGGCAGTGTGAGGAGAAGGCTGACTGAAAGGAAGGCACAGGCAGGTCAGGCTCGAGCTCGAGGCATCTGAAGACTCAGCCACACACATCAGCTCGAACCGCATAATTTGCAAGGCCTGTTGCAAAAGGAAAATTTGGAACTCCTTGTTAAAAAAAAATAGAGGAAAATGCAGTTTAAAGTACTAAATTATAACCCATTTGGCTTTCCTCCTCAGTCTCTTTCAAGCTGTCACGGTATTTTTATTTGCTGTTTAATGTTTAACTCCCTCTGACATGAGGCGGGCAAGCACACAGGGATGCCCAGCACCATCACACCCACCGACATGGTGGGGGGTGAGCACCCAAGCCCTTACCTTCGCACATCCCTGACTGCCCTCAGAGGCTGAGATGCTGGGACTTCTCTGACGTGGGAAAACTGTTAATATTACCATTCTCAACGGAAAAGCCAGGTTGTGGAGGACTTAATGCCTTGACTAGGCAAACACAAAATAAAAGTACTTGAAACATAGTTATCAAGGTAAAACACACCTAAAGGAATCATGTAGTGTATCCCCCTGCTTACAGAAAATACTTCATAAATCCTGGATTTAAAGAGAGAACTGACGAACCTCTTCCCATCCTGCTATTTTTTTCCCCCTTTGACTAAATTCCTAGTTAAATTCCAAGATTTCTGTTCAAGCCAGCATTTTCTCATTCAACGTTTATTGAGTACCCACCATGTGCCAGGCACATACCTGAATACATTAACTCCAAAAGTGAAATGCAAACCATGCTATAACTAAAATGTAGCTTTTTATACAGTACGGTGTTTTTATGCTAAGAGTTCTATATTCTCCACTAAACTGAACTTTCAAATTTAGCACGTTTTAATGTCCCAAGCACTGCTCCATCTTATTTAACACCTCAAAGTCTAAGACAGAGGTATTTTTACTCCACATTTATAAATGAGGCAAGCAAAGAGCAGAGCTCTTCAGTAATTGAGGGAGCTACACAATAGGAGACTGAGCTTTCAACTTAGGGTTGTCTCACTGTAAAGACAGCGTTTTTCCTATAAATCATCCACTCTCCCTTCTTCCTATCTTTCAGTGAGTCACCATGCCTCTTATGTCCTCACCTTCAGAAGTACTCAACAATTCAGCAACTCTGAAATACCCACTCAACAACAACAACACAAAAAGCCTATCTTGTTTGTATTTAGTTTTAGAAGAGCTGTACTTCAAATTGTTTGAAATACCTGCAAGAAATGTTGAATGCACTTGCATATAGTATTAGCTATATAATGTAAACATAAGTGCCTCACTGAAATAGTCAAAAATCAAGCATAGGATTAGGTTTTTCAAAGAGACAAGGTTGTGACTTAATACTATTTACTCCCTTATTTGCAAGGATCACATCTTACAAATACTCTTAACAATTGTACATACGTGTTCAAAGAGAGGTCTATAGACCAAGACAGTGATTTTCTAAATACTAAAGTCTCAGAGCACTCCCAGGGATCTGTTGATTAACCCAGTAGGATATTAATTATGAACACATCTGCCATTCTTACTTTTTGTTCTTTTTCTTTAAATAGGAGTGGAGTAATTCAGACCTGTGTGTATGATTAGGTGCAGTTAGCAATGGATGATGAGCTAGATTTAGCTACATTTACAAAGCATCAGGTAAAATGAAACAGTTTACTAGAAAATACAACTTGTACTGAGATTAAAAGTCTAAAGTAGGAAAAAGTTGTTTTTAAAAAGCTTAACGTTAAATGAAACAGCATATGAGGTGAGTGAATGTGAAAAAAATAGATAGCTTTATTGTTTCTCAAGAACAGAAGTATTTATAGTTCTTCTACTTTGTGATTCATCACTGTGCTATAAAATATTTGGGGTATTACTCATAACTACAAAAAAGACAGGCTAGAATAGTTTGATGTTAGGGTAAAAGACGAGGTGAACAAGCTGGCATTCTTCATGTGACATTCTCATGTATTCAAAAAATGGACAACTTCTATAATTTTTGGCTACTTACCTTTCTTTGTAAAAATGAGTATATTATTTAAAACAAGTGATCATCCATGTGCCTCACATCTAAAATTATAAAAACAGGCAAAATGGAAATAAGGCATAGGAAGTACAAGAAATGTAGCAGATTGTAATTAAACCCCCTTATATTTACTGAGCTATGTAAGTTTATGATTATCATACAGACATGCTTTGAGGATTAGAGAAGTTAGTCTAATAGCAGCATTTCCTTCAAGCATTCCTTCTCTACAGCTAAGATGAACATCAGAAAGAAACAGTCATAACAACAAAGACCAAGAAAATGGAGGAAGAATTGCTAATGGATAAGAAGATTGAGATGATACAAATCGTCTAACTCAAAAAGCACATTTTTATAAATATGATTAGTAGTTTTAAGCAGTAACTCAGTAGAAAGCAGTTCATCTTACAGCATTTTCCCATCCTTTTCATTAAGTAGTATGCTAAAATGAAATTAACTTTCCACAACAATAAGTTTTTCTTAAAGAAAATGCTGATTGATTATCAGTTGCTCTAAATCATCTCAAGAATACAGAAAAAAGCATTTCAAAATACTACTCACTTTCCAGGAATACAGTATTCCCTTTCAAGAAAAATATACAAGTTTTGTTCATTAACTTTTGCTTATAATTACCACTGCATTTGGTCAATTATATTTCCAGAAGTTTACCATTAAGATTTTCACTTTCAAGAGAGATTATAATTGGTCAAGTTTTTATACTTCTTGTTTCTTCTAAATAATGGAGAAGGCTCCTTTTTATGATGAAAAAAAAAAAAAAACTGGAAAAGCTTATTCTGAAATACTTTTAGGGGGCTTCTGTGGACTTGGAATTGTGTTAAAGTCACATGACATACATCTATGTCAAAATATATAAAATAAATATAGCTGGGTTGGTTTCTTTCACAATTATAAACTAACAGCAGATACTGGCTTTATTTTCTAGAATATCAACCCTGAAGAAGGTAAAAGGTTCTGTCAATTGATCTAAAAACTACTGAACAATTCTTGAGTAACTGAACGTGGGAGGTTCTGGAGTATGTCTATATGTGTTGGAGGTAGGGCTCTCATCCTTGACACTCTTGACATCTTGAGTCAGATAATCCTTTGCTGTGTGAAGCTGCCCTCTGTATTGTATGTATTGTATGTTTAGCATACTGCCTCTACCCACTAAGCACCACTAGCCCTAGCACCACATTTCCCTAGACATAAAACTAAAAAAAAAAAAAAAAAAAAAAAAAACTGCATCCAGACCCAGACAATATTCCATTGGAAGGCACTGAGAATCCTGAATGTAGATGATTTCAACCCATTATCTCTTCCAAAACTTATGTCAAGACACATGTATAGCCTCTAATTCATTATAAGGCAAACATTTTGAGTTAATAAAGTGATTCACTGCAAAGATCAAATTAAGGATATGGTCTTTTAATTCAAGTCTAATAGCCTCCAGGTTGCCACTATAAAAGTGAGAGAGAAAAAAGTATTAGGAGCAAAGACATACAGCAGGTTAAAAGACAGTATGTAAAAAGAAGAATTTGGGGTGGGCTCCTGGAACATGAAATTTACTAGAAACAGACTTGAAACCTATTAAGTTTGTAAAGCTGCTACATTGCCAAAGAAACTACATTACTGGTTGAAAATTTGTCTGCTGAAGACTTAAAAACAACTCTGCCTCCTGGTTTTCCAAGAACAAGAAATGGGCTGAGAATAAGGTGCTGAAGTTAAAGAGGGCACATTCCTCAGCATCTACTTCACAGGGGACCCCTGAGAATAACTAACAAAGGAACAGAGGAGAATCATGATCTAATTAAGGAAATTTCCACCCATTCCATGCCCAACCCTCCACCCCCTTGTGGTAAGGGCTTCACCTTATCTGTGTAGCAGGATTTCACAATTGGTTTGAAGGAAGGACTGCTGGATTATTTCCAATCCTTCCCATTTCCTAATATTCCATTGTTTGCATTTGGGAGAGAGGGCAGATATAATGTGTCTTTAAGTTCATGGGACTCGAGGAAAAGTGAAGACACAATTAGACCTAATTCAGAGGCTATCTTGAACCTAGAATTCTTAGACTGTGAATTGTATTCAGTGATTGAACACATTTTAGATTTTCTCCCTGGGGAGGGGCTGAATCTGTCCTATGAGCAGGGTGAAAGGAGCAAGGTGATAATCTGTGACTGGAAGATTAGATTGTGACAAAAACAATAACTTATCAAATACCCATATGGTCCTCTACCATGTCCCAACCTCCTTTACAGTTAAATTAAAACCATTTGACTAGTTCTGGCCTCCAAAGGGTTATAAGCAGAAGTGACATGAATCACTGGCAGGGTGAGACAGCTTAGAGCACAGTGCCTCCTCTAAAATCTTTTTCCCTTTGATGACTTTTGGAAGCCATATGTTGAGATGGTGGAGGCATAAAATTAAGTGAACCTGGATTTCTAAGTCGTTCTTTAGGCAAGAACCTCTGCTGCCCTTCACCAGGCTTTGTTGTGGTAAGCTACTGAGACTAATAGGTATATTTGTTACTGCAGCATGGACTAGCCTATGCTTCCTAACACAGTTCCCTAACCAAGAGTTCTGCCATCATCTCAAATACTGACAGAGGTAGAAAATAGCTCTACCAAAAAAAAAAAGTTAGCTACAAAAAAGCTGACTGTTGATGAGTATATTTTTAGGGTGTCATTTGGTAATCATTAGACAGTACATTGCAAAGACAGGAAAGAGAAACATCCTGGAGTAAAGATTTTAATAGGACCTCACACTTGTTCCCCTCTCTGAAAAGTGATACAGCATGTATGTTCCCTTTTGGTAACATATTCATCAACAGGTAAAATATACATTCAGTCTTTCATATAGGAATTGGAATCCATAAGCTCCTTCCACCTCTGACCATGATGTTACATTTTATGCAATCAACAAAGAACCTCCATTTCCCAACCAGTAGCCTTTAATGTCATGCTGTAGTTTAACAAGCACCTTGGTTTTTACTAATGGGGCTGATATTTGGGGTCTTAGGTTGAGGATAAACTTTCATGCCAAATAATGAATAACTTCACACTTCCACATTTTCCAAATCCTTTGTCCCTCCACTAGCAATTCTCATAACTCACAAAATGTGTTATTTAGTTTATGCAATGAAAAATAATTATTTAAAAACCCCTCCAGCGATAATAGAGAAATAACAAAAGGATGTTTAAGTATACTTGAGTTGTAAATATATTTTCATAAGTGTATACATATATATGTGTGTATGCATGTGTGTATACATATATATTACTCACAAAAATCACTTCAGTATTTTCTCAAATTGGTTTTTGTTCAGAAAAGAAAATGCACAGTCCATGACTTAGCTGCTTTCAGGGTAGCTACCTGTGGCCATCCTGCTGTCCTTTGAAATTCAACATATTCAAAACCTCTGTCTACTATTTATCTTCATAATGTTTCTGATGATCTGAACTAGCAAACTTTCTTGCATTCACCCATGTATGATATTCAGAAGAATTATTTTTCCCTCCATCCTACAAACCATATGGTGCCAAGTACTACCATCAGTGACCCTCTGATCAAATAATTTTTCTCCATTCTTACTGCCTGTAGTCTCAATCAGCCCTTCAACCCGTCATCACCTTTTTCTGAAGAGCTTCATAAGAGCTGCTGAACCAATCTTCCTACATAGGGTCTTCTCTTACTCAACACAGTTTTCACACTTCTATCAGGTTAAATTTTTTAAAACCAAGATATAAACTATGCTAAAATCTATCAGATTTCTCCCAATGCCATTCTACCATATCTTTATCCTGTCACTTAAAAGTCTTCCTCACCATAAGTCTAATTTTGTAACCACTTCTCTCCTACCTTTATCCTACATTTCAGAAAATTGGATTTCTCATCATTGTTTGTGCTCTTCTAAACCAGGGCTTTCACCAATACCATTCCTTTTGGTCAAAATATTCTATCTTCCCACTGACAGTCTACTTGCCCTTTAAGATTTCATCTCATTAGTTATATCTTCAGAAAACTCTTTCTCAATCCCAACTGGTATCAGAGCCTCTTCTATGGCACTAATCAAAATTTCTTGTTATGGCGCTAGTTAAAATCACTTTTGTTATGCCTTATCCGAATTGCTACTAAACTATGAGTTATGTGATGGCAAAAGCTAAGGTAAAATATAAATTAAATAGATGGAATAAATTGGTATATGGAAATGGCATCATCAGTCTACTATACTAAATAATCTTTCTGTTTCAACTCTCTTCATTTCTTTCTTCTTCACCTTCACCATAGATATGTGAAAAGTTTTCTTCTTTTAGGACCACAATCATTCACAGAATATGGAGGCCTAGCACTCCAGTATTTTTATGCTGACAGCATTACATAAAGATGCCATTTAAACAAGTTTTACTTCTGAGTCCTGGCTTTTTGGGCTGTGAATATCAGTGCTCCAGGACTTCCCCATTATTGATCACTCAGTTCTTCTAGCATTATAGCAGTATACTGCATCAACTCAGTTCATCCCAATTGGTAGCTCCAAAGAAAATGTATCTTCATGAATATTTTATTAAATTTATCTAAGCAAAATTCCAGAGAGATTCAGATTCCCATCTCAGTTTCTGCGTACATGCCAACCTTTGTAAATAGAGCTACATATCATCCATGTCAATAGAAATACAACATCAACTCTCAAGGTAGATTATTCCCTCTGAGATTTTTTTTTTTTTTTTTCAAAACAAATTCACACCTACCTTGGCCCACTAGCAGGTCAAATTACAGAACACTGATTTTAAGAAAATACCTGAGTCTAAGGAGGAGTAAGGAAGCATCAATGTGCCTCTATTGAAGAATGCTTTGACCTACATTCTAAAAACCTCCTATGAATGGGAACTGTTCCACTTCACACAAGAAAGTGGTTGTTAGAGTCCATGGACCTCTTCTCTCCAGTGATGTATCTACCAAACCATCTTTTTAAAAATCAACTGAATAAAGGGAAATATAACATACAGGTCCACACTTATAAACATATGACAATGAAATGCGTAATGAACACTTAATTCAAGGGAAGCCCAATAAAAGAAAGTGAATGAAGTGTCTCTATTACTCCCATATCCCTTTTTCGGGTGACCAATTGTTCCAGTTTTCCTTGGACTGAGGGGATTCCCAGGAGAGGGGGCTTTCAGCGTTAAACCAAGAAAGTCCTTCCAAACTAGGATAGTTCCTTATCCTACCCTTCACAGATATTAATATGATAACCTTGGCACTTTGCAAATTCCAAAATATAGGTACTTATTCAAGAATTCATTTTGCCTTTTATTTCCATAAATTATGGAGGCCAGATATGATCTGTTCTTAAGAATTCCAGACACTCGCATTTGATCTCAGCAGGCCTAAATCCCCTTTCCCAAAGTGTTTGAATTTCTGGGTCTCCAGCTCTAAGACAGTCAGGGAAGTAGGCTTACGGAACCAGCTTCTCCCTGGTGGCTCAACTGTATTATCTGAAAGAGAGCCCCTGCTTGCCTATCTTGGA
Source organism: Odocoileus virginianus (assembly GCF_023699985.2). NCBI lineage: Eukaryota > Metazoa > Chordata > Mammalia > Artiodactyla > Cervidae > Odocoileus > Odocoileus virginianus. The sequence continues at coordinate 84,020,890 of NC_069676.1, forward strand.
TTTTCTGTCCCTACTCAATCACAAAATGAGAGAAAAACTGTCACGGGGCAAGAAACTTTTCAAACCTCAGAGAGACTCTTCTCTTAGCTAAACCATCCCATTTATACATCTTGGCAGTAGTCATTAGCAGTGAGAAGCCTAAAGAGACAACAAAAGGAAAATGTGTGTCTTTTTCAAGAGCTTCTGAAGTGTTGAAAAGTGTTTCTATTTAAAAGCTTCTGACAATGATTGGCAGGATCTGAGAAAAACCTCGAAAGAGGAGCCCACCCTCTGAGAATTATTATCAGGAGAACCATAATTGGTGAACACCTATTCCATTCTTCCCACAGCTGAAAGATTGCAAACTAATTGCTACTTGGTGGTCCCTCTCAAATGCCACAGAAGGTGAGCAAAGCACAGATCAATACAGAACACCCTGCAAAGGCTAGGGAACCTCAGACAAGTGGAGAAGTTCCAATGCTCTGAGCTAAACTGACACAATAAAATTAAGAACAAACGGGTATTGATTGATTGAGTGATTACTAACTGGCCCATTAGGTCAGTGTCTTCCCAAGAACCTGACATTTAAAATCAAAAATAGGACAAGCCTAATTTTAAGTTTTGTGATTAGGGGATTTAATTTAAATAAGAAGAACAGAGGTGTATATATCAACCCAATTTAGTATAGATAGAAATGGAAATTACAGAGTCAGTTCAGAATAGACATAATGAAGCCCATTTACATTTGATGTAATAGATGTTTAGAATATTAATGACCCACATGGCAAAATGACCTACTGACAGTTGAGGTGTTTAAATACCAACTTTTGAACTTTGTTTTTCTTAAGTAGCTACTCAATGATAAATATAAAACACCATGAAGGAGTTAAACCAAATTTTACCTATCAAGTAACTGAACTTAAGTCCTAAACCACTTAGGTTGTGATTTCATCAATAGTGCCTCGGTAATGGGTGCCCTGATCCCCTAATGAATTGCCTGGAAGGTTAATGCTAAGTACAGAAAGTTGATGGTCATCATCATTAGTGCAGGAAGAGGGAAGCAAAAACAAAACAAAACAAAACAAAACAAAATGGGCCTTTGACATCTATCATTAAAAGCAGAATAAAAATGCATAAATTATTTTCCTTTATCCATCTTTATGTAGTAATCAAGAAAGATGCCTTTAGAAGTCATTTGGTTTATCAACTAGGCAATAGTGCATTTAATCCAAACTAAAAAAGAAATTACTTGGAAAAGAAAGGGACTCCAAGAAGGGGAATAGCAGACATATGCTCAAACTGTGAGATTTCAAATGATATGTCATAAGATGTAATATCTAATCACACATGTAGAAGAGAACCATTTCTTTGTGGAAAAGAAAAACTAAAGATACTTAAGCATCAGATAAGTGCCTAGAGATACTACAAATGTTTTAGAAAGCCATGTAAAGAAATTAAGTCAAACTCAACTTCACATTAGATTTTTCTATTCAAACAAGAATCTGCCAGGAAAGATTGATGGCTGCTAGATCTTGCCATTTTGTTAACAGGGGGTCACAAGTCCTACTTATTACCTGATTCTGAAAAATATTCAAGAACAGATTGAGAATCTTGGACCTAATGTCTAAGTGAGAACAATAAAAACAGTCTTCAGCTGCCATTACATAACTTCTCTCTTCATTATCGCACAGCAGATGATATTTACTTTCCTGTTTCATTTTCTGCTTTCTAACCTGAGCCGCAGGCCAGATTCTCCTCCTCGGTAACCCTGCGGGGGTTCTTTGGTTTGTACCTTTTGTGTGATTCTGCTTGGCAGTCTAAATATGGCTCATCCTCCTGGGTTTCAATACATTTCTTGATTTTCACCTACAGACCTTAATGGAGTTGAGTGCCTTAGAATAAGGGGTTGTTAGCAGCAGGAGAAATCTAGAGATATGATGGACTTGGACCAATAAAAATTAAATTTCTATTTCATAAATTGAGGGGGGGAGGGAGAATCTTCTTTGAAGAACGGATTTTATAATTCTGCAATTCAAATTACAATGTATTGCTGTAGTATAGTGACTGCTCCCTAAAGTAATATAGTTACTGTCCTTTTTGATAGCTTCAAAAATGGTTTAGCAAAAATGGATTTCCAAAATCTAATCTTTGCAGTCTGAGATTTCTCAAAAACAAAGCTGGATTTCTTTATTGCCCCAATTACAATAACCCAGGCCTCTTGTCTAAGAAATATAATTCCTGAAATAAGGTCAAAACTAAATCCCTCCAATCTTTGTTCAAAAAATATGTTTTTTATGTTCCAAGTGTTTCACACAATGTTTGCATGAGGTGGTCATGCACTCTGGAAGTGCCCAACAAACTTGACATAACCTTCAAGAGACAATCACTTACTCTGAACGTTTGTAATGTTTCCGACCATTACTTTTTCCAGCTCTCTTTGATGATTCATGCTAAGAGTAGAGAACCGGAAGGGATATTTTCCTTCAGAGCCACAAAAATAACCAAGATGTACTTTTCTTTCAGCCATACATTTCAACATGCATAAACTCTCTGGCTGATATTTCTTGCCATTTGGTCCAACTATACTTCCTGAAGACACTGTATGAAAAGAACTAGTCTAATTTAAGAAGGAATCTGTCCCTGGTAAAACAATACATACAAAAATGAAAAAAGAAATCATTCAATTTAGCCAACTTCCTTACAGCCTTGATCTTAGAATCTGGTTTTTAAATAGAAAACTTAAACAAAGTCACTATACAAGTCATTTTGTTCTCAGTACAATTAGGATCATTTTATGGAAAATAGAGTTTATTTAAATTAATTTTAAGGTCAGTGAAACTTACATAACTTAAATAGATCTCTTCTTCATGCATAGTCTCAAGTATATATCATTTTCCTTTGTGATCAAAATTTTCCTGTATAAAGTTCATTTTCAGAGAGATTTACCATAATTTTTTCAAAGATTTATTAAGATGTGTATGACTTCCTCAAAATACAAAAAGGTAAAATATTCTGAAACAACTTAATTAAAACAATACTTTTTTAGGAAAAGACTAAAATCCACATACACATAAAGGATAAAAAGTACATATTTACAGACTCACTACTGTGTTCAGATGGCAGTAGCTATTGCGACACGGAATCTGCTCAACTGAGACAGGTATCATGATCAGAACTAAGAATGACAACACAAAACCTACTGAAATTATCATAAACTATTACCACTTCTTAGTCTGATTCAATGAAGCTCCTGTTTTTACTGTAAATGGAGATAAAACTTGAGGAGGAAAGCATAACAAAAGTATCCAAAGAGGTAAATTTATTCATTTATTATTATTTATTTATTTTCAATATTTTAGTGGTATTGTTTGTGAGGTATTTGCTATACTTGTGGGAAACACACATTTCCTACACGGGAAAACACAGCTAGAATTTTAGGTCATTGGTTTTCTTAGAGTGTGGTTTCTGGACCAGTAATTGCAGCATCTTCTGGGAACCTGTTGGAAATGCCATTTCTCAGGCCCCACCTCAGATCTATCAAACCAGAGAAACTCCAAGAGTACACTCAGCAAACTTTTCACAAGCCCTCCAGATGATTCTGATGCACATTCATGTTTTAGAAACATTGTTCTAGATAATCATTTGTAGGATGGAATGAATTCAAATATAGACAAAGCTACAAAATATCTTGCATCACCGACTCAAAGAACATGAGAAAACTCCGGGAGATAGGGAAGGATAGAGAAGACTGGTGTACTGTTGTCCATGGGCTTGCAAGGAGTCAGACGTAACAGCAACAGAACAACAGCAAAATATTTTGTGATAATTTAAATAATACATTTATACAGTGCTTCATCAATTACAAAGCACTTTCAAATCCATTAATCTCACTTGATCTCTCAATATTATTGTGATAGTAACTGTGAAGGTACTCATGTTTTCATTTTATAAGATTAAATTGAGTGTGAAAGAGGTTAAATAAGTTCACTTCACAGTGCTATTTAATACAACTTGGTGAGAACCTAGATCTCAGGTAGTAAAACATGTATGCTGTTTCTAAGACAGAGTTGATCAAAATTAATATAGATTCTTCGTTTAACAATATCCACTGGCATCCAAACAATGTTTTAAACTCTTCAAAATTTTTTAATGAAGTGGCATTCAAAAATGCTAAGTCTTAGAAAGGATTTAAAATAGATATTCAAATGAAGCTCTAACTCTGACCAAAATCAAATTAAATAAAATCTCAAAGTCCTAGTTGATGATTTTACTGATAAACAGAATACTCATTTATTTTTGCTACTGTTGAAAGAAAAAACAATCAAGTGTCCCATATGGTCTCAGTTCAGTTCAGTTACTCAGTCGTATCCGACTCTTTGTGACTCCATGGACTGCAGCACGCCAGGCCTCCCTGTCCATCACCAACTCCCAGAGCTTACTCAAACTCATGTCCATTGAGTCAGTGATGCCATCCAACCATCTCATCTTCTGTCATCCCCTTCTACTCTCGCCTTCAATCTTTCCCAGAATCAGGGTCTTTTCAAATGAGTCAGCTCTTCGCATCAGGTGGCCAAAGTCTCAAACAATTCTATATTCATAAAAGCATAAAGAAGAAATAAAGCTTAAATTTGTGGGCCAGGCAATCATTTTTTAAAAATATTCTCCAATTTGCAGTATAGGAAGTAAGAAATCTTCAATCTATCCTTTTTGTTTCCTATCTGGAAAGTAGATTCTAGATATACTTCACATAGTGCTTTTCTAAATTGAGATGAACCTGCTTCTTATCCTGAGCTGAGTGTTTATTTTCTGAAACTTTAATAATCACGGTCACTTATTGTAGCATGATTTACATCATGACCCAGGATCTTTTTATGGGCTCTTCATAATTTCAAGAGAAGAATTTAAGGATGTTAACAAAGTTTTCAGTCCACATTGACACTATTCAAGACATAAGCATAAATGTTTGTTTAGTAAAACTAATATATCACAGAATTTGTGAACATGTCTGATATCTATAGAAGGATTAAAGCAAAATGCTAGGGAAAACATGTTTCTGACTGTTGCAGACGTTCTCAGATCCAAGAGCATCTCTAAAAAATATATATATGTGTGAGATGTTTCTTTGAATGACACAGGAGAACAGTTTAAAAGTCTAGCCTGGGATTTCTCAAACTGGGATCTCAGAGTGTATTCTAAAGAATTAGAAGGTCTGCAAGAATATTTTTTTGTATAATATTTGTCATTTTGATGACAAACTTAAAAAAAAATACCTCATCAGTTATAAAGAAGCTTATTTGAAGTGACAATTTGCAATTGAATAAATACACTGTTTTCAGGGATTAAACATATATTTCTTAAGTCATAGGGCTTCTCTGATAGCTCAATTGGTAAAGAATCTGCCTGCAATGCAGGAGACCTCAGTTAGATTCCTGGGTTGGGAAGATCCCCTGGAGAAGGGAAAGGCTACACACTCCAGTATTCTGGACTGGAGAATTCCAAGGACTGTACAGTGCATGGGGTCCAAAGAGTCGGACACCACTCAGTGATTTTCACTTCATCATTTTTTCTTAAGGTATTCTTTTTCAAACCAGGGTTCCGGGATGAACCTCCAAATGAGTTATGAGAATTGCTTTTTCTTTTGAAAATGACCTAGTCATCATTCACATTTGAGAAACATTAATTATATCAATTTATTGACTACCTTAAATCTGATCAATTTGGGAAAAAAAGAAAACTCTACAAGGAAGCTTAAATAAATATGAAACATTATTTTGAAAGCACATAGAACATAATGACAATGTCATGCAGTATCAGTTAAACTATTTTGACCAACCTTGAGTGAAATAAATACCAGTAGGACAAGAGAGGAACATTCATTCCAGTAGGGAAGAGTATCTTATCACTAAAAATGTTTTAATTTGGTTATAATATAAATCAGACTGATTTTATTTGGTTTTATTGTTGTTTTTAAATACTCCAGACATCCCTCCCCTTATTACTTGTAACTGAGCTGAACTGCTTCCACTGGCCTGTCCATGGTACATCACTTCTGAGTTTGCAACACAATAGTGCAATGATTCAAACCAGCAATTCAATAGGCAAAGACACTCAGTGATAAAGATCACCATCTGAAGATTACTTTCAAGATAACCCAAGTGTGTGAATGTTTAAAACTCCATGAATGAAGAATATGACCAGGGGTTAGAGAGACAATATATTCATAGAAAGTGAGGAAATATGAAGATTCAGAATTTGCCATAATTGTCTACAATTTACCACTTATTTTTCCTTGTTTCCAATGATTTAATTGGTAACTGAAACCCTTATCAGGGTTTTAAGTGCAGGCCTTCTCTGAATATCAAAATATAGTCAGCCAGATTTCTCAATGTCTGAGGAGAGAATTACAATACATAGCTAAAGGAAAGAAATCTGCTGTTGCATTTCAACTAAAAGTATCAATATGGATGGATGGACAGAGAACAGATAATGAATTAAACATAGCTTTGTTTACACAGGTGTATATGTGTTAATGTATGTGGTGCATGTGCCTTCTGAAACAACTTATAAACCGTAATATTCCAGTAGAAAGACCACACCTAGCAACCATACTTTGATCTCTAAACATTATTCTACACTAAAAGGAACAGAGATTCTTGGAAAACTGGCTGCTAACCAGGGTTAGGGATGAAAAAGATAAAAAGATAAAATGTTCTTGGGATATCTTTGAATCTAGAAATAAAGAAATTAGTGCCTCCCCAAAAAGGACATATCAAAATAACACACACACACACACAAAAAAAAACCCACCAGTTTGAACTAGTTCCTATTGGCCAAACTGACACAAACTGTGCATCAAAATAAATAATGAAGAATACATGCGACCAGTCTAATATAAATCAGCAAGTAAACAATTAAAAGGAGGAAATGAAAAAACTCATCTTTACATAAAAATGCTAGCTAATGAGTGTAGCAAAGTAGAGGAATTAGAAAATCACTATGTGGATATAATCACACTAATATTTGATTCAGGCACAAATCTTCAATGGATACTCAAGCTAGAGGGTGAATATTTGATGAGACAGGGTATTTACAAAGTCTCAAAGCATCTCTCCATAAGAAACTTATTAATTATGAAGGGGGAAATAGTAACTTTATGAGAGAAACCTGGCAGACACCACCTTAACCAAATGATCAAAGCTAATTCACTAATAATGGCACAAATGGACATCATGTATCTCCTGAGAAGGACACATCACTTCTGTGGTATTTTCACTAAAATGTATAACCTGACTCTAATCATGAAGAACTATCAGACAAACCAAAATGGAGACACATGCTACAAAATAACTAGTCTGTATACTTCCAAAATGCCAAGGTCATAAAAGACAAAGGAATATTGGAAACTACTCTAGAAAAGGGGAGACTAAAGAAATGATAGTTAAATGCAACATTCAATCCTGGACCAGACAAAAATGATATTTTGCTATAAACAATATTACTAGAAAAATTGAAGATATTTGGAACATGTTCTTCACTATTACTTATATATACTTTTTATTATAATATTATATTATGCTGTGGAAGAGAAAAAAATTTTTCAATACTCCTAGAATCCCTGGTTGGGTCTTAAAATTATACTGATAAAGACAGATTAACAGATGAAAGCTTATGGATTTTATTGAATTTTTACATGTATATGGGAGTCTTCTCAAGAGAATGAGACCTGAAGAAATTACCAGAGCAGTAAGCTTTTGAAGCTTTTAGACAAAGAAATAATAAATTTTTGACAATAGATAATGCAAGGGATTTGTGCCAGGGGTAGCAAATTGCAAAGAATTAACTAAGAAGATAATAGTTAGTTTAATAAGATTTATTAACTCTTTGGTGATAAAACTGTCCATTTCTTCCAAGTTGTCCATTTTATTGGCACAGATCACCAGCCCAGGTTGGATTCATGAGACAAGTGCTCGGGGCTGGTGCACTGGGAAGATCCAGAGGGATCAGGTAGAGAGGGAGGTGTGAGGGGGGATCGGGATGGGGAACACATGTAAATCCATGGCTGATTCATGTCAATGTATGGCAAAAACCACTGCAGTATTGTAAAGTAATTAGCCTCCAACTAATAAAAATAAGTGAAAAAAAAAAACTATTCAATGAAAAAAAAAAACTGTCTTCTCTCTTGCCAGGACACATGCGGAACCTTTCACAGGAGATTTATCTCCTTTTAGGGAAGAAGGGCCAAAGGGAGCAGGGGCATTCAGAGTGATCTTTCTGCTTCTGCTCCCACCCCAATAGCTTCAGTTTAAGATATTCGGTATGCCAAGGTTCCATCGCTTCGATCGTGGCCGACTTTGCAACCCCACGGACTACAGCCCACCAGGCTCCTCTGTCCATGGGATTCTCCAGTCAAGAATTCTGGAGTGGGTTGCCATGCCCTCCCTCAGGCGATATTCCTGACCCGGGGATGGGACCTGTGTCTCTGTCTCTTACACCTCCTGCATTGGCAAGTGGGTTCTTTACCACTAGCACCACCTGGGAAGCCAAATATATTTATATGTTTATTTATTTATATATTATGTTTATATAAATATATATATATATATTTTATGACAGCCTGTCCAATCAAAGCCAATTTCCTGATGTATATAACTATGCTCTGGTTATATAAGAAATATTTTCATCTTTTCCATAAAAACATATGGAAACATTTAGATGTAAACGGGAAGCAAACCTGTCCATACTCTCAGTTTAAGATGGGGGTGGGGGTGGGGGGATGGTAGGGTGAGGGGTATTGGATGAGGAGGATTACTACCCAGGGAAGCTAGATAAAGGTTAAATATTCATACTACTTTGTTTTTCCACATTTTTGCAATTCTTAAATTATTTTATGTAGAAAGTTACAAGAAACCATATCCTTTCAATTTGGTGGAAATGTAGAAGATGGTACAGAAAATTCATCTGCGGGGGTTAAAGAATAATCTCAGAAGCCAATGGTATTATTATCAGTTTCCATAGGAAATAAGTAAAAAGAGGCCTTCATCCTCTCTATCAGGGTGCATAATCTATCTGGAAACGCAAAATAAGTATTGAATTAGAAAATGAAAAATGCAAAGATAGTAAGAAAGCACTCTGCCATTTTAATAAACATCTAAATCTAAAAGATAAACATCATGGCAAATTAAAAGGTATCTCTCAAATTATCTGGGAAAAGCAATTTAGTCAAAAGTTACAGATATGAGACTCAATCTATCCTTGGCCAATTCAAAAAGACTAGAGTCAGGGAGAAGTATTCAAGTGCTACTCAGAAGACAAACAGATATTTTACTCCTCTTCAAAAATGCAGATATTAGAGAGAAGAGAAAGTTAACTTTAACATTATAGACAGAAGTCTTGAACAGAGTTTAAAATATTGGGCCATGACAATTTAAAGAAAAGAGATAATCACTGCAAGGATCACTGAGGTCAAACCAAACCAAACTAACTTCACTTCCTTTTCCTGAGAAACTCAATAGACATGCACATCAGAAGCAAATCACGACGAATTCTGTTACCAGGAAATCACTGCTAACATTTTACAACCACAAATCATCATGAACAGAACAGAAGGATATGGGCGGATCCCACATTCTAATACAGTTGGTAGGAAGTGGGTTTAAAATCACTCAGATCATTGTTTCAAATGGTGTTCAAACTGGAAAGAGTAACTTCATACTATAAAGGACTCCATGCTTGAAAGGCAAATATTGCCAAATTTATTGGGCATGGCTTCAGAAACAATACTACAGAAGCAGAAACAAAGAACATTTTCACAAGTTGGAATTACTGTTTGACATAACAAGGCTATTAGTTCAGTAAATTTCATCAGCTTTTAAGATGGATAATTTGGAAATTAGTGAAAACAGAAAAGTAAAATGTATTATAATGGCCAACACACAGAGATTGCTATTACTAGTATACTGATTCTTCTTCTTAATTGTGTGTATATGTATGTATGTGTACTTTTAAGTGGAAATACACTGCATATTTATTTATTACTTCATTTAGCAAATATGTACAGCACGTTTGCCAATGCCTGGCACTATTCTAGGCACTGGGGGAAGGTGAAAGTGAAAGTCACTCAGTTGTGTCCGACTCTTTGTGACCCCAGGACTATTAAGTCCATGGAATTCTCCAGGCCAGAATACTGGAGTGGGTAGCCTTTCTCCACGCGATCTTCCCAATTAAGGGATTGAACCCAGGTCTCGCCCACTGCAGGTAAATTCTTTACTGTCTGAGACACCAGGCAAGCATAAGAATACTGACTGGGTAGGCTATCCTTTCTCCAGCTGAGCAACCAGGGAAGCCCGGGTACTGCAGAAAATCAACTACAAATAAAAGACAATAACCCTTTAACTCATGCAAGTTATCATCTATATATAATTGAATATTTTTTCACTTAAAATTACAATGAAAGCATTTTTATGCCATTAAATATATTTAAATGGCAGTAAATAACTGTGCAATGTTTTATTAGTGATATTATGAGGCATTTAACTACTTTCCTATTGTTGAAAGTCTAATTTCAAATTTTGTTGTCATAAATAACACTGAATATTTTTGTGCATAAATCATTAATCCCATTTCTCATTTATTTCCCATGTAACATTTCCTGGATCATATGATGATAACTCTTTCTCAATAGTTTCCAATTGGCTTCTGCAAAGATTGTAACTATTTATACCCAAACAAGTAATAAATGAATGTGTGTATTTTCCTTACCATGAGTATTAAATTAAAATTTGAAAACAAACCAACTGACATTTGGCAATTTGATGGATAAAATTTTATTGAGATTTTAATTTGCATTTTTATTACAAGTTGGGACTGAATTTTTATGTGTTTATTAGATATTATCCTTCTTTTTTGTTGTCTGTAATATCTTTATCAATACGTAGAATGCTCACCTTGTTTACATTATTTGCAAACACTCTTTAGATAGGTAGTAAAATATAAAGAATAAATCTTTAATAGGTAAACTTTATGTGGGAAAAATATAAACATAAAAGTCAAGTCAATCTTTCTCTCTCTCTCTCTCTCTCATACACACACACACATCCAAACACAAGATGGAAGATTCCTTTCTTAATTGTAATACAACTTCATTTAAAAACAAAAAAAAAGGCTTTCAGATAATATGCAAACAATGACTAACACTAAAATATTATAAAGAAAAAAGCAATATTAAGGGAAATCATGTGTTCAAATGTGGGGCAACAAATCTACTGATTTTTAAAAGTAAAAAATACCCCTCAAATTTGAGTTCACAGTTAACAGTGACACTGACAAAGACTTTTCAAGAAGACAGTGACCAGAAACAGAATTTAAAATTATATTGTCACCAAAAGTAGAAGGGAGGATATTTATATTTACAAATGTTGTTTTCCTCTTTCAACCATAAAAAAAAAAAAAAACAAGTGTGTTCCAGAATAGACTAATGTGGTGCTATAGGGCCCGGAGCTAATACAGCCTCTATCGTGGTGGTTTAATCTCTTAAGTCATGTCCCACTCTTGCGACCCCATGGACTGCAGTCTGCCAGACTCCTCTGTCCATGAGATTTCCCAGGTAAGAATACTGGAGTGGGTTGCCATTTCCTCCTTCAGAGGATCTTCCCGACCCAGGGATAAAAATCGGGTCTCGTGCATTGCAGGCGGACTCTTTACCGAGTGAGCCACCAATTATTAAGTACAGGAATAAATGAGTGAATGAATGAATGAATGACCAAATAAGCAAAACTGAGCAATTGACCAAAATTGATCACCTAAAATGAATAGATGTTCCAATATATATGGCTTAGTCAACACAAGAATTACCTTTCTAATCATTAGATTTTACCAACAAAGGGTGGGCCACCACAAGCAATAGTGAGCGCCCCGGGATTTTTAAGTATGGAGGAGAGGAAACTGGGGTGACATGGAGACTGAGTTAGCATGAGTTAGCCAGATACTAAGTAAAGCCACTCTTACTTCTACGGTTCTTAACTTCTACGAAAGAAGACAAGCCTGTTACCATTTAGGAACCCAAAAAGGAATAAGCAAATGAAACGAAAGCTGAGAAATAGAAAACAAGTTCTTATTTCAAGTCTGAGGTGCAGGCAATAGATTGAAGAATAGATTATTGTGAAAACCAGAGTATCTGAAAGCATACTTGAGAAGCCTGAGGGTTAGGAGCTCCGAGTCTAAATGACTTCGGAAGTCACTCAGATTCGTTTATACCACTTTTTGTGTTTTAGAATGGGATCATACATTTTAATGTGATATCTGACCAAAATGTTGAATGAACAGAAAATGTTAGTGAAGTGTATTTCATTCATATTCAATTTGGTGGGGAGTTGTGGATAATAAAGGACATTCAGTAGACATGATGGTATTTCATTATTATTAGCACTCATCAGTTAAACAGCGCAGGCTTGATAGAATAAGTTATTCTAGAGAATGGGTATAATCAAGATGAAAATCTTCCTCTAAACTTTTATACTTAATACATTAACTGCAATCAGGTTTCCAGCCAAATTAATCAAACAGATATATAAACTATTTAAGATGTTCGAGTGGGAGAGCCAGAGCTACTCTTTCGAGGCTCCGTCTGCCAAAAACCATTGGAGGCGCCTCTATTTCTAATATTAGATACTACAATTGGACCTCCGCCTCCTGTCTCCAGATAACTACTCGGTAGGGCTGACTTTCTCTCAGCTCATGTGAAGACAGAGGAGAACAAGCTTCGTGACATCCTGGGATTTTGCCAGGATTCGGTGGGTGGTAGAAACAAGGCTGAAGGCCAAGGGGCAAATCCACTAACTCCACACAACACACCCTCATGCCTTTGTTGATTAAAGCGTTATATTAGTTTTTCTTTTTTTTTAATCTGAGCGTAGGGGTAGGGAGGAAATAATCTACTTTTTAAAAGTGTCTCTCCAAGAAAAATAGTTCCAAGTTTAGGCTGGTATACTGTAGGGGAGGGGGAGGGGGGAGCAGCTAAAATAAAAAGCTTAGCTGTAGTTCATTAACTTTAATTGGTTTTTGTTGCCTCTCCTCAGGTTTCCTGGATCTTTCAGCTCTCTCCTCCCCCTACTCTCTGCTTCCCCTTCTTCCACCTCTCGCCTCCTCCCCCTCCAATCTGGCTCTCCCTCCTTCCTGGCAGCATTTTTAGCTTTAATTTGATAGTAAAAAACTGAATCCAAAGTTACAAAATTCTTCAGATTCAACTTCTTTGAAAGAAAAAGAAGTTTTGGAAAAAGAATGGATATCTCAACTTCAACCTCACACTGCTTATAGGCACATGTCCTCACGGGTGGCAGGTACTCCATGACGGTGAACTGGATCATACAAATACATGAAGTCATTCATCTGTGTAAACAATTTCTTCTGGCAGGCTGGCTTAGTAAAAGCACTGTTCTGGGCCCTGGACACTAGCGGAGAACAAGCGAAGTCCCCATTCTCATGGAACGTATAAATATACGGGAAAGACAACAAATGAACAAACAAATATATTAAAACTTGGTAGTGAAAATGCTATGAAAAAAAAACATAAAGCTGGAAGGAATAAATTAGTGTTGGGGTGCTGCTTTAGAGAGCAAAGGCTTCTCTCAGGAAGTGACTCTTTGGACACCTAAAAAAGTGAGAGTACAAACCTTGGGACCTTGCAGGGTAACTGTGTTCCAGAGAGGGGAATGTGCAGTGGCAAGAAGGCCAATACATACAGAGTGAGGTTAACGTGGGGGGCAAGGGAGAAAATCAGGTCAGCAATAAAGGAAAGAAAAAAGGAATTAATCAAGCAACTTTTCCATTCATCTTCTACCACTGGAGAGATATCTGTATGCATAAGCACTCTATAAAATCTATTAGGTTCTAAACCATTGCTGTATCAAGATGTCCTAAGCATTTATTTCTGAAATGCAATCCTTTTTAGCATCCCTGCTCCGAAGTCCCCATTCTCACCATCGCGAAATTAAAGTTCATCTATTGTATAACCATAACTCAAAGGTCCAGAGCTAATTTGAGTTGAGGGTAAAAAGGACAAGGAGGCTGAACCCTATATCTAGTGCAGTTAATTCCTGTGCAGATAACTGGCCACACATTCATTTAGCTAAGGGAATTTGTAAGGGTCAGATATCTCCTCCCCTTTTTATTTCTGCTGCCCTCCACTGGGATTACAGTCAAGTTCATTCAAAGATAGCTCAAGACCTTAAAAAAATCATATATATGCACAAACACAAAATATATGTTTATGTATTATACACTATACATACATACATATATAATATTACTTGCTACATACATGCTATACACACACACACATATATACACATCTATCTGCCTAAATAAAAATGAATGTGTGTCCCATACTCCCATTTCATGGGAAACAAAACTATTTGCATTTTATCAGCCATGTTTGATATTTAAAATGTGGCTGCAGAAAATATTTATAAGCACCTGCCTGTTTTAGATTCACTCAGAATTCCTCACATAAAACTAAAGCAAAAACAGAAAGGAATGCTAAATTGCTTTGTGGTCCACTGGATGATTTCCATTAGCCTTGATTTATTTTAAGTTCAAGGCACACACACAAGTACTAATTTTCATTACTCATGTAGTCCAATCCAACCTGATCTACCCAGGAAAAACTGCACCTAAACCTCAGACATAATTCAGTGCTTCCTAACAGAAGTGGGAGCTTCCAACTTTGGGAGAAAAAAAAAAAGTTTTACAGAAACAAAATACTGATGGACTATAAATACTGTTGGACTACAAAGAAAGCTGAGTGCTGAAGAACTGATGCTTTTGAACTGTGGTGTTGGAGAAGACTCTTGAGAGACCCTTGGACTGCAAGGAGATCCAACCAGTCCATCCTAAAGGATATCAGTCCTGAATATTCACTGGAAGGACTAATGCTGAAGGTTAAACTCCAGTACTTTGGCCACCTGATGCAAAGAACTGAATCATTTGAAAAGACCTTGATGATGGGAAAGATTGAAGGCAGGAGGAGAAGGGGAATGACAGAGGATGAGATGGTTGGATGGTCATCACTGACTCGATGGACATGAGTCTGAGTAAACTCCGGGAGTTGGTGATAGACAGGGAGGCCTGACGTGCTGTAGTCCATGGGATTGCAAAGAGTTGGACATGACTGAACAACTGAACTGAACTGAACTGAATGAGTAGGCAGAGTATTGCCCTGGAACCAGTAAAATAAAGTCAGTCCTGATATATGTTGACTGGAAAATCATTTTATTTTTCTGTTTCAGGGTCCTCATCTATATAAGGTAAATATGTTGAACTGGTGATTTCTAAAATCTATTTGAGATATTACGTTTGATCATTAAAAGATTCAAAGAAGATTTGAAATAGACTCTCGGATAATAAATCCATATCCATGACTATGCTTTAGTAACACTGTATTAAGCAGACTACTTGTCAAGATTGACAACTGTCCCAAATGTAAAATAGCTTTCAGGTAAGAATAGAAAAGAAAAGGCAAAATGGGAAGAAAAGATTTTGAAAAGGAAAAATGAAAAGGGCTAGGAAAATGAAGTAAAAACAAAATTTGTAGAGCAGTATTATTCTGTAAGTACTCAAAACAACCCCTGGATGCTGAGAGCAGAAAAAAGAAAAGAGGAAGTCCATATAGTTCAACACTTGGAAAACAAAGACTTCCTAATAATATAGCAAGAGTAAAGTGAGACATTTCTCAGGATATAACTGATTTCATGACCAAGAGAATTCAGGACTTACGTTCTGTTATGGACTAAATGATTGTGTTCCCCCCCAAATTAATATGTTGAGGCCCTCACCTCTAACATGATGGTGGTAGGTGATGGGGCCTTTGGAAGATAACTGGGCTTAAAAGAGGTCATGAGGGTTGAAACTTCATAATGGCATTAATGATCTTATGAGAAAGAGATACCAGAGCTTCCTCTTACCAACCCGTGAGGATAAAATGAGAAGGCGACTATCTGCATGTCAGGAAGATAATCTAAACAAGATCTACTCACCTTTATCTTGGACATCTCTGACCCAGAACTGTGAAAGATAAATGATCAGTGTCAGTTGTTCAAACCATTCAGCCTATGGTATTTTATGATAACAGACCAAACTAAGACATATTCATTTGATACACTGTTCAATGATTTATCTCCTGGCGGCTCAGTGGTAAAGAATCTGCCTGAGATTCTTTATGCAGGAGATGTAGGTTTGATTCCTGGGTCGGGAAGATCCCCCGGAGGAGAAAATGGCAGCCCACTCCAATATTCTTGCCTGAAAAATCCCATGAACAGAGGAGCCTGGCAGGCTAGAGTCCATGGGGTCTCAAAGACTTGTACACGATTGAGCACACACACACCACACGTCAATGATCTATTGAATGAGAAAGGTCATCTGTTAAAAGAATTTAAATGCAGAATCCTTTGAGGGCTTTTGTTTCTTTCAGAGAAAAAGCAAGCAAGAGAGAGACTGAAAGGCTCTTTACAAATTCTATTTAAAAAGACAAGGGGGAGGGGGGCAAAAGGAAGTTGAGAAGAAACTTCAAGACGATGACACTACAAGGTCTTCTCCATTTTGTCCTCTTTCCCTTCAACATGCTCCCTTCTAGACCTAAGACAGCAGTAAATGTCAGAGGACTCCGCATGTTTCTGGTAAAGGGGGGCATAGAAATTAGGTACAGAGACATTGGATTCAGTAAAGGATAAGTGTCCTAATCCAGGAGGCTGATGCTTGAGGCTTTTCCCATCCAGAAAATATCTCTTCCCCCCAAAAGTGAGAGTGAAGGCGCTCAGTCATGTCTGACTCTTTGCGACCCCATGGACTGTAACCTGCCAGGCTCCTCCATCCATGGGATTCTCCAGGCAAGAACACTGGAGTGGGTTGCCATTTCCTTCTCCAGGGATCTTCCCAACCCAGGGATCAAACCCGGGTCTCCCGCATTGCAGGCAGACGCTTCACCATCTGAGCCACCAGGGAAGCTCATAACAAAAGCCCCCTAAACAAATGGTATACATTTGCCTAATTTTTTTACCTATAATCATATATGAAATAGGTCAAAGCTTTTGAAAAATTGAATAATTGGCCAGATAAGTCTCAAATAATCCCCAAACTATCCTTTCTGTGACTCCACATCCCCTAGAATTTTCTCCCTTCTATTTGACTTCATGATATTTTATTTGAGTAACAGGATTAATTCTGTTAAAACAAAAAAAGGAAATCCTGCTTTTTGTAATTAATGAATGAAACTGGAGGGTATAATGCTAAGTGAAATAAGCCAAACCAAAAAAGAGAGAGAGAGAGAAATACTGCTTGCTATCACTTATATGTGGATTAAAATTAAAAAATAGTAGAAACCAGAGTAGAATGGTAGATGCTGGAGCTGGAGAGTCAAGGAAATAAGAAGAAACTGGTAAAGGGGTACAACTTTCAGTTACGAGTTAAGGTCTGAGGATCTAACATATCAGATAGCAAGTATAGCTGATAATGCTGTATTGTATAATTGAGATTCACTGATAGAGTGGAACTTGTGTTCTCATTTTAAAAAAGGTAAATATAGGAGGCAATTAATTAATTTGATGGTTGTAGTCCTTGCACAATGTAAATGTATACCAAATCATCATGTTGTACACCTGAAATATATTACAATTTGATTTGTCAGTTGTACCCCAATATGGGCTTCCATGGTAGCTCAGCTGGTAAAGAATCTGCCTCAGTGTGGGAGACCTGGGTCCGATCCCTGGGTTGGAAAGATGCCCTGGAGAAGGGAACGGCTACCCACTCTAGTATTCTGGCGTGGAGAACTCCATGGACTGTACAGTCCATGAGGGTGCAAAGAGTCAGACTGAGAGTCAAACTGAGAGACTCACTCACTCACCCCAATATAGCTTAGAAAAGAAAAAAAAATGATTTTATGATAACTTTAAGAAATTATGAATGGCATGGTTTTTCTCTGATAACACAGGATCAATAACATGATTTAAAATGTGAGAATAAAAACAAATGCAATGCAATTAGTTCTGACACAAATCCTACACTCCTTGAATGCTTTATTGCCTTAAACTTGCTATGGTGTATCATGAATAAGGGCCATGATGCTTTAGGATGCATGTTCAGCCCTCTCAATGGAAGAAAAAAAAAGGGAGAAATAAGTTAACAGCAGTTAAACATCTCTTCTGGGAGATATACTGTTTCAGTCATTTCACACATGCTATTTTATTAAGTTAGTCCTCAGGATACTCTTCACACCAGATTCAGTGGATTTCAGGAACATATCCAAGACCATAAATGAGTAAATAGTAGAAGTAAAATTTGAACCCAGGTCTAAAGGTGGGCTAGTTTTTTTAAAAGTTTGTCAAAAGCAGGGATTATTAAAATGAATTTGCTTTGGACACTGGGAATCATCAAGATTTGAGGCTTTTAGCACCTTTGTGACAAGAATTGAGTTCACATTGATGGAACAAGATAGATATTTCAGGAAACAACAATTTGCTTGTGTATTATATACAGAACATCAAGCTAGGTGCTGTATGAAAGAAATGTATACATACATATATACATACATGTGTGTATCAATTTCTCAAGTATTTGACTATTAATTAGCACCTATAATCATAAGCCACCTTCATGCCTCAGCATCCTATCTTTTATAAGAAAGGGACAAATAATGATAAAACCAAATGACATCTGCACATAATTTCCAGGTATGCTTCTGTGTCAATAATCAGTCCATTCAACCTCTTAGCCCTGCTGCAAATATAGCTCCTCCCCTCGTTCAGGATAATTTCATATTCTCAGTGGTAATCTTGAATAACATGACATCCTTAATCATCAAAGTTTGAATTATGTTGACTCTAAAATTATAGAGATAGGAAAGTTTATTTGTAAATATATTTGAGGAAAGAGATATAAGAAATGAATAAGAGATTTTTTTTTTATTTCTCCCTTCAATCTCATACCAATAAGATATGCCTTTCATTCTTTTCTTTGGCTTTTAGGTGTCTAGTAAGACAGAAGAATTTTTTCTCACATTTATTGACAAAATTCCTTAAAGACTTACTACTGGCATTGCACATTGTGAGATGAAGGTGAAAGATTACACTTTTAATTGCTTTGATCCCTATGTGTGACTACTAACAGTTAAAATAATTTGAAATATTGTTTCTTTCTCAAAGATATAATATGTTGAAACTTCATACTCCTAAAACTCTTTAATTGTGAATGACCATTTGAAAAGACCCTGATGCTGGGAAAGACTGAGGGCAGGAGGAGAAGGGGACGACAGAGGATGAGATGGTTGGGTGGCATCACTGACTCGATGGACATGGGTTTGGGTGGACTCTGGGAGTTGGTGATGGACAGGGAGGCCTGGCGTGCTGCAGTCCATGGGGTCGCAAAGAGTCGGACACGACTGAGTGACTGAACTGAACTGATGTAAGGTTAAAGATAACAGGATGGTCTGGTGTCCTCGGCACACCTCCTTGGGCAACAGCATGCAACATGCATGTTCGGTCACTCAGTGCGTCTGACTCTTTGCAGGACTTAGCCCACCAGGTTCCACTGTCCATGGGACTTCCCAGGCAAGAATGCTGGAGTGCATTGCCATTTCCTACTCCAGGGGATCTTCCCAACCCAGGGATCGAACCCACGCCTCCCGCATTGCAGGCAGATTCTTTTACCAGTGAGCCATCTGGGAAGCCCTTGGGCAACATAGTAAGCCATTTAAGCCTTGGGATACCAAGATGTCACAGATTCACCTTCGTCTTAAACTAGTTTCTTTGTTTGTCTTCATTATTTTAACTTGTGCAGCTCACATTGGAAATTATCTAAATTCCACTTCTGGGATGGAATTTCTGTAGTTTGAATCTTATTCAAATACAATTGTGTTACAAAAGGACAAGAATGAGTGAATAAGCAAATGAATAAAAGATGAAGTACTACTAATATCAGTTTCAGATTCTTTCCTGAGAGCTGACTTTGATTGTGAGGACTACTTATTTTTTTATAGTTGAATAATGCTCCACTGTGTGTATATGGATATGGATATACACACATATATATAAACACATATATGTAACACAACTTTATCCATTTAATCAAAGAAGGACAGTTAGTTTTCTTCTCTGTCTTGGCTATTATGAATAATGCTGCAATGAACGTGGGGGTACAGATATCTCTTTGAGATAGTGATTTCATTTCCTTTATATATATACGCAGAAGGAGGATTTCTGGATCATACTATTGTTTCATTTTTAGTTTCTTAAAGAACCTCCATATTATTTTCCTGTGGCTATACCAGTTTATATTTTCACCAACAATATACAAGTGCTCTCTTTTTTCCACATTCTCAACTGCATTTTTATGTCTTGCATTTTTTATAACAGACCTCCTAACAGGAATGTATTGTGGTTTTGATTTACATTTTCCTGATAAGTAATGATGTAGAGATATGCTTCATATATCTGTTGGTCATCTGCATGTCTTCTTTGGAAAAATGTCTATTTAGGTCCTTTGCCCACTTTTTGACTGTGTATTTGTTAGTTTTGCTATTGAGTTGCATGAGTTGTACTGGATATCAAACTTGTAGCAGATGTGTGGTTTGCAAATATTTTCTCCCATTCCATAGATTGCCTTTTCATTTTTATGACTTTCTTTTCTATGTAGAAACTTTTTAATTTGATGTAATCTCACTTATTTTTATTTTTGTTGCCTATGTTTTGGTGCCAATTATAAAAAATTTTATCCTACACCATATGCAAAAATAACTCAAAATGGATTTAAGACAGTAACACAGGACGTATAACCAAGAACTGTAAAATAACAAGGGAAGTAAACTCCTTGACATTGGTCTTGGCAATGAAGTTTTTTAAAGAACACCAAAGCAAAGGCAACATAACAACCTCCTTGGTTAAATTTATCACTAATTTATTTATTATTTTTGATGTTAACATAAATGAGATTACTTTCTAAATTCCTCTTTCCGATAATTTGTTTTTGATATATACAAACTTACTGATTTTCATGTATTGATTTTGTACCCTGAAACTTTATTGAATTCATTTTTAGTTGTAGCAGTCTTGTGATAGAGCCCTTAGGTTTTTTTTTTTTTTTTACACATAATACCACATTATTGACAAACAGAAACAGTTCTATTTAGTCCTTTCTGATCTGAATACCTTTTATTTATTTTTCTTGCCTCTGGCTAGGACTTCTAGTACTATGCGGAATAAATGTG
The DNA here is from genome assembly GCF_023699985.2 of Odocoileus virginianus. Classification (NCBI taxonomy): domain Eukaryota; kingdom Metazoa; phylum Chordata; class Mammalia; order Artiodactyla; family Cervidae; genus Odocoileus; species Odocoileus virginianus. Next base: position 84,042,116 of record NC_069676.1, read on the forward strand.
GCAAGAGTGGATGAACATCCTTGTCTTGTTCCTGATCTTAAAAGAGGTTTAGCTTTTCACTGGTATGATGTTACTTGTGGGATTCTCATATGTGGCCTTTATCATGCTGAAGTACATTTCGTCTACACCAGGGTCATTGAAATAATGTTGAATCCTGTCAAATATTTTTCTGCATCTATTGAGACAATCATATGATTTTTTTTTCATTTTGTTAAAGCAGTATATTAGATTGTTTGCAAATATTGAATCATCCTTGCATTTCTAGAATATTTGTTCATGGTGTATGATCTTTCTAATGCATTGTTGAATTTAGTTTGTGTAATATTATGTTCAGAAATTCTGCATCTATAGTCATCAAGCATAATAGCCTTGGTTTTCTTTTCTTTTAGTGTGTTTATCTGGCTCTTAGAGTAATGCGGGCCTCATAAAATGAGTACAGAAGTAACTCCTACATTTTTATGTTTTAAAAGAGTTTAAGAAAGATTGGTACTAATCCTTTAAATGTTTGGTAGAATTCACCAATGAAGCCACCTGGTCCTGGACTTTGTTTGTTGAGAGGTTTTCAATTACTGATTCAATATGATTATTAAATGGTCTCTTCAGATTTTCTATTTATTCTTGGTTCAGTAGGTTTGGGGTTCCAGGAACTTATCCATTTCTTCTGGTTTGTCCAGTTTTAGTGATATATAATCATTCAGGGTGGCCTCATGATCTTTTGAATTACTGTGTTATCAGTTGTAACATTTCCTCTTTCATTTCTGATTTTATTCTTCGCTTTGGATCTTGACTAGCCTAGCCAAAGTTTTGTCAATTATCTTTACCTTTTTTTTTTTTTTTAAAGCTCTTAATTTACTGACCTTTTCTATTGTCTTTCAAGTCTATTTCTCATTTCAAATCTGTTAATATTTGCTTTAAATATTTAAGTGCTCTGAAGTTGGGTTCATAAATACTTACAATATTTACATCTTCTTGATGAATTGACCACTTTGTCATTATATAATGACCTTCTCTATCTCTTGCTACAGTCTTTAGCTTAAAGTCTATTTTGTCTGTTATACAAACAGCTACCCCTGCCTTCTTTTCATTTCTATTTGTATGGAATACCTTTTTCCATCCTGTCACTTTCATTTTATGCATATCTTTGAAACTAAAGTGAGTTTCTTACAGGCATATAGTTGGGTCTTGAGGGTTTTTTAAATCCATTCAGCCACTCCGTGTCTTTTGATTAGAGAATTTAGTCCTTTTACATTTGAAGTAATTATTGAAAAATACAGACTTACTTTTGCCATTTCATTCACTGTTTTTGGTTGTTTTATAGTTCCTTTGTTCCCTTTTTCCTCTCTGACTCTTTTCCTTTGTAATCTAATGATTTTACATAGTAGTGTACTTAGGATCCATCTCTTTATGCTTCATCTATATAGGCTTCTACTTCGTGGTTACCATGAAGTGTACATACACTATCATATAGTTGTAACAGTCTATTTTAAATTGTTAAGTAGGTGAGGGTATGTCAAGAGACATCAGTGTCACGAAAGGGAGGATCTCAGCTAACACATATGCAGACTGACTGGAAGCCAAACTCTCAGACTGAAGCTGGGCAGGCATATTATGAAGTACCTTGCAGAGAGAAACTGAGAGAGAGATTTTGCCAGCTCCTCTCCACTGAGCCCAGGTAATCAGATGTAGGAGGGCAAGGGTAGAGAGAATTCCTCTTCCCATTTAAACACTGGTTCTTTTTAACTACAGCCCTGTGGGAATCATGAATACAAGTCCCATTGGCTATCAGGTGATTTAGGGACCCATACCCTGGTGGCAGCCACAAAAGCTGGAATTCTAGATGTGTGGACAAGCTTGTAATGGTGGCTTGGCTTTACTGTTGAAGGGAGCCAGAGGGAGAAGGCAGAGGAAGTCTCCACTGATGGCCCTGGTCTCCAAGGAGCATCAAAGCTAGCCTCTAGACACAAATTAGAAGGTAGACCTTCAGACACCAGCTTTAAAAGATGTATTCAAACCCCTTCTTGGAAAGACTGGGAGATGGGCATTATTATTGCCTGCTCCCTCTGCCCTGAGTACTGGAAGTTGTAGTTGTAGGGAGTGCTTATGTAACTATTAAAAACTGCTTCTCTGCTTTCTACAGTCCCATGTTTCTTGTAGAGGCAAGTCCTCTTAGGTTTCAGAAATAGACATTTAGAAGCCTAAACAGAATGGGACCTTAAAAGCTGAAGCAGTAGATATGCAGTCCAAATGCTTCACTCCTCAGGAATAATCTGGGAGTTCAGGGTTCCTTCCCAATCATATGGCACTATGATAGGGGTGGGGTTCATGACAAGAATGTATTGCAGCCTGTCCTAGCTGTTTTAGGGAGGGTATTTGCTCATTTGCCCAATGTGTAGCCATCACTCATCTAATTTATGAATTTCTCTCAGAGGGATTTGCCCCATGTGTAGCTACATATCTAGTGTATCTCTGGGAGGGAGAGAAGTTCAAAATCTGCCTTGCCTTCTTGCCATTTTTTAATACTGTTAGGGGCTGATTACATAGGCTAGTGAGTCTGTTTCTCACCCAGAGAAAATTTGATTTTTCTATTGCTCTCACCAATTTGGATACTCTTATTTGAAGTATGTTACACATGTTCCTGCCTTCATAAACCAAGTATTAGGAATACAATTTTTATATCAACAAATACGTTTAAAGCAAGTTGCTGAACTATTGAAACAAAAAAAATTAAGAACAAAACTATATTTCCATTTTTGTGTCAGTACCTTACTGTTTTGGGTGAAGGAAAAGGCAACCCAGTCCAGTATTCTTACCTGGAAAATCCCATGGACAGAGAAGCCTGGTAGGCTACAGCCCATTGGGTTGCAAAGAGTTGGACATGACTGAGCATGTAAGCACTTTACTGTTTTGATTACTATAGCTTTGTAGTATAGGTTGAAGTCAGGGAGCCTGATTCTTATAAATCCATTTTATTCCCACGATTGCTTTGGCCACTCAGGGCCTTCTGTATTTCCATAAACTTTTTTAAAAAAATTTCTAATTCTGTGAAAAATGCTATTGGTAATTTTTCAGAGATTGTACTGAACCTATAGTCATTGGATAGCACAGTCATTTTGATAATATTGATTCTTCCAATCCAAGAACATGGTATATCCCTCCATCTGTTTGTGTCAGCTTTGATTTCTTTCATCAGTATCATAAAGTTTTCTGAGTATAGGTCTTTTGACTCCTTAGTAGGTTTATTCCTAAGTATTTTATTTTTGATCCCAATAGTAAATGGGATTATTTCCTTCATTTCTCTGTATGATATTCATTGCCAGTGTTTAGAAATGGAACAGATTTTTTATATTAATTTTTTATCCTGCAACTTTACCAAATTCACTGATGAGCTCTAATAGTTTTTTGGTAACATCTTTAGGATTTTTCTAGGTACAGTATTATTTCATCTGCAAACAGGTATACTTATTTTCCAATTTGGTTAGAAAGTCCAAAAATTAACCCATGCATCTCTGTTCAACTAATCTATGACAAAGATGGCAAGAATACACAGTGGAAAAAAGATAGTTTCTTCAGTAAGTGGGGCTGTGAAAAGTGGATAGCTACATGTAAAGGAATTAAATTAGAACATTCTCTCATACCATATGTGAAAATAAATTCAAAATGGATTAAAGGCCTAAAAATAAAACTGAATACTATAAAACTCCTACAGGAAAACAGAACACTCTATGACAAAAATTGCACCAAGATCTTTTTGGATCCACTACCTGGACAAGTAAAAATAAAAACAAAATTTAAAAAATGAGACCTAATTAAACTTAAAAGCTTTTTCTTAGCAAAGGAAACCATAACCAAAATGAGAATAAAATCTATAGAATGGGAAAAACTATTTGCAAATGTTGTAGCTGACAAGGGATTAATCTCCCACATATACAAAGAGCTCATGCAGCTCAATATCAAAAACACAAACAAGCCAATCAAAAAAAAAAAAAAATGGGCAAAAAATATCCAAACAGATATTTCTACAAACAAGACATACTGATGGCCAAGAGGCACATGACAAGAATGTTCAGCATCACTAATTATTAGAGATATGCAAATCAAAACTACAATGAAGTATTATCTCACACCAGTCAAAATGGCTACTATCAAAAAAAAAAATCTGCAAACAATAAATGGTGGAGAAGGTGTGGAGAAAAGGGAACCTTCCTACACTGTTGGTAGAAATGTAAGTTGGTACAGCCACTATGGACAGCAGGACAGAGAATCTTTAAAAATTTAAAAACAGAGTTACCAATGATCCAGAAATCCCACCCCTAGGCATATATCCAGAGAAAACCATAATTTGAAAAGATACGTGTACCTCAATGTTCACTGAGCACTATTAACAATAATCAGGATATTGAAGCAACTTAAATGTCAACCATCAGAGGAATGGATAAGAAGATGTGGTACATATATACAATAGAACATAATTCAATTATAAAAAAAGAATGAAATAATGTTATTTGCAGTGACATGGATGGACCCAGAGATTGTCATATTGAGTCAAGTCAGAGAAAGATATAGTATGATATTGCTTATACATGGACATCTAAAAAATGATACAAAGGATCTTATTTACGAAACAGAAATAAGAGTCACAGATGTAGAAAACAAACTTACAGTTACCAAAGGTGAGGCAGGGGAGAGATGAGCTGGGAGATTGGGACTGACATAAGCACATAGCTCTACATAAAATAGATAGCTAACAGGAACCTACTGATGGCACCAGGAACTACTCTGTAATGACCTGTATGGGAATAGAGTCTTAAAAAGGGTGTACCAAAGTCTGTATCATCAAAGGTATGGTTTTTCCAGTAGTCATGTGCGAGTTGGACCATAAAGAAGGCTGAGCACCAAAGAATTGAAGCTTTTGAACCATCGTGTTGGAAAAGACTCTCGAGAGTGCCTTGGACAGCAAGGAGATCAAACAAGTCAACCCTAAAGGAAATCAACCCTGAATATTCATTGGAAGGACTGATGCTGAAGCTGAAGCTCCAATATTTTGCATCCAAGGATGTGAAGAGTAGACTCATTGGAAAAGACCATGATGCTGGGAAAGATTTAGGGCAGGAGGAGAAGGGGGCAATAGAGGATGAGATGATTAGATGGCATCATCGACTCAATGGACATGAGTCTGAACAAACTCCAGGAAATAATGAAGGACAGGAAAGCCTGGTGTGTTGCAGTCCATGGGGTCACAAAGAGTTGGACACGACTGAGTGACGAACAATGAACAACAAAAGTGACTAACTTTGCCATACAGCAGAAACTAACGCAACACTGTAAATCAACTATATTCTCATAAAAATTAATTTAAAAAACAAAAGTGAAAGAGAATCCTAATCCTCCCTAAACTCACAGCTTAGTTAAGAAAGTCAGGACATCAGAAAATAATTATGCTATAATCAGGCCCATTCCTAAGACTTGGTGGATCCGCGCAAGGGTATAATGGAGGCCTGCATACCAGATGTCTAAATATTCAAAACAATTTTAAGTTAAGCTACAAACAGTTGAATGAAAAAAAAATTTTTTTTCTACCTTGGCAAATATACCTTCTTAACAACAGAGACTATCAGGTTGAAGTTTAGAATCCCTGCATTACTCAAATTTTCACGCTGAAAACTAGTGTTATCAAAGAAGCTGCCTTCCAGCAGCAGACCTGTAGCTCTCCTCTCTTCTTTCAATGCCCTGACCTCAACTCTTTTATTTTGAGGGGCCTAGAAAACATGTATGTGGACACCCCAAGGGAATATGTGTTCTATGGTATCCCTGGGCTGTCCTTAGAGTATGCTTTCCATCCTTCTCTATATCTCTCATTTTTCTCCATAGAAAGTTGCTGCTTTGCAAAGACAAGCTTAGCAGTGATGCAAGAAAGGCCAGCATTTGGAGATTAATAAATCAACCCTTGTCTAAAATGGATTTTACCCCATCAGAACCTAGTAGATACTCTAAAGGAACAGAAAAAAGGCTTTCCCTAGCCAGTCCCATCAGCTACAACTCTAGAAGCTAGCTTCTCTTTCCTCTATGAAGGAGATGCCCTAACTGAAAATAAGCCTGTGCACAATTTCTCCAGGGTGTCTTAGCTGTAAACTGAAGGGGACGCACCCAGGGGTAAAGAGCCTGGCCTGGCTTGCAGGAGTTTGAAGTGTAGGTGGTGATTTCCAAATGCCTTCCAAACAAATAGGTCCCTGAAATACAGCATGATAAAAAGCATTTCTAACAAAGCTCCGATTTGCATTTAAAGCATTTGTCTCATTAAGATAGTGCTCAAATAAATGGTTCACTTGACTAGGCTGAAAACAAACCCAGAAACCAAGTTCCAACAACACTCCCTCCACACGCTGTCTGATCTAGAGGTGCTTGCATCATCAGCATGGGCTATTTTCAGATGCAAAGACCCAAAGGAAAGACTTTCAGCAGTCCAAGGGATAAGACTTGGGCTACTGGTAGAGTTTTATGACACTATATTTTCAGAGAATAACTTCAAAGCGGGGGAGTTAGGACTTCGGATAGCACATCCCTTTGACCACATGGATCTCCCCCAACCAGAGGAGGGTCGGAGACCTTTAAATCAGGTTCACCCTTTCCTAGGCCTGGCGGTGGTATTGACTGTAATTTTCTTAAACAAGGTATTCATAAAACAGCAATGGAACCCTGAACAGGAGTTCTTCTTTCCAGGAGTGAGGAAGTTTTCAGATGAGAGATGGCATTTGAGCTGGGTCTTACAGCGTGAGTGGGAGTTTCCCACGTAGAGAAAGGAGGGAAGGGCACTCCAGGAAAAGAAACAGCATATGGGGAAAAACAAGAGTTTGAAAGAGTGGCATATTCAGAGAGTGGTGAGAAGTTACTTGCGGCTGAGGCGTAGGGGGCATGTGGGAGATGAGGAGAGATGAAGGTGGCAGGGTTTGCGGAGGGAAGATTGGGAAGGCTTTGATCATGAAGACTGCGGTTCTCCCAGAGGCATTGGTGATTATATAAATGGTCGCATGGCGGACTCTAAGGCATCAACCTTGTGATTCCAGAAAGGACCTATGGCAGCGTGGACAGAAAAGAACTGGGGAGACCAGCTGGGAGGCAGTCACACCCAGAAAATAATGGGCCGCAAGGTTCTTGTCATCACAAACATTCCTCTCTGCGTCTCACTTATGGTGCCAGGTCAGCAACATGATTAAGGAAGAGAAAGTTCTCAAAAGCATAGTTCCTTCCAAAATACAAACAGTTGCAACAAAGACATGGACCTAAGATGAAGAAATACTTAAGAGGGAGAACTGGGAGAACTTGGCTACTTGGCAAAGGAAGGGAGGGTAAGGCAAAGGAAGGTCTAAGGATGATGCCGAGGTTTCCAGATCCAGTAGGTTGCAGGGTTGTTAACTGAGGTGAGACGATGAGGAGAGGAACAGGTTAATTTGACAAAATTCACATCATTCCGTTACTGTCCTGCGTAGAAGCATAGTGGCAGACCACGGCGTTCCTGGCCTACCCTGAAAGACCCCTCAAATTTTGCAGTCTTTCCTTTTCCCCCTTTTTAAACATTTTCTGTTCTGGTCTTTGTTAAGAGATTATCACTTGTCAGATATTTTTGTTGTCAAAGCCCCAAAACGGACTGTAAATCAAAACATCCTCTATGTTACAGCTATAAGATTAAACAAGGACCAAAAGATGGACTCAGTGCCTCCTCTAGATCAATTATGAAAACTTCAGGACACCACTGCTATGATTTCTTAAAAGTTTCTTAAAAGTTCCATCCCAATGAGCTGAAACTGTCAGATTGGATCTCCAAATAAGAGGTATAACTGCCAACATCTGCAAAGAAGGCCTTGGGGTAATTTGAAGAAGTATGTTGTTTTGTCTTTAATCCTTCTGACGACTGACTTTTCTCCTGCATAAAATGCTTAGTTTTTATTCTCCTAAATCAACAGGAGCCCTGTTGGAAATATCTTTGATACCAACTCTGTGCATGTTTGAAATATAAAGGCAAACTTCAGCTCAGCCATTTAAATTTCTCCCAAACGCTTTGGATAATTTTAAGGACTCCAGAAGAAGCATTTACAGCTAGCTCAGGCCCTGAGAACCTTCAGGTAGACTGACCTAGGAAGAAAGCTGGGGTACTCAGCCAAGGCCCAGAGAGAGCAAATACCGGCCAGTTCTCTGCAGAACTCTGTAACCCACACAGGAGGCATCGCTTCAACTACCAGCTGCGCTGGGAGGGAATGTCTCTGACTCTCCTTGAGCTGTCTGCGTGCTTCTCACCCTCCCAACCCGTCAATCTGGTACCATTCCATGATTACTGAATGTACAAACAACAATGACAAAAAATCAGATACAACAAAAACAATATTAGCCGGGTAAGGAAGACAGCAATAATGTATAGACACAGGATGACTGCTTTCAGATTAGTAGAAATATGATATCAGCAACTTGAGTAATGGAGATATCTGTGATTGTGACTGCCATATACGAAAACAACCATGAAGGCTTTTTATGTAACATTCTTTCAGGCATATAATCCAAAGTAAACAGTCTTCAGAAGATTGTTTTAAAGTGCAATTTCTTTCTTCTAATTATATGAACATATTGAAGATTTTCTCCAGACTTCTTGAAAAAATTATTTTATTCCTCCCTTTTTAAGTTTCTAATTAATTCAGGGTTTTTTTTTTTTTTTCCTAAGAGAAATGTATTTTTGAAAGGCCTCAATTATTTGCTCTTCCTAAATGTTTTCCATTGCAAGGATTAGAGGTGATAAATCACATTCAGTTTATCTCCTACGGTTTCTTCTAGCACATTGTCAACTCCCCTCTCACCCTCGCGTGCACACCCCCTACACAGTAACTGCATATGGGACAGTGTAAAGGCTGTGGGATAAGTGACACTATTAGCGCAGTGTGGTGGCTTTGATGTGTAGCTCTCGGCAGGGTTGCCAGAAGAGTGACAGACTCCTGCTCTAATGCAAAGACTATTTCTCATTTACTCGGTTCACTTCTAATGGTCTTCTGTTACCATTAGTGGCAGAGAGCAGACAGACACCACGGCGGAAAAATTTCAAATCCTTGGGATTCCTTTATTGTGTTGAGTGCCAGATTTTTGTACATAAAAACCCTTAGTTAAAAAATAAAAATAGTGAAAAACATTGTTATAAAGAAAAATATTCAAACATATAATAGGTATCAAAACGAGGTCAGTTGTGTTTAATTCAACTAAGGAGAATGCTGTCTCCCACCACCACCACTCCCCGAGCCTGGCACTGAAGTGCAGAAACTCCATTTTCTGTGCAGTTTTCTGAGGCAAAAGCTGTCCTAGGCTCCCTGCAGGTGCCAGCGTGCCATGAATTTAGTTGTGCCATGAATTTAGTTTTCTAAGCAGTGAGTGAAACGTTGTTCTCAAACAGCAAAAAATTAATGAATAATTTTGTATCTAAAAATAAATCGTATTAATGGTTGAAATTGGAGGAAAAAGAAGAAAATGGGATCAAAGGCACCCAAGAAAACAGGGTGGATTGCACACAGTGAATGAAGGAGGAGTTAACCAATGAGCAGTTAACCAGTGGGTTTAAAGCAGAAGCCAACCCACCTATAAATGTGGGAACATTTTAAGTGTGAGAAAGCTGTTAAAGGGGACTTAAAAGAACAAAAAGTACCATTTGTTCCCCTAATTAACTTTGAAGAGTCTAATTAAGGGCAACATAAAAGCTTAAGAAATGTTGGTTATTAGGCATGTACTTTAACTTGATCAGTGAGATGGTATTCTTGTAAACAAAGATGCTAATTTCACCCAGCCCAAAATAAACCTCTCTGCAAATATCTCACAACATAATCATGCAGTACCTTGGGAGCAGAATCTCTATCTAGCGCAGGCTGCCTCTTGAGGGTCTTAATTCTAGGCATTAATAGCACTCAATTTAAAGATGCCACCAAGGATAAAGAACATTCTGATAATTTGGGCTGAACATGGCCACTCCTCAAAGGAATCTTCTTGTTGTCTTATAACCTGCCTGAGCAGCTCTAAGAATTGACAATTTCAATCATAAAAAGATAGAACTTTATCTCTAAAATGGAGACAAGCCAGATAAAAATTAAAGAGCATTTGTAACTGATGAAAACAATACATTAGTATTATTCAAGGTTAAGTTAGGCTTTGCTACAAGACTATGCTTAAATTTTAGTTTTTAACACAAACAGATTTAGGGAAAATAGAGAGCATTTCTTTTCAGAAAAGGAATCTGCCAGTAATATAAAAGTGATTATAATATCAGAATAATGAGATTATGTGATTGTGTTTTTATCTAATTCTCCTTTAGTAGTTCTTAGGAGTTGCTCTATGAGGTAACGAAGGAACCTTTCATCCCAGAGTTGAAAATTTTGACTTCTGGGAACTTGTCTTATGTTTTGATTCAGTGAAGATCAGTGCCGGGGAAATTCAGATGAAGGTATTTTCTAGGAATGCTTTGCAGGGAAGCTAATAAAGAGCTTTGCATTTTTTGTGAAAAAGGTATTCTGATTTTTATTATTGTTAATACCAATATTAAGCACAGGAGTGTGTGAAGGTAGACAATTGTGGCTTAAGGATATAATCACACCAAACGAATTCCCAATCCTATATAGTGCTTTGAATTACCATAGCCTGCAGTAGGTAGAGCTGCTTTGCAATTGGCATGCTATTAAAACTAACCCTAAAGCTTGCAGCTAGGGAAAAGAGAGGCTTCTATGATGCTTTGAGACTTGGTTCTAAGATTGGCACTCAAAAGGACAGCTTTCAAAGAGGACAGTGTCTAAGAGCCTTGAGATGAAGGATTATAGATTATAAATAGAATGAGTATTAAATATATATTTTGGCATACAGATACGTCTAAGGATTTTCTCTTGCTAGACTCTCAATAGCCTACTGCCTGTACTTAACCTGGCAAAATCTGTAGGGATGACTACTTTGCTCAGGGCTTCTTGCCCCTAGAGAACCAATTGAATGTGGGAATTACAAGACCACAAAAATGACATATACTAGAGTCAAATTGGAAGAGTTACACAAAATTAAGCACCCTGGACTGGGTAACAAAGTGACCTAATCTTTAAGTCTACAAATAAAACTCTTGTGCGCTTCTACACAAATCAGAATGTACAGAGTATCTGCCGTGTTCAAAACACTACACTTTTATTTGAAGAAGAGCAAAGAAAGGGTAGAAAAGAAGGATAACACATTAAAGAATATGCAGAAGACAGAATCACTAAATCATTTTCTTTCAGCCCAGATCTTGTAATTTACCCTTCAAATTATTATTTAGAAATTATTGGGCCCAGGAAAATCCTGGTGGCTCAGATGGTAAAGAATCTGCCTGGAGTGTAGGAGACCTGAGTTTGATCTTTGGACAGGAAGATCCCCTGGAGAAGGAAATGGCAACCCACTCCAGTATTCCTGCCTGGAGAATTCCGTGGACAGAGGAGTCTGGTGGACTATAGTCTATGGGGTCCCAGAGAGCCAGACATGACTGAGCTAGGGGTCAAATCATGAAATCAGGCCCAGGAAAATTATATTACACTGTTCCAAACTGTAATTATCCTGCCCGAGAGTATACATGCAACTTCCATCAGCGGTTTCCTTCCCTTTCTCCTGCAGTTCTTCCATCACTTAGGTTAAGGAATGCCATCATCTTCCAGAATCAAATACAGAAGCGTATGTACCCACACCAAATCCTTTGGGAACAAATGGACAAGAATGAAGGACAGAATCCATTTCAGATCTATCGCCCAATATATTTAAAGTACTACCTGAGGCTTGAAAAGGCTCAATCATATCCTAGAAACTACTTTTATCATCCTAATCAATTAGTGATAGGAAGTACCCCCAAGAAAATCAATGGAGACAAGAATCATTTTTCTTGTGAAAAGAAATGAAAATATGAATAGATATTTGATTACCGGATTCCTCTCTGATATGACAAAGGCTAGTCCATGGTATTTTTCTGCTACACTGGACTGTGTGACTTTAATATCTCTATGGAACCTTAGGCGTCTTTACCTATAGCAAGAGACTAATTTAGTGCTAATTGCTTAGCATGGTCATCAGTCAATGTTGTCTGCAACACCTCACTACCTGTGAGTAGCTTTGGGTACGGATGCTTGGTCTGCATATTTATCTGTTTATTAGCCTTTTCACTTACCTATATTCTTTATTTTTCACTTTAGCCAAATTAACATAAAAACAAAAATGAATTGTTACTGGGAGCACCCTAAGTGTTGCCCTATAAGTAATGTGTGAATAACTTTTCATCACTTTCCGGATTTAAATGTTTACAGAAGAAATGAAGAATTCAGAAGACTGAGAGTTACCTAGGTCTGTATGCTGAACCTCTTTTTTAATGTAGTACATACCTCTTTATACATTTTCTCAAAACTTACACCTTTGCAACTTAAAGTACTTCTATAAGAATAAAGAAACTCCCTGGCCTTCTCTTCATCAAAGGTTAGGTGATAACTAAGAGAACATGGATCAAACTGACCATTCTCTCAATAAAAATGAAATCAGGCATTATTTTGAAACCTTGTGGAAAGCTAATCTATTGCTTCCTCTCAGTTGTTTCTCTGGGAATCTAGAAGCATGTTTCCTGTGGTTAACTCAGGCAGGTATGGACCTAGTCCTACCAGGGAAAGAGGAAATCTTTTTCAAATTCCATTAAGACTTGTTCTTCAAAGCTGCATTTGTTACAGGCGTTTTTGGAAGGAGTACGTAAGATAGCACTAGTGGTAAAGAATCCGCCTGCCAATGCAGGAGACACAAGAGATGCGGGTTCAATCCCTGGGTCAAGAATATCCCTTGGAGAGTGAAATGGCAACCCACTCCAGTATCCTTGCCTGGAAAATCCTATGGACAGCAGACTACAGTCCATGGGGTTGCAGAGAGTCAGACACAACTGTGCACACATATAGTAGTATGTAACAGAACTACACCTCTGTGTTGAAAGGCCCTGAATACACTTTCCCTCCAAAGAATATTTCCTATTAGCATATTTGGATAAACCTGGAAGCCAAAGTTTAACCTTCAGAGTCCAATATCAGAAACATATCAACCCACATCTTCACTGCCTGATATGTGGAGAATGAAATGCTCTATCCAGATGTTCTAACACCATGGGTGAGATGAATGGCTACAAAAACAATTCAGCAAGATACATCAGGGGTCAAAGATTTGGGGTGGAGTTATACACCCACATTCAGAAGTAGCAGCTTGTTTCCTGCCATAGATGGAAAGGGACTTGTTAGTGAGAATGTTGTCTACCAGACGTGACACTGGATACCCACTTTTTATGCAGCACACACTTCAAGGTATTTGGGCGCATGAAGCAATGAAACTGTGCTGATAAATTCACACTGTTTCTCAGTCTCCTGGTGTGAACAACCACATCCATCCAGGATAAGTAACAGAGGTTGGAGTCTATTTGCGGACATGGGGCATGGAGGAGGTAATTCAGTCTCAGGGATACAGACTTGGAATCATTGAGAAAATGTTCTTTCTAATCCATGGAGCTAACCATTTGAACAAGGGAAAGAGAGGTACTAGAATAATGTGGGTGGGCCAACATAAAATTTTTATAAGAACTGTTATATCTCAACCATTTAAATTGACACTTCCCTGAAAGTTTTCAAAAGCATGCTGCAGGTGAGTCTAAATTGCACAAATGAAAAAAAGGAAGGTGCTAAAGTGCAAATTTACATGTCATCTCCTAAAAGTTATTCATTATTAGCATCATGAAATACCTGAAAAACATTTGTGATTTCTGTGTGACTTGTTTTATTTTTTAACAAAAATTCAGCGTTGGTGTTAAACAGATTTTCAACCCTCAACAAACCAGATGGCTAATCCAAAATTATTACATGAAATATGAATAGGAAACTAAGAACTGTACTCTGCAAAAAGATAATGAGAATTTTTCAGCATTTACATTTTTACCAAATAAGTTATAGTTTTATTTCATTGGTATCTACTTTGGAATTGTAACAAATAGTCCCAGTGATAATTACCAAACATCTATATTTAGGGAAAACTAGCACATGTGTATCATAAATAATAGCACAAATTGATATTTCTGAATTGCCTGTTTTTCTAGATATAGACATTTGGTAATTATTGCCAGAGTTGGCATGTAAAGAGGTATTTAGACAATTTTTAAATGCATATTGCTTACTCAGACCATGCACTAAAGTAATATTCTGCAGTGAAAATCATATTTAGGTAAGTTACAGTAAGGTGAGATCTTGACCCAGTAGATAATAAAGGAAAAATATACACTGCAGCTTACTAAGCACAACCACTTCACTTTAGGGCCACCAAGAACAGCTCTGTCTGTGACTGATAAACCATTTGCTAATCTAATAGTGGTCCCTAGGTGGAATAACTTTGACCTTAAAACTAAAATGTTTACTGCCCAAATATTATTTCTGTTCCTTGGCACAAAGAAGTTCATTAATTCTGCATCACTTGTCTGTCTCCTGCAGCTTTCAGTTCTGACTTATTGCCTAATTGGCAAAGAGAAACGTCCAACAGAGAAAGGCTTAACACAGCTTAGCCAGAAAGGGCTTGCTTTTGGCTCCTTCACCTGGCAGAATGGATGTCTATAGGAGCAAGTCTCTTTTTCTGCTCAGGTAATATACAGGTACATTCAGAGAGCAAAAAGAGGGTAGCAGATGGAAGACTTGCTTGACTCTGTCCACTACAGCGTCTGGCCAACTCTTGGCAAATATTATTTTCAGAGCACAGTGAGACATGCGAAACACCATCAGCTATTACCAGGTGACACCAGCAACAGAAATGGAAGCTGTGACTTGGGCAATAGGAAGGATCAACTGGCTGGAAGTAATGTGAAGTTACCAAACTGAAACTATCTTGTTCATTGACGCTGTGAGAAGAAGATGCAGCTCAGTGGGCTGCTAATGAGAAGCAAAAGAGGAATACAAAGGCATTGCCAAGAGGCATAAGACAAGGAAGGAAGATAATTAAGAGACAGCATTTAAGCTTCTAGTAAAATCAGAAGTCTGTACTATTAAGTTTAAGGATGCAGGCCAGTTGGACTGACTAATAAGAATTTAACAAATATGCTTGAAATGCTTAGGCAAGAAGAACAACAGAATAGCATAGCAAAATAGATGTAATGGAAAAATAAGAACAATATGAGTAAAAATATAGTTAGTATTACAACTAAACAAAATATCAAAAGAATCTCTGCTAGGATAAGTTAGTATAATAAGGTATTTTGCTAGTTCTTGGCAGGATTCTAAGAGCTGGAAAAAATTGTTCTAGATTAAGTATTTTCAACTATCTATTAATTCAGCCTATATGATGAAATGTATATAGTATATAATTAAATATTGGTTCTCTTCCTGCATACACATCAACCCTCAGTGCCACGGATCTAATTGTTCATTTCATGCACAACTTTTTCTTTTGTTGTTGTAGTCATTAATGGGGATTTCCCAGGTGGTGCAGTGGTTAAGAACACACCTGCCAATGCAGGAGATGCAGGAGACACAGGTTCGATCCCTGGATAAGGAAGATCCCCTGGAGTAGGAAATGGCAACCCACTCCAGTATTCTTGCATGGAAAATTCCACGGATGGAGGAGCCTGGCAGGCTACATATAATCCATGCAGTCACAAAGAGACAGACATGACTGAGTACCAAGTCATTAAATAGCAATCCTTCATGAGTCCTAATATGGTCTCACATTCTGGCAGAGAACATTAGAGCTCACCTATTACTATATATGTGCCCTTATGTGCTTGTTTTTTTTCATGTGTCAACTTGGCTAGCTACTGTACTTTAATCAAATACTAAGGTGTTGCTGTGAAGGGAGTTTGCAGATGTAATTAAAAAGTTACATCAATTGACTTTAAGGGAGGTTACTCTGGATAATTTGGGTGGGTCTGATTCAATCAGTTGAAAGGCCTTGAAAACAGATAGGTGACTTCCCTGAGACAAGAAGGAAAGTCCTGCTAAGTAGAGCAGCTGGAACCTGTGCCTATAAACTCCAGCCTGCTCATAGTCTCGGCTTTTTGGGTGCCCCCTTCAGTTTTCAGACTTGCCTATCAGACTCAGTAATTTTATAAACCAGTTCCATATAGCGAATCTTTTAGTATATCTATCTCCTACTGATTCCATTTCTCTAGCCAAATCCTAACAAACACAAAATTTTTCTAACCTCCCTTACAACTAGGTTGAAGCTATGTGGCTAATTTGGCAAAAGGACTAAGAGTTTAGAATGGATGCATGCCACTTGCAAACTGAGACAGCTAAAATATATAATTGGTGTGCCTTCTTTGTCTCTCCTTTTTCCATGGCAACCTTGAAGTCCACATGCTAAGATGGTAAAGCCATAGTCAAAAGTAGACTGTATTCCTAAGCCACAGAGTTGAAGTGCCCTCTGAACTGCATCAGATTTCATAAGAAAGAGAAACAAACCTGCCTTCTATTAAAGCTCAGCTATCTTAACCTCATTTTCAGGATTTATTTATTATGTCAATGTAGCCTTCTAGTCCCATTTAATAAATGTATTTCTGACTTTCTTACAGATCCCTATGTACTTAGATAGGGTACTTAGGATCTCACTGGGCACATTTTTGTCATAAATTATGAAGAAGAAGCACTATTGTAGATGATAGGAAACTTCATTTTCATTGTCAAGATTTACACTAAAAACAAGACAAAAGTGGAAAACAATAACTGGGTCAAAAGCACAAGTTGTAATTACTGCACTGGCCATAAATATTAGTAGAATCTTTGTTACTTTGTAAAATCAATTTTATACTTGCTTGATCTTAGCTCCACTGTAGCCCACACTTATCAGAATACAAAGAGTCCTGTGATCAGAGTCCATGGCATCCTACCACAGGCAGAAGTTGGAAGAAGAAATACCGATATAATGTTCAAGGAACAACAAAAGAATCTAATACAACAAACTGGAGGGGTGGTTGCTATATGTACGTGTTTACGTGTGTGTGTGTGTATATGTGTGTGTGTGTGGAAAATCTTTTCAATTCTTTGGTCTTATTGGCTCCTGATCTACTAATCTTACTAGATTTTATTTACTGAAATTAGAAAAGGTAAAAAATGTCTGGGAAGGTGTTTTTTAATTTAAAAGAACAGCTCATATACAATGTAAGGTGAACTACATGAACAATACATATAGACATGTATATGAATATAGATACACATAGGTACCCATGAGAAAGAGCATAAGAATGCTAGAAGTTTCACAACTGACAAAGGTGATTATTCTAATGATGGAATAAATATGTCATTTTAAAATTATTTCCTCTATCTTCTCTATTTTCCAATTTTTCTAAAATAAAGATATTTTTAAATCAGGGGAAATTTTTATAATATAAGCAATAAAGGAATTAATTAAATATGGAATATTAAGAAAAGTGCTGCAAAAGATGATAGCATTATAAGCATTAGTTCCTTGCATTTATTATAACATTTGCTTTTCAGATGGTTTTTCATTTAAAATTCACAGAATTTGGATTATTAATAACTAACTACCTTTTGTACAGAATTATCAAAAGTATTTTTTAATGAACAGCTAATCTTTCCCTAGCAACTAAGTGATTACTCTGTGCAGTGAAATCTAAACCTAAATGCACATTTCTCATTTTAACAAATATCTACTCAGCTCCCTTAGTGGATTTTTTTAAATCAATGGATAGAAATAAGTTATAATTAACATCATGAAATACTTTTTATGTCAAAAGATGCTACTAAATGTATAAGTATGCTTGAAAACAACTTTATGTCTAGTCAATATGATGATTATATCTATCTCCAAAATTTGTAAATACTATTAGCTCCCATTACCTCTTGCTTAGGAAAAGTGGAGATCATCTAGTACCCAGGCAACTGATCACAAGGTCTTAATTTACAAGGATTTATTAGTAGGATTCAATTATTACTCAATTCCGCTACCAATCAATCACATTCATGATTATCACTACATTGTTCAGTACAAGTTTATTTTTGTTGGCAATATTTTTAACGTCTCAATTTTCTTCTAATCATTACAATTATTTCATGGAAATAATTTCTATCCTATATATACATGTTACTACCTTTCATATACTATATTTATCTATAATTGATCTTGGCTTTACTCTATTTTAAAATCCTTACCAATCGTGAAGCTTATAGAGATATATCTTCATGGAAGTAGAATGGAAATGAATGAATGAACAAATGAATGAATAAATAAATATTAGCCTATTTCAGAGACCAGCTGACAGAGTTAAGTGTGGTTTGTGACTTGAAATGATTTAGAAGTATTCAACCTCAGAAGCCAAGGGGCAAAAGAATGTCAAAGTCCTTCTGGTCCATGTGAAGTTTAAATGATCTTGGGAGTTGAAAGGAAAAGAAAGAACTGCTTGTCAGTTACTCCCTGAAATGTTTTTCTCTGACTTCTGCCTAACTTTGGCGATTCTTCTTCCTTTAACCCTTAATTGCACATCAACCCCCAAATATTACTTTTTCTATACCACAGCACCAATCTAAAGACCAAATATAGTTCTGACTTAACCTGTTTTACCAAGACAGTCCATAATGTATCTGAGGCATTTTACAGACTAACTTTTGAGTTTGTTTATCTAGTGAAACTCCTTAATGTTTTTCAAAAGGTAAGTAAACAAGAACAATTACACCTTTGTCTTGATGAGCAGAAGGAGTCAAGGGTGTCTCTGAGGCTGTGGTGAATAAAAGAGCAGCTGAGGTGAGGATGAGGGGGCTGCCTCCTTCTGAGGTGTCATTGTGGGTTTGCTGGAGGAGTCCAGGAAAGTGAAAGCTTTCTATATCTTACTAAATGAAGCCATGTCATCTCTACCATAAACATGAACAGCCCTGCCATCAGAGAAAAAGCTACACAATTAATGACTCTTAGGTGTCTATCTTGACCACCATGCCCACTCCCCTATAAGTGGTTTTTTAAATTAGAAAGCTGCATGCATTCCCGACCGTATATACAACGTGTGTATAAAAATACAGCAAAAACAGCCCCATGACATTTTCAGTGAACACTGTCCTGAAATACCAGTTGACTGTTTGCTGTTCTAAGACTTGTTTAGCTAGAGACATAAATATAAAAATACAAATAAACAAACATACAAATAAAACACAGAGACTGGCTTCTTAGGTAAGGAGAGACAGGGAGAAATCATGTTTACCATGTGTGGTTGGAACAATGCAGCCAACATTTATTTAAATTCTACAATGAGTATCTAGTCATAGAGTATAGAATGGGCTCCCCAGGGGATGCAGTGGTCAAGATCTCACCTGCCAATGCAAGAGATGAGACACTCAGGTTTGATCCCGGGATCGGGAAGACTCCCTGGAGTAGGCAATGGCCACCTGCTCCAGTATTCTTGCCTGGAAAATTCCATGGACAGAGGACCCTGGCAGGCTCCAGTCCATGGGGTTGCAAAGAGTCAGACACAACTGAGCTACCGAGCACATGGAGTAGAAAGTTTCTTCACTTTGATTTCTTGGCTCCACAGTAGAGTTACTGCTGGCATTACTGACAATCACGGTGTAAAATGAGAAATTTTCCGTGATGGAGGAATTAAACAATAATGGTAAGAGCCAACTTACAAATCAAGTTATTGGCTTACAAAAGAGAGTTTTACAGAATAAAAGAAGAACTCTTTCAGATGCCAAGGTTAACAGATACGCACACATGAATAAAGCTCTTCCAGTAGTCTGCCTGTTTACCTTGAGAGAGGTTTAAAATGTACAAAGGAAATATTCATCATCATTAACTGACTAGCACATAATAAAGTCCAATGACAATTTTTGTTTTAAGGTCACCATCCTCTTCCACACCACAGCTGAGGATTTCTCCTTTCTGCAGTGCTGGTTCTGACTGTCAATATTGTTCTAATTCAAAGATCAAGCAGTTTGTTATCATTTGACACTGCACTAGACTTTTCAGCTATTTGCTAGAAACTATACTCTAATTTTTGCTGTTACACATTCGTCTGTTTGAGAACCTTTAAAAAGTCAACCTTTGCCTGATGCTTTAATTCTGAGATAGTACCCAAAAATGTATGCTGGTAGGAAGACAACAGTCACAGTAAATAAACAATTACCCTGGAGAATTTGGTGCCCTCCTCACCTTCTGTTCCTCCCCAAATCAACAAGTTCTTGGTTCTACCAGATCTTTTGAAAAATGGTAGATCAAATGCCACAATGGGCCTCAACACATAGTATAAATAAAAGGTATCTTGATATATTTGATACATTATATCAAGACCTAAAGGACTTAACAAAAGTGCAATAAAATGTGAAAAAGTGTTTGTTACTTTATACTTTCTGTACACTTGTCTTCTGGCCTAAAGGATATCAGTCGTTCAGTAAATCTAGTAGCAAAACGAGCATTCCTAACTTTCTTTCTCAGTTAACCATGCCCTCCCACAACTCTTTCCCTGATGAAATAATAGCAAAACTCATTTTCTTCATCACCTTTATCACCAAATAACTTATGTAATTACAAATTAGCTGTTTGAACTTGGACAAATTAATTTGTCCTGTGCTTCAATATATACCTATGAAATGGAGATGATAATATCTCCTATGCTACAGAGTTGTCGTAAGAAATTTTAAGTAATAAGTACAAAACATATAACAATGCATTAAGACTTCATAATTGTTGTTTTATCTTTATTATAATCATTCTTACTTTCATCGTATTTCACAACACAAAAGTTTTATCAAAAATTGTTCATCACAATATTCCTAAATGTATCAAATATTTCAAGAACAGGAAGCCCAAAGAGATCTTGACAGTAACGTCAGATCCTTTCACATGGAAGTGCTCCGATCTCATCATCATCTTTAATATTCTATATTTGGATTAAGCAGTATCCCTCCATGACAAAAGAAATTTCTCCTAAATTACTTTTTCCAATCTTAACATAAATTTTATACCACATAAATAAAAAATTACATTTGTGGGTAGAGGTTCACTTCTGTTGGGAAACCTGAAATATTTAATTATGCTCCATAATTTCAATAACTTTTCTAGAGTATAAAATATTAGTTGGAAATCTCATTTTGATAGTTTTGACTGGCTTCTGTTAGACCTGCTAGGCTGCAAACATGTGTTTGGATGTATGAGAAAATAAAGTCAACCTCAGGCACAAGAAATAAATCAGGTTTGGACTTTTATCATAACCTGTTGATTCACTACTAGCAATCTGTCATGTTCTGGGTCACATTACTACAGAAAATGGAGCGTCACCTCCCGGAGTGCCCCTCTGAGAACCTTAAGTTCATGGGAATGAACAGTGGAAGGGACCTCTGAACTCTTTCCCACAGCCAAATGACAGCTGCGATTCTTTGGCCTCAGCTTGCCTTCTTAGGCTGATTCGGCATGAAATTTATGGTGCCTCCTCCACAGGGTCCCATGCCAGCTCTGGACATTTATTATTCTGACCAATTATTGAAGGATATATGTTTTTCCTATCATCCAGTTTGATCAAAATTCCAGCCTCTAAGACAGGAGGAATAAGCCACAGCTGAGGAATGAAGTAGGAGTGTATTCTGATGTGCTGCCAAAACTTGTTCCCTGAATCTTAAGTGCAAACTTAAGCATATTTTAATACTGTTTTTAAAAAGCCATGTTGAGGCTTCATTTTATCAGCAAGTTTTCTCACATCAGAAAGATGTGCAGGATGGGGGGAAAAAAAAAAGACATCAAAGGGGCAGACGAAGAGCTCAGACTTTTTCACATGAATGTTGAGTTTCAATCTTTCCAAGCTTCTATTTAAGAGCCGAGTCATCTTTAGTTGATTTCCTAACCTCCCTAAGCCTCAGTGCTCTCATCTGCAAAATGAAAATAATGTACAACTTATAGAATTTCGTGAAATTCAAACGAAAACCAGATGCTAAACATTTAATACAGAAAGGACTGGGTGAATATTACTTCTTACTAATATGATTAGTGAACTTTGAGTTCACATGCACTCAGCTTGGTATTTGTTGAGAATTCTGAATTATTGAATACAGAATGCTTGAATACTCCAAGCTTAATAAAATTGTGTACTAAATAAGTCCTTTAAAAATGGAAAAATAATTATTTTTTTATTCTTAAATTCTACAATCGAATGATGGACTTTGATCAGTTTTTCTATTTTACTTGCACACAGAAGCAGTGTTACTATACTTACAGAGAATTACTATATTTGTCTTTTTAAGTATTTTGTATTATCAGTTTTGTAGAATTTTTCCAAAACTATATGAAAACAAATGTCTTCATAAATTTCATTGCTAAAATCCAAAATATGAAACTTAACTCATTGTGTGTGTATATGAGTCACTCAGTTGTGTCCCACTCTTTGAGACTCCATAAACTGTAACCCACCAGGCTCCTCCGACCATGACATTCTCCTGACAAGAGTACTGGAGTGGGTTGCCATTCCCTGGTGGCTAAGATGGGAAAGAACCTGCCTACAATGCAGGTTCGATCCCTGGGTTGGGAAGATCCCCTGGAGAAGGGAATGGCAACCCATTCCAGTATTCTTACCTGTGAAGTCCCATAGACAGAGGAGCCTAGCGGGCTACAGTACATGGGGTCACAAAGAGTCAGACACGACAGAGTAACTAACACTTACTCATTATAAAGGCATTAATTCAACAAGTACTCAGTCTCTGCTTTGTGACAGACACTGTTCATGGCACTGGATGTTCAGTGGTGAGAAGACAAAGTTCTAGTTATTATGAAGCTTATAGTATTTGAAAGAGGTAGACAGGAAGCTATACCTAACAAGAGATTGTATAAGGATTAGAGAGAAAAGAAAACAGTAAAATGAAATGATAGAAGCTGACACTGAGACAAGAGGTTTGATTGGAGACTTTGGATGGTGCTTTAGATAGGTGGGCATGAATAATCTTGAGGGTGAGGCTTCAAAGTGATTCACAAATGATGAGAGAAGGAGCCAGCCACATGAAGAGCAGGGAAGGAACATTTTGGGGAAAAGAAGGCAATGTTGTCAAACACTGAGAAGACCTCGGTGTGTTAGAGGACACAGTAGAAAAGATTGGAAAGAGCTAAGCAATGCAGGACTTGGAAGACCATGGGAAGGAGCTAGTTTTATCTCAGAAATAATGGGAGTTTGTTGTATGAAAAATACCATGATTTGTCTTTAAAGAAAATTAAATGACAGAACTTAAAAAAAAAAAAAAGAAACAATAGGGATACTTGTTAGAGAGCTTCTTCTGGCCTGGAGTCAGAAGGTAGAGGCTTAGAATAGGATGGTGGTAAAAGAAATGAAGTAGGCATATTTAAATATCCTCTGTAGGTAGAGGCAAAAGGACCTGCCCATGTATCGTTTATGAGCATGGAGAAAAGGCAACAGACAAAGATGACAAACAGTGGTGCTATTTGCTGACTTGAGGAAGAAGGAAGAAAAGTTTTCATCTGAAATGTGGGAGTGGGGAATCGGAAGTTTTCTTTCAGACACGTTACATTTATGAGGACCATCAGACAAGTATGGGGTTTAGTCAGGGCTGAGCTCATGTAGATCTTCAGGCTGTCGTCATACTAATACCTGAGGAGTCAGTTTAGCCAAGAATGCCCTGCAAGGACCTGATATAATAGCAAGAAACCCATCCTACTTGAAATTCCCTAAGTTACAGGAACAAATATATTTACTGGGGAAAATAGCTTGCTTAGTATGTGTCAGGAAGAGAACTCTGGCTGATTGAAATTTCTTGAGAATCACATATCCAGAGTCACATTCATCACTTATTTAGGCCTGACATGTGAATTACAGAAGCAATAAAGTGAGGTATGGGACATGGGAGACTTAAGTACAGGACAAATCAATCAGAAATCTTAAGTATCCAGAGGACACTATTTGGAGTTTATGTGAACAGTAATTGTGGAGATAGCATACCAGATAGCTATGTAGGGTAAAAGTATCGACGTCACATTTGAAAGAGAAACTACTTCTTCAGTGGTTTCCTTTGAAACAGTCATATGTACAGCCAACTCTCTATTTTGAAATCTAGAGTCTCCAAACAATTATGCTAGACATTAATTTTAGTCCCATTTTACATTTCTAAAATAACCAACAATCAACCACACATGGACTTACATTAAGGCTTTTTTAAAAAAAAATATGAAGGTCTATACTTGCTCTTTTCACTCCTTTCCTCAAATAAATGTGCTAATAAAATGTAAAAATGAAAAAAAAAATGCAGCCAAGAAGGAGAAAAGAGTATGGTCAAGATATTCCATGTTTCAGGACAAACAAGGCTTTGCAGATTCTAAGAATTGGGTGGGGTATTATCAACCTAGGATTACTTCTGAGTATAATTTAAGTCAGAGTTGCTGTTCATAGAATGTGAAAAAAATATACCTTGAACATACTGCCTACTCTCTTTCCAGAAGATAATACCTCATAAGAAAAATTAAAAATATGTGTGTGTGTGTGTGCGCGTGCATGTGTGTATGTATAAAAGAGAAAAAGGAGGAGGGAGGGAAAGAAGCAGAGAGGTAGGGGGAGACATCCTGTGACACATCCAAACATAAGCTTTAATTCTAGCCTAGAATGACGGCGACCGGTCTTTGGAAGCCTGGTGATCCCGAGGTGGGCATTAGGACGCTGTCCGCAATCTCCTGCAGCAGAACTGAGGCTGAGCATTTTGTCCTGCAGCTGAGCCAGCAGAGACACACACTTTCCGTCATTCCATCTGAGCTGCTAGAGAGCAGGTTTTGGAGCAGGTTCTTAGAGCATGAAGCCATCACGACTGAAGCTTGATGCTCCAAGCACAGACACATTCTAGCATCCACAAAGTAAAAAGAGAATGTGAAGGAGGAAATCGTTGTCTTTTTGTTTCCTTCTTTTCATTTTCTTTTGCTGCGAAAGCGTACCTCGTATGGTGTTTTGACTTCCAAAAAATGAAAAACAAAGATTAATTCTGAGACTGCTAGTAGTGAAAAAACATGGATTTTTCAAAGGAAGAACAAGTTCTTTCATTAGCACAGAAATAATTTTTGAAGAGAAAGTATCAGCCTTTTTCCTTAGAATCTTTCTTCCAATAGAACAGATATTTGGACAAGATTCATCAAAATATATCTCTCAAAAAACCCTACCGTAGCGAGCTGATTTTTTCACATTTCTATATGATCATATTTAAAGTTAGTACAATTTCTAATACAGAGACATTTTTTCATGAAACAGTAGTTATTCATTTAAGCAAAAGACTTTGATTTCTGATAATGATAGTTAACGAATTAATATGAAAAAGTGAAAGTGATAGTCACTCAGTTGTGTACAACTCTGCGACCCCATGGACTGTACCCCACCAGGCTCCTCTATTCATGGAATTCTCCAGGCAAGAATACTGTAGAGGGCAGCCATTCCCTTCTCCGGGGTATCTTCCCAACCCAGGGATGGAACCTAGGTCTCCTGCATTGAAGGCAGATTCTTCACCATCTGAACCACCAGGGAATCCCCTGATATCCCCTGATATCAAAAGTGTACACCAAAAAAACTGACAAATACAGTATGACATTAAGTAGATACCAAATATTTCTTCCATATGTACTTTCAGATGGTAAAGAGTCCACCTACAATGCAGGAGATCCAGGTTTGATCCTGGGTTGGAAAGATCCCCTGGAGAAAAGAATGAATATCCACTCCAGTATTCTTGCCTGGAGAATTCTGTGGATAGAGGAGCCTGGAGGATTACAGTCCATGGGGTTGCAAAGAGTTAGAAGTGACTGAGTGAATAACACTTCACTTTCTTTTGGTATCAGCAATTAACATTGAAGACCTTTGTGCTCAAAGCACATTGTTTATTGCCCTCTCTACAGAGGTTAGAGACAAACTGTGTGTGTCATTGGTTTCTGAAATAGTAACCCCAAAGGGTGCATAACTATAGTTGGAATCTCTATGGAGTAGCTAACATTATTTTATAAAAATTATTCAATATATATCTGCATTTTGATTGCTGTAAAAAGTAGAAAACATTGTGAGACCTGCAAGGGTGATGTTTATTTTTTAAATCTATAGAAATAAGAAGATAGTCAATTGTCATTTACTGACAAATGAGAAAATAAACCAAATCAAATTTCAAAATGGGTAGCAGCCAATATTCTATAATAACCTACATGGAAAAATAATTTGAAAGAGAATAGATACACATATATGTGTAACTGAATCACTTTGCTATACACCTGAAACTAACTGCTATCTATGCTTCACTATAAAATATTTTTTTTAATGGATAGCAGCATCTTGATGAAGAATATAAATCAAATGCTTTTATTTATTGGTGAATTATAACTATCCCAGGGATTGTGGAATAAAACAGTCTTCATCTCTCCTTCCACCATTCAAATGCTTCCTTTGCTTTGTTAGCCCTTTGGGAAATCACAGTTCTCTCTAGGTTGCATTTTCCTCTTCAGCCAAGAAAACTTATTAAGCGATTACACTGCCACTTAATCCAGTATAATTATACTAATATGTACTGTAAGTCTACTCAGCAACAATACCTCTCTGTCCAGGGAGGTGGAAGTTTTGTGGAATCTAGATACTATAAAGCCAAAGAAGAAGATATCTTCATCACTACGGATGGTGAAATCGCTTCCACCAATGGCTAAAACTGAGGAAAATATGGGCTCCCTTTTCTTAAGAGATGACAAGTTAAGTAAGCCATTACTGGAAAATACTGAGGCAGGTTGCTGGATATATGCCAACAAGATGAAACTTGTTGAAATCAAGGGGAATTTTAAAAAATCTTGAAACTGTAATGTCGCCTCTCTCAGTGGTCAAAGCGTGTTTTCCCTCTCTTGCTCTCATCTGCTTTTCCCTGGCAAAGAGAGAGGTGAATCACTTTTGTTCTGCTGTGATTATTTTTACCCCTCAAAACACAGCTTTAGGGCTCCATTTTAGGGCATAATTGCATACAGAACCTACTTCCTCAAAAGGTTAAAAACAAAGCAGAACTCCTCTACTCACAGAAAATATCAAGCAGATGATGAGTCAGGCCCAAGTGAAAGCAGAAGAAATATGAACATTCACGTTAAACATACATATTCCATTACTCTCTGTTAACCCCACCCCATTCTCGATCTGTACTTCGCTTTCTCCATGCAGTGCACACAGCATACTCCCCATCTCTGCAAATAGCTCAATATCCAAAAGCACATTTGCAAATCAGTAGTTGAGCTCACAATGTGTCTCACCACAGGGAAAAATATCCTATGTGGGGACTAGCTTTCTAGACTCTATAAGGATATTTACTATCACTCTGATGCATGTGAAATGGTGAGCATTATACTTGTGGCACGGAGAAGGCAATGGCACCCCACTCCAGTACTCTTGCCTGGAAAATCCCATGGACGGAGGAGCCTGGTGGGCTGCAGTCCACGGGGTCGCGAAGAGTCGGACACAACTGAGTGACTTCACTTTCACTTTTCACTTTTATGCATTGGAGAAGGAAGTGGCAACCCACTCCAGTGTTCTTGCCTGGAGAATCCCAGGGATGGGGTCGCACAGAGTCGGACACCACTGAAGTGACTTAGCAGTAGCAGTAGCATACTTATGGTAAAAATTGTAGAACTCAATATTCTTAAAATATTAATAAAGACAGAAACCATTTAAACTGCTCCCTTGTTTTTTTTTTCAAAGTGGAAAGCTGAAGATGAAAATGATAAAAGAATAACCAGCTTGGGTATAGGCCCAAGTATCACTGCCTCTATGTAAGAAGAAATCTAGATTTAAGGATTAGGATTGCACAGGACAAAAGTATACTCAAACCAATCATACTTTGATAATCTTCAAATTATACCATCAATCTGTTGTTGTTCAGTACCTGAGTCGTGTCTGGTTCCTTGCGAACTGCAGCTCACAGGCTTCTCTCTCCTCACTACCTCCCGGAGTTTGTGCAGATTCATGTCCGCTGAGTTGGTGATGCTATCTAACCATCTCATCCTCCGCTGTCCCCTTCTCCTAATGCCTCCAATCTTTCCCAGTGTCAGGATCTTCTCAACCAGTTAGCCCTGGGCATTAGGGGTACAAAGTATTGGAGCTTCAGCTTCAGCATCGGCATCGGTCCTTTCAGTGAATATTCAGGGTTGATTTCCTTTAGGACTGACTGGTTTGATCAAATATATGTGCTCATTTTGTATGTGTCTTCTTCCTTCATCATGAAGTTGGACCACATCTTCCACTTACTTTATTTCCTCTACATACCCACCATAGTTTTCAACTATCTTTGGGCCCAAGATAAATGAAACTGTGGCCCAGAAAAAAATAACTGAGTTCTCTGACTACTCTGAAGCCCTGAGGCTAAGCTTTCTGGGATCTTGCACTGAATCTTATACTTGATCACCGAGAATGTTCTATGTTGACTTCATAACACTCTTCCTCAACACCTGCAACAACACAGCATTCCAAAGGTGTCCTCTTTTGAGCTCTTTAAAGTTGGCAGTGGAGGGGGAAAAAAATGCATAACGGATTGAAAATATATTCGTGGAGCATCAGAGGAATTATGTTGTCAACAATTTTCCCTATCTTTGCTCTTTCCTCTAATAGTCCATTTCCACACATACCACAGGCATTTAGCAAAACATTGCATCACAGCTATGCCCACTCTTGGGCATCCAGTGGCTTCTGACCCAAACCTTCCAGATGCCTTCAGTCCTGACTCAAGGCACCTCACTGAACCGCTATTTACCTTACCCTCAAGCTCTTCCACATCTTAGCACCACTTCACCTCTGCCTGAAGACTCCTTTACAGATCTCTATATGGCCAACTCTTTAACAGCATTTTGCTTCCAAAACAAGGTAATTTCTTATCTGACCACCATTTTAAAAATAGCCCCTGACCTTTCTCCCTCTAATTTCAGTCAGCTACTCTGCTTTATTTTTTAGATCACTTATCACTATCTCTGGTGGCTCAGAATCTGTCTGCAATGCAGGATACCTGGGTTTGATCCTGGGTGGAAAGATCTCCTGGGGAAGGAAATGGCAACCCACTCCAGTATCCTTGCCTGGAGAATCCCATGGACAGAGGAGCCCAGCGGCTACATTCCATGGGGTCACAAAGAATTGGACTCGACTGAGCAACGAACACTCATCACTATCTAAAGTCATATTATTTATCTTACTAATTTCTATTTATGCCTTCCCCTAAATGTAAACTGCATGAGGGTTCAGTTCAGTTCAGTTGCTCAGTCGTGTCCAACTTTTTGTAAACCCATGGACTGTAGCACACCAGGTCTCCCTGCCCATCACCAACTCCCAGAGTTTACTCACTCACGTCCATTGAGTCGGGTAGGGAATACCTATATCATAGTTAGCATGCTTTTTCTAGCAACTAGACCAGCACATATTAAACAGTAAGTGTGTAGTAAATGAACAAAAAGTTATTGGTGTTAAAGAGACATCACTGAGTTTTTATTGCTGTCTGTAACCACTACATTATCATTTACTTATTTCACTACTTTATTATAATTAAATCATATTGTGGTACAGAAAAAGAAAATCATACCCTTTTCAAAAGAAATGTAAAGTTCAAGAAGCAGAAGTTCAAGACACAAAGTCTGAAAGCACTTTGAGCCAATTCTTTTACGAATGAACTGAAAGAAAAGGTTTAAAGGATGGAGTTTTTTTTTTTTTTTTTTTTTACCAAATAGAAACCCAAGAAATTAGCTAATTATCATCTTCACATATATGACAACATTTTTATCATGAAAATGTCAAGCTTTTATCTGTATATGAGGGAAAAAGACAAAACAGATTTAAATTAAAGCTGGAGATAATTAGAGTGACCCTAAGACCCTCTTGGCCACAAAAGGATTGACTACTAAAGTGATTCTGGAATATAGGGGTCAGAATTCTAGCAGGAGAGAGCTAGGAACTTCTACTTTGATTACATGAACATTAACTCATATGAGAAGTGGCCATAGTTGGAAAAATCCCAGATGGCCTCGTTTGGCTGAGGAAAGTGTTGAGCAATATACAGTTAATACAAAATAATGTGTTTATGTAAAATAGTTCAAATTAATATGAACATACAAATACATGCTTCACTCATTTCTAGACTTCTACATGCAGTTAATATTCTCTGTCTGTCCAAATGAGCACCTTACATTCCAGATAGAAACTGAGTTCACAATAATTTTGTCCTAGCTGATTTATCCTTTTCCTTTCTCTCCTCTTACTTGGTTTATTCAGCAGATCCCAGAGAAAGAGTAGAAGATAAATGTCTAGTCAAACCTAAACCAACAATGGGATGAGAGATACTGTTATCTCTGACTATCTGTGACTTCAGAAAAACTGTTTTTCTACTCCATTGCTAGCTAATAATAACCTGAATTTACAGTTACTGAACATTTATTGCTTGCCAACCACTTTCTGAAAGGTTTACATAAATTTGTGTCCAACTCTTCGCATCCCTATGGACTGTAGCTCGCCAGGCTCGCCTGTCCATGGGATTTTCCAGGCAATAATACTGGAGTGAGTTGCCATTTCCTCGTCCATGGTCTCTTCTCCACCCAGGGATCGAATCTGCATCTCCAGCATTGACAGGTGGATTCTTAATCACTGAGCCACCTGGGAAGCCTTTACATGTCATACCCCACTTAAATCTGACAGGTAGTTTAGGAAACCAAGACTCAGGTGAAACTCACTTGTTAAAGCTGATACAGATAGCCAAGTCAAGAACCCACTCTCTCTGACTACACTGGCTATGTTTCTGAACCATTCTGCAAGAGGAAGTCGGAATAGGCTAGAAACAGACAATAATACATCAATGTATTTTCATTTATCAGAGAGCATTAGTATCTTCCTGAGTTCTACGAGAAACCAATTATTCCTTTTTCCTCCCATAATCTTTCCATTGAGAATCCCTTTCCCTTTAACATTATCCAAAACTGGCCACAAGCCAGCAAGT
The DNA here is from genome assembly GCF_023699985.2 of Odocoileus virginianus. Classification (NCBI taxonomy): domain Eukaryota; kingdom Metazoa; phylum Chordata; class Mammalia; order Artiodactyla; family Cervidae; genus Odocoileus; species Odocoileus virginianus. The sequence goes on from NC_069676.1 coordinate 84,073,081, forward strand.
ATTTTTAAGTCAATCCATTGAAATATTGGACAGCTACCATGCTGAGATACAAAACAGTTTCAAGAGTGTGTGAACAGGAGAAATTCCCAGTCTCCAGTTCTGCTTTCAGTATCCTCTGGTTGTGCTCTCTCTGAGATACCCAATTAGGGCTGCAGTCAAATGAAGTCTATCCTCACACATACACAGGGAACAAAGGACATGCTATTGTATGTACAGACATAAATGCCAACTTTCGTGTTTCTGCAACTATCCTGCAACTATTGTGGCAGGATAAGGCAATTTTTTTAAATGTACATACATAATGTTTGCTCTAATAATTATACTAGTGAATGAACAAAGGACATACTCATAAATGCACACAGAGTTTAGTTAAAAGGTGCTTCACTGCAGTATTTTTTATAGTATTAAAAAATAAATGAAAAAAAAAAACCACACACAAATCTTCTCATGGTGGATTGGTTAAACCAATAATGGTACATCGATACAAGGTCTGAAAAGAATTGCTAATTTCATTCTTTAAAGTGTTCACAATGTGTTTTGTGAATAAGAAGTAAGCAGTAAGTTATTAATAATACACACATTATGGGCTCATTTTAGCAAAATAATATTAAGATGTGTTTAAGCGTAAACAAAGAAAGAAAAAGTCATGCATCAAAAAGTTAATAATAGTTATTGCTACATGATGGGTTTATACATTAATTTTTTGCATATTTTTGCTTTCTAAAAACCATAAGCATTACTCTCCTTATGAGAAAATTGAAAGAAGGAAAGAACAGTTACTATAACCTCCTTTCATGAAGAGTATGAACTTCTCCTGCTCTCCAACAAGCTTAATATTTGCTTCCAATGATTTTAATGGAAATGTATGCCTAGGAATTTGCAACTTGTTCAGAAGTAAAGAGAAAGTTTTAACATGAGTTTAACATCCGGGAAATTTCTTATTTTCATCTCTTCTTGGAATTTGGGAAGAAAACGCAAAGCCAGCACCTGAGCAACAATGGTATGGCAGGGAATGGGTAAGAAAGACAGCTAAGGTGCTCAGCGAAAAAGCCACTGAATACATGTCAGTGACTTGGAAAACAACCAGAAATTAATTGAAAATGAAACATAATAAGAGGCACCAGCCATGCAGAGTATCAAATAAAAGCTATACAACAGAATATAGAAACTAATCCTTATAAACATGCTTTTTCAGTCTATGAAAAGGAGGAGAATTTCAGACCAGCTTTAAATGTTGAGCTTTTTAATAAACAGTAGTCAGATAATCGACCACTCATATTAAAAAAAACAAACTTTAGAGTCCTACCTCACATAATTCACAAGCAGAAATTTGATAAACATACACATGTATCAAACCGATCCATAAAATAGTTAGAATACATAGTGGAAATGGAAAGGGCTTTCAAAGTCAGATATGAAGACTCCAAGAAAATTAGTGATAGTTTAAAAAATAAAATATCTAAAATTTCTGAGATGGAAAATATACTTTAAATAATATAAAAAATAACTGACTTTTTGGAGAAAATATTTGTAATGTTTAATGTGTAAAAATCAGCTGACAGTACACAACTAAGCTCCCATAAAACATTAAGAAAAATAGAAAGGATCTATAGAAAAATGAGCAAATAATATGAGTAAGCAATCCCAAAAGTAATACAAATAGCTAATACATGAGTAAAAAATGTGTTCACCATCAACAGTACTTGAGCAAATGCAAATTAAACAATACCAAGACACCATTTCTCTTTCCCTGGATCAACAAAAATTGTTTTATTAGCTTGATGGAAAAGAATTGTGGTTTTGCACTGTTGAACTTTGCCATTTGATACTGGAAAACATTCTTAAATGGGTTTATGTTATACATGATTTTAATGCACATTTGTCACTTTATGGTTATTTGCTAATGGAAAATACTTGCTATTTATATTTATTTTGGAAAAGTAAACAAAGTCTTGGAAAAGTTGGAAAGTCCTGATGCTGAGAAAGCTTGAGGGCAGAAGGAGAAGAGGGTATCAGATGATGAGATGTCTGGATGGCATCACTGATGCAATGAACATGAACCTGGGCAAATTCTGGGAGATGGTGAGGGAGGCCTGGCATGCCGCAGTCCATGGGGTCACAAAGAGTCAGACACAATTGGGCAACTAAACAATAACAACAGTATTTATTATAGACTAGGGAAATGATATTGGACAAAAAGCAAATCCGATCAATTTTCTTATTTGGGTTCAAAATGGGTCCTATAGCAGCAAAGACAACTCACAACATCAACAATGCATTTGGCCCAGGAACTGCTAACAAACGTTCAGTGCAGTGGTTTTGCAAAGGAGACGAGAGCCTTGAAGATGAGGAGCACAGCGGCCAGCCATCGGAAGGGGACATGAACAACTGAGAGCCATCATCAAGGCTGATCCTCTCCCAACTACAGAAGCTGCCAAAAAACTCGACGCCAATCATTCTACGGTCATTTGGCACTTGCAGCAAATTGGAAGGTGAAAAAGCTCAATAAGTGGGTGACTCATGAGCTGGTCCCCAAATCAAAAAAGTCACCACTGTGAAGTCTTTTACTCTACACAACAATGAGCCATTTCTTGATCAGACTGTGATGCGCAACAAGAAATGGATTTTATATGACCACCAACGATGACCAGTGCAGTGTTTGGACCAAGAAGAAGCTCCAAAGCACTTGCCAAAGCCAAAATTGCACCAAAAAAAAAAAAAAAAAGCTTCTGGTCACTGTTTGGTGGTCTGCTACCCGTCTGGTTTCCTACAGCTTTCTGTATCCCTGCAAAACCATTACATCTGAGAAGTATGCTCAGCAAATCAATGAGATGCACCAAAAACTGCAATGCCTGCAGCCAGCATTGGTCAACAGAAAGGGCCCAACTCTTCTCCGCAACAACGCCCAACTGTACCTTGCAAAACCAACACTTCGAAAGTTCAGTTAATTGGGCTACAAATTTTGGCCTCATCTGCAGAATTCACCTGACCTCTCAACAACTGACTACCACTTCTTCAAGCATCTTGACAACTTTTTTCAGGGAAAATGCTTCCACCTACAGCAGAAGGCAGAAAATGCTTTCCAAGAGTTCGTCGAATCATGAAGCATAGATTTTTATGCTACAGGAATAAACCAATTTATTTCTCGTTGGCAAAAATGTGTTGATTGTAATGGTTCTATTTTGATTAATAAAGATGTGTTTGAGTCTAGTTATAATGATTTAAAATTTACAGTCCAAAACCACAATTACTTTTGCACCAACCAAATAACTGGAAAATACTGAAGACTGGAGATGCTATGTGAAATAGAAATGTTCATACACTGGATTATTGGATTATAACTTGAAACATCTGTTCAACAATCAGAATAATATTATCTAGCAAAAATTTAATTGCACTTACAGGAATCTATCCCCAAGGAAAACCTAGCAGTTAATAAAGCTATGCATACAACATTGTTGCTATTAATAGTAATGAAGCTACATCTTAACTGACATGGTAATGGCTAAAGAAAATACATCTCCACATATTCACAAAAAACCAGACCTATGTATCTTCATGTCTGTTTTAAGATATATGTAAGCACCTTAATAAATATAAATATAAAACCCCAAACTGAAGGTCAGTTCTAGGTAAGTGTAATGTCTACATTGAGAGGCAAAGAAAGGATGAGATCTATGATATTAAACCCACTGTTCAGCAAAGGTCTAGAACAGCAAATCACATTACTGTACCTCTTCGTATCAAAGAAAAACTCAATTCTCTGTTTCAGAAAAGGCGCTGGAGAAAACAAAATTATTCTGTATCATAAAATCAGAGAATTTTCTTTTCTCCTGAGGGTAAATTATTGCTCTTCAGAGAGAAAACAATAGAAGGGCAGAACAACATAGTGAAATGGCCCAGGGCCTCCTAGGAACTTAAATACATAATTTCATATTAAATTGCTTAAACTGCTGTAGTGTTCAATACTCCATCATCTCAAACTTTCAGGAACATCTGTTTTACTCAGAAATGTGTGTGTGTCTCTGTGTGTGTGTACAACTTCCAGGAAGGGTCTGAGCTTTATGCTTGTGTTGGAGCCACAGCAGAGATAAACAAACAGCTTAAAAAAAAAAAAAGAGTGAGAATAACATCAAAAGAAACAAGGAAACCAGAATCATGAAAATGTTTACAACATTCATTGTAGAAAAATTACAAAAGGAATATGCACTGACATAAAAATTTGTACAGCCATGAAAATATAAGCCTATTGATAGCTTACAGTGAATGGTGTCAGATTCATGATCTCCAAAGAAGAAAATTTAGCTTCAGGATGACGGACCATGCTTGATCACTCAAGAACTTTTGTGTAGCAGATTTCATTAAAGTGAAAAGGGGCAGAGAAAGGTTCTGACATAGACATCTGAAGGGGGATGGAGAGTGGCCCCCTCGCTAGTCTAAGCAAGGGAGTTATATACTTTTTAATCAGCTATTCAGTTCAGTCACTCAGTCGTATCTGGCTCATTGCAACCCACGAACTGCAAGACACCAGGCCTCCCTGTCCATCACCAACTCCTGGAGTTTACTCAAACTCGTGTCCATTGAATCGGTGATGCCATCCAACCATCTCATCCTCCATTGTCCCCTTCTCCTCCTGCCTTCAATCTTTCCCAGCACCAGGGTCTTTTCCAATGAGTTGGTTCTTTGCATCAGGTGGCCAAAGTATTGGAGTTTCAGCTTCAACATCAGTCCTTCCAATGAATACTGAGGACTTATTTCCTTTAGGATGAACTGGTTGGATCTCCTTGCAGTCCAAGGGACTCTCAAGAGACTTCTCCACATCACAGTTCAAAAGCATCAATTCTATAGCACTCAGCTTTCTTTATAGTCCAACACTCACATCCGTACATGACTACTGTAAAATCCATAGCTTTGATGAGAGAGACCTTTGTTTGCAGAGTAATGTCTCTGCTTTTTAATATGCTGCCTAGGTTGGTCATAACTTTTCTTCCAAGGAACAAGCATCTTTTAATTTCATGGCTGCAGTCACCATCTGCAGTGATTTTTGGAGCCCCCAAAATAAAGTCAGCCACTGTTTCCCCATCTATTTGCCATGAAGTGATGGGACCAGATGCCATGATCTTAGTTTTCTGAATGTTGAGCTTTAAACCAACTTTTTCACTTTCCTTTTTCACAATCATCAAGAGGCTCTTTAGCTCTTCTTCACTTTCTGCCATAAGGGTGGTGTCATGTGCATATCTGAGGTTACTGATATTTCTCCCAGCAATCTTGATTCCAGCTTGTGCTTTATCCAGTCCAACATTTCCCATGATGTACTCTGCATTTAAGTTAAATAAGGAAGGTGACAATAAACAGCCTGGATGTACTCCTATTGGAATATGGAACAACTTTGTTGTTTATGTCCAGTTCTAACTGTTGCTTCTTGACCTGCATACAGAATTCTTGGAAACATCCCACCCTCGCCTTCTCCCAGAGTCCACAAATCTGTTCTATACATCTGAGTCTCTTTTTCTGTTTTGCATATAGGGTTATCGTTACCATCTTTCTAAAGTCCATATATATGTGTTAGTATACTGTAATGGTCTTTATCTTTCTGGCTTACTTTGCTCTGTATAATGGGCTCCAGTTTCATCCATCTCACCAGAACTGATTCAAATCAATTCTTTTTAATGGCTGAGTAATATTCCATGGTGTATATGTACCACAGCTTCCTCATCCATTCGTCTGCTGATGGGCATCTGGGTTGCTTCCATGTCCTGGCTATTATAAACAGTGCTGCGATGAACATTGGGGTGCACGTGTCTCTTTCAGATCTGGTTTCCTTGGTGTGTATGCCCAGAAGTGGGATTGCTGGGTCATGAAACAGATCACCAGCCCAGGTTGGGTGCATGAGACAAGTGCTCGGGCATGGTGCACTGGGAAGACCCAGAGGGACCGGGTGGAGAGGGAGGTGGGAGGGGGGACTGGGATGGGGAATACATGTAAATCCATGGCTAATTCATTTCAATGTATGACAAAAACTACTGTAATGATGTAAAGTAACTAGCCTCCAACTAATAAAAATAAATGGAAAAAAAAAAAAAAAGAATTCTTGGGAGGCAGGTCAGGTGGTCTGGTATTCCCATCTCTTTTAGAATTTTCCACAGTTTATTGTGATCCACACAGTCAAAGGCTTTGGCAAAGTCAATAAAGCAGATGTTTTTTTCTGAAACTCTCTTGATTTTTCGATGGTCAAATGGAAGTTGGCGATTTGATCTCTGGTTCCTCTGCCTTTTCTAAATCCAGCTTAAACATCTGAAAGTTCATTGTTTACGTATTGTTGAAGCCTGGCTTGGAGAATTTTGAGCATTACTTTACTAACGTGTGAGATGAGTACAATTGTGTGGTAGTTTGAACATTCTTTGGCATTGCCTTTCTTATGGATTGGAATGAAAACTGACCTTTTCCAGTCCTGTGGCCACTGCTGAGTTTTCCAAATTTGCTGACATACTGAATACATCACTTTCATAGCATCACATTTTAGGATCTGAAATAGCTCAACTGGAATTCCAACACCTCCATTAGCTTTGTTCATAGTGATGCTTCCTAAGGACCACTTGACTTCACATTTCAGGATGCCTAGCTCTAGGTGAGTGATCATACCACTGTGACTATCTGGGTTGTGAAGATCTTTTTTATACAGTTCTTCTGGGTATTCTTGCCACCTCTTCTTAATATCTTCTGCTTCTGTTAGGTCCATACCATTTCTGTCCTTTATTGTACCTGTCTTTGCATGAAATATTCCACTGGTATCTCTAATTTTTTGAAGAGATCTCTAGTCTTTCCCATTCTGTTGTTTTCCTCTATTTCTTTGCATTGATTACTGAGGAAGGCTTTCTTATCTCTCCTTGCTATTCTTTGGAAGTCTGAATTCAAATGGGCATGTCTTTACTTTTCTTGTTTGACTTTCTCTTCTCTTATTTTCACAGCTATTTGTAAGGCCTCCTCAGACAACCGTTTTGCCTTTTTGCACTTCTTTTTTGGGGGGATGGTCTTGATCCCTGCCCCTGTACAATGTCACAAACCCCCATCCATAATTCTTCAGGTACTCTGTCTATCAGATCTAAACCCTTGAATCGATTTCTCACTTCCACTGTATATCTGTAAGGGATTTGATTTAGGTCCCACCTGAATGGTCTAGTGGTTTTCCCTACTTTCTTCAATTTAAGTCTGAATTTGGCAATAATGAGTTCATGATGTGAGCCAGAGTCAACTCCTGTTCTTGTTTTTGCTGACTGTATAGAGCTTCTCCACCTTTGGCTTCAAATCTGACTTTGGGGTTGACCATCTGTTGAAGTCCATGTGTAGAGTCTCCTCTTGTGTTTGTGGAAGAGGGTGTTTGCTATGACTAGTGTGTTCTCTTGGCAAAACTCTATTAGACTTTGTCCTGCTTCATCCCATACTCCAAGGCCAAATTTGCCTGCTACTCCAGGTATTTCTTGACTTCCTACTTTTGCATCCCAGTCCGCTATAATGAAAAGGACATCTTTTTTAGGTGCTAGTTCTAGAAGGTCTTGTAGGTCTTCATAGAACCATTCAACTTCAGCTTCTTCATCATTACTGTTTGGGGCATAGACTTGGATTACTGTGATATGGAATGGTTTGCCTTGGAAACAAACAGAGATCATTCTGTCATTTTTGAGATTGCATCCAAGTACTGCATTTTGGAGTCTTTTGTTGACTATGATGGCTCCTCCATTTCTTCTAAAGGATTCTTGCCCACAATGGTAGATATAATGGTCATCTGATTTAAATTCACCCATTCCAGTCCATTTTAGTTCACTGATTCCTAAAATGTCAATGTTCATTCTTGCTATCTCCTGTTTGACCACTTCCAATTTGCTTTGATTCATGGACCTAAAATTTCAGCTTCCTATGCAATACTGATCTTTACAGCATCGGGCTTTGCTTCTATCACCAGTCACATCCACAACTGGGTGTTGTTTTTGCTTTGGCTCTGTCTCTTCATTCTCTCTGAAGTTATGCAGATCTCCAGTTATATTGATCTATCAGTTATACTGATCTCCAGTAGCATATTGGGCACCTACTGACCTGGGGAGTTCATCTTTCAGTGTCCCATCTATTTGCCTTTTCATACTGTTCATGGGGTTCTCAAGGCAAGAATACTGAAGTGGTTTGCCATTCCCTTCTCCAGTGGACCACATTCTGTCAGACCTCTCCACCATGACCCCTCTGTGGGTGGCCCCACACGGCATGGCTGTTTCACTGAGTTACACAAGGTTGTGGTCCATGTGATCAGATTGGTTAGTTTTCTAAGGTTGTGCTTTTCAGTGTCTCTGCTCTCTGATGGAGAAGGGTAAGAGGCTTATGGAAGCTTCCTGATGGGAGACTGACTGAGGGGGAAACTGGGTCTTGTTCTGATGGGCAGGGCCATGCTCATTAAATCCTTAATCCAATTTTCCATTGATGTTATTACAATAAATCAAAAGAATGTCTCAAGGTTGTAAAGATCTTACCAGACCCACTCCCATAATACACATTCTAAAATATCAGGATTAGTCAGAAGGTTTTCAGGAAGGAGAAACTCCTCAAGCAGGATACATTGCTGTTATATAATCTTTAGTTACAGAGTTTAAACTGAGTTGTTTGTTGTGTAATCAGTTCTGGGCTTAAAGAAAAAAAATGTTTTATGTGACTAAGACTAAGGAATGTAGGGAAAATGAAAATGTTTGTCCTTTCCTCCTTCTGGAGAATTTCCTCCTCCTATCTCCTCCTTGAGAGCCCCAGGCCCCTTTCTCCTCCTCTAGGTCCCCAGATTTCTTATCAACCTGCCTAGGAATTGATTCTCTCACTACCTTAGAAATTCTGGAGGCACATGTTCTTACTATAGGCCAGATAATAGGCATTCAAGAATATCTCATCTAGATCAAAAAAACTACAGATGTCCTAGCTGACAGCAGGTTACAAAACTTTGTAAATGTAATGGTATAAAGTTTACAACATCAATTGTAGAAAAATTACAAAAGGAATGTGCACTGATATGAAAATGTCTTTAGAATAAAAAGAAAGCCTTTTTTCACTATCTCCCTCCTAATAGCTCCCACTCACTAGCACAGTGCAGACTTATAGACACTAACATGTTCCTTAATATATAGAGAAGTTGAGTTGAACTGCTATCATTAAAGCAGATGCTTTATGACTCCCCAGAAACTGCCCCCCACCCCACCCCTTGCCACCACCTGCCTAGTATATACTAACAAGTGGCATTGTCAGGTCGCTCAGTCATGTCCGATTCTTTGCGACCCCATGGACTGTAGCCTACCAGGCTCCTCCATCCATGGGATTTTCCAGGCAAGAGTACTGGAGTGGGTTGCCATTTCCTTCTCCATGGGGTCTTCCTGACCCAGAGATAGAACCCGGGTCTCCAGCATTGGAGACAGATGTTTTACCGTCTGAGCCACTATCTTTAGATAGGTGAAATGAGTTTAACTGTGCATATTAACTGACCAGGTTAGGAACTGTATACAGGCTTCCTTCATAGCTCAGTCAGTAAAGAATCTGCCTCCAATGCAGGAAACACAGGTTCGAATCCAAGATTGCAAAGATCCCCTGGAGAAGGAAATGGCAACTTACTCCAGTATTTTTGCCTGGAGAATCCCATGGACAGAGAAGCCTGGCAGGCTATAGTCCATGGAATCACAAGAGTAGGATATGACTTAGTGACTAAACTCCAAGGAACTGTATACATTATCACTCAGTGTTCATAGGAAATTGGTTCTAGGACTCTCACAGATACCAAAATCCAGGGATACTAAAGTCTCTTTTATAAAATAGCACAGTATTTGCATAAACCTAGTTTTTTGGGCTCCAAAATCACTGCAGATGGTGATTGCAGTCGTGCAATTAAAAGACACTTACTCCTTGGAAGGAAAGTTATGACCAGCCTAGATAGCATATTAAAAAGCAGAGATGTTACTTTGCCAACAAAGGTCCGTCTGGTCAAGGCTATGGTTTTTCCAGTGGTCATGTATGGATGTGAGAGTTGGACTATAAAGAAAGCTGAGTGCTGAAGAATTGATGCTTTTGAACTGTGGTGTTGGAGAAGACTCTTGAGAGTCCCTTGGACTGCAAGGAGATCCAACCAGTCAATCCTAAAGGAAATCAGTCCTGAATATTCATTGAAGGACTGATGCTGAAGCTGAAACTCCAATACTTTGGCCACTTGATGCGAAGAACTGACTCATTGGAAAAGACCCTGATGCTGGGAAAGATTGAAGTCAGGAGGAGAAGGGGACGACAGAGGACAAGATGGTTGGATGGCATCACCGACTCAATGGACACGAGTATGAGTAAACTGCGGGAGCTGGTGATGGACAGGGAAACCTGGCGTGCTGCAGGCCATGGGGTCTCAGAGTCGGACATGTCTCAGCAACTGAACTGATGTGATGTACGTCCTCCCATACACTTTATATCACCTCCAGATTACTTAAATTACAGATTACCTAATACAATATAAATGCTATATAAATAGTTGTCTGTTCCAAGCAAATTCAACTTTCGCTTTTGGAACTTTCTAGAATTTTTTTTTTCCAGAATATTTTCCATTTAAAGTTAGTTGACTATGTTAATGCTAAACCTGTGGATACAGAATGCCAACTGGAAACGAAATTATGTTTGTGGTTTCAGTTGAACCAGAAAATAAACAGAACTGCATCTATGTGAAAGATGAGGCCATTGAGTAAAATCATGCTTTGTTGAAATTGAGAAAAAGACTAGTCCCAGTGATCAGAAGTTTGTGATTATTCAGACACAGAGAACAGACTTGTGGTTGCCAAGGGGAGTGGGGGTGTGGGAGGGATGGATTGGGAATTTGAGGTTAGCAAGTGCAAACTATTATACATAGAATGGATAAATAACAAGGTCCTACTGTATAGCACAGTAAACTATTCAATATCCTGTGATAAAACATAATGGAAAAGAATATGAAAAAGAATGTACATGTGTATGTGTTTATATATATATATATATAATAACTGAATCATTTTGCTACACAGCAGAAATTAACACAACAGTGTAAAACAACTATACTTCAATAAAATAAATTTTAGAATAGAAATCTGTAATTATTAAATTTGGAAACTAAGCAGAGAATGAAACTGTTTCTTAGAGAAACTTAAGCTCAAGTTTGACCAGAAACAATCTTATAAAAACCTGAAAGACTAGAGATACCACAGATGATGAAAAGCATTTGACAAAGACATCTATAAGGACCTGACAAACCCCGAGATGGAATTAAGAGACACTTTGCTGCCCCATCATTGCCTTACCAATCGATATAATAACTGATCCCAGCTGAGTCAGAGGTAAATACAGAATCCTTCTGAAGATAACATCCCAGCCAGTAACTACCAATGGATAAGAGTTAGTACAAGACATAAAGTCTTTTTACCATCAAGTGATTTGACAGAGATATGCATAAATATCCTGAGATGGTTGACTGGCATCACCGACTCAATGGACATGAGTCAGGAAACTCTGGGAGATGATGAAGGACAGGGAAGCCTGGTGTGCTCCTGCTCATGGGGTTGCAAACAGGCGGACATGAGTTAGTGACTTCACCACCACCACCACAATGCCAGAAATAAACCCTCTTCAGGTGAGATACCTCCAAGACCCCTCCTTGCCAAGGCAGAATTCGGTATATCTACTCTGGCCAGAGTAAGTGTAACATGTACAGTTTTTACCCTGAGTATAAATAAATTGCTGCTAATCACTCTGTGCTGTTCAGTCTTACAGAACAGAGGTGTAAATTTATGTCCTCAAAGCTCTAATCAGAAAAAAACCCACCTGAGTGTTTAAATTCAAGCAACAGCATTAAAAAACCTAGTCATGAGGTAGAAATATACAGTGATGAAAAGAATACAGAAGACCTCACTGCAGCTCTCAACATCCTCTCCGCTGCCTCTCCAGGAAAAACTCAAAACCAGGATTACCAGCTCTCCTGGCATATGTGTTAGCCCACTCTGCTCCTAATCATGCAGAGAATAGAAATCTTATGACATACAATATTCTGTGCTGGGGGAGCATGGCAGGATTTCTGCTCAAGAGGTCAGAAGAGCAAAGAACTGCATTCTTCCTAAAGAAGGCTCTTGCAAAGTTTCTACTGAACTGAGCTTTACATGCGGGTGGAAAACCCAGTGTAAGGCATGTGGTTGCATTAATTATAAGATTTCAATTTGACAGTTTAATTAGGAAAAAGAGAGTTAGTGTAGGGCTTGCAGAATTCATGATGAATCACATACTCCAACAGACTTCATTTTCATATTTCAATTACACACATTTCTAACTGATGAACAGCAACATAGCATTTTCTGTTTAATAAATGTGATATCTGTTGGAATTGATAACATTAGTTCAGTAATTACAGAGCCATTATTGTCAGGCTTTTTAAAAACATGGAAAGAAGCCTTAGTTATTAAAGTTTGGTACAGCACAAAACTACATTTTCAGATGTTCCTACTAAAGAGCTTCTGAACAGTATATTAGCTATCCCTTATAGTAAAGAGGTAAAATTTAATAGCAAGTATCTGCATGAAATTGGTTTTGATATATTCACACCTTATTTGATTCTTTGACACACAACTGTACCTATATCCTTTCTAAATCTTCATTCAGAATTCAGGCCTAAGAACAAGGGAGCAGGACTTAGGTTTGAATGACATAATTTAATGCAAAATCATGCTTTAAATTCTGATCTGATTCTGGTCTTTGCTTAAAATGATAACAAAATATAACAAAACACTTATTTTTCATCAATTTAAAGATAAAAATAGATTCAAAGAGGAACAAACTTTCAAAGAGGAATAAGCTCAGTCAGTCAAAATGCTTAGAAACATGAGTTCTTTCCCAGAGTGCCTGCTCTGAATTCTGGGAACCTAAGCTGAGAATCTGGGTATGTTCACAGATTGCACTAAGGTCTTCTGCATGGGTTTTGAACAACAGTCCATTAAATCAAATACAGATGTCAGTTTCCTTGGGGACTAAGTAAAAGATCATGTCCTACAATAAACACAACTGTAAACACCAGAAGTGAAGCTCACTTCTGTTTTTTAAATTACTTTCAATTCTGTTCATGATGATCCTTTCATGAACGATACCTGATTTTTGTGTACCTGAACTACTGCTTAACTTGCAAAAATATTGATATTTTGCCTAGGTAAATCACATGTGTTTAAATACATTTGTATATGAATCACAAAATTTTCTCAACATTCAAATAACAAAATATAGGAAAAAATAGTTTTGTTGCATGATACCACCTGAAATCTCGTGAAAGTAAAAGTTGCTTGGTCATGTCCAATTCTTTGGGACTCCGTGGACTATAGCCTGCCAGTCTTCTCTGTCCATGAGATTCTCCCGGCAAGAATACTGGAGTAGATTGCCATTCCCTTCTCCAGGGGATCTTCCTGACCCAGGAATTGAACCCGGGTCTCCTGCATTTCAGGCAGTTTCTTAACCATCTGAGCCACCAGGGAAGCCCCTACCTATTGCATGTTAAAATTGTAAATGTAAAGGGTTTTTGTTTTACAGCCTCAAAAAAAAAGTCATATATTTTCCTGTTATAAGTAATTTACTTCCTTTAGTTTAAGGGAAAAGTTGAGTATTTCACTGATATCTTCATAATAATGACAATAAAGTGACTAGCGTAATGCCTAACATATGCATTCAGTAAATGGTTACTATGATTATCATTAACAGGCCAGAGATTATTGTACAAAAATTAAAATGATATAAAAATTTAAAGTATAAAAATTATAATCATAGAAAGGTTAAAAGTTTGAGAATTATTTCAAATTTTAAAAGAAAAATCATAAATAAATGACCTTCTCATCTCCAAATGGCACATCGTTAAGAAAATATTTAACATCTTTAGTTCCTTACTTGACACAAATTGCAACTTGATCAATGGGCAAATGAATATTGTCAGGTGGTAACAATATAAATGTAAACAAAAGAAATCAGAAAGAAAAAAGAGGAGAATTCAAAAAGTAAAGATTTCCACACTTCCCCTCATTTTGTAATACCTGAGGCCCAGAAAAGCAAGTTTTTTTCCATTATCACAATGGTTAAAAAGTATCAAGCTAGATTGTATACTAATATAACGTTCTGTCTCCTTTAGCAACCATTGGCATAGAATGGTCCATGAAGTTCAAGGGATCCCCAATTTCCTTTCAGCGTCCTTAAGCTCAAAACTAGTTTCCTAGCAAGCTTAAGTTTTGCTGTTGTTCTTTTATTAACTATTGAAGTTTTCACTAACGGTGTAAAACGGTGGGTGAAACTGCCGGCACCTTCGAGTGAATCAAAGAGGTGGCGCTGAGCTACACTAAGAGTGACTGTATTTGTCACTTCACTATCACTATAAAAAACAAATAAAAATAAAAATCCACCTTCATTAAATGTCAAGTCTTACATACATGTTTTTAATAATCTGTGTGACAAAACGGGGAGCATACCTAACATCCTTCTACATACTGGACAGTAGTCACCTCCAGGAAAAGGATGATAATGACAGCTCGAGTTTCCAGTGAACTAGCCATTATTCTTTACAGAACATAATTTTTACTTGAAAAAAAAAGAACTTGATTATTCAGATTTGCTTATTTTATAGACATTGGCTTGAAGATGACAAAAAAAAATGACTCAGTCACCTTAGGGAAAATTATTTGGATGGTATGTTTCACCTGGTGGCTCAGACGGTAAAGCGTCTGCCTACAATACGGGAGACCTGGGTTTGATCCCTGGGTCAGGAAGTTCCCCTGGAGAAGGAAATGACAACCCACTCCAGTATTCTTGCCTGGAAAATCCCCATGGACGGAAGAGCTCAGTAGGCTACAGTCCATGGGTCACAGAGAGTCAGAAAGGACTGAGCGACTTCACTTTCACTTCCATGTTTTGCCAAAGGTAAAATTTAAGCTTTCAAGCAGAACTTAGAATTTTGGGAATTGTGCATCTGTCATCATGACAGCTTCTCAAGACATAAAGAGTTGTCTGATAAACTGCTGGTGACAGTAATGAACGTGCTTTATTGATACTGTATAATTAGAGGAGACAACACTTACAGATATGCATAGCTTAGTAAACCAATATTTACCAAATCATCAATAATACTGTTACAAAAACATGCATGGGTAAAAGATAAATTTAAAATATAAGATAGGCATATGGATTTTAGTGTAACAAGTATGAATGGTTATTGGCATGGGTTCATATTCTACATTTCAAATAATCTTTAATAAATCATTACTACATGTTGAGTTTTGGTGTAATATCAAAAAGAATATTTAAAATATCCTCCTTTTACTTATATGTTTATGAGGCAAGATTTTCTTGACATTATGTAACCAAACAACATATAACAACAGATTGAATGTAGAAGCAGGGATGTTTTCTGTTAAACCAGACATTAAAGATATTTTCAAATATATAAAATAATGCTAATTCTTCTCATTAAATCTGTGTTGGGAAATGTAGGGTGGATTCTTTTATGAAAAGTGTCATTACTTCATATTGATATTATTGTCTTTAGTGTTATTTTTAAATAAATGCATAGCTTTAATGCATTTATGCAATTTAATACATAAATTGATGCTGAAGCTCCAATACTTTGGCCACCTGATGCAAAAAACTGACTCATTGGAAAAGACCCTGATGCTGGGAAAGATTGAAGGCAGGAGGAGAAGGGGATGACAGAGGATGAGATGGTTGGATGGCATCACTGACTTGCTGGACATGAGTTTGAGAAACCCTCAGGAGTTTGTAATGGAAAGGGAAACCTGGCATGCACAGCCCATGGGGTCACAAAGAGTCGGACAGGATTGAGCAATTGAACTGAACTGAATGCATAGTTTGAAACTTTCTCAGTATTCATTTCTAATGTGGTGTATACTGATATACATCATTCACAAAAACTAAAGGTCTTTTTGGGCTTTCCTAGTAGCTCAGCTGGTAAAGAATTAACCTGAAATGCAGGAGCACAGTTCCATCCCTGGGTTGGGAAGATCCCCTGGAGGAGAGAGAGACTACCCACTCCAGTACTCCTGGGCTTCCCAGGCGGCTCAGACAGTAAGAAATCCGCCTGCAACACAGGTGACCTGGGTTTGATCCCTGGGTTGGGAAGGTCTGCTGGAGGAGGTCATGGCAACCCACTCCAGTATTCTTGCCTGGAGAATACCTATGGACAGAGTAACCTGGCAGGCTACAGTCCATGGGGTCACAAAGAGTTGGACATGACTGAGTGACTTTTAATTATATATATATTTAAAGGTCTTTTTGATCCTCAATAGCTTTTAGGACTATTAAAGGTTCCTAAGTCCAAAACATTTGAGAACTACTGAATGATGCTATACAGTGGACACAGAGGATGAGATGCTTAGATTGCATCACCAATGAAACAGACATGAACTTGGGCAAACTCCAGGAGATGGTGAAGAACAGGGAAGCCTGCTGTGCCGCAGTCCAACGGGTCGCAGAGAGTCAGACACAACTTGGCGACTCAACAACAAGAGATTATAAAGCAATTCAAACACAGGACAAACTTGAACCAGTTTGCTATGGCTGCATAGAATTGGTAGAGAAGAACCTGGAAGCCATGTTTTGAGTCATAAAAATAGAAATTAGAGAATGTGATATTTGAGCCACATTGTACCCAAGAATATGTTGTTTTTCAGATCTTTCAGAACAGTCCAATGTCCTAGTCATCTTTCTCATCCTCATCGTATTAGCATAGTTGCCTATACAGGGCCAGTGAATAAATGTTGATGAATTTAACTGAATCTAATACAAAATTACATTGATTCATTTTACAAATTCTGATACAGAGCAGAAGGCCAATGATTATTGTTCTATGAAGCAAATGCCAAAAAAAAAAAAAAAGTCAAAGGTCCACCTAGTCAAAGCTATGGTTTTTCCAGTAGTCATGTATGGATGCGAGAATTGTAACATAAAGAAAGCTGAATGCCAAAGAATTGATGCTTTTGAGCTGTTTAAGAAGACTCTTGAGAGTCCCTTGGACAGCAAGAAGATCAAACCAGTCAATCCTAAAAGAAATCAATCCTGAATATTCATTAGAAGGACTGATACTGAAGCTCCAATACTTTGGCCACCTGATGCGAAGAACTGACTCATGAAAAAAGACCCTGATGCTGGGAAAGATTGAAGGCAGGAGAAGGGGACGACAGAGGACAAGATGGTTGGATAGCATCACTGACTCAATGGAAATGAGTTTGAGCAAGCTTCGGGTGATGGTGAAGGACAGGAAAGCCTGGCGTGCTCCAGTCCATGCGGTAGCAAAGAGTTGCATAGGACTGACAGACTGAACAACAAGAAGGAGGAAATAGAATAGATAACTACACAAGCTGCATGATTTCAAGGGAATACAGTAAGTAAATAAATAAAACTTTTTTAACCTAATGATTAGTTCCTGAATTTATTTTTATAATTAGAGATGTGACCTTTTATTCCACAATGAAAATGTCAAAACACAAATACTCGAATAACAGGTTGCATATTCATTCAAATTCACAATAAAATTTAAATAATATTATCCAGATTTAAAATGACATAATCAAATACAAATAATAGGGTAGAAGATCTCAGATGAAAGACATTGTGGAGATGGTGAAAGAAATGACAACAAGAGTAAAAACTGAAGATTCTAAAGAAAACATATTTGTTTCACAATTTGATATAATAACTCTCTCTAAAACAACAACAGAAAACATTTTTCCAGTCCATATGCAATATTGTAACCTATGTAGAATAAAAAAGAAAATCTACAAAATGAAAACCAGAATCTAAATGAAAACCTAAATCTAGATTGTTGGATTCCTACATGGCAGTCAAATTACCGCATTGCATATCCTGTATGCTGACTTGAACAAGATTTCTTTATTGCAAAATACAATAAATGAAGGCAGGCTTTCAAATAAGCAGTGATGGCTTAGCACAATGGAAACAGAATTAGGGTAGAGAAAAGTAACTTGGGTTTAACCCAACCCTAAAAACTGATTGTTAGCTCTGTGACTTTGGGCAAGTTTTTTTATTCTCCCTGGGTATCAGTTTTCCCTTAAGGGAAAAGATCTAATGATCTTTTTTGAAATATAAGATGCAATAGTTTTAAATTTAATTATTTAGAAAGGAAATTAACATTTCTGTCACAGACATTATTTTTAGCATGTCTCATTGAAATTTTGTAGAACAATATTTCCTTCAAGGAAAATCAGAATACAGAATATTAAAAGCATTTTAATGAGACAAATTATGTGAGGAGAAAATCTATATTTAAGCAACTCTTTTGTTTATCTCAATTTTTCATTAACCAGTTAAGAACTTATACTCTTTCATTGTGTTTTCTCTAGCAATAACTAAAGGGCATTGAATAGTAAGAAAAACTCTTATAAAGAGTTCAAAATGGGAATTTTTTCTATCAATATCCATCTCTGGCCATTTCCTAGGGGAATTTTATGAGCTCAAGATGTCAGAATCATTCTACAGAATGAAAATCTACTTTATTCCACTTCTTGTTACCTCAAGAAATCCTGAAAATAAATTTTTGTGTGGACAGTGTTTCTGTCATTTTTAAGTCTGCTGACAACCATGTCTAGTCACATTTCCCCCCAACTGTGTAATGTATAGGATCCCAATACTACAGTCACATTAAAGTGAAAAGAGCAGCCTTTTTTTTTTAATAGAAGGGCTAGTGTCTCACTGTTAATTCACAATGGCTTTTAAAAATCTCCCTTCCATTTTTAAAGTCTACTCTACTGAAACATATTTTTAATAGTCTTTACCAATAGCAAAGACACACTAGATTTCATTAGACCACCAAAATGATCAGTTACCCAAATTTCTACCTAAGCTAACTGTGTCAATGACTATGCCTAACCCTTCCTTTTACTTTCAGCTTCCTTTTTCACTTGGAACTCTATGACACTAATATTTGCATGAACTTCCACTAAACTATTAAAAACAAGCAACAACAAAAATAATAGACATATCTAACAAAATGTAATTAAATACCAGAAATACCAGAAAACAAGAATGGCTGTTAAATTATCCCACAGTTACAATAGATTTATTGGGAGAAACTTTTCCCTCGTACTTGCCAAAGCCTGCATGACTGACTGACAGAATTATTGACCTAGAGCATGAAATGAAGAACAACTGCCAATACGAAGCATTTTTTAAAATCCAGTTTATTAACAAAGATTCCTATGTTGAGCTTTAGACAGATTAGTTCACAGGAATAATAATAATTTAGATTATAAAATTTGCACTATGGGTTGTATTGCAAATGGGCCATTATCTCTGCCAAAGAGCACATCAACAGATGAATGAATTAAGCAGATGTGGTGTGTGTGTGTGCACACACACAATGGAATATTACTCAGTCACTAAAAAGAATGAAATTCTGCCCTTTGCAACAACATGGATGGATCTAGAGAGTATTATGTTAGTGAAATGTCCGACATAGAAAGACACTTAGCTATGACTTATATGTAAAATCTAAAAACTAAAATGAATGTACATAAGAAAACAGAAATAGACTTACAGATACAGAAAACATTCTAGTAGATACAGTGGAGAGAGAGAAAAGAGAATCAAACTAGAGGTATGGGATCAAGATATACAAACTACTATGTATAAAATAGATATACAACAAGGATATATTTATTGCATGGCACAGAAATATAGCCATTATTTTACAATAACATTAAATGAAATATAATTATAAAAATACTCAATCAGTGTGCTGTACTTCTGAAACTAACAATATTGTAAGTCAACTATACTTCAAAAAGAGTCCATCACTCACTTTGGGTTGCTGGGAGAGGATGATTCTAAGAAGATAATTCACATCCATAGTAGTTTGAAAGAATGGTCTCCAGTCTTAATTTGTTTCTTGGTGTTCTTTTTCTTAAATAGATTTCTAAATTATTTTTAAATTTCAGGAAAAGCATTTGTAATAAACATAGAAGTCCTTTTAAAAATTTGCCGTCCTTTAAAATGAAGTCAAGGATCAATTTTCAAAACAAACTCATTCCGTTAATCAGTTTACAAAGGTGCAAATTGTTTGTCAGAATACAATGCCAGGGAGGCTGCTTTGTTTAATGACAATCCTAACAGCAAGAATCCCTGGGGCAGGAAGCAAGTAATCAAGAATCCATCTCTGAAACTTTGAGAATGCTGGCAACAGTCTATTATAATGCATGGTTACAGGGAGACCTTGTACAGAGAACAATACACTGAAATAGACCTGACTTGTTATGAAACAATAAACTTAAATATAGCCCTGAACCTGACACAGCTAAATGATTCTTGACTTCTAGGATTGAATTTAACACTCTAGGCTGAATATTTCAAACAGATTTTTCCACTGCCCACTTTGTATGCCTGAATGCACATACCATAATCACATTTTGGTGTGCAGTTTCAACAACGTGTAGGTGAACTAAAGCCAACATGAAAGGTTAAGGAGCTGATGTAAAGACTGTTTGGTCAAACATTATTTGAGGGCTTCCGGTACTTACCCTGGACTCCACTTGTGGCTCAGCTGGTAAAGAATCCACCTGCAATGTGGGAGACCTGGGCTCAATCCCTGGGTTGGGAAGATTTCCTGGAGAAGGTAATGGCTACCCACTCCAATATTCTGGCCTGGAGAATTCCATGGACTGTATAGTCCATGGGATCACAAAGAGTCGAACACAACTGAGCAATTTTCACTCACTAGGTACTTACCTCATGCTAGAAGAGATGAAGGACGCACAAAAAATGTTGCAGTACATTTTACAAATTCTGGAGCAAGAAATGTGTATCCAAGTGAAATATTAAGTGGAAAGAGTCATAGGATTTGAGAGGAAGGAAAAGAGTGAGGCTGAATTTAAGAATTGGGTTTAGATTGAGTATCAATAGGCAAAGAAAGAGGAGCATCACACTGGGGCAAGGCATGCTGTCACTCGGTCATGTCTGCCTCTTTGCGACCTTATGGATTATAGCCCCCCTGGCTCCACTGTCCATAGGATTTTCCAGGCAAGAATACTAGAGTGGGTTGCAATTTCTCCTCCAGAGGATCTTTCTGACCCAGGGATCCAACCTGCATCTCCTTCACTGCAAGTGAATCCTTTACCTCTTGAGCCATCTAGGAAACCCCAAGGAATGGCACAGAGGTAGAGAATTCTATGTTATTAATACCAAAAGGGATAGTGAGTCCATTCCTTGGGCTGAAAGCAAGGGTTCTGGAGAAAGTGTACTGGAGGGCAAATAGGGAAGGTAGATTAAGACACAAGTGTGCAGAAGATAGGGTTGGCCTTCCAAACACGATTCCCATTTTTTTCAGCATAGTATCTCACGACTTTGGGAGAATGCTGTGAGTTACATGACAAACATCATTTTCCCCCAGTTAGAGGTGGGGTCAGGAATGCTGGGAAGAGGTCAGGGTCACACACAGAGTGACATAGGGAATGACAGAGAGCCTTGTTTCCCAGTCCAGCCATCTCTCAGCCAAGATATACTCCAACCTCCCTGCCTCTTTCCCAGGTTCCAAAATACTGAAATGGAATGACCGTGCTGGAATGAGCTAAGATGCTGGAACTGCCCTTATTTTTTCCTTCCTCTGTGATGAGAAAGAAAAGAGAGGAGGACTGTTGAACTTTAAACTTCCTGATAAACTATAATGTGGGAAAGTGCCATTTTTAGGTTTACATGAAGGAGCTACCTCTGAGAATGGCCTCTTGGCCTGTGAAAAACTAGAAACATCCCAGGAAGTCACTGAAATGTTGTAGTACTGTGAGAATTTGTATAAAAATAAACACTGGATTATTTCAGGCTTAGTCCCTTGAGAAAATGAGCCAGAATTACTCAGAACTACTAGCCTAATCTTGACAGAACAGAGGAAATTAACAACTGAAGCCAGATTTTTTTTTCCCCCTTCTTAAAAAAAAAAAGGCCTATTTGTGATATTTTGGAAAATGAAAAAAAGAATCAGGTTAAACATGTGATTCAAGTGACCCTGAAACTAAGATGGCCGAGTGTCCTGATGAGAAAATGCAATGCAGAACAGTGCTTCTTGGAAAATGTCAGCTGGAAGCACAGAGGGAGGAAAGCTGGAGTACATGGATTCAAAGAGGCATGTAATTCAGTTCTCTGTAAACTCTGTTCTCTAGAGCTTGGTGGATTTTTTTTTAAAGCTGGCTCATTTTTTTTCCCCTCAGGAGATATAAAGATTTAAGAGTCAAAGGAAAGACACACTATCACATGTCACCATGGGACCTGCCCCCAAGCCTGACTAAAGGGCTTCCTTTCTACTGAAAAATAATTTCCCATTGAATCTCTGGTTTGAAAGAAATTTCATTGAGAACATCAGATCACGCCATTGTTTAATTCATATTTCTAACGAGAATGAATAAACAACAGCTCAGAGTTATTTATTAAAATACTGAAGACAACTGCTTCTCAACACCACCAACCTACATAGTTTAGTTCAGTCAATATAGCATAGCTTCTATGTGCCCAGCACAGTCGTTTTGGCTGTAAAAAGTAAGTCACAAGCTTTCTGCTCAAGAATTGTGCCACTTCTACACACAAGCATAACTACAGGATCCATAGCTCCCCGACTGGTACCTCTCTGGGTCCACAGAGATGATCCAGGGATGTAACATGAAGCAGAGTAGGAAGATAAAATCAATGTCACACCCCATTATTCCTCACAGCTAACTATGGCCCCTTTATTTCAAATGCAGAAAATTAACTCATGGAAGAGATGTTCAAGGTGTCACAAAAGAAGATGTAGCTTCTGCTCAGACAGCCTGACTGGTCAGGCAGTTTGCAGTTATGCTGTCTAATCACACAGAAAAAAAGTGGGAAAAGAAATATGGGAGTATGAGTGGCTTGCCCCTCCACACTTGAGTCTGTCCCCAGGAAGAGTGGGGACATACTAATTAGGCGCCAAGATTTCTACCTTAGAGAGCACAGAGTTGTAAGGACAGGAAGAACAATATCCCATAGTAAATCATTGTGTACAATGTTGGTAGCATTCTTGCTTCCAACCTTGATACCGACTGAAGTTTCAGATGCATGAATCTATCAAATACAATGCCATATACAAGTCTCTGATCCACCTATACAAGGCACCACTTTCTTCCAGAGTATGGCCTCTGAGCAGGTGATTCACCTCTACATTCCCCAAGCCATTTGCACACCGTATCAACCGGGTAGCTTTTGAATGTAGTGTCTGATGCAACCCACAGATTCCATGGTCATGGTCTTCTTGCTCCTATATCTCATTGACTGTGAAGTGGGTTCATTGGTGGGATGTATATAGGATTCCATGCCTGTGGATAAGGCACCCTGACAGTCTCTGAATGGGGGTGACTTGGAGGTCAAAAAAGATGAACTCATATGCTTTCGAATTGTGATGCTATAAAGACTCTTGAGAGTCCCTTGGACAGCAAGGAGTCAATCCTAAAGGAAATCAATGCTGAATATTCATTGGAAGGACTGATGCTGAGGCTCCAAAACTTTGGCCACCTGATGCAGAGAGCTGAATCATTGGAAAAGACTGATGCTGGGAAAGATTGAGGGCAGGAGAAGAAGGACGTGACAGAGGATGAGATAATTGAATAGCACCACTGACTCAATGGACATGAGTTTGAGCAAACTCCAGGAGATAATGAAGGACAAGGAAGCCTGGTGTGCTGTAGTCTATGGGGTCGCAAAAAGTCAGACATGACTTAGTGATTGAATAACAACAACAACATTCTGGTATGTTCTGTAATAAACTACTAGACCTTTCAGAACAGAAGAGACGGTCATTCTGCTCCCAGCAGTTGATTAGTCTCTTCATGGAATAGAGACACACCAGAGATTCAGCTTTGGCAATAGCTAGACTAGCCCTGGAAAGTGAGAGTCACTCTGTTGGATGCACATGAAACCTTCATCTCTGCAGCTGGGTCCTCTCAAGTCATGAGCTCATTACACCAGTTCTGGGGTGGCTGATGACGAAGGCAAACTAATGTCTACCAACTGAGTCACTTGTGCCTACTTTCTAGTTCCATGATTCTTCTACAGTGATGTCTTCTGGCGGGTCTGCACAAACCACGCAAAGATCTTCATGCTTTGTGCCCACTCCTTTGTTGCCTCCATCCACATATTCTACCTCGTACATTCTTGTCTCTAAAGTTCCAGGCCCCTTGGGCTCATCCAATCATGTCAATTACTCATGACTCTATATATTCTTACCTTGGGACACTTCTTTCAGATAGTAAGTAACCAAATATATAACCAGAAGCTGTGACAATGGGAAAAGTCTCTCTTAGCACTGTCTGAGTATAGCTTGGAATGAAACCACACCCATTTTTGGTTTGCACATAAAGAATCAATGCATTTGATTATTTGACAAGAACTCCAATGATTATTTGGTCATCCATATACCAAGCTTGAGCTTTCTTCTCCTTCAGCTATTGTAAAGGATATCTATATATGGTCATAGACGGGAGGTGAAGCAGGGTTCTGGTGCAAACACAGTGGTTGACAGAGAGGGGAACGAAGTCTAAGCTAGGTATTCATGCAGTTTTCTTGTGCCCTCTGGTATGTTCAGACTCAGTGCAAGTCTGCCATTTTTTATGATGGACTGCTGCTGGGTTCTACCAAATAATGGTTTGGGACATTAAATAGAACCCAACTCATATGGGTCTCTACCAGGATCCAGCTGTTTCTCCACCCCAAGTGACATGGCCTTGCTCTGGAACTACAGCATCTTTGATATGAATCTCTTCTTGCCATAAGCCATACACTGCATCTTTTCCTACTACACACCTCCAGCATCACACGTTTTGCTGGACAACATACCCGAAGTGGATTTTTACTTACAGTATAGCCTGAATTGCTGCAAAACCCTTTATTGTTCTAGACCTCATACAAAGATAACAGACTTTTGTATCATCTAGCAAATCAGCTAGGACAGTACTTCTAAGTATGAAAAGGTACTACCTTCAAAACACAAATAGGCTTAATAAATATTATGCCTTCTTTGTAATAGAGGATACAAGTAGCAATTTTTCTTTAATTTTATAGAAAATATCCCAACATGTCCTGGACCACTGAGTCCCTAAAAACTACAGAAGTATCAGGTCTCTGAATTTTCAGCGAGTTTATCTCTCACCCTCTGGGGCCCAAGTGTCTTACCAAGACCTCCAGCATGCTAATCACCCTCTCTGATTCTTCCTCATCCGCATGATATCATCAGTGTAATAATTAATCTGATGCTGCATGAGATGTCTAGATAATCCAGATATCTTCTGACTGATGACAGAGTGGTACAGTTAACATACCTGGACGAAAACTATGAATGTGTATTATCACCCTATGTGTCCTTTCTTGTCTGATTACAGTAGAAAAGAATGAATTTGCTACTTCAAGCCTCATGTCATAAATCTGAGAATTAATTACTCAAAGAAAGATACTAGCACATCTAGCAGAGCAGCTGAGTCAGGGCTATAACTTGGTTGAGCATGTCCCCATTACAGTGGTTCTCAAAGGTCTATTTGATTTCTGTAAGCAAAGAGACTTATGGATTAAATAGAGGTATGATAGACACCACTACCCTTGCATTCTTAAGATCCTTAAGGGTGATTCTATGTCTGCCATCACTCTCAAAATTTGACAGTTTTTGACTAACTATTGTGATGGGGAGAGGAGGTAATCCCAAAGGTTCAACTTGGTATCTTCCACTCAAATAGCTTTTACCTCACAGTCCAAGGATTCAACTGGTCTTATTCCAGTTGCTGAGTACCTTGATTTTAAATTTTACATTTGAAATTTGGATAAACGACAGCTGTATAGTGTCAAAAATCCAGAGGATCTGCTCTAAGCAGTCTGTCCTATGGGAGACCAGGGATGGATTTCCCGACAGGAAGGCTACATTCCTACCCAGGTGGCGCTAGTGGTAAAGAATCCACCTACCGATGCAGGAGACCAGAGAGATGTGGGTTCCATCCCTGGGTTGGGAGATCCCCTGGAGCGGGAAATGGCAACCTGCTCCAGTATTCTTGCTTGGAAAATCGCATGGACAGAGGAACCTGGCGAGCTACAGTCCATGGGGTCACAAGAGTCAGAAATGACTAAGCACACAGGCAACTGAATGCAGATACTTTTAGGGCAGGCAGTGGAAACACCCATGGTTGTCCTTAGTTTCTGATTCATCCTAAGCCTGGATTCCCTTCCAGTCACAAAATCACTGCCAGAGGCAATGGGGTCTGGCTGCTGATCTGAAATTTTTCTTTCCCTCAAGCGAAGAGAAAAGCCTTGATTTCTGGTGTGACTGGGGCCATTTGGCTCACATGCTGGCTACTGGTACCAGACCATGAGAGTCCACAGGGAATGCTGTGGCCTGACTATATTGATTAATTCATTAACCCCAATCACAGCAGGTAGGAATTTGTCTTTTTTAATACTGCCTTTGTTTATTTGTGACTTTTTGTGTGTTTTGACTACTCTGTTTTCATAGATATAGTTCCAGTGCACAAAACAGTGCCTGGCCATAATTGGCCCTCAGTAAGTATTTGTTAAATGAATGAATGGAATGATTTATTAGGATTTCCTTCTGAAGGAGATAGGATGGATTTCAGAACAAACTCGGAGGAAATTGCTAGAAAACGGAAGTGGACATAGAGTTGCCAACCAATACAATCTGCCTTTCTATTCTTTTGAAGATATTGAGCAAGTCAGTCTTTCTCAAGCTGTGGGCTGCCACATATGTGTCTCATCAGAAGAAAAACACCATTTCAACAGGTAAGCAGAACTGATCAATCAAATGTTCTTTATCCCTAGGAGTTCCACCTCGATTTGGAAATACTCAGTTTTCTTGGGATTAACAATAGTGAAGCTAGTATTTTTCTCTTTTAAATAACTTGTACTTTACAATGCTCTTAAAGTGACGTTGTACTTTTGAAACCATCATACACTCCTATGTCTGAAATTCAAAATAATCACTCTCAAGCAGTATAATATCTAAAGTGAGAATTCAATATCTTCTGCCATTAACAACATCATTAATAACAAATGTCTGTTTAATTACTCTTGCTAAGATTAAAAAGGCCATTATTCTTGTAACTTGAGAAATTCATTAGCTGGAAAAGGCTGTTTAATGCCAAATACACTCCTTAAAGATGCAGTCCCTGATATCTGAAGGTATTTCTGACATTCATGCATTTGCGTTACTTTAAAAAAGTGCTACCCACTGTGCCGAAGATCATGCTGTGACAATAAGCAAGCACTGTAACATTTCAAAATCAGAAATGAAGCTCCACTTTACAATACCATACAGAGTCTGTTCTTTCGAATATTTTAAACTCTACACAGCCTATTACCCATCACTTACCTCTCACTAATTCTGTGCTCATACGAATCCTGTACCAACATAGTGCATCCTACACTTCCTGTACCTAGCAGGTATAGTTAATATTCATAAGCATCTCCTCCAAAGGGATTCAGAGCCATAACTTAAGATCTTTGCAAGTCAATTTTAAAGTTTGAGACTTCAAGGAATTTAGACCCATTAAATGAAAATTACAAGAAGGGATTTAGAACAGCATCTTTCTTAATCCACTGTTTCAGCTCAATGTATTTTTAGCACAGAAACCTGCTTAACATTTACTGAAAATGAGATCGGTGTACTCACAGAAAGCAGTTCAAATTGCTTCAGTGGTCATGGTTACATACCAAGCGTTGGCTCATGCTTTCACTTTTTTGCCCCAGTGAACAATAAAGCAGAGTCACCAAACAAGCTGTAACGAAGCCTATCTCCTTGCTTCTAGAATTGATCTACTTACTGAATTTGACTCACACTTCATACTCTATGTTTTAGGTTCTGAGAGACAAGACTTCAACAACAGAGGGCCAGGAAGAATTGCAGAGTTCAAGCCAACCAAGGTAAATTAACTATCTCGTAGAAAGTTTCTGCTCAGTCTATCCTAAAGGAAATCAACCCTGAATATTCATTGGAAGGACTGATGCTGAAGCTGAAGCTCCAATATTTTGGCCACCTGATGCAAAGAGCTGACTCACTGGAAAAGACCCTGATGCTGGGAAACATTGCGGGCAGATGAGAAGGGGACGACAGAGGATGAGATGATTTGATGGCATCACTGACTCAATGGACATGAGTTTGAGCAAACTCTGGGAGACAGTGAAGGACAGAGAAGCCTGGTGTGCTACAGTCCATGGGGTCACAAAGAGTTGGACACAATTGAGTGACTGAACAACAGAAAGAAATGAATGTCTTGCCATAAGAGAATGGTCCCTCTTCTTTCTTTCCTTCATGTAGTATATAAATTGAGCATCTCTTCTGTATCAGAAACTAGGCTACCAACTAATTTAAAGCTGAGTAAGACATGGTGGCTACAAGAAGCTCTTATAACCTTGCCAAGGCTGCAAAACTTGTTAGCCAGGAAATGCAATCTTATTGTAGGTGCTGTGCTAGACATTTGGGCAAGAGGCAGCAGAACATGAAAAGGGAGTGAGAAGTTCCACAGTTAGTAAAGGCATATGAAAAGGCATAGAAGACTTATATTTTGATTGGTCTTAAAAAAGTTATCAAAAATTTTCTTAGTTGCCCTTACATATGTTAAGGCACAATGGGTGAAGGGAGAGTCTGTACTAGTCTCAAGTTTTATCCAGTGAGATTGACTCCTGTTACTGCCTTGCACAGGAACACAGTTAATCTTATCTGTCTTGTTTGTTTGTTTCCATCTGTCTAGGGAAATACAAGAACCAGTAAGTTCCTGGTTTCAGCACCATGTGCACATTGCTCCCTGAAATGCTTACCTTTGAGAAAGGCAGTCTTCTGAAATTTATCTCAATTTTTACCTATTATTGCTCTCTGTTACACTACATGGTGCTCAAAGTATAAACTTACAAAAATCTTAACCAAAAGCAGAAAGCTGATTTTTCTTCATTTCTCTGTTTGAAAATATGGTGTCTAGATGATTTTAAACACTTGGGATGATTAGGTTTATTAATGGTGTTGTAAAAATGTGTGATAATAGTCAAGTAAAAGTAATGCATACCCAATTATTCAGAAAACAAGAATATCTCACTCTAAGCAAGAGACTATTACAGTTAGCCGTCCATGGAATAGATTGCCTTCTAACCTGCTAAAACCCCTGACACTGGAAGCAGGAAAGCCAAAGCACACTGATATTAACAAAGGAAGTTGATAAATATCTTTATTTTAGAAAAAGGTTATTTGGATTATATGATCTACCATCTTGTAGATTTTTATCATTCTATAAAATATGGTTTAAATAAAAATAATTTCTATAGCAATCACCTAGTTTCAAATTCAAGGCAGCAATATCTGTTTGTTCTCCCACATAAGAAATGATGGTATCAAGAACAAGTACATTAGTCTTGGCATGTTTCCTTGCTTGTAACTTTTTACTAACTTAACGCCTATGAATTTTAATGATATGAGTAACATAGGGCCAAAAGCATGATAGTAAGCTGCACCCTCACCTGTATTGATGACTCTCCTGTAGACATAGAGTGTTTTTATGTGATGACATGAACTGCTCTCTGAACCTGGCTGGAGCTTAATGTCTGAAACTATCTGTGCTACCCATCCCTGAAAGAAGGCAAAGAAATCACGGATGGAGCTTCATCTAAGAAGACTCTCTAGTTATTAGAGTTCTGGGAGGGAATCAAAACAGGATTCTATCATCATGATATCCTGGGGCTTTTAAAGATTGCAGACAATCACGTTGAGTCTCCCAGGGCTGTGACACCATCCACACCTAAGAGGTCTGGTATCCTGGCAGAGTCAACAGCTTGGCTTGAGTCTGTCTAGGCATCAGCTTGTCTCTGCTGTGTTCTACCTTATGTCTTCATTTTTGAAGTTTCTAGTGAAGAAAACCTCCTATAATTTTTCACAGAATGTAAAGTTCAGAAAATGCATTCAAATAAACCGCATTTTCTGGAGAACCTTCTCTTACTCTGCTTCAACATCCCTAGTCGCTGGAGCTTGCTCCAGAGGGGATGAAAGGGTCTTCTCGCCAAATTCATTCGATCTCACTGTCAGACTATTTAGGCTGCATGACTGGGGGGTTTGCTCAGAGCATGCTTTTCCTCATGCACATATACAAACACATGCACACAGATATTTTAAACTTGAGTTTGCATTTCCATGGGAACTAAATAGACGTTTATAGTACAGATAAAAATGAAAGGAAAAGAGACTTTTTTATTCTATAAAAGAATCATTTTTATTCTGTGGAAAACTCTATGGGGAAAATCTAAGAGGTAAGAGGAACTTCTTAAGTGGAAAAACAATTCAGTTTTTGCCGTGAGTATCAACATTTACACAAAATTGGTTGAAACTCTCACTTAGGAGAAGAAAATGTGTGTGTGTGAATGCACATGTATGTGTGTAAATGTGCACACATATTATAGAAACAGATAAATGTGAAATATTCCAAGCTATTTACCAGTTGTGAAGTTTTTACTTTACAAAATCCATGAACATAAAATATATTGAATTATTTTACACAGAAATTAATTCTCAATGAAAGGGATCAAGCTTTCATTTTATAAAATAAATAACTTCACAAATAGCACGAGGAATTTCACATTTGATAAACTACCTTCAATTGGACGCCTTGGTTGTGGGTTAGAAGAAACTTTTGCCTCAGAGTTTTGAATTCAAGACAAACTCATAGGAAGAAGAAAGAAAGGAGTATGTGATTCTCTGTATAGTCCTAAAGGGAATGTTTTAGCTAGGTTCAAGGAAAAAAAGGCAAAGATTTAGTACGGAGGTAAAGGAACTCAGGAAGAGTCATGCTGCTGAGCTACCGGCATAAATACGCTGAAACCAAGGACTAAAGCATCATATATAATTTGGAAAGACTCCTCTCCTAATCTGTCATTAATTACATCTCTTTTCACCCATGTGTTTTTTCAAGAACTCAGTATAGGCCAACTCTGTCTGCTTCCTAAGTCATCTGAAATAAAAAAGTTTCTTAGGTGTTTATAAAAGAACAATTAGAGTGATGCTATAGTGTATTAGGTATAAGTCCAAACACACCTATTACCTAGCTCAGGTAAAATGTACAACTTTGGACCAGTCAATTGTGGCAAGGTGAATAGAAGCACATTATGTGAAAATGGTTGCCACTGCTGTTACTAGGTGAATCGAAGGGGTTAATAGTCTTCAGAAACTTGGCAGGCAGTAAATTCAACCACAGTCCTTGTGCACCAGGCAGATTTCAAAGAATACGTGAGTGAGAAGTATAGCCAGGAATCACAATAAATGATGAGGGAGTTACTTGACCAATTCTTAAGCTCTGGATTAAACAGAAAGACAGAAAGCTGTGTTGGAACCAGAGTACTGGGAGATAAATTACAGTGAGGAGCATTAAGCAGTTTTACAAATTTTTTGTCAGCTATTTAAATAAATAATTGAAAGGATAGTATCCATTTTAGGTATATAATGATTTCAGAATGTCACCTGGGAAGGTTCTCACAGAAAGCCTCAGAGTTACGTATAGTCTTTGAGAATTTTCCTTAATCAAGGCCCTGTTCCTTAGACTTGCCGTCTCTAATACTTAATGTTTTTAGGGTCGGAAAGCAAATCCATCTAAGACAATTTCTCTATTCAATCAGTCATGAGACTGTTATACAAGTTCCAGTGTAATATCTCTCACACACACACACATGCGCACACACATATGTATAGTTGTGCTATACATATATAGTGGTGGTAAACAGGCATATGAAAAAATGTTCAACATCACTAATCATCAGAGAAATGCAAATTGAAACCAGGAGGTATCACCTAACACTTGTCAAAATGGCTATCATCAGAAAGTCTAGAAATAACCGATGCTGAGGCTTGCAGAGGAAAGGGAGCCCTAGTCCAAGGTAGATGGCATTGCAAATTGGTGCAGTCACGACGGAAAACAGTAAGGAAGTTCCTCAAACAGCTAATAATAAAACTACCATGCCACACAGCAATTTCACTTCTGGGTATACAACTGAATAAAATGAAGACATAAATTTGAAAAGATACATGCATTCCAATATTCATAGCAGCATTATTTACAGTAGTCAAGATATGGAAGCAATCTTAGTGTCCATCAACAGACAACTGGCTAAAAGATGTGGATTATATGCAATCGAATATTAGCAACAAAATTCTTCCACTTGCAGCAACATGGTTGGACCTAGAGAGTATTATGCTTAGTGAAATAAGTCAGATAAAGAAAAATATTTTATCACTTAAATAATTATCACAATCTAAAAAAAAAAAGAAAAAATGTATATAACAAAACAGAAACATATTCACAGATATAGAGAACAAACTACTGCTTACCAGTGGGGAGATGTAGGGGGAGGGACAAGCTAGAGGGCAGGGATTAAGAGATATAAATTACTATGTATAAAATAAATAAATAAGCAAGGATATGTTGTTTAGCACAGGGAAATATAGCCATTATTTTATACGAACTTTAAAAAGAGTATAATCTATAAAATATTGGATCACTATGTTTTAACACCTGAAACAATTTTAATATTGTAAATAAACTATACTAAATAAAAAAAGGAACTTGGGAAGTAACTTCTTAAACTTATCTTACTGACACCACTGCATGTGTTCACAAAGTATGCTTATCACAGTGTCTGCATAGCAAAATATAGCAAACTACCTAAATTAATGACATTTGTTAAAGTATAATAAAATGGGAAACCAGATAACCATTTAAACTCTATATATTTTCCAAATGAAAAGATCCATCCTTTTTTAACTATATGCAGTCTTGTTTTTTTTAAAAAGGACATATAAGAAGTTCATAAACAGAATACCATTGCTAATTTACAATGAGAAATACATTTTAGCAATCAGAATTGTCCAGATGACCTGTCAATTTTATTCCTAAAAGCAGACTTTTAAATAAAAATAAAGAGCTTGCTCAATGAGCATGGAATTAGAACAAGATAATTTAGTTAGCTAAATCAATGTTTAGTGGCATCAGGATAAGAAAGTCTTATGTCTCCATTTGCAGATATTGCAAACGATCTTTTTATTAGGTTTGGAATACTTAAAGACTGTTGGTAACAACCTGCTGTAGTCTTTCCCTCAGAAATCATGGTTTTGCAAATGAGACCATTTGCTAAAAGCCATTTAGCTATGGAAGTCTCTGTCCCAGTGGAGAGCAGCAAGGACACACCCAAAGCTTATCTCTGTGACCTTTCTTTCTCTAGACTTCATGGTCAACTGCTCCCCATATTGTTGGGCAAGTTCTCTAATATCTTTATTCAGAATAGAGTTTACTACAGGGTATCTTTGAAGCAACTTAACATTTCCCAGCTTTGACACAATTATCTTAAAATTTTAATTTAACTTCTTCAGGACAATCTCATTTTCCTCATTTCCAAAGTCTTCAGGGACACTTCATCCTAATCCACACATAATCAATTGTGAAAATCTACAAGTTCACTTAATTGTTACCCTTCGGCTCCCTAGGAGTCTACTCTAAATGAGAGAAAGTGAATATTGGTTACAGGATGTTTGAAAGTCTTCTGTCTCACCCCAGCTGACTCAACTATAGGCTGGCTGGGAATCTTCACACTGAGTCACAAGAAGAATCTAGGACTGATTTTGGAACAAATCTAAATGTAGAATTTGACTCTGAAAGAGACAATCCTCATTCAAATTCACAGTGGGTCCATGACATTAGAAAGAGGCAATATTTGAAATCTACAGTTGGTTAATATTATGCTGTTCAGTGGTATCTTAGTTGTGATTACAATCCCAGTCAGTAGCAAAATAAATGTGAGAATATGCCTATTTCTCAGACAGAAGGTATACTGTTAATTCATAACAAATATTAAATAAAACAAAGCTGATGCAGCAAGATCAATAGCAGGCAAAATAAAATTAAGGGCAAATAGCATTAATGAAGATAAAAAGGGAAGCTACATAATATTTAAACAATCCACCAATCAAATGTTTTAACTGACTCTACATATACCTTAAAAAATAAGATACTATAACTGACTTTACGTATACCTAAATAGATAAAGAAAAACCTTACAGAGTCATGAGAAAAATACT
The DNA here is from genome assembly GCF_023699985.2 of Odocoileus virginianus. Taxonomy (NCBI): domain Eukaryota; kingdom Metazoa; phylum Chordata; class Mammalia; order Artiodactyla; family Cervidae; genus Odocoileus; species Odocoileus virginianus. The sequence continues at coordinate 84,107,243 of NC_069676.1, forward strand.
GACAAAACCTCAATCAAAATAGAATATTTTAACATTTCTCTTTCTGAAACTGACAAAACAAGCCAACAGAAAAAATAAAAGATACATAAAATTTGGACAACACATTTAAATGTCTCTCTTTATTAGATATATTTAGAACACTGCATTCCCCCAAATATAAAACATAAATTGTTTTTAAACACAGATAGAAACCTTTACACAGTGATCTAGTGTTAGGACACATAGAAATCTCAACAAACATAAAAAGATCACAACAACCCATACCATGTTATCTGACCCGAACGAAGTTAGATAGAGAAAGAGAAGAATCATGTGATATTCCTTAAATGCAGAATCTAAATAGAAATCATACAAAGGGATTTATTAACAAGACAGAAACAGACTCACAGATGTAGAGAACGAACTTATGGCTACCAGAAGGAAAGGGTTGGGGGAACTGATAGTTTGGGAGCTGGAGATCGACGTGTACACACTGCTGTATTTTTAAATGGAAACTAACAGGGACCTACTATATAGCGCAGGGAACCCTGCTTAATGGTGTGTGGCAGCCTGGATGGAAGGGGAGTTTGAGGGAGAATGGATAAAAGTATATTAAGGCTGAGTTGCTCTGCTATTCACCTGAAATTATCACAACATTGTAAATCAGCCACACTCCAGTATAAAATAAAAATAAAATAAAAAGTTAAAAATAAAAAAGCAATGAGAAATAAAAATACCATACAGTGTATATTTGGGAAAAAGAGCAAATTGTAAAACAATGTTTCAATGAAAAAGTAAATGGGAAATATAAAATTGATAACTGAATACCAAAGAAACAGTTGAAACAATTACATTTTAAAAACTTGTGGAATGAATCTAATGCAAAATTAAGAGGTAAGTTTATAATCAGAAATGAATTTGTTGAAAAATAAAAAGGACTCAAAAGAAATAGCACAGAACCTAGAAAACCAGCAAAGGAGCAGAATAAAATCAAAGTAAGATATAGGCAAAGAACAATTAACATAGTAAAAGTTAATCAAAGAGAAAAAATTACAGAAATTATCAGTTTCTATAGTATGTGTGAAAATATAGAAAGTTGGTACATTAAAAAAAAAACTAGTGGGGAAACACCTCTAAGACTGATAAAGAGAGAAAAAGAAAACAAATTAAAAGTATTAGTAATTTTGGAAAAATGAATATAATTACTAAAAGAGTCAAGATTTTTTAAAAATCATAATGCTATAAATAAATGACATTTTAAGATTTTCAAAGAAACATTTACTTTTCTATAAAAATATACATTATCAAAGTTAGCTAAAGAATAAGTGAAAAATTAAAGGGGTTATGAATATTCAAAAACATAAATTTTTAATCCAGAATCAGTTCCCATGAAAAAGATATGAACTACAATTTTAGAAGTGATTCTAGAAATGACAGAAAAACCTACAATAAACAGACAATTCCTATCTTCGAAATCTGCTCAAGAGACTTGAAAAGAATAAAAGCAGAGGTATGATCCCAAACCAGACCAGACTACTCATGAAACTTGAAAAAAATGGATTCTAAAACTTGTGTTCAAGATTAAAGGACTAAAATAACCATGACAATCTTTAAGAAGAGAAAAACAGGATGAGGACCTTACTGAATAACAGATTATAATAGAGTCCAGAAATGTACCTACAATAAGCAGTAAATTAGAGGGTTTCCCTGTTGGCTCAAATGGTAAAGAATCTGCCTGCAAGGCAGAAGACCCACGTTCAATTTCCGAGTTGGGAAGATCCCCTGGAGAAGGGATCAGCTACCCACTACAGTATTCTTGCCTGGAGAATCCCCATGGACAGAGGAGCCTGGCAGGCTACAGTCCAAGGGGTCACAAATGAGTCAGACATGACTTAGCACACATGCGTGCTACACACTATAAAGGATTAAGGTTTAAAAATAGATCTACATTTATTACAGTTGACTTCGAAAACAATATTGAAGTAAATAAAGAGTTTACAGAATGATGTATAGTGCGTGATTTCAACATGACTATGATTATTAATTTTATGTGTCAACTTGCCTGGATCATGTGGAGCCCAGATATTTGGTTAAACATTATTTCTGGATGTGTCTGTGAGGGTATTTTTGGATTACATTAACATTTGAATCTACTAGACTTAGTAGAACAGATCACTGTCCCCAATATGGGTGGGCATCATCCAATCCATTCAGGGCCTGAATTTAAAAAAAAAAAAAAAAAGGTGGAGGAAGGGAGAAGTCTTTCTTTCAGCCTGCCTACTGAGATGGGATGTTGGTCTCCTGCCCATGGGCTAGGACTTCCACTATCAGCTCACCAGCTCTCAAGTCTCTGCAACTGAACTAGAACGTGTCCCATCAGCTCTCCTGGTTTCAGGCCTTTGGAGGAGGACTGGAACTATGTCACCAACTTCATGGGTCTCCACCTTGCAGATGGAAGATGATGGGACTTAGTCTCCACACTCACATTTTTCAATGGCTTATAGTAAATCTCTAAGCATAAAAAGACAGATGGATAGCTAGACAGAGAGAGAAATGGAGGAGAGAGATGAAGCAAAAGAGAGAAAGATACTATTGGTTCTGTTTCTCTGGAAACAGACAAACACAATGACTTAAGAGTAAATCTTTCCCATATATGAAGAGAAAGTAGAAAGCCCTTCTCTCCTAGCCCTAGTGGAGTGAGAATTAATGTGAGGTCCACAAATAGAGCAGAAAGGGGCTAAATTTGAGGAGTGTATAGAAACTCTAAATATCTATAAGGAAATTCGGGAATATTATAGCAAGAAGCTTATTTCTCCGAGGGCTGATAGAAGTTGCAAGATTCTAGGACTAGTTTTGGAAGTGAGAGAGTAGAACAGCAAGGTGGGGTTTCCCCGGTGGCTCTGCAGTAAAGAATCCGCCTGCATTGCAGGAGATGCAGATTCAGTTCCCAGGTCAGGAAGAACCCCTGGAGAAGGAAATGGCAACTGCCTCCAGTATTCTTGCCTGGGAAACAACATGGACAGAGGAGCCTGGTGGGCTACAGTTCACCGGGTCACAGAAGAGTCAGATATGATTTAGCAACTAAATAACAAAAACAAGAAGAGGGAAGTACAAGGAGGTGGCTAGAGATGTGAGTGTGAGACAGTGCTCTTAGTTACCTATGGTCTGTGAGTAGGGGCTTAGAAGTTTCTACATGCCTTAGTGGTTGTGGAGGTTCTAAGGGAACTAGTTAAACAGCATAGATCAGGAATCAAGATCAAGAAATTTTAGTGAGCTTTTAGTAGGCTGCATGCAAATAGCTGGGACCGTGGATTTCAGTTGTTGCCTTCATGACGACCACAGAAGCCAGCTGGAACTAGTCACACTATTCTCATTACCACCAATCTGTGTGTGTATATGTGCTCGCACGAAGTCATGTCTGACTATTTGCAACCCACATAGACTGTAGCCCACCAGGCTCCTCTGTCCATGGGATTTTCCAGGTAAGAGTACTGGAGTGGGTTGCCATTTCCTCCTCCAGGGGATCTTCTTGACCCAGGGATCAAACCCTCATCTCTTATGTCTCCTGCATTGGAGGTGGATTCTTTACCACTGTGCCCCTAGATTGCCACCAATCTACCCAGATGCTATCTAGGGAGAGAAAGAGAAATTCAAAGGACTAGCATTTTTATAAAAGCGTTTGACTTTAATGAAGAGGTTAGGAGACCACTGATTGTCAAGATTTCTTCCTGCCTCACATCCCTGCACACTACTCAGTAACAGAGGAGGTTATGAGAAAGATTACTTACAGACTGCCTTCTTCAGTTTCAATTTATAAGTTTTGGCCCTGCTACATATCCACATTTTGGAAATCCAGTTTCACACATTGTTTATCAAAGATCTGTGCCATATATTAAAATGAACTTTCCTACTCTGTATGAGCAGTAATGTAACTAATAACATCTGGCTAAAAAATAATAATGCTTCATGTTAGCTTGACTTTATAATAACACCTAGTTTAACTGTTTGAAAGCTTGGTGGGGCATCTACCACATAACATCTGTCTATCAGGCAAAATTTGTTGTTGTTGGTCATTTGCTGAAGTGCCCAACATTCTCCCCTCACCCTGACTTACTGAATAGGTCCTAAAAGCATGAGCTTCCTTTAGAAAGTGAAGTCGCTCAGTCGTGTCCGACTCTTTGTGACCCCATGGACTGTAGCCTACCAGGCTCCTCTGTCAATGGGATTTTCCAGGCAAGAGTACTGGAGTGGGTTGCCATTTCCTTCTCCAGAGCTTTCTTTAAGACATCCTCAAATGTTTTAACTGAACCGCCCCTAAGCTTTACTGTCTATACTCAACCAAAAACAGCATACTGGATCAGAGGCTAAGTGAGGAACTTTTTCATCTTCTTCCTCTCCATTTAAGTTCAAGTCAGATATTATTTTGAAATTAATATTTATTTGGATAAAATCAGAATACCAGCCTAAACATGGACCTTATGTTATCATTCTGAAACTTCCACTGCTATTTTTGTACACATATTTCTTTCCCTCTCCCTTCCAATCCTTATAACTTTATCCTCACTAGGATTCTTCTGTGTTAAAGCAGATAAGCAAAAGTGAATCTTTACATTAGCCGGAAGGCAGTAGGCAGGAAAAGAAAAAAGAAGTGGTGGTCACAGTCGAAGGACATGCTTTTCAATAGTGGTTCAGACATTTCAGGAAAGCTTACTCATCTCCTTTCATATCTGCTGGTATGACCGCCTTATTCTTCTTTGTCAGATTGCCTTCAGGGTTATCTGCTGTTTGTCATTACAAAAGTCAGGTCTGCTCAGGATCATGTCAAATAATTTATCCCTGTATCCTTATTTTAACTCCCCATTGCTTCTTCCCAGCACTGCATTCTGGGTCTTAACCATACTTGATGTAATAGTAGTTGGGTGCCTCACAGCATCACTTTCTCTCTTAATGTGAATACCAATGTTATGCAAATGCCACAAGAATGTCTCAGATTATATGGTTTTGCTGTGAAATCTAAACAAATACTGAGTCCCTTGTGGGAGGAAAATAAAGCATCCTCAGAAAGTGTTACCGCTACAGTTTATTACACTGGGATTACTATTCACTTAACAATATAAAATTACAAAAAGACAATTGCATTTTATAGGTATCTTACAAATAAATTCATACTTTTTTAAAAGCATGCTGTTTAACTTTGTCTGGAATCTTACCTTCTGCCCCCAAATTAAACAGCTTACTTTTCCACTGTCTAAGTATTTGCCTTACATGTGAATAATACAGTTTAATCAGATTTTCTAAAGCTTTTATTAGATTATTTTAAAGTGACATAAATAATGTAACGTAAGCCTACTTTCATATTAGATACCTTCTGTGGCAGCTCACGCAGCTCAAGTTTTTCTTTTTTTTTTTTAATTAAGGCGATTCCAGCAATCATTTCTGACTTTTGTGGCATCTTTCTGCAAATCCTATCTACTTTACTGCTACATTGAGGTTCATTTGTGTCATTCAAATCTTTGCTCTTTAAATATCCACTTATAAATTTATTATGGCAATACATTCATATCTTTACATTTAATCTGAAATTTCGATAACAAGCAGGAGATGGAATAAATGAGTAGCAGACACACTTGACAAAATTAAAATGCTCTCCTGTCAGCGCCCATATGAACTATTACAATGACAGAATAGCATTTTAATTTTGTCCAGTTCTTCTTTCACTCTTCATTTCTCCTTCTCCATCTTTCTGTGGAAGCTTTGATAAAAGATCTAGACTTTAAGTGCCCAACATCCTCACAAAAATGTCGGAGAATGTTTTAGAATCATGGATTTTGAATGACAGAGATGAACTTCGCTGCAGCACTGCTGCAGTGGGGAATTTATCATTTTGTTAATTAAGAAGGGTTTTCCAATAGTCACTCCAGAAATTGCCTCTGGAATATCATTAATTAACAATCCCACTTCCACCATGGGAGGGAGGGGGAAGGCCAAGCAGCAAAACTGACAAAAAGAGTCACTACTAAAATACACACACATACAAATTTGAGAAGCACCAGACAAATTTGGAAAGGAGGAGAATTATTTAAAGCTGGTGTTACAGGATCAGCAGAGTTAACAAAAAATCCAATTTGTAGCCTGAAAGCTATCTCCGTTCACAGGCCTTGTGTTAGTCTCCAAACAAAGTCAACAGTTTAGAAACTCTTTATCTGAATGAAGCAATTTACCATGTTGTTTGGAATTTGAGGTTCCTTGTTTTCTTTCCTTTTCCATGATGACTGTTTCCTTTCTAGGGAAGAAGAAAACAAGTCTCTCTTTTTTTTTTTTCCAGTTTTCTTATTTGTTAAGTATCCAGGTAACAAACTACTTAAAATCAACCAAATGAAACTTGATAATTGGCCCCTCTCCCCATCTGAACCACAGAAGAGTGTAACCATGACAACCTGTCGTTTCGAGCAGACCATCTCCTGTACCTTTCAGGATTTAAGTATGTGAGAATCTATCCATTCCTAAGTGGAATCATCATGCCGGGAACATTTTATTCTTTATTGTAAAGGAAAAAAGAAGCCAGTATCCTAAATAGTTCTCAACAAGGTGTTCAGGTAAAATAGAGGTTCCATGGCTGTGAAAGATACAGATATATACTCTAATCTGAAGTTCTTCCTTGTAAGAAATAAACAAGAAGTAGACTTTATGAAAGAGCAATAATTAAAGCCACAATGACTGTAGCAGGATAGCTTGCTAAAATCTTACGTTTCCAAAATAAGAAGCTTTATGGTTAGAAAGCAGCAGATTGCAGAAACAGACCCTCCAGAATTTATAAAGGAGTTTGATGCTTATTATAGTCACAGTTGGGCTTCCCTGGTGGCTCAGAAGGTAAAGAATCTGCATGCAATGCAGGAGACCTGGGTTCAATCCCTGGGTTGGGATGATCTCCTGGAGAAGGAAATCACAATCCACTCCAGTATTCTTGCCTAGAGAATTCCATGGACAGAGGAGCCTGGTGGGCTACAGTCCATGGGGTCGCAAAGAGTTGGACACGACTGAGTGATTTTTAATAAAGGAATGTGATCTTTACAATACTCACAGTTAGCATGTATCAGTTAAGTACTATTCACCTCTTTTGTTGTTGTTTTCCTTTGGCAATCAAACCTGAAAACAGAACCTCAGTTCAGTTCAGTCGCTCAGTCGTGTCTGACTCTTGAATCGCAGCTCACCAGGCCTCCCTGTCCATCACCAACTCCTGGAGTTTACTCAAACTCATGTCCATCGAGTCGGTGATGCCATCCAGCCATCTCATCCTCTGTTGTCCCCTTCTCCTCCTGTCCCCAATCCCTCCCAGCATCAGGGTCTTTTCCAATGAGTCAACTCTTAGCATGAGGTGGCCAAAGTTTTGGAGTTTCAGCTTCAGCATCAGTCCTTCCAGTGAACACCCAGACTGATCTATGTGGATTTCATAATACATGGAAACAACTGTTTTTTACTTCTAGGGAGAGAGTTTAACCTGGCCAGGAATAATCTCATAACTCTTAATCATCAGTTGCCCCAAACTGGAAAAGAAGTTTTAAAAGTGATTCCTTATTAAGTAGATCAAGAATTTTTAACCATTACAGTACTCCTAGTCATGACCAAAATCCATGATCACCTTCCATTCTAGTAATGAAACTGGCAGTCAACTTATACATTCCCACGAGAGTAAGAACACAAAAAGAGAAACTGTGTTTTGGTCACTCAGTCGTATCCGACTCTTTGTGACCCCAGGGACTGTAGCCCGTCATGGAATTCTCCATGCAAGAATATCAGAGTGGGTTGCCATTCCCTTCTCCAGGGAGAAAGAGAAACTGGTAAGTGAATATTTCAAGTTGTCAGGCTATTGGAAACGAAGCAAGTTTTGTTAGAGCTGAGTATACTTGCTTTGCAGTCTTTACATCAAGGGGCTCTAATGGGTATCGGAAGAAAACTCAAGGGTGGATCATGCCCTTCCCACTGAACACACTGACAGCAGACATATTTCTCCCTCACTGGTAGATGGGGATCACTGCGAATGGAGCTAACACCTTTTCCATTTACACTATCAAAGCCACCTGACATAATTCTCCAGTTCCTACTCAAGTCTCGGCTCCTAGTCAACAAACGTGGTGGTGTTGTTCTTGTTCAGTCATTCAGTCCTACCTGACTCTTTGGTGATCCTATCTTCTGTAGCCCACAGCTGCTCTGTCCATGGGATTTCCCAGGCAAGAATAGCGGAGTGGGTTGCTATGTCCTTCTCCAGGGGATCTTCCTGACCCAGGGATCAAGCCTGCATCTCCTGCATTGGCAGGGATATCATTTACCACTGAGCCACCAAGGAAGCCCCAATAAATGTGTTGCAGTTCAGTCTCAGTTGTGTCTGACTCTTTGTGACCCCATGGACAGCAGCACGCCAGACTTCCCTGTCCTTCGCCTTCTCCCAGAGCCTGCTCAAACTCACGTCCATCACTGAGTCAGTGATGCCATCCAACCATCTCATCCTCTGTCATCCCCTTCTCCTGCCTTCATTCTTTCCCAGTATCAGGGTCTTCTCTAATGAGCTGGCTCTTCGCATCAGGTGGCCAAAGTACTGGAGCTTCAGCATCAGTCCTTCCAATGAATATTCAGGACTGATTTCCCTTAGGATTGACTGGTTGGATCTCCTTGCTGTCCAAGGGACTCTCAAGAGTCTTCTCCAACACCACAGCATACTGAGAATTTATTGTGTGAAGGGTTTGCTAAATGCACTGGGGCATGGAAAGAAGCAATATTCGATTTTCTGTGAAGTTTCTATGAAACTTTAGGGCTCCTACCATCCTCTTGCAAGGACCTGGCAGGGATGCTGGCAATTTTTTTAATTTAAAATATTTATTATTTTTCTTTTAAAGTTCTAAAATTGTATGAGCTTTAGGCTCTGCAAAACCTAGATGCCTCCCTATCAGGTTTCACTGAATTTAATGGAAGCACCTTAAGATGTGTATGTTTTTCTGTGAAGAATAACTGCAAGAAGAGCCTTGGAAACTGACTAACAGTGTTGCTATAGGTTTAAAGACTTTTCAAGGAAAAGAATAAACATGGCCTAGGTGATATAATGATGAAAACTATAATAAATTAAAGTGGTCTCCATTTTACTGTTTGGGACATCCTTATTTAAAGCTGTTTTTAATATGTGGAAAGTTTCTGGCATTAAGTTAAAGAAACCAGTTGAGAAATTTTCTTTTGCCAGTAAACGAATGAAGTTTAATGTGAAAGTATGTAAAAGGAATATATAAATATTTTGTGTAATACATAGCCAATTACAGTCCTAATAACTACCACTTATTGACTATATATTTTGTGTTGAGAGGTATGCAAAAAAAAAAGTTACAGACACTGGAATCAAGTAGAACCCTGCAGATCCTCTCACCCCCAAGTAAAAATCTGAGCAGATAATGATCAGGGTTAGAGCCACAGACTCAGAGTCTGCTGCACATTTCTTAGCTGCTCTACAGATGCTGAAACTGCCACCAGAGGAAGAGGAAGCTAACTGCATGATTACCGGACTACAGTCATAATATAAACTGCTAAAACTTGAGCAGGACTGAGTCTGTAGCTCATACAATTCTGAGAACGGTTCTCAACAGAATGAGAGTAACACTATTACTCATCATAATCTATACCTTCGTGGGCATGAAAAGAACTGTAGCTTGCTCTCTCCCTGTATGAAAGCAAACAACCAAAACTGTCAGCATAGCCCCATGTTGACATCTTCCACTCTGAGAATACAGCACTCTGTCAGCATGAAGTTACAAAAGCTAGACCTTCACCCCTAACCCCATAAAATGGAATGATGTTCTGTCAAGTGGGGATCTGTAACTAGCTTTTAGCTGGAAAGAGCTCTCTGCAGGAGGCTGACCCTTCTGTCTACCTTAAGCCAGGAACTTCCACGCTCGACTCATCTCCAGCCCAAGATCACCTTTCAAACCTTTTAATCACAAGATACCTTGCCTAATTTCTCCATTATTTCCATCAATCAATGAAATAGACATGAAGAATAAGTGACTAACAGATGACCAGATCTCTTCCATAGTGTTCCCTTCAGTAATCTCCCAGACAAACTGTGACCAGACCTTGTGAACAAGATAACAGCCAGAGAAGATCAACAAGCCTGCACACAAGTCTGCATACAGTGGGAGATGACAATTGTGACCCCCTATCTCAACAAATATCTAAGATTTCCTCCTTGTTTCCCTTTAAAGTTTCAAGGTTAAGAAGAAACTTCAGAGGTGGTTTCTGAGGAACACTGAGTCCACCGTCTCTTCAAATCTGCCATATTGCTGAAGCCACCATCTTGAAAGCATTCTGATTAAAAGCGCCTTTCCTCTCTACCATTGTGAGTATTGATTTTATAAGCTGTGAGCAGCAGAATCCCCTTCAACAGCACATTAAATCCTCATAACAAACCTGTGAGGTAGATACTATTATTACTTCCATTTTACAGAGGACTCTGAAAGTGAAGAAAAACTAAAGAGCCTCTTGATGAAAGTGAAAGAGGAGAGTGAAAAAGTTGGCATAAAACTCAACATTCAGGAAACTAAGATCATGGCATCTGGTTCCATCACTTCATGGAAAATAGATTGGGAAACATTGGAAACTGTGACAGACTTTTTTTTGGGGGGGGGGTGGCTCAAAACTCACTACAGATAGTGACTACAGCAATGAAATTAAAAGATGCTTACTCCTTGGAAGCAAAGTTATGACTAACCTAAATAGCATATTAAAAAGCAGAGACATTACTTTGAAAACAAAGGTCCATCTAGTCAAAGCTATGGTTTTTCCAGTAGTCATGTATGGATGTGAGAGTTGAACTATAAAGAAAGCTGAGCACCGAAGAATTGATGCTTTTGAACTGTGGTGTTGGAAAGACTCTGAGAGTCCCTTGGACTGCAAGGAGATCCAACCAGTCCATCCTAAAGGAAATCAGTCCTGAATATTTATTGGCAGGAACTGATGCTGAAGCTGAAACTCCCACACTTTGGCCACCTGCTGTGAAGAGCTGTCATTTGAAAAGACACTGATGCTGGGAAAGATTGAAGGTGGGAAGAGGAGGGGAAGACAGAGGATGAGATGGTTGGATGGCATCACTGACTCGATGATATGAGTTTGAGTAAGCTCAGACTTACTTTGGTGTTGGTGATGGACAGGGAGGCCTGGTGTGCTACAGTCCATGGGGTCACAAAGAGTCAGACATGATTGAGACACTGAACGGAACTGAAAATCTTACTAGAAAAAACTATTAACTCAATACTTTATAACAATAAATATAGGCATCTGACAAAATCTTGATTTGAAATGATAACTTAAAAAACCTCCCTTGAAGAAATTTGAAAAAATGAATTTTTTACCTATAGTATTTTCATTCCCTTAAAATCAATAGCTTTAAGAAATCATTGAAATGGAAATATTTCTATCCAAAAATGTTTCAGTATCACTTATAATAAAAAATTACAAATATTTAAAATTAAAGGTATATTCAATTCAGTTCAGTGGCTCAGTCATGTCCAACTCTTTGTGACCCCATGAACCGCAGCACACAATGCCTCTCTGTCTATCACCAACTCCCAGAGTCCAGCTAAACCCATGTCCATTGAGTCAGTGATGCCATCCAACAATCTCAAACTCTGTCATACCCTTTTCCTCCTGCCCTCAATATTTCCCAGCATCAGAGTCTTTTCAAATGAGTCAGCTCTTCACATCAGGTGGCCAAAGTATTGGAGTTTCAACTTCAACATCAGTCCTTCCAATGAACACCCAGGACTGATCTCCTTTAGGATGGACTGGTTGGATCTCCTTGCAGTCCAAGGGACTCTCAAGAGTCTTCTCCAACACCCCAGTTCAAAAGCATCAATTCTTCGGTGTTCATCTTTCTTTATAGTCCAACTCTCATATCCATACATGACCACTGGAAAAACCGTAGCCTTGACTAAACGGACCTTTGTTGACAAAGTAATGTCTCTGCTTTTTAATATGCTATCTAGGTTAGTCATAACTTTTCTTCCAAAGAGTAAGCGTCTGCTAAATTTCATGGCTGCAATCACCATCTGCAGTGATTTTGAAGCCCAGAAAAATAGCCAGCCACTGTTTCCACATCTATTTCCCATGATGTGATGGGACCAGATGGCATGATCTTAGTTTTCTGAATGTTGAGCTTTAAGCCAACTTTTCCACTCTCCTCTTTCACTTTCATCAAGAGGCTCTTTAGTTCTTCTTCACTTTCTGCCATAAGGGTGGTGTCATCTGCATATCTGAGGTTATTGATATTTCTCCCAGCAGTCTTGATTCCAACTTCTGCTTCCTCCAGCCCAGCATTTCTCATGATATACTCTGCATAGAACTTAAATAAGCAGGGTGACAATATACAGCCTGATGTACTAATTCTCCTATTTGGAACCAGTCTGTGTCCCATGTCCAGTTCTAACTGTAGTTCCCTGACCTGCATACAGGTTTCTCAAGAGGCAGGTCAGGTGGTCTGGTATTCCCATCTCCTTCAGAATTTTCCACAGTTTATTGTGATCCATGCAGTCAAAGGCTTTGGCATAGTCAATAAAGCAGAAGTAGATGTTTTTCTGAAACTCTCTTGCTTTTTTGATGTTCCAGCAGATGTTGGCAATTTGATCTCTTGTTCCTCTGCCTTTTCTAAAACCAGCTTGAACATATGGAAGTTCATGGTTCACTTATTGCTAAAGCCTGGCTTAGAGAATTTTGAGCATTACTTTACTAGTGTGTGACATGACAGCAATTGTGCAGTGGTTTGAGCATTCTTTGGCATTGCCTTTCTCTGTGATTGGAATTAAAACTGACCTTTCCCAGTCCTGTGGCCAGTGCTGAATTTTCCAAATTTGCTGACATATTGAGTGCAGCACTTTCACAGCATCATCTTTCCAGATTTGAAATAGCTCAACTGGAATTCCATCACCTCCACTAGCTTTGCTCATAGTGATGCTTCCTAAGGCCCACTTGACTTAGCATTCCAGGATGTCTGGCTCTAGGTGAGTGTGAATCATCACACCATCAACATTATCTGGGTTGTGAAGATCTTTTTTGCACAGTTTTTCTGTGTATTCTTGCCACCTCTTCTTAATATCTTATGCTTCTGTTAGATACATACCATTTCTGTCCTTTATTGACCCTCATCTTTGCATGAAATATTCCCTTGGTATCTCTAATTTTCTTCAAGAGATCTCTAGTCTTTCCCATTACATTGTTTTCCTCTATTTCTTTGCATTGATCGCTGAGGAAGGCGTTCTTATCTCTCCTTGCTCTTCTTTAGAACTCTGCATCAAATGGGTATATCTTTTCTCTTCTTTGCTTTTAGCTTCCTTCTTTTCACAGCTATGTGTAAGGCCTCCTCAGACAGCCATTTTGCTTTTTTGCATTTCTTTTTCTTGGGGATGGTCTTGATTCCTGTCTCCTGTACAATGTCATGAACTTCTGCCCATAGTTCATCAGGCACTCTATCAGATCTAGTCCCTTAAATCTATTTCTCACTTTCACTGTATAATCATAAGGGATTTGATTTAGGTCATACCTGAATGGTCTAGTGGTTTTCTCCACTTTCTTCAATTTAAGTCTGAATTTGGCAATAAGGAGTTCATGATCTGAGTCACAGTCAGCTCCCAGTATTGTTTTTGCTCACTGTATAGAGCTTCTCCATCTTTGGCTGCGAAAATGTAATCAATCCGATTTTGGTGTTGACCATCTGGTGTTGTCCATGTGTAGAGTCTCCTCTTGTGTTGTTGGAAGAGGGTGTTTGCTATGACCAGTGTGTTCTCTTGGCAGAACTCTTAGCCTTTGCCCTGTTTCATTCTGTACTCCCAGGCCAAATTTGCCTATTACTCCAGGTGTTTCTTGACTTTCGACTTTTGCATTCCAGTCCCCTATGATGAAAAGGACATCTTTTGGGGGTGTTAGTTCTAGAAGCTCTTGTATGTCTTCGTAAAACCATTCAACTTCAGCTTCTTCAGTGCTGTTGGTCAGGGAATAGACTTGAATTACTGTAATATTGAATGGTCTGTCTTGGAAATGAACAGAGATCATTCTGTCAGTTTTGAGATTGCATCCAAGTACTTCATTTTGGTCTCTTGTTGACTATGATGGCTACTCCATTTCTTCTATGGAATTCTTGCCCACAGTAGTAGATATAATGGTCATCTGAATTAAATTCACCCATTCTAGTCCATCTTAGTTCATTGATTCCTAGTATGTTGATGGTCACTCTTGCCATCTCCTGTTTGACCACTTCCAATATGCCTTGCTTCATGGACCTAACATTCCAGGTTCCTATGTGATATTGCTCTTTAAAGCATCAGACCTTGCTTCTATCTCCAGTCCCATCCACATCTGGGTGTTTTTTTGCTTTGGCTCCATCCCTTCATTCTTTCTGGAGTTATTTCTCCACTGATCTCCAGTAGCATAGTGGGTACCTACTGACCTGGGGAGTTCATCTTTCAGTGTCCTATCTTTTTACCTTTTCATAAGGGTATATAATTATGATTGAATGTAGGGAAATTTTTATGTTAGAATGATGCAAAGCCATTAAAAGTTTTGTTTAAAATTTTACCTAACATTATGGATATACAAATACTAAACACATGAAAATGCATTAAAAAAAAAAGACTGCAGAAAAATATGCCAAATTGTAACAGTTGTTTGAGATTTTGGTCACCAGGTGGAAAGTTCTATGTGCAATTGAAGGTATGAGACTGGATGATAAGACATATCTGAAGCTCCAATGAAGAATCATCAAGCAAATAGTGAAAGCCAAAATAAACCAGACAGCATGAGATGAGATTAAAGTTTTTGTAGTTTTGCTGAACTTTTAAAATCTTTTAAGTTTGAAGTCTGCCTGTAATAAAAGTATTTTTAATGGGGAATGACTGAAAATTGAAGACATTGAAGAGGATTTAGAGAGACAGAGAAACTTCACTTGGATCTGGAAATATCAACAAGATTTATACGATGAGAGAGGAAAAGGCAATCCAGTACCAGTACTGGATAAGCGCCAGTACCAGAAGTAAAAGCTTGAGTAGAGAATGTGCAGGCTGCATCTATTTGGAAATGCCTTAATTTGATGGAATACAGGATTCCCTTTGGAAAGATAAAAATGCATTTTAACCTTTGGTATGAAACCAGATTATTATGCAATTTAGTGCCATCTTGAGGAGCGTGAAAGCTACCTAGTAATAAATTTTGGATCAATATAGGCTATCAAACCAAGGACTGGTGTGCAAAACAGCCCTGCAGGAAGAAGAATCCAGGGGGCAGGGCAGGGGGAGCTGTATGTATATGAGATGGGATCTCTGGAATACTGAATTCAGAGAGCACTCTTCCATAAAGCATATGATGATTAGCTATGAAAAGACTTTATTCATAGTTGTTATGACAAGGAATGAACAGACCCCAAAGAAAGTTTAGGAGAATCAATAGGATTTGATTAAAATAAATAAATGTATAAGTAAAATTAATTGGAGGGTACAGACATTTGGGCTTCCCCTGTAGCTCAGCTGGTAAAGAATCCACCCTCAATGCTGGAGACCCCAGTTCTATTCCTGGGTTGGGAAGATCTGCTGGAGAAGGGATAGACTGTTCACTCCAGTATTCTCGGGCTTCCGTGGTGGCTCAGCAGTAATGAATCTGCCTGCAATGCACGAGAGCTGGGTTCAATCCCTGGGTTGGAAAAGACCCCCTGGAGAAGGGAATGGCTACCCACTCCAGTATTCTGGATTGGAGAATTCCATGGACTGTGCTGTCCATGGGGTTGCAAAGAGTCGGACACGACTGAGCGACTTTCACGTCATCTCACATAGACATTTCAGAGACTCTGAGGTCCACTGACATCAACGGTACATATCTATTTTAAAGGAGAAAGGCACAGCTTATCGGAAAGAAAATGATCTCAAATTTTAATATGTTCAGCTTGAAGCAGTCCACCAACAGAACAAGTCCCAGAAGCAGTTGGGATATAGACCTCAAAAGCGGAGAACACGAAGCAGAGTGTCTTTTATGACTCAAATGAAGTTATGAGCCAGAAGAGAGGAAAAAAATAATCATCTCTGCTTCGTACCATGAGAGGGTGTTAGCAGTTACTCATTTTAAGTGTCACTTTGCAAACAGACTTAAACCAACCTTTTGGAACCTCACCAAATTATAAATAGAAGTTCTGTAAAGAGAAGGGCCATCAACATGGAAGAGAAAGTAAAAACCATGAGTCACAGCTGATTCAGGGAAAACACACAAGAAGGAAAGAGGAATGGCCTAGAATTAAACTCTGGGAGCATTCATACAAAAGAGAAAAAGAATAATTTAATTCCAAAATGCAATACCTTAAACTCGGAGAAGTGAGGCCAGTTTTGTTCTTCAGCCCAGATGTGGACAACACATTGAAATCCTAGAAAGAAAAAGTCAGAAAAGACATAAAAAAACACACTTCTTGGGTCAGAATTCAGAGTACACTGTTTACCAAAAAACAAGAAGAAAACTCTCCAAATCAACTGATACGACTGCATGTTTCACAAGAAATCTATTACTCAAAAATTCTTCAGGGAAAATAAGAAGCAGATACATTTTTATTTCAAACTCAATGACCAAGAGATTAAGACTAAAGAATGTATTTCGAATTAATTGAATTAACCTGTAATGTTGAAATTGAAATGCTTACATTTTACTTCTAAAAACACACATGTAAATCAAAAGGACATAAAAGTAACTACCTATATAGACTATCCAAATTCCAAATCCTTTTTCCTATGTGTGTTTGTCAAACTACAAATACAGTGACCTGCTTTCTGTGTCTTGGTTTCTTCCCAGCCACGATTTTAGAAAGAGCCATTATACTCCTTCTCATAGGATCTCACATTTATGGTTTCTCAAGTACATTTCCCACTTTCACTCAAATTAAAGAAAATATGTTCTTTCTTCTGAAGGGCAAATCCAAGAAGCTTAGTTAAATTGAAGCTGGACAGAGGTACTAAGTCTCAGGAGAACTTATTGGCAATCTGGGTGTGCCCTGTCACCAGGGTTACAGTCAAACACAGCATTATCCATGGAGTTAAGAGATAGTGAATCAAAACACTAAACTTCCTTTAATGTGGAACCAAAAAAATAATAAGGTTCTATTAACATATTTTTATTTGAATTTAACAATTGCCCACTTTGGGGTATCTTTTCAAGTCATATTTTTAAGAAAAAAAGCAATGCAGATAAATGTGAAGTTTTCTATATCCAGTTCCCTCCTTTCCATATCCCATTTCACTTCTTCCCTCCTTAAAGGCTAACTTCACAAATGGATTTTCTACCTCAGAAATCTTTAGCAAATACTCACCCTCACTAGTAATCAGAGAAGAGCAAATTTAAATAATGAGATAACAATTTATATCCCTCAAACTGGCAAAAAATTATAAAGTCTGATAATATCAAGTTTTGGTGAGTCTGTAGGGAAACAGGGATTCTCATATATATCTGATGAAAAGGTAAATGAATCTATCACTTTGAGGAGTAATTTACTATTATCTTATAAATGTAAAATATGTTTACCCCATGATAGGTCAATGCCATGGCTAGATGACAAAAATTAAAAATTATATTTGTCCTTCTGCGCATATAGAAGGATGATACTACTCAGTCTCCTTTTCTTGGGTGAAGCTGGTTCTGGCCAATGGTTGAGAGTGAAATGACAGATGTCATGTGTTGCTACATATATAATTGCCAGTGTAAACTCCTCTAGCTCCTACTTGACAAGCTGACCTTGAAAGAATACACGAAGGTGCAAGGAACGAAAGATCAAGGCAGCCTGGGGAGTGCTGAATGGAAGAGAGCTGCCCAGGATAATCATCTGAATCCTTAACAGATTTCATGTGAGAAAGAAACTTCTTTTGTTTTAAGCCAATGACAGTGGGTGAACCGTGAAATTTCAGATGTTCCAGCTGGATTTAGAAAAGGCAGAGGAACCAGAGATCAAATTGCTAACATCCACTGGACCATTGAAAAAGCAAGAGAGTTCCAGAAAAATATTTATTTCTGCTTTATTAACTGTGCCAAAGCCTTTGACTGTGTGGACCACAACGAACTCTGGAAAATTCTTAAAGAGATGGGAACACCAGACCACCTGACCTGTTTCTTGAGAAATCTGTATGCAGGTCAGGAAGCAACAGTTAGAATTGGACATGTAACAACTAACTGGTTCCAAATAGGAAAAGAAGTACGTCAAGGCTGTATATTGTCACCCTGCTTATTTAACTTATATGCAGAGTTACATCATGAGAACGCTGGGCTGGATGAAGCAGAAGTTGGAATCAAGATTGCTGGGAGAAATACCAATAACCTCAGATATGCAGATGACACCACCCTTATGGTAGAAAGTGAAGAGGAACTAAAAAGCCTCTTGATGAAAGTGAAAGAGGAGAGTGAAAAAGTTGGCTTAAAGCTCAACATTCAGAAAACTAAGATCATGGCATCCAGTCCCATCACTCCATGGCACAGAGATGGGGAAACAGTAGAAACAGTGGCTGACTATTTTTTGGGCTCCAAAATCACTGCAGATGGTGATTGCAGCCATGAAATTTAAAGAGATTTACTCCTTGGAAGGAAAGTTATAACTAACCCAGACAGCATATTAAAAAGCAGAGACATTAATTTGAAAACAAAGGTCCACCTTGTCAAAGCTATGGTTTTTCCAGTAGTCATGTATGGATGTGAGAGTTGGACTATAAAGAAAGCTGAGCACGGAAGAATTGATGCTTTTGAACTGTGGTGTTGGAGGAGACTCTTGAGAGTCCTTTGGACTGCAAGGAGATCCAACCAGTCCATCCTAAAGGAGACCAGTCCTGAATATTCATTGGAAGGACTGATGCTGAAGCTGAAACTCCAATACTTTGGCCACTGATGCGAATAGCTGACTCATTTGAAAAGACTCTGATGCTGGGCAAGATTGAAGGCAGGAGGAGAAGGGGAAAACAGAGGATGAGATGGTTAGATGGCATCACCGACTCAATGTATGTGAGTTTGAGTAAACTCTGGGAGTTGGTGATGGACAGGGAGTCCTGGATTGCTGCAGCCCATGGGGTTGCAAACAGTGAGACATGACTGAGCGACTGAATTTAACTGCACTGAACTGAGATTTGGAGGTAGCTTCTTACAGCAATACAAATAACTTATCCTAATACATGGGATTCCCTCACAGCTCAGTTGGTAAAGAATCTGCCTGCAATACAGAAGACCTGGATTCTAATACATAAATATATATACCAAACAAAAATTTTCACATATATACACAAGACATTTTCTCAGATAAATCCTTTGCAATAATACAAAATTGATAAATATCTCAGTGTTTACAAGTAGTGAGATTGATCAGTTGTGGTGTATTTTTCTACAATGATACACTAATTAAAACCATAAAAGAATTTATATATGTATGGATTAATCCTAAAAATGAGTGAAACAAGTTGCTGAATGATCTGTACAATATAATGTCAGAATATAAACTCAATTAGGGCAGGAAATTTAGTACATGGCTTGTTGCCAGCACTTAGAATATCTTGGTAGGTGTTAGTAATAACTCAATAAATATCTGTTAAGTGAATAAATGATTATTATCTCAGAAACTTTAGAATAATTATCTATAGACTCACATGTAGTAAACAAAAACACATAATGAGAACATCATTTCAGCTCAATAAACTAAAAGCTTAACTTAATTGCCTTGTAACCCCCGAATTAATCCTCCCCTTATTAGGACATTTTAATTTGACATAAGCTTTTGACATCAGGCAAGCTACAGAATTCTTCAGTGTCACAATCTCCTCACTAGTAAAATGGGGATTAAAACAGTCCCTACTTTATAATAGTTTTGTAATACATTACATGTATTACATGTAAACTAGGCAATACATGTAAAGTGCTCAGAACAGAATATAGCATAAAGTAAGCAATCAAAACTACTAGCCATTTTTGCTATTATTATTATTGCCATTATTCCTTATCTGGCCTTTAAAGAATTAGACAAGTCTATTCTGCAACTTCTTCACATATGAGTCATGATGTACATATCTAAAGGAATTAATAAAATTCCCTTTTATATTTGCCAGCCTTTTCACAATATGTTAGCTTTGTAAGTAAACTATTTTAATATCTAAACATTGATATTTACACATGGTCTGATAGTATGCCTACAGCTGGGAAACTGAGATACGAAGGGGGGAAAATTAGGTTAAAAAGAGAAGTTTCAAAGCATTGGGTTCCTTTTCTTCTTAATGTCTTAAATTGTTCTATTTCACACTACAAAGCTAGATTAGAAAGATAACTGCGTATCTGTGTGTGAGAGAGACAGAGAGAGACACCGAGTATATTATTGCCATTAGCCAGCTGAAATTTATAGGTTAACTGAATTGACTATGTGTAAAAGTTCAAAATGTAAAGCTGATTTCTCCGCTGATGAGAAGAAACTTTAGTTTGGGACTGCCCCACTAGAGTGAAGCCTGACCAAAATCAGTGACTTTCAATGGCAGTCTGACCAAACGTCCTGATCACTAAATAGAATCTCTTTCACTAGCCCTTCACAGTTATCAATCTTTTCTGTTTCTGACAGCTACTTATAATCTAACATGCAGGTAAATTAACTAGGCCAGATTTAGTTGTTAGTAATTTATAATATGATTGAATGTGAATACCCAAATTGCTTTATTTTATCATAAATCATGTTAAAAGTTATCATCAATAGCAGACATTTGTTTATCATATATTTAACTTTCCTTTAGATAGAGTGTTCATTTTGGAAACCCTCATTAGTGAAAAAATTAGTAGTAAACATCCAAAACAAGCATCACCTTACAACGTTCTACTTTAAATAGATTTGATAGCTTTCCTGTTTCCTGTGGAATAACGTTTTGACTACGCTGTTTGTGTCTATAAGTAGACTAAAGGATATAAATTACAAAAAAAGAAAAAACTGAGAGACTTCTCCAAAACTGGCAAAGAAGTCTACCTTAAGAGTTCCATGCAAAAACTAGTAACATAAACATCTTATGTCTATTGTACAGCTTGTATTCTTTGAGTACATTTCTTTTCTCTGGTAGTACTAGAAATTAGTAGGTATGTTTGTTGAAAATAAAGCAGATAAATATTAGGAATTTTAATCTTCAGAAAGTAAACACTGCTTTGCCACTAAACTTTATCCTTGGAGAGTTTTATATCTTGTAGGTTTTGATAGAAATAAAAGCTCATTAACGGAATATTTTTTACCCAAACCATTACAACTTCATCATTTTGAATCACAGCTCATTAAAACAATTATAATCAAATGTTTCATTTTCTTTTTCCCTTGTGAGAAACAGCTGAAAAGGTTATGTTTGTTTTTCTTTATCTAAATCTCTGGGGTGATATAAACAGGCTACATAGATTCATGTGCTGTTTTTCATTTATGTTTCAATGTGTCTCTGATGCTAGCTTGAGTTATTTTATATTCATTTTAACATTATTTTAGCAGAACTTCAGAACTTGGCATTATGAGCATAGTTAAATTAACAAGACATTTAATACCATCCTTTCAAAATTCAAATATTGGCAGGTGATTGCTTAATAGAATTCAGTTACATTCCCTTGCAGGTGTATTCTATTTTGGATCTCTCCAAAGTTGAAAGAGGATAAATTCTCAAGGGTTAGTTTTAAGACTTCTTTTATACTTTGAAGTACAATATAACACACTATGTTACCTAAGCAAACCTGAACAAAAATAAAAAAGCCAACACCCTGGTTACAGGTAATTCAACTAATCCAGAACTGAAAAGAGATACACATATTCTAAAATCTACAGGGAGCTAATTGGAACAGCCCTCATTTCTCCTCGTGCTACTCATTGTATTCACTTATTCATTTTAAGTACATATAAATTATGAGTCTATACTTATGATTTCACTCAGATTGACTTACTCCAGTTCTCAGAATTGATACATAAGAAGAGATCTGGCACTAGAAAGGCATTTTCAGCAGAAGTTGGATATTTGACTACAACTTCTCATACTGATGTTATTCCATTGTAATGTGTCATATCTATAGGATCATTTTGACCTTTTTCAACCATTATAACAATATATACAGTTAGTGTTTTAACTACAGTTAACAACAAGTACACAATTACTGACTTAAGATGACAAAACTCTAGACACATAACTAAATACTGACATTTTGCACCACAACCTAGGTAATATAGGCAATTTTTAAAATTTTGAGATTAAATGTTAATCAACAAACAGAATTATTCTATGTAGAGTACTATTTTAAACACTATGGAGAAGTATAACAGAACAAATTCATCTTCATGGAGCTCTTGCACACAAATCATAAACATATCAAAAATTTTAAAGAACATTGCATAATTTTACCTCTTTTTCATCACTTGTTTCCTGGTGATTTATGTTATGGATATGATACTTATTTTATACATCCAAAAAAATTAGGAAAAGTAAAATTTTCATATCATGTAGGCCAAAGACATTTTCTGACTTTTTTAAAGTGTGTTCAATGCAACTGAATGACTGTGTAGGCAAAGTCAAAGCATATACAGCAGATTAAGTGAACAAGATCAAAATTCCAGTAAGTGTTATGCACTGGATCTACCTTCCATTTTAAGTTTCAAAAATCATTTTTTTTTTTAATGAAAGGAAGTTTACACTGTACCATGATGTTTAAGGACTTGAAGTGAGTTAATGCACATGAATAAAATGGATTTTCTTCTAATGCACTTATGTTTTAAATCGTCAATAAAACACTAAATGATTTTCTGAGATATAACCTTGAATTCCTGACATCATTTAAACAATGCAAAGGAAACTTACCTCCTTCCAACCAACCCTAGCAATGTATTTGCCATGGAGCATAAAATGGTTTCCTGAATTACTTTCGAAGGCTGACAGACTCCAAATGGACAATGTAAGCTGTTGAGTTTACTCACCATAAATCAATTTATCTATCACACGCTATGTCAATATATGCAGTTCAAGTCATTCAGGTAACCAAAAAGTCCAAAGACCCTACACAAAGATTGTAAATCATCTTAGCTTTAAATGTGGCAAATTTATCACTGCATCAGTCTTTTCTATAAACAGGACCATATGTAACCATACTTTGATTATTGGATAAATATCTATTAACTGTTTAAAAAATGAAATCCACACTCACCTTGATGATATAGATAAATGTCCATTGTGAACTTTACCTACATTTTGATAGACATTTAAATAGGTTGATATTAATGGTATAGAGGAGAAAAATACACTAAAACATAATGAGAACTAAAGGAAATAGTTTCATTATATAAATTTTAAGAAGGAGGCCCAGAGGACCAAGGACTTTCCAAGGTCAAGTTACAAGTTGCATAGATGGTACTTGAACTCATATCTTCTGATTTCCAGATTAGGGTTTTTCCTCATCAAACTGATGTTCTAGTTATAATGGCTGTGTGACAAATGACCCCAAATCACACTGACTCTGCACCCACTGTTGTTCATTCGCCCAGTCATGTTCAACTCTTCGTGACCCCTTGGACTGCAGCACGTCAGGCCTCCCTGTCCTTCACCATCTCCAGAAGTTTGCCCAATTTCATGTCCACACTAGACATATCACACCCACTAAGATGGTTATAATAAACAAGACAGATTAACAATTATTAGCAAGGATATGGAAAAACTGGAATCCTCATATATTACTGATAGAAACATAAAGTTGGTGCAGTAACTTTGGAAAATAGTTTGGCAATACCTCAAAATATTGAACATACAGTTTCCATAGGACCCAATAATTTTACATCTAATAGCTAAAAATGAAAGAGTCAAATGTCTGTCAACAGATATAAGAATAAGTAAAATGTGGTATATCCATACCATGAGATATTATTCAGCCATAAAAATGAGTTAGATATTGCTATCTGATACGACAGGGATAAACCCTGAAAACACTGCAGTAAGTGAAAGAAGTCACCCACTAAAGACTACATATCATATGATTTGCTTCCTATAAAACCTCATGAATGGAATCATATGATGTCACAAATGAATACACAAATAGGCAAATCCACAGGTTAGAAAACAGATTTAGCAGTTGCTAGAGAACAGAAAAGGCAGAGGAACCAGAGATGAAATTGCCAACATGCACTGGATCATTGAAAAAGCAAGAGAGTTCCAGAAAAGCATCTATTTCTGCTTTATTGACTATGCCAAAGCCTTTAACTGTGTGGATCACAATAAACTGTGGAAAATTCTGAAAGAGATGGGAATACCAGACCACCTGACCTGTCTCTTGAGAAACCTATATGCAGGTCAGGAAGCAATAGTTAGAACTGGACATGGAAAAACAGACTGGTTCCAAATAGGAAAAGGAGTACGTCAAGGCTGTATATTGTCACCCTGCTTATTTAACTTATATGTAGAGTACATCATGAGAAATGCTGGGCTGGAAGAAGCACAAGCTGGAATCAAGATTGCTGGGAGAAATATCAATAACCTCAGATATGCAGATGACACCACCCTTATGGTAGAAAGTGAAGAACTAAAAAGCCTCTTGATGAAAGTGAAAGAGGAGAGTGAAAAAGTTGGCCTAAAGCTCAACATTCAGAAAACTAAGATCATGGAATCTGGTCCCATCACTTCATGGCAAATAGATGGGGAAACAGTGGAAACAGTGTCAGACTTTATTTTTAGGGGCTTCAAAATCACTGCAGATGGTGATTGCAGCCATGAAATTAAAAAATGCTTACTCTTTGGAAGGAAAGTTATGACCAACCTAGATAGCATATTAAAAAGCAGAGACATTACTTTGCCAACAAAGGGCCATCTAGTCAAGGCTATGGTTTTTCCAGTAGTCATGTATGGATGTGAGTTGGACTGTGAAGAAAGCTGAGCTCCGAAGAATTGATGCTTTTGAACTGTGGTGTTGGAGAAGACTCTTCAGAGTCCTTGGACTGCAAGGAGATCCAACCAGCCCATCCTAAAGGAGATCAATCCTGGGTATTCATTGGAAGGACTGATGTTGAAGCTGAAACTCCAATACTTTGGCCACCTTATGCGAAGAGTTGACTCATTGGAAAAGACCCTGATACTGGGAGGGATTGGGGGCAGGAGGAGAAGGGGATGACAGAGGATGAGATGGCTGGATGGCATCACCGACTCAATGGATGTGAGTTTGGGTAAACTCTGGGAGTTGGTGATGGATAGGGAGGCCTGGCGTGCTGTGATTCATGGGGTCACAGAGTCGGACACGACTGAATGACTGAACTGAACTGAACTGAGGGAATAGGAGGAGGATGAGGGAATGAGAAGCAAGAGCTAACAGAAAGGGGTTTTTCTGTTAATGGCAATGTTCTAGAATTGGACAGCAGTGATGGTTACACAAATCTGTGAGTACACTCAACACCACTGAATTGTGCATTTTAAAATGGCAAATTTAGGGTGTGTGAATTAATTTCAAGTAAAATATATCAATAAAAATTAATTTTCAAAACACTTGACTTAAAACTACAATTACATTTATTTTCCACATAAATCTTTAGTCTCCTTAGCACTTAGTATGAAATCAAGGTTGGCTAGTGTTACTTTGAGGCTGGAGGAATTATTTAGAGTCCTATTCACTCATTTATTTGGCCTGGGATGAGACTTGAAGAGTTAGGGCTATAACAGTTGGAGAGACTCTCTATGGAAGCTTCAAGGCAGCCAGGCTTCCTACATGGCACCTCTGGCTTCCTTTGTCATGTACCCCAAAAGAAAGAAACAGAAACCAAATGACCGTTTATGACTTAGCTTCTGAAGTCACACCAAGTTACTCTGACTACATTCTTTTGGTAGAGGCAGTTGTTAATTAGTTTGGTTCAGATACAAGGAGAGTGAGCACAGAACTCAAGTCTCAATGGAAGAGCATAAATGTTGCATTGTAAGAAAAGTATGGACAACTCGGGGAAATGAAATCTATCATATT
Organism: Odocoileus virginianus; assembly: GCF_023699985.2. Taxonomy (NCBI): domain Eukaryota; kingdom Metazoa; phylum Chordata; class Mammalia; order Artiodactyla; family Cervidae; genus Odocoileus; species Odocoileus virginianus. Next base: position 84,133,223 of record NC_069676.1, read on the forward strand.
ATTAGCAATTCAAGCTTCCTAATATTAATACATGCTCACCTTATGGGGAGGGCACATGACAATACAGAAGTAACTAAGGTACCAACTGATCAAATGACAGCAAAGATCGAATGACATATTGGCTGCTTTAAACCAGCGTTTTGGTGATGCCAACAAAATACTTCCTGCTTCCCTCTTTGAACATTTCACCCTACACCTACACTTTTTTTTTTTTTAATGAAAGATAATTGCTTTACAGAATTTTGTTTTCTGTCAAACCTCAACATGAATCAGCCATAGGTATACACATATCCCCTCCCTTTTGAAACTCCCTACCATCTCCCTCCCCACCCCATGCCTCTATGTTGATACAGAGCCCCTGTTTGAGTTTCCTGAGCCAGACAGCAAATTCCCATTGGCTATCTATTTTACATGCGGTAATATAAGTTTCTGTGTTACTCTTCCCATACACCTCACCCTCCCCTCCCCTCTCCATGTCCATAAGTCTCTTCTCTATGTCTGTTTCTTCATTCTTGCCCGGTAAATAAATTCTTCAGTAGCATTTTTCTAGATTCCATATATGTGTGTTAGAATATGATATTTCTCTTTCTGACTCACTTCACTCTGTATAATAGGTTATAGGTTCATCCACCTCATCAGAACTAACTCAAATGTGTTCCTTTTTATGGCTGAGTAATATTCCATTGGGATATTCCATTGGGAGAAGGCAATGGCAACCCACTCCAGTACTCTTGCCTGGAAAGTCCCATGGATGGAGGAGCCTGGTAGGCTGTGGTCCATGGGGTCACACAGAATCGTACACGACTGAGGGACTTCACTTTTACTTTTCACTTTCATGCATTGGAGAAGGAAATGGCAACCCTCTCCAGTGTTCTTGCCTGGAGAATCCCAGGGACAGGGGAGCCTGGTGGGCTGCCGTCTATGGGGTCGCACAGAGTCAGATATGACTGAAGCGACTTAGCAGCAGCAATATTCCATTGTGTATATGTACCACAACTTCTTTATCCATTCATCTGTCAGTGGACATCTAGGTTGTTTTCATGTTCTAGCTACTGAAAATAGTGCTTCAGTGAACAATAGGATATGCCTGTCTGTTTTAGTTTTGGTTTCCTGGGGGTATATGCCTAGGAGTGGGATTGATGGGTCATATGGTGGTTTCATTCCTAGTTTTTTAAGGAATCTCCATACCATCTTCCATAGTGGCTGTATCAATTTACATTCCCACCAACAATCCCTTTTCTCCACACCCCTCCAGCATTTATTATTTGTAAACTTTTTGATGATGGCCATTCTGATTGGGTGTTGAGGTGATATCTCATTGTGGTTTTGATTTGCATTTCTCTAATAATGAGATCCTTGGAAGGAAAGCTATGACCAACCGAGATAGCATATGAAAAAGCAAAGACATTACTTTGTCAACAAAGGTCTATCTAGTCAAGGCTATGGTTTTTCCAGTGGTCATGTATGGATGTGAGAGTTGGACTGGGAATAAAGCTGAGACCAGAAGAATTGATGCTTTTGAACTGTGGTGTTGGAGAAGACTCTTGAGAGTCCCTTGGACTGCAAGGAGATCCAACCAGTCCATCCTAAAGGAGATCAGTCCTGGGTGTTCATTGGAAGGACTGATGCTGAAGCTGAAACTGCAATACTTTGGCCACCTCATGTGAAGAGTTGACTCATTGGAAAAGACCCTGATGCTGGGAGGGATTGGGGGCAGGAGGAGAAGGGGATGACAGAGTATGAGATGGCTGGATGGCATCACTGACTCAATGGACATGAGTTTGAGTAAACTCCGGGAGTTGGTGATGGACAGGGAGGCCTGGCGTGCTGCAATTCATGGGGTCGCAAAGAGTTGAACATGACTGAGCAACTGAACTGACCTGAACTGAACTGAATAATGAGTAATGTTGAGCAATTTTCATGTGTTTGTTAGCCATCTACATGTCTTCTTTGGAGAAATGTCTGTTTAGGTCTTTTTCCCACTTTTTGATTGGGTTGTTTGTTTTTCTGACATTGAGTTGTATGAGCTGCTTGTATATTTTGGAAATTAATCCTTTATCAGTTGTTTGTTATCATTTTCTCTCATTCTGAGGGTTATCTTTTCACCTTGCTTATAGTTTCCTTTGCTGTGCAAAAGCTTTTAAGTTTAATCAGGTCCCACTTGTTTACTTTTGATTTTATTTCTGTTACTCTAGGAGGTGGGTCATAGAGGATCTTGCTTTGATTTATGTCATCAAGTGTTTCTGCCTATGTTTTCCTCTAAGAATTTTATAGCTTCTGGACTTAAATTTAGGTCTTTAATCCATTTTGAGTTTGTCTTTGCACCCTACACCTACACTCTTTAGACTCACTTTTCTTAGTATCAAAAATCCCTTGACAAGAAAACAAGTAGGTAGTAAATCCTGGGATCATTTTCATTTTGCCTCTTTAAGTCACTATGTTTTAATGTGTTAGCTTTCAAGCAGTTTTCTTTTGTAAATGACAGAAAAGTAAAGTAATCTTTAGCAAGGTAGAAATGATATAAAAACAAAGGATTATGAGGGAAATCATAGAACTCCCCATGCTCCCCTAAAAAAAGAAAGAATAGAGTCAAACAGAAACTCATCTCTACTCCTCAGCATAAACCCCGTTGCCCTGAAGATGTGTTTTATTCATATACATAATGATAATTTAAAAGCACTAGGAGAGAACAAGAACCCACATCTCCATGGAAGAGCACTAATGTTACATGGTAAGAAAAGCATGTGCAACTATCTCTGGAAAATGAAATCCACCACATGATACTTACCGGTTATTACAAGAAAGATTATAGATAGATAGACAGACAAGCAATGCTATAATTCTAAGTTTTTGCTTTCTTGGTATTTTTTCTCTGAACTTGAGTAATTTAATTTTCAAAAAACTGAAGATATATTTAAACAAAAGCTTTTTTTTTGCTAAAATAAGTATTGTTTAACCCTATGCATTAGCTAGGATACAAAAGGCTATGCTGTGATAACACTCTGATAATTGAGTGGTTTTATACAACAAAACTTTGTTTTCCTGTCATGCTAAGCCAGCAACAAACCCAGGAGGGTCTTGATGAAGCTATCCTCCAATGAGAGACCTGGAAATATAGGCTGATTTGATTTTGTGGTTTACCATTTAAGTCCCTCGGGATCCCAGGGATTGCCTCCACAATCCCTCAGGCAGAAGATTAACCTGGAGAATCCAACAGATCTTCCACTGCCTCAGACTAGGATCATCACATGTGACTTTTGCTCTCATTGAATTAGAATTAGAAACTAGTCCCTTCTGTCTACAAGGTAACTGAGAAGTATAGCCTTTCCTGAGGAGGAAAGGAGGATCAATTACCAAGTCGTAGCGATGTCCATTACAGTTTACTTTAGTTCCTATTCCAACTAGAAAGGGTCATACAATAAATTCATGGATATTGTTTCAGATTCCCACACTGGAAAAGCTAATGAGCTGAATCTTTATAAGATCCATTCTTCCTACATTGGGTGCTATAGATATCTCCTTTAAACATACAAAAAAAAGTAAAGGGTGAGAGGACTGTTACAGATATTTTATCAGCACAAAATATGATGCTTATGATTTGTAATAGCTCTAGAATCTCTGCATAAAAAATTTTCAAAATAGCAATTTCTTGGAAGGAGCCAGGGCATTTACCTTAAAAGTGAATTTTCAAGCAAGCACACCATTTGTCAAAGTGTATGCTGATGGAGATTAGCAGGACGCTAAACTGCTGTGACTGACTGGGTAAGGTTCTGACATCTTTTATTCTAACCTTTCTGCTTAATTTATATTAATCTGTGACTATTAATTTTTATTAACCTTTAACATTTCAATTCAATGTATTTGTCTCATTTGTTAATCTTAGATATCACACAGATTACTAAATGTGACCTATGCCAAAAGCAATCACAACTTGCTTTCCATGGACTTGTCTGCTAACTATGCATCCTGCCTTCTGCAGAATCTGTATTAAAGTACATTTTAGTGATTGATATTCCATGAACCAGCCTCTGTATTATGTTGTAAACTGCAAACTAGTTAGGTATGCAAGCACAGTTTAGATGCTCCAATATAGCATTCTGTAAAATATCAGTAGAAGTGATAATTTCAGTTCTGAAAATATTTTAGAGTTATAAAGTCCATGGAATGACATTAAAAATCACTTGTCTCCACTCAGTAATAATTACTAAAATTTACCGATCATCTACTTACAAGCGAGGTACTATTCTAAATATATACTAAGTACCTACTAATACATACCTCAGAATCACTAATCTGCAAAACTCTGAAATGGGTACCAGGATTTTCCAGTTTCATAGGTAAACAGGTTATGTAACTTGGCCTAAAACTGTCATCAGGTAACAATCAAGTCAAGAGTTCAAACCCAGACACTTGATCTGCTACTCTACATGCTGTTTAGCTAAAGTGGCAATTTGCAAACACAGGAAAAACTTGGGAATGTTATCTAAGGTTCAATTTCTTCCCTCCTCCCTCCACCCCATCCATTCCAGCTTAATGAATTCTAGAACAATCTACTTTACTGCTTCCATCCATCACATCTTATTGGAGCATTTAGAGTTGAAGAAAAACAGCAAAAGAAATAAGCATTTACTTTAACACCCTATGCTATCGTGTGCTTCCAGACCCTCATCTCAAATCCCGGTTGATACTACTTTGGAATTGACTCACCAGCAGGGATATAATACATTACTGCACTGGGAGAAATCTGGGAATGAATCAATGCCGCGTGGTTTCCCATCACAAACATGACATGCACATAAAGGTAGATCAGGGCAGAGATACTGACAGTAGCTCTGTCGGGACATCCAGGGGGACGGCTCCAAACCCCTGAAAGTCACCTGGAAAGGACTGGGAAAAAGGACCTTCGATGAGCACTCTTTTTTTTTTTCTGATGAGCACTCTTATTACGTTTCTCACAATATTCCTCACATGTGTAATATTCTAGAAATCTTAGGAAGTCAACAAAGATAAATATTTATGTGTCTCCAAACGTCCTTCAAGATTTGAGTCCCTTGAATCCCAAAGAGTTACCACTGGACATTCAAATATTTAAGGTGAAAGTGTACTGAAAAGGAGAGACAAAGCCAAAATGCAGGAGGATGTAAATGGAATATTCAGATTTTCTTTGTAAACTTAAAGTACAAAAACACTGTGTTTTCTGGAACTCATTAACCCAACACAGCCAAGTTCAAGCCTGCAGTTTTGATGTCTGATAATAGACTTGCTTACGGTCTTGACTTGCTTATGCCAATCCTCTTGTTTCGTTTATAATTTTCCCCAAAGCCTCCCCATTTTCCTTCCTTCATATATTCAAACTGTATCTCTCACCCAAGACCAGTTTTTCTCACCATCTCCTTTAAGGAATTGTCTCCAAATCTTTGACCTCACACTAGTTCCTCTTTTTCATAAGAAATTCTTGGCCCTCTTATTGCCTCTACTTATAACTATAACTTATAACTATAGCTATTTCATTTCTTTGCCATGATAAAATCATTAACTCTTTTGTATTAGAACACTGATTTTAGTTTTTCTGATATCTTTCAAAGGATATAACACTGTGTTTTCTACCAAGTTACATCTAAATAAGCTTATTTGAATTTAACTGAATTGTCGTTGTGTTCTTTGCTCATCTTCTAGATTCCAGAGTACTAGAAGATAGTTGTTGCAATTTTTATAATCATTTTATTTTAGACAAATCTTTTGTTATGTACTCAGTTATACTTCACTCTGAGGAAAGCTGACAATAAACTGGTAACATTTTATTTATCAATCTATGTTCTTCTTCAATGGGAAGGCAAGTCTTCATTTTAAGTTAAATTGAGTTATATATATGTCATATTTTAGTTTCAAAAAGAAAATCATTGTCCATTTACACTTCTGAAAATCTGGACTCCTTAAAAAGCAAACTGGGATGTCATCCAGGAAAAAATCACTTCAGAAGGCACTGCTTAAGAATAGAGAGCCTACTCTGACCCTGGGATTTTTTAAGTACCCAAATTTAAGAAACAGTAGGGAATAATTAGTTATCATAAAACTCTTCTCACCAATTCTAGCTCTTAGATTATTGTTAGTGAAACAAATAGAAGCATTTATTGAAAATAAGAACAAATTTCTGACAGATTCAATCTGCAGCCCTCTGAGCCACTGGACATTGAATTCATTCCAAAGTGAATTAGTTTATCCAGCAATGTCAAGCTGCCAATCAAGTTATTCATCCATCTAGTATTGTCAAGTTGGATAAGAAAAACAACTGCTAAAAGAAGGAGAATTAATAAGAACCAGGGAGGCAGCTACTAAAATGGCCTTTTGAAAATGATGTCCTTAAGAAATGCTGTTGAGCATTTCAGATGCCAGTCTTTATTTCCTTTCTTGAAACTAACATTTAAAAATATGTCTCTTGAATTTCAAATTCTGAGTTCAGGATTTCTTGGACTCAAAGCTTGGTCTTTTCTTCTGAAGCTTCTTTTGGAAGAAATATGGCGATTGTGGCAATACCATGCCTATCATTGTAGCTTATAATGAAGCAGAATCTAGTACTATCTTTACATGAAACTGCTCTGCTCTTTGACAAAAATTCACATCACATTTCCTCTTCCAGTTGTGATTTATTAAAACCAGTCATATCTCTTTGTGTCTAATCAAGTTCTATTGTTTTTTGAAACAACATCAGCAATTTGGCTCTTTTAAAAAATATATGAATATATATACCCCTCTGAATTTATAATGGAGGGGGTGCAGTCCATCATTATTGAGATTTAAAGGAACAAATCATTTTCATGGGAGAATAGATCTCAAAAGTATGCATAAAATTAACAGATATGCATAGCTTCTATTATTTTTATGTTAGACTAATTAGTGCCAGCATGAGCTATTAAGCTATTAAAAGGTAACAGTATCCTAAAGGTAACAGCTTCCCTGGTGGCTTAGAGGGTAAAGCTCTGCCTGCAATGCAGGTGACCCTGGTTCGATCCCTGGGTCGGGAAGCTCTGCTGGAGAAGGAAATGGCAATCCACTCTGGTATTCTTGCCTGGAAAATCCCATGGACAGAGAAGCCTGGTAGGCTATGGTCCATGGGGTTGCAGAGTCAGACACAACTGAGCAACTTCACTTTCTTTCTTTCAACAGTATCCTGACTATAATATGCAGTTCTCATGATAAGCTGGTTCTAAAAAAAAATTTAACCACTGGCCCTCCATCACCACTGGATATGTGTTTGTGCCAAAATTGGTAGAAATTGTTAGAATTTTAAAAACCAAGAAAGCAAACACACAAATAAAGGTGGCCAAGTTTTTCTCCATCTTTCCCAATAATACTAGATTGAATATTTTTGCCTTTTATCTAAAAACTTTAATAATGCATTATATGACCAACCTTTAAAAAAAAATAATTGAACTATTTTCTTTGATTTCAGCTGCATTTATAAATGAGTAATACATCATCCAAATACATTTTAGAAATTAGACCTTGTATTCCATTATGCATTTAGACATTTATAGCTGGATGATAAACCTGTCTGCACCTCAGGGGTTGGACTTATAAATCAGTGCTTCTTGTGAAAATATGACACTCCTATTTAAAATTATTGGGGTTCTATACCTTGTTCTTCTGGCTCCTTCAAAGAAATAATGAATTCCCATGAAGGGAAAGATACAAATAAAGATACAAGACAAAATGTATTCTTTCCTTTATTACAGTATATTGAGTTACAAGGATTTCCTTCTAGAACTCTACATTTTTTACTAAATTCTCCACTAATAAAAAGACTCAGAACAACAGTTTCTCCCAAAGGAGAAATTCTCATCAACAAGAGCCCTACAGCTTCCTTGATTACTTAAGAGATACTTAAATTAAATTGTATGAAATAACCTATTCATCTTCCTATGGGCTTCCCCGGTGGCTCACATAGTAAAAACTCTGCCTGCGGTGCAGGAGACCCAGGTTTGATCCCTGGGTTAGAAAGATCCCCAGGAGAAGGTCATGGCAACCCACTCCATGGCAACTTCCCAGAATTCCATGGACAGAGAAGCCTGGCTGGCTACAGTCCATGGGGTTACAAAGAGTCTGGTATTTCTACTTTCTTCTTTCTACCCTACTCATCTACCATGAATAGCATCTCCAGGACTGGCACTTGACCTGGCTCCTAGGAAGTGACCTCTGGAAGAATCTGCCTTATAAAAATGTTTTTGTATGCCTGAAGCCTCATGCCACTCTATCAGTCTGACCTGGGGCCAGGGAGAGGGGTTTGAGTAGATGAGATCAGCCATAGGAATGTGCTACAAGACAAAGCCCTAACAAAATCTGGCCACCAAGGCTTGTCTGAGCCTTCCTGGTTGGCAACATTCACACATCAATTCAGGAGAATTTTGCACCCCATCCCAGCCCCCCACCATGCAACTTCACCAAAAGGGACCACATGGAAGCTTACCTGTATTTCCTCTCTGCTTTGTCCCGCAAGCATTTTATATTTTGCTGATTTTAGTCTCTATCCTTTTACTGCATAAACCATAACCATGACTATAACAACTTTTCTAAGTCCTGTGAGTCCTTCAGGCTCCATGTCTGAAGGTGGTCTTGGGGACCCTCAACACAAAACCTACTGCCAATTCTTAAAAGAAATAAATACATGGACCTTAGAAAGGTCCCCATCAATCTTCACTGGAATCTGGCTTGCTGGCACAGTCATATCCCCACCCTCCCCTCTGTCATATTTCACACTTTGTGGTATGGCTGAATTTTCCAGTAGAAGAGATGATAGAAGAGAACTTTCTGGTAGAAGAGATGGTGCATCATCAAAATCAATGGGAATAAGTGTATGTCTTCAGAAAGTGATTCAGAAGTAATTACAAATAATATAAATTCATAGAGAATAGGATTTGGAAACTTCAAGATATAGAAATCCCACCAAAAATCCTCATTGTAGATAGAACCAAAAAATTTACCCCTTATCAGTGACTTTGAAAAGTTCTCTCCTTCTAAGCTTACAAGTCAGCCATCATGTCATTATGCCTATTTAAGCAATATTGAGATTTTTCTGAACAACTTTAACAGGATACATACTTCTTAGAATCTATGTAACCCATATGCTCTTTTAATTTTATTCATAAATGTTAAGCATTCTGATATTACTTTATTTAGATTTATTTAAATGAAACCTTCATACTAAAAGCTGACCCTCAGGTCTCACTGAAAATGAATCAACACTGATCATTTTTCCTAATTAAATTATGTTTTTAAGAATCAAAGGTGTATATAGACTTTAATGATTCTAAATGGTATAAATTTCTATTTTTTCCTGAGGTGTTGATTGGGGTTATTGATTTTTCATCACTGATTGAAAAATTACTTCTTGCCAAAGATCCTAAAAGAATTTGTCAGGTCAAATTAAGATTGAGGACTACTAAAATATATTTAAAATTAAGTATCGTGGTATCGGTCAATTTTAAAGCCTCAGTCTTAGTTTTATAATAAAAGCAGAACAGAAAAATAAAATTTTCCTCCCTCTGCTAAAAATAAAAAGCTAGAGTTGTTAAATATTAATACTAACAAACAAAAGTAATACTGATTATTGAATGATATGGATGAATACTACTAACTTTGCTTCAATTCACTCTTTCATATATTTGGATAAACTCAAGTCTGAGCTATAAAGGAACAAATGATGATTATACATGCAAGATTCTGGAAAATGGTGAGAGTGTTTCCATTTGTATAGAGAAAGAAAAGTCTCACAATTCAGGGACAGGAAGCTATGATTTACATAATGAACATGGCAGAGACCTATAAAGAAGCAAGACTTAGATGGCAGAAAAATCACATTGGCTTTACTCCAAGACACCAGGCACATCCCTGGAAAATTCTGATGTGCCGGAATATAACAGTATGTACTTTTCCCAGAGCCAGAATCAGTGCAATATTTGGCTTTCCTACTTACACTTGGAACATGGGATTCTTTTTCTCAAATCCTATCAGGGTTTCCTTTATGTTTAGCACCTGCATGCAGCCTGGGGTTCTAAGAAGGAATTTTTATATATAGGTATCAATTGCCCAAAAATACAGTCATTTTGTAACTTAAATTAATTCACTTTTATCATCTCTATACTCTTTAATATCTGGCAATCATGCAGATCAAAGTATTACACTTACATAATTGAAATAATACCCTTTAAATGAGCTTCTTAAAAATTCTTCACCATCATAAATAGGGAGAAACTGCTCATCAATGTCATATACAATCATAAAAGTTTATCAATAATCAAAGCCATGCCATGTAAAGCTCCATGGTTAAGAGCCCTACCTCAGAAGTATAAATTCCAATTCTACCATTTACTAGCTTTGGGAGACTTAGTAAATAATACAATCTCTTTAAATACAAGTTTTCTCACCTGTAAAGAAGGATACTAGTTTTAGCTAGCATAAATTTAAGGTGAAAGTGAAAATAACAAGATAGAGGTAAAACACTTTTGCACAGCGCTTTGTTAAGAAAACTATTCAGCAACAGTTAATGTGTGGGATAGAGGCAATGAACATGAGACATCTACACACCTCCCTCCCTCACTTTGCCAGTCACTTCAGGAACCGGATGAGAAAAGAGAACTAAGTTAGTACATGCAAACAATCAGAAGAAAACGAAGAAGTCAAACAACTTCTCTCCCAAGGCCTCCACTCTCTGAGAGAAAATGGGCTCTAGTAAGCAAAATAGCTGACCAGGTGGACATGGATGAGGGGGCTATGATGTGATAAAAGTGTGAGATTCCCAAGAAGTGGAAATGTCTGAAGACTGGAAAGGCCAAGAGGTAAGGGTGAATGTTGACAAAATCATCAGAGCCACGTGAATTCAGAAAAGTATCAATAAAGACTGAAAATTTTGCCTGAAGTAGATTGTTGTTGTTGCTTTTGCTTTTGTCTTTTTAGACTACTACACATTCTAGCACAGGATATGTAGGGTCACAGATTATGGAGGTGTTATGGGTTGAATTCAGTCTTTCCAAAGACATGTTGGAAGCCCTAACTCCCAGTACCTCAGAAAGTGGCTAAACTTGAAGACAGAGCTTTTAAAGAGGTGATTAAGTTAAAATGATTCCCTTATGGTGGGGCCCTAATCTGATGCCTAAAGAGCCTCTTGATGAAAGTGAAAGAGAGTGAAAAAGTTGGCTTAAAGCTCAACATTCAGAAAACTAAGATCATGGCATCCAGTCCCATCACTTCATGGCAAATAGATGGGGAAACAGTGGCTGACTTTATTTTTGGGGGCTCCAAAATCACAGCAGATGGTGATTGCAGCCATGAAATTAAAAGATGCTTACTCCTTGGAAGGAAAGTTATGACCAACACCAACCTAGATAGCATATTAAAAGGCAGAGACATTATTTTGCCAACAAGGGTCCGTCTAGTCAAGGCTATGGTTTTTCCAGTGGTCATGTATGGATGTGAGAGTTAGACTATAAAGAAAGCTGAGCACTGAAGAACTGATGCTTTTGAACTGTGGTGCTGGAGAAGACTCTTGAGAGTCCCTTGGACTGCAAGGAGATCCAACCAGTCCATCCTAAAGGGGATCAGTCCTGGGTGTTCATTGGAGGGACTGATGTTGAAGCTGAAACTCCAATATTTTGGCCACCTAATGCGAAGAGTTGACTCATTTGAAAAGACCCTGATGTTTGGGAAAGATTGAAGGCAGGAGGAGACAGGGACGACAGAGGATAAGATGGTTGGATGACATCACCGACTCGATGGACATGGGTTTGAGTAAACTCCGGGAGTTGGTGATGGACAGGGAGGCCTGGTGTGCTGTGGTTCATGGGGTCGCAAAGAGTCGGACACAAGTGAGCACCTGAACTGAACTGATCTAACCTGAATTCTGTAAGAAGAGGAAATTCGAACACACAGAACACAGGAAAGGTACATAAGAAAAGGCCATGCAAAGACAGCATAAAGCAGCCACTGTGAGCCAAAGAGACAGGCCTTCAGAGAAACCAAATCTGCTGGCACCTTGATCTTGAACTTCTAGCTCCAAAAGTCTAAGAAATCTCTGTTCTTTACATCATTCTATCAGCGGTACTTTGTGGCAGCATAAGTAAGCCAATTAAAGAGGTAAATGTTTAACTACAAAGGGCTTAGTAAAAAAGTGCTGGGGAAAGGGGGTTGCCTGGAATCAGGCTGGTTGAATTTAACTTCTCAGATCAGATTTGGTTCCATTACTTTCTGACTACATGACCTTTATGCAAATTATTTACTCTATCTGTACCTCACTTTCTTCATTTAAAAAAAAATCTATTATAATGGTGTCTGCTTCATCAGGTTGCTGTCAGGCTTAGATGAGAAAGAGACAAGGTCTAGAATGGTGGCTGACTTGTTGTTCAGTCGCCCAGTGACGTCCAACTCTTTGCGACCCCATGGACCGCAGCGTGCCAGGCCTCCCTGTCCTTCACCACCTCCTGAAGTTTGCCCAGGTTCATGTCCTTTGCGTTGGTGATGCCATACAGCCGTCTCATCCTCTGACACCCTCTTCTCCTTCTGACATATAGTATTGACATACAGTATTGATCAATGACCTTAACTATTTGTGTTCTCTGTGATAACTGTTTTCTAAGGCTGCCTGTCCTTCTGACTTTCACCATATTCAAGACCGTAGATGCAGTGTAGAGTCCCTGAGCCTGCAGAAGGAATTTTAGCTGTGGGGTTACTGGGACAGCTTATTCCAAGTCACAGGTCTATTCCTCTTCCTTTAAGTGGCAACGAGAAATGATACTCTCTTTGATAATATTCAGAGATTGGGATTCATTGGGGGAAATGTATCCAGTAAAGAAATCTGGATACAAATCAAGTTACAGAAGCAAGAGAGAATAATGCAACCTGGGCTTCTAAATTTTTACATTCTGAAATGTTTGTTGCAGACCATTCTTAACAACTAGTTTCTCTTTTTCTATTAGTTTTGCAGTTCCAGATACTGTTCTTAAGTGCTTTACACAAATTAACTTATTTAATTCTCTTATAAACACATGTGATATAAACACAATTTATAAACGAAGAGATTGTTAACAGAGAGAGGTTCAGTAACATGCTCATGTTTGTAGGGTGAGCAAGCACAGTTGGTATCTGAATGCCGGTGGTCTGGGGTCAGAGTCCATGTTCTTAGTCATCCTATGTGCTGTGCTAAGTCATCTCAGTCAAGTCTGGCTCTTTGCAACCCTGCGGACTGTAGCTCACCAGGCTCCTCTGTCCGAGGGATACTCTAGTCAAGAATACTAGAGTGGATTGCCATGCCTTCCTCCAGGGGATCTTCTCAACCCAAGGATCAAACCCAAGTCTCTTACATCTCCTGCACTAGCAGCTGGGTTCTTTACCATCAGTGCCACTTGAGAAGCCCTATTCATCCTATATCCTACCTCAAAAATTTACTGTGCAGAAATCATGTTCTCTCAAATGTATGTAACCTAACATGTTTATTCTCGAGATGCTACAGAGCTATCATTTATTAAGGAAAAGCAGTATGATTCACTGGAGAAGGCACTGGCACCCCACTCCAGTACTCTCACCTGGAAAACCCACGGATGGAGGAGCCTGGTGGGCTGCAGTCCACTGGGTGGCTAAGCGTCGGACATGGGTGAGTGACTTCACTTTCACTTTTCCTTTCATGCATTGGAGAAGGAAATGGCAACCCACTCCAGTGTTCTTGCCTGGAGAATCCCAGGGACGGCAGAGCCTGGTGGGCTGCCGTATATGGGGTCGCACAGTCGGACACGACTGAAGCGATTTAGCAGCAGCAGTAGCAGCGGTATGATTCATTCACTTGGATATTAAACTAATATAGATGCTTCTGATCAGTGATTAAAAGCAAAATATCCACTCTTACACTTGTATCCCAGAACTGTAGAAACTTAGGGAAAGTTATATAGGCTGATGTATACAAAATTGCTGAAGATCATTTTCAAGACATCATGAGCACAAATGACAAGATTGGCAAAATCAGATTATACCCCAAAACAACAATGTTCTGCTTTCCTAGATCATGTATGCTAGACTGAAGAAGTGGAAACAATTCTAGAAAGGAAGGCATGGAGTCTGCTTGAAAAGATCCTTGATTGAGTTCCAAAAACTCAATTTTTTTTTTTAACGAAAATCATCACTGGTTCTTGAGCAAGAGCTTAAATTAATCACAGTGCCTTAGATGAGATGAGCAGAAGAAACTGAAATTAGGGGTGTAAACAGGAACACCATAAGACTATTTCCAGATATTGGACAGTAATAACCAAACTTGGTGCATAGCAATAGTCATACAAAAACAGAAAACAATGAAAAAAAAATGTTGCAAAAGGAAAGTCAGATTTGGCCACTCATTACAAATGGAAGTAGAAAGGAAAATCAAGGCAAGATTCAATGAAGATTGAGGCTCCTTGAGTCTGAGTTATTTGGCTCATTCAAGAGAAAGTAACAGGAAGAGACGATCTTGGTTTTTAAAAAAAAATGAAAAGCTTGATTTTATGAAATAAAACTGCAGCTTGTTTTCTACCCATATAAATACATTTCTGCCATTTCTACCTTAGGAAAGTGAAGCTCTAATGACTTAAAGTAACAGAGACCAAGGAGAAATACTTTCAAATTAAACATATGTAAAATTCAACATTATATGACTTTAAGTGACCCAAGCAAGCTCACAGAGAGACTGCTCCTTCAGGCAAACCACCTGCTATTGACACAAATTACTATTTGACAAGGGATTACAGAAAAAGAGTCCAGAAGAAAAACAATTAAGTGTAAACAGTGTTTTAATACTCTTCCTTTCTGCTTTTAGCTAGGTGCCTTACAAATTGTAAGTTAACTCATTTCCAGAGTTTTAAAAACAGTTGCTATTATTAACGGTTTCTAGAGGCACTTTGCACTAGGGCCAAATCTCCAATGTTGTGTTTGTACACATAATGTAATTTAGGTGACATGGGAATTACTCTTCAAATTAGAACTGGTTTTTAACTATTGACAGCAAGTTAATGAGATTTTACTGAATTTTTAGGAATTCCAGAAATATGGAGACTTTCTACAGAGGCATTGAGCATTATTTGCAAAAGTTTCAGCAGAATCTCCCGAGTTGTTTCTTTTTTATATAAATAAATATAAGTCATTATGCTTCTACAAAAGCAAGCATATTTTCTGGAGCTTTAACAAATGACAGTCCTCACTTTGCCAGTTAAGTGCCCCAGGATATGTAACAGACCAACGAATTACTCCAGCAGAGTGCTAAACAGGGGCCTGAAGAAGTTAATGCACCTGTCTAAATGCCACTTTTTACCAAGTGGCTTATTTAAAAAGGAGATGTCAACCCAGAATACTACACACATTAAATTCCTTAATAACATGTATTACATAACAATAAAAAACCAACAAAGAAAGCTAAATACACTTTGGGGCAAAAAAAGTAGATTTTTCTGACTTCTCAGGAAAAAAAACAAAAAGTGAGAAAATCATTAAAACGTTCCACCCATTTCCCTAAAACCTACTATAATGTTAGTAATTTCTGCATTTTTGTATTTGAGATGGGTCAAGCGCACAAGAACAAAGATGAACTAACTTTAACTGCTCTGAAATAAAGTAATATTACATGTACACATAATAGGTACATAGACAATCAGTTGCTTATTTTATTATTGTATCACATATATTATTGGTTGTACATAAATATTCCCATATGAAATTCTATTTATTTTTTTTCTAAATATATGATTTTGTGTTTTCAGGTAAAAATGGCATATGAGCTGGGAGGTCAGCAGATCTGGGTTCAAGTACTGGCTCTACCGCTTCCTAGTGTTGTAACTTGGGATAACTTACTTAGTCTCCCTAAGCCTTCCTTACCTCATCTGTAAAATAAACATAATACTAAGTATCCCATAAGTTTGTTATGAATACTAAATATTTACTCTATGAAATAACTTATCATTGTGTACACCCATCATATGTGCTGACTTTGATATGGTTCATTTTACTCCTCTCATTAAATTATAAGTATCTTTAAGGCAATGAGTGTACCATACTAATAGTGTTAGTTGCTCGGTCAAGTCCGACTCTTTGCAATCTCACGGACTGTAGCCCACCAGGCTCCTCTGTCCATGGGATTCTCCAGGCAAGAATACTGGAGTAAGTTGCCATTCCCTTCTCCAGAGGATCTTCCCGGCCCAGGGATTGAATCTGGGTGTCCTGCATTGCAGGCAGTTCTTTACCATTTGAGCTACAGGGAAAACCTGTATACAGTACTATGTTTTTGTAATTCTATGTATCATCTCATACCATGCCTATCACTCCCAGCCTTGAGTAGATTGCTTTTCAAAGATTCCCTCTCCTTTATCCTCTGTACGAGTTACTGACATATTTTACTATTCCCTAAATTCCAAGCAGAACTGTCACCAAATTTTCTTTTGAAATTTGAAAACAAGCACTAAGCAGAAGCAAAACAAGTATTTTCTCAAAATAATAGGAAAGCTTTTCCCAAGCTATAGTACTCACCCCTCTAAGGCCCTACATACCACAACCGTAATACAGGGAACATGCATGGCCATGTTTGGTGTTTTCATTCATTCTAAAAGTACCATTGTACCTCCATTGTCTTGGATAGGCTGTTGTCTAGCCATCTTCAACGTCCATCTTCTTTCCACCCGTAATAGAAAGGATTTGCCGTTCTTAGCCAAGAAGGTAAGACAGACACAGGACAATTTACAAGTTCTCTTGGAGGCAAGGCTTGATATCCCTGATACAACTTCAAACCATTTAGAATCTAATCACTTTGGAGGATAATTATCCTTGTGACAGTGGAAGTCTAGTGGCCTCTTGCCTTGCTGACTGCTTTTTCCTCCAGTTGGAATATCCTTTCCTTTCCCTTCAGAGTCATTCTTAATCTTCTTTCAAAACCAATCTCACAAGTAGTTTTCACATGAAAATCCTTTTGACATCCTGAGATTGATTGATTCAGATTTCCTTCATTCAATTATTCATTAAGCAAGCATCTGAGTACCTACTATGTGCTAAGTACTATTCTATAGAGCAGTGATAACATTAACTTAAATCCCTGCTGGAGCTTACCTCCTAATGGAGGGAGAAAGAAAACAGACAAAGCACATTATATAACATAGGGAATAGTAAAAAATGTGAGTAAAACACAAGATGGCAGAAAAACAGACTAGGGAGTGATACAGTTAGGACGTGACATCCTGACCAACAGGGTAACTGCTGCTAAATAGGATGGTCATGGAAAGCCTTAATGGGACAATCACACATAAGCAATAAGCGGCAACCCCAAACAAGTAAGCGAATATACCACATGTGTGTCCAGAGCAAGACTGCTACAGACTTGAGAGGACAGCAAATGCAGAAAATCTGAGGCAGGAACATGTTCACACCTGTTGGCAAGTGTTCAAAGCCAGAAAGATGCCCACAGGGGCAGTGTGGTGTTGAGACAGGCAGTTATGTTGGGCGTTTCACCTTGTCAGCCTGAGGACTCCAGCATTTACTATGAGCCAAGAAGGCACTGGGGGTGTTTGGGTACAGGAGTGTCATGACCTGCCTTATGTTAAAAAAAAAAATTACTCGATTTACATCTCAAGAATGGAGTGTAGTAGGACAAGAGAGCATGCTGGCAGATCAGTTAAAATCTCAGTCATGCAAGGGAAAGATAACAGAGGCTCCCTATGTGTGTGTGTGTTTGGGGTTTGTGTTTTTGCTTTTGGTTTTCTTTACAAGTTGACCATGAGGCTAGCCTACCATTATCCTACATTTGTCTTGATAAAACTGTGACCTTAAGAGGAGAGAAACTGCTCATAGCTTTATCATCATCATTTTACAAAAAAAAAAAAAAAAAAAAACCTTAGCATATTACAGTGCTCAATAAATATTTACTGAAAAAATAAATCTACTATCACAAACTATTACATTCAGACCATGCAAAGGTCCAAATATCACAGATATTTTAACAGAAATATTCATGTCAAAAATACTTTGCGATGTTTCACTGGAAGAGAAAAATATGAGTATATACTACAATTTTTGAGATATTAGTCTTCAATACTCTCCAGTAAAAATGTAAAGAAATTATAATTAAGGATGTGAGTCAATCCTACAAAGGCAACTGAAGTAATAAATGTAATGGATTTTGATCAGTACATAAATGAAAATCATAAATAATGTACTTGAAAAATACAAAGTGACATTAATAAGTAAACATCTGTTCTATACAATTAAGGTCAGTTGAGAAAAAAATCTAATTGTAAAATCTAATTTTAGTAAATACATCAACTACTGTTTTGGCAAAAAGCATTTGAAATTTGAATGATAATGAAATGAGAAAATTTTTATGAATCAAGGAAGGTTTTAATATTCCAGACTCATGCTGAATTGCAAAAAAGGCATTTGTCTGTGTATTAGCTTGCTACCGCTGCTGTAAGAAATTACCATATACTTACTGAGTTGAAACAACACAAATTTATTCTCATATTCCTATAGACCAGAAGGTTGACTTTGATTTCAGTGCGATAAAATCGAGGAGTGTGCAGGGCTGCACTCCTCTCTGGAGGCTCTAGGGAACAATATACCTCCAGCTTTTAGAAGACGCCTGTTTTCCTTGCCATGGCCCTCCTCTTCTACCTTCAAAGTTAGCACAGCAGGTTGAGTCCTGCCCAGGCTGATCACTCTGACCTCCACTTCTGCCTCCCTCTTCAACTTTTAAGGACTTGAAATTACACTGTGCTGTCCTGTGTTAAGTTGCTTCAGTCATGTCCAACTCTCTGTGACCCTACGGACTGTAGCCCGCCAGACTCCTCTATCCTTGGGATTCTCCAGGCAAGAATACTGGAACGGGTTGCCATACCCTCCTCCAGGGGATCTTTCCGACCCAGGGATTGAACCCACCGCTCTTACATCTCCTGTATTCACAGGCAGGTTCTTTACCAGCAGCAACCACCCAAATAATCTAGAATAATCACCCTCATATAAGGTCAGCTGATTAGCAACCTCAATTCTACCTGCAACCTTAATTCCTCTTTCTTATGTGTAGAAACATTTGCACCTGTTGCTGGAACTGGAATTTTGAGGAGCATTATTCTGCCTGCCATAGTGTAACACAAGTATTATTACTTGCATTAATGAGTAATACTAAAAAGACATATAAAAAAACTAAGGCCTACACTGAAGGAAGAATTACAATTAAAAAGAAATAAGGAATTTCAAACTTTATTAAAATTAATACTTCAAAAGAGAATCATATCTTAAAATTATTAAATCTATATCCTATCTGTACCAAAAAATCTGGGAGATTTTAGGTATATTGTTTTGTTCATATACTCTCCATATTTTTGTATATAATATTTATTGCTATTTGTAAAACCTAACCAATTAATCAATAACCTCAGATAGGCAGATGACACCATCCTTATGGCAGAAAGTGAAGAAGAACTAAAGAGCCTCTTGATGAAAGTGAAAGAGGAGAGTGAAAAAGTTGGCTTAAACTCAACATTCAGAAAACTAAGATCAAGTCCCATCACTCCATGGCACATAGATGGGGAAACAGTGGAAACAGTGGCTGACTTTATTTTTGGGGGCTCCAAAATCATTGCAGATGGTGACTGCAGCCATGAAATTAAAAGATGCTTGTTCCTTGGAAGAAAAGTTATGACCAACCTAGACAGCACATTAAAAAGCAGAGACATTACTTTGCCAACAAAGGTCTGTCTAGTCAAGGCTATGGTTTTTCCAGTGGTCATGTATGGATGTGAGAGTTGGACTATGAAGAAAGCTGAGCACCACAGAATTGATGCCTTTGAACTGTGGTGTTGGAGAAGACTCTTGAGGGTCCCTTGGACAGCAAGGAGATCCAGCCAGTCCATCCTGAAGGAAATCAGTCCTGGGTGTTCATTGGAAGGACTGATGCTGAAACTGAAACTCTAATACTTTGACCAGCTAACTCATTGGAAAAGACCTGATGCTGGGAAAGATTGCAGGTGGGATGAGAAGGGGATGACAGAGGATGAGATGGTTGGATGGCATCACCGGTTCAATGGACATGAGTTTGAGCAAGCTCTGGGAGTTGGTGATGGACAGGGAGGCCTGGCGTGCTGCGGTTCATGGGGTTGCCAAGAGTCAGACAAAACTGAGCGACTGAACTGAACTGAACCAATTATGAAAGAATTAGTGAATGAGATAGAAATAATATACAATTCAATACGAGATTACCTTTTTCACCTACCCAGCAGAGACTTTTAAAAACTAATACTCAGTGCTTGAAAGAACACATAAAAATGATCACTTTCTTATGCTGGTTATGAAACTGTCAATCTGAGCATCCTTTCTGCAAAATAATTCAGCAATACATGCGGTTTTAAAATCTGTTTTTTCGCTCTAAAAATTCCATTTCCAAAATTCTACCCTAAGAAAAAAACAGAAATGTAGGAAAATATTTATAGAAAAGGATGTTCATCACAGCAGAAGGTATAAGAGTAAAAACTGAAAATGATTTAAATTGTGATACATCTTTGAGATGGAATACTAGTCATTAAAATTAAGTTTCTAAATTTTTACTCATGACAAAATATGATAAATGAAAGTCGTTACAAGCCATGTTATATATGGGATATGATTTCAACTATACAAAAATATACATGCATGGACAAGTGACTGAGAAAAAAAGTATTTTGCTACTATTTCCAAGTATTGTAGTTATGAGTGATACCTGTTTCTTCTTTCTGCTCTTTTCCTAATTTTTAAACAGACTTGCATAGCTTTTGATTTCAAACTAGCATAATTTTTCAAAAGTAGTTCTATGCACTTGAATATATAAACCATGTGTTTATACAGATATTTTAATATTTCCTTCTAATACTAATATTTTCTTCTTCCCCAAGCAAGTATGGGGTAACTACTTGGAGTTAAGACTTTGTTTTAGAAACAAGAAAATTTGAGTGAAAAGAGGGCAAAAGTTGCATCCATGCTCTGTACTTTTCTATTCATGAACTACATTCTACAAAATTCTAAATCCAATGCCATTTTGGATTTTCTTAAAGTTTCAAACGGACTCTTTTTTTCATGAATTCTACCTTATTCTCTAGTTAGATAGTAGGTAGCCTTTTCAGAAAAGACAGAATTTTCAATTTAACTCTGAAAGCCATTCTCCTTTCAGATCTGTTGAAATATTATAGTACCCTAAGATTTTCTGGCATAGCCAAAACTGGAAGGAGGGGCATTAATTATGGAGACAGTAAAGGATCAGTGTTTGCAAGGGGTCAGGGAAAAACAACAGAGGGGAACAGAAAAAGTGCAGAGGATTTCTAGGGCAATGAGAAACTTTGTGTGATATTTTCATGTTGCATACATGTCGTTATACATTCAACTAAACCCATAAAACATGTAACCCCGAACCATTATGTAACTATATACTTTAAGTGATAAAATGTGTGGATTCATCACTTGTGACAATTGTGCCAATATGGTGCGTTAATGAAGGAGGGGGCTATGCATGTTTGGGGCAGGACATATACAGGATATGTCTGTAGCTTCCTCTCAATTTTGATGTGAACCTAAAACTGCTCTAAGAAATAATGCGTTTTTATAAAAATTGAAAAGGAGTTTTTAAAAAAAGAAGCAAATTGACACCTCTTCATCCGTTAAAAAAAAAATAACAGCAAAGCTTTGTCTTCATCTGCCAAATTTAAATACTAAAAGTAAAAAGCCGACATTCAAAATCACTTCAGTTAATTTGTTTTCATACATGTTATACATACATTTATTTGTGAATATACTTACATTATTTTCAAAGGAAGTGAACGTAGTCTTATTAGAGAAATCAGTCTAGGAATCAGACATCTTCTCCTTCCCCATCTGTTCTTTGATAATCTCTCTTCTTCCACTTTGAAAAGAAAAAGCCTACTTGCCTTTATTCATCCAGAATCTCACCACAGTGCCCTCCCTTTAAGTATAAATTTCCATGGTGCCCATCAAAGGAACAATTTGAAATACTGATATTAAGAACTCTGTGAAGACTTCTTAAATCAAGGCACGATAAAAGCAGGATGTGGCTTTCCATCTGCCCTTCTCTGGCGGCTCAGACTGTAGAGTCCACCCGCAGTGTGCGAGACCAGGGTTCGATTCCTGGGACGGGAAGATCCCCTGGAGAAGGCAATGGCAACCCACTCCAGTATTCTCGCCTGAAGAATTCCACGGATGGAGGAGCCTGGCAGGCTACAGTCCATGGGGTCGCAAAGAGTCGGACACAACTGAGCGACTTCACTTTCACTTTCTTTCTGCCATTCTATATATCTTACACCTTTTCCACTAACGGCTAGGAGTAAAATTAACGGCAGCATAATCTGGCCCACATTGTCATGATTGGAACTGAGATATACTGTGAGTGGGCATCAGGAGTGAAGACAGTTTCATTACCTTGTTCCTACACTGCCTATCGACAGTGCTCCTGAGGGCAAGACCTGGGAGCATTTAAGCACAAATTATTAAAGGTGCAACCACCTTACTGAATCCAAGTAACAAATCTGTGAAAAACAACTTCTCATTTATTCATCAGAATCACTCTGGAAATCAGAAGTGATGTGGTTATGATTTTTTTTTTAATCATTTTAAATACTGAAAAACAAAGGCAGACATTTTGTGACAGAAAAGAACACTAACCTGGCCGATTTTTTTGTTTTTTTTTTTTACAATAAAAGCTGACCTTTCCAACTAGGTTATAAGGTGAAAATTTTCCATGAATTGAAAGAGTTAAGTCCATACTTAAAAGTTTGATAGAACTATTTATAAAAGATAAGAAAGCAGAACTTTATTTTAAAAGTACAACAAATATATTAAATAAATGGTATTTTTATTTCACCAACCCTTGCTGAGAATATTGAGCTAAACAATGTGCCCTTACATCAAAAAATGACAGTAATAATCACTGGGAAAATCTTGGGAAAGACTGTGTTTTTCAGAAAGGACAATTCTGACTGGGTAATCCTTTTGCAAGTCAGATGACTTCTAATTCTTGCTTACAATGAAACTGAAAGAGGCCCTGATCAAGCTGATGCTTGAAATATAATTTTAATAATATTTCACTATATAATTTTTGACATATGACTGATGCACTAAGAATAGTGATATTTATATAATAAATAAATTTCATTTCCATCTACTTATTTATGTGAAAATATTTATCAATGTTCTCAACTACAAAATAACTGGGCATAGAATGGATACAAAATTTCTCATTCTAGTAATAAATAATATACATCTGTGAATAAATGATGCCTTTCAAACTCCCCCACCAAAAAATTTTTAATTTTAATAATTAGCTTTTTTCAAGATTTATAAATTTGTGTATTGGCTTGATCAATTATGCACTAATAATAATCATAATGATAATTCAATCCTGGAAGAAAGTTTAACATTTATAGCTTTATGGTCAGAAGAAATAGAGATTTTAACTTCAATTAATATAAATATTTATGTTGCTAAGAATTAAGATAATTATACAATAAAAAAGATTTCCAAGCATAAAAATGCATTATACTAAGTCAAATTCTTTGGAGAAAATGAGATCACAGTATGAATTCAAGAAAAAATGTCTCCAACTATTAAAACATTTTGTTCATTTTTTTAAATGGATGATGTTGGATTGATATTTTAATATTTACACTCTGTTGGATAGTTTTAAGAAACTGATGCTATAGTTTTAGTTTACACTGTTAGTACTTACAATAAATTAGATGTTACGGCCTTTGCAACTCTTTAAAATTAGAGTGAAAATTTTTAGGCAGAGCTTAATGTTGTGTGTGGACACATATAGGGACAATATAAGATAGAAATGATCACTTTAAAACTCCCTTTAAGTAAACAGAAAGGAAGTTACCCAGAAAAGAAATCTAACCAGATCTTCCATTTAGGCAAAGAATTCTACAGATTTTTGTACTAAGGCTAAAGCACATTTCCATTTGGGACCACAAGTTGAATATAATAAATATTAGAGAACTTTAAACCCAATTTTAAGAAAGAAGGAGAAAAAAAAGAAAAGATTTCCCTGCAGAGTGCTAACTGGAAGTAGTTTAATGAATAAAAATTTGCTTATGCCTCATGATTTTTGATACACCTCAAGAGGCCAAATGAACCAGAATCCAACAAGCACACAGTCCTTTTGGACTGATTGGATACTCTCAACAGACTATTCAGATATCCCCATGTGGTAAGTCCAAATGGTTGAGAAATGACATTGATTAGTAAATCTAAGTTATTTGAAATGGCTGCTTAATTTGTGGCCATGCTTATGCCAGGTTACTAAATAGAGAGAATTCATGAAACATCCAAGTATGCATGGGCTGGTCTGGATCTCACTGAGAAAGGCAGAAGTCTATTTTTTCTTCATTTAAATGGCTTGAGCTTCCTTGCTTTGACAGTGACTAAAAGTATATGTTATTTTAAAAGGCTCTTTCATGCACCTATTTTTACTTTTTATTGAGATGTAACAAAGTGGAAAGATATTAAATGCATACTTGATACTTTTAGAAAAGCATATGCCAATGGAACTCCATCCAGATCAAAACACAGATTACTAACACACAGAAGCCTCTTTTTGTATTTTCCCAACCTGGTGGCTCAGATGGTAAAGTGTCTGCCTACAATGCGGGAGACCTGGGTTCGATCCCTGAGTGGGGAAGATCCTCTGGAGAAGGAAATGGCAACCCACTCTAGTACCCTTGCCTGGAAAATCCCATGGGAGGAACCTGGTAGGCTACAGTCCATGGGGTCACAAAGAGTCGGACACAACTGAGAGACTTTACTTACTTACTTAATCCTTATCACTTCCCCATCCACTAAAGGTAAGCAGTAACTTGACTTCTACTACAATAGGTTAAGTTTTGCCTGCTTTTTGAACTTCATGAAATAGTATCATACAATATGTATTCTTAATGTCTGGTTATTGAAAAAAAAAAGTCACAGGATGAGAGCATATACTGGCATTACATTTATCTGACAAGGAACTTGTCCCAGAATATATTTTGAATACAAATAAATTTTTAAAGGTAGACAATCCAATTTTAAAATGGACAAAAGATATATTACTAAAGGAAAAAAACCAAAGTATATCTCACACATTTTAAATTTCTTCCTTTTAAGTCCTGAGTCTGAGAACACCTCAAAAGCTTAAAGTTTCCTTCTTTAAAATAACCAATCTCTTCTTTCACATATTGATAAAGCATTTCTTAAACATCTCCTGTGTTCAAGGCATTATGTCATACAATGCAGAATTAAGATAAATAAAGCACCTGGCCTCAAGGAATGAAGACTCCAGTAGCTGAAATAACTCATGTAGAAAAATGGTCATACTTCAGTATCAATAGCAGCACTGGCCATAATAGAAATAGGATGACTGACTGTTTCTACCTAACAAGGGTGGAAGGGTGGAGAGAAGTAACTCAAGAAGAAAAGGTGGCATTTGGTTGATTTAATATCTTATGTAATTAGTGATATATACCTGAGGGGAGGGTGGAACTTGGACAAGTATCCTAAGGAAATCTCCTCCCTGATTTGCCTCTTTTATTATAGATCAGCCTTTGGTCCCACGTGTGTTAGTTGCTCAGTTGTGTCCAACTCTTTGCAACTCCATTGTAGCCCACCAGGCTCCTCTGACCATGGAATTCTCCAGGCAAGAATACTGGAGTGGGTTGCCATGCCCTTCTCCAGGAGATCTTCCCGACCCAGGGCCGAACCTGGGTCTCCCACGTTGCAGGCAGACTCTACCATCTGAGCCACCATGGAAGGCTTTGGTCCTGAGAGGAGATACACAAAGCTTTATGGCAGTAATTTGATGGATCAGAACTAAGAACCATTCTTACTTCTAATTCTACTCTGACCTCAGTATTCCAGAACTGGATAACTCTTTTCAACCTGTACCACATTCCACCAATTACTGAATTTTCTGACCCTGAATCTTAACATTCCACTAAGTGCATTACTGATGTCTACCTGGGAAACTTCTTAATCTGGAGTTTTTCATATTTAAATCACCGAAGCGTTACATTCGTCATCTATTCCTTCCTTCTTATTTCTGCATGCCAAATAAACCCTGTTTGGTTCTTAGTTGATAGTACCTTCATCCACATGAGTCTGTTGCTTGTTTCTATTTTGATTTTGGAGTGATTTCCTGGTTTTATAACTGATACGCACTCTCCAAAAATAAATAGACCTCTGGTCTTGCATTTGAGTTTTGATTCCTGGTTTTCACTCAACTCTGAATCATTTCTACTATGTAGATCCAAGACTTTTGCAGTCTATCCTGTCTCATAGCTGTGGAAGTGCCAGCCAAAAAAACAGGAGAGGGGAAGGATTTTTTAAAAAATAAAAGCATTCAATGAACACAACCTATTCTTTTCAGATCAAGATATCAGCTTTTAAATCTTTGTGTCTATCATCCATATGTATTTAATGGGTTTCCTTCATGCTTTTGTAATACACTGAGTCACAGCCTGAAATCGCTTTCTCAAAATATGGCCTAACTGCATCAGAATATCCTACTTTCTCTGAATAAGTTCTTAGACCCTACTGGAACCTGCTGAATGAGAACATCTGGACCTGAATCTCACAAATCAGATAATTTCTTAAGAAACTCCGAAGTCTTAAAACAACTTAAATGGAACAATTTCATGAGCCAACTGACCACCAACCAATTTAAATATTTATTTTTGCCTACTCTTTGATAAACACTGTGGGAAAAATTCAAAGGGACTGTCATAAACAGAGAGGCAGCTTCTGATACCATGTAAATAGCATAGAATAGACTTATTGAGAGATGAGAGACCAAATGAGGCCTCCAGTTGTCCTTTTTAAAGCACCAGACACATGGCTGAAGCCATCTGATACCATCTAGTCCCAGCCCAAGCCAGCCCAGAAGAGAACTGCCCCACAGAACGGTGAGAAAATTTTTTTATGGCATAGTGTTTTTAAGCTACTAAATTTTGAGGTGGTTTGTTACACAGCAAAAACTAACTGATTGATTGACCCAGTAAAATTTCTTGTGCAGAAAATGTGTGGTAAGGGTCAACACATTCGAGCACCCATATCCTCAGTGGAGAACAGGTTCACCACATATTCCATCCAGTGTGACTTTGTCCTTTCTGCTATCCTCATTTTCTTCCATTCATTCATAAAGTATTTGTTGCTTATTTTCTTCTGAAAGAGTTCTAACCATCTTTTTGTTTACTACATTTTAAATAGAGTAACGCTGCTCACCATCAACAACGTATAAAGTTTTATAACACATGCAAGGCAGTCAATGAAGTTCTTTTCATAAGAGCATAAAAACTGGGAACTGCCTAAATCCTCAACATTAGGAGTATAGTCAGATAAAACATGGTATCTGATGGAGAAATATTCAGCCACTGAAAATTTTATTTTTGAAGGATATTTAGTAACAAGGAAAATGTTTCTAATAATTAGAAAGTAAAAAAAAAGCATAATTTAAAACTAAGCATATAGGTATTCATATACCCATATATAAAAGTGAAGGGCATGTATTGGGATTTAATAGTCATTATCTCTAAATAATGACATAATAAATAATTTTTACTAGCTTCTATAACTTTTTATCAATCATTACTTACACAATGAGCATTTATTACTTTCAGAGAAAACATGTTAAAAACAAATTCATAAATTTTATTTTTGCTTCCCTCTCACAGTTATCCAAATTAATCATTAAAATGTCTTTTGTGAACCATATCCATTAAACGAAATAGGAAAATATTCATTTGGCAACTAGAGCTTACAGTGAGTACTACTGAATTTTTGTTTCTTAAAAAAGTATCTAGGTATCTATAGCTATCTAGCTGAAAAAAATTAAAAACCAAGTAAAATATAAAAGGAGAAATATTAAGCACTGCTATAGCCTCAACCACTCTGGTATACCCTGTTCTTAGACATAAAGGATTAGTCACATTGTGTCATTCTTTCTGAAAATGCAACTTTTCTATTTGATACTGAATAATGTGTTAAATTTATTGAAGTTATGATAACCTAAAGTATCTGTGGAAAACAGTGCCTTACTAAATATTATTAAAGACAATAATATTGTACTCTAAGTAATAAACTTGTTTCCACACAGAAACCAATTAATAATTGTGAAACTATGTATAGGTTAGAATTTAGTAAATAAGTAAATATATTGTGGGTGTAAGAGCCAGCTATCTCACTGTCATAGAAAGGACATATAGGCAAGGTAAGGGAAAGGCAACAATGGACCTTGTATTCTAGATGTAAATTGAATGTATCAGTATAAACTCTGCTGTTGTTGATACTGTTAGTTTTTAACATAGATAGGTATAGAAATATATATGTCTTTCCTAGTTCTGTCTGCTAAAAGTATTTCAAAGGAAGATTACCAAGTACAAATGATCATGCCTAACATCCATATTTTGGTTTCTAAATATAGCATTCTCCAAGAAAAATAAATAGAGCTTAGTTAGGAAAAATATAAGCCAGGGACATTTTATGGTGTCAGAAATTACAGAGCATCTTATAAGATGATGTACTGAGGACATAAAATCATTTCTATGCCATTTATTGCAAAAATGCATAATATGAACTTGGACATGAAACATCATACAGACAGATTTATTCTACATAATACTGGCTAGTACCCTTCTAAGATGTCAAGGTCCTAAATTTAAAAATTAAGACTGAAGAAACACCCTGATTAGAAGAGACTAAGAAGACATGAGGGTTTCCCAGGTGGCAATAATGGTAAAGAACCCACCTCCTAATGCCAGAGACTTAAGAGAGCAGCTTCCATGCCTGGGTCGGGAAGATACCCTGGAGGAGGGCATGGCAACCCACTCCAGCATTCTTGCCTGGAGAATCCCATGGACAGAGGAGCCTGGAGGACTGAGTCCAGTTCAGTTCAGTCGCTCAGTCGTGTCCGACTATTTGCAACCCCATGGACCCCCTGTCCATCACCAACTCCTGAAGCTTACTCAAACTCATGTCCATCAAGTCGGTGATGCCAGCCAACCACTTCATCCTCTGTCATCTACTTCTCCTCCTAACCTCAATCTTTCCCAGCATCAGGGTCTTTTCCAATGTGTCAGTTCTTTGTATCAGGTGGCCAAAGTATTGGAGTTTTAGCTATAGCATCACCCAGGACTGATCTCCTTTATGATGGACTGGTTGGATCTCCTTGCAGTCCAGCAGACTCTCAAAGAGTCTTCTCCAACACCACAGTTCAAAAGTGTCAATTATTCAGTGCTCAGCTTTCTTTATAGTCCAACTCTCACATCCATACATGACCACTGGGAAAACTATAGCTTTGACTAGATGGACCTTTGTCAGCAAAGGAATATCTCTGATTTTTAGTATTCTGTCTAGGTTGGTCATAACTTTTCTTCCAGGGAACAAGCAATCTTTAAACTTCATGGCTGCAGTCACCATCTGCAGTGATTTTGGAGCCCAAAAAGGTAAAGTCTCTCACTTTTTCCATTGCTTCCCCATATATTTACCATGAAGCAATGGGACCGACTGCCATGATCTTAGTTTTCTGAATGTTGAGCTTTAAGCCAACTTTTTCACTCTCCTCTTTCACTTTCATCAAGAGGCTCTTTAGTTCTTCTTCACTTTCTGCCATAAGGGTGGTGTCATCTGCATATCTGAGGTTATTGATATTTCTCCCAGAAATCTTGATTCCAGCTTGTGCTTCCTCCAGCCCAGCGTTTCTCATGATGTACTCTACATATAAGTTAAATAAGCAGGGTGACAATATACAGCCTTGACGTACTCCTCTCCCAATTTGGAACCAGTCCGTTGTTCCATTTCCTGTTCTAACTATTGCTTCTTGACCTGCATACAGATTTCTCAGGAGGCAAGTCAGGTGGTCTGGTTTTCCCATCTCTTTAAGAACTTTCCACACTGAGTCCATGGGGTCAGAGTCAGACACAACTGAAACAACTTACCATGCATGCACGGATACATGAAGAATAATGAAATCAGAGGATTCAGGAGCAGACCTTAGTTCAGATTTTAAAAAACATTAGTAGGAAAACTGGAGAAGTCTGAATAAGATCTGTAGATTGGTCAGTAGTAATATATCAGCATGAATTCCTGGCTTTGATCACTGTGCTATGGTTGGTTATGTAAGATGGCAATATATGGTGAAGATGGTTAAAGGAATCCTTAATGCCATTTTCACCTGTTTTGTAACTCTGGAAATACGTGAAAATTAAAGATTTTTTAATAAGGGGTTTCCTGCAGGACAGGACAATTTTTTTTTTTTATGTCACCTATACTCTTCTCCAAAAGTTGTTCGTAATTTCACAGTTGTCATTTCTATCTGTTAAAGACTTTTCTCACTAAGGCCCCTATTAGCAGCCAGAAGAATCAAATTAAATGTTATGCAATAAAATCTCTTTCTTCTTCCCATAACTTCCTTCTCTCCTTTTAAACTTTGTATTATGTTATTCTCTCATCAAACCTGCATGAGAAATTCTTACTTATCTAACACTTAATGTAATATATAGCATCTTATAAACTTCCAATATCATTGAAATACTATAATAATGTAATTCTGGACACTGTGGTTAAATAATTGCAACTGTCTTGATAGCTACTCAGAATAATGTAGCTAAAACATTATTCTAAATTCTGTAATTAAATAATTAGGGTTGTCTTGCTTGCATGCTATTTTTATTATTAGTTACGTTTTTCTTCAGCTTTTTTTTTTTTTCCTTGACTTAATGCTGATACATCTCTGGAACATGCTGAATTTCTTTTTTAGTATGTCCTAGAGTGGGATCATTACAAATTTTAGGTAATTTTTCTTTCTTTTCCTTTTTTTATTTTACATTTTTTAAAAAAATTTAATTGTGACATAATAAACACAAGACAAAGTATACCATCTTAACTATTAAGTGTACAGTTCTGTAGTGCTAGATATTTTCACATTGTTAAAGTTCTGGGATTGGTCCCTTTTTTTTTTTTTAACTTTTATTCATGTATCTAAACAAAAAGATGCAAAGCAAAGATGATTTTCTTAGTCTTGGTGGGCTATTAAGGATAGTATATTCCTGGTTTCATGTACCATTTTTCCAGATATTATTTGCAAGGATTCACACAAGCTATAAAAAATGTTTTAGAGCTAGCTTTGAGTTCAAATGATGAGAAACAAAAATCAAGCAGAGAGGGGCAGAGAACTAAAGTACAGTTGTGCACCTCCTGTATGACTTCCCAGGTGGTGCCGTGGTAAATCCTCCTGCCAGTGCAGGAGATATGAGAGACTTGGGTTCGATCCCTGAGTCAGGAAGATCCCCTGGAGAAGGACATGGCTACTGACTCCAGTACTCTTTCCTGGAGAATTCCATGGACAAAGGAGCCTGGCGGGCTACAGTCCACAGGGTCTCAAGAGTCTGACACAACTAAGTCTGACACACACAGACCTCCTGCATAGAAATTATCTAAAAAGCACAACTGTCCAGAACACAGTTTTTGGAGAAAAAGTAAGTAAATAAAAGTTCTCTGGGGAAATAAAATTAGCACCACAAAATCCAGGGCTTAAATTTGACGTATTTTAGACACAAAAGGATCTCATGCTTTATTCAAGGGTTTACTCTTACTTTAAGGGCAATGTAACATTCTTGGCTACCTGGTTTCTGAAAGTCACCAGAGACCAGAAATAGCAAATATGAAGTAAAAAGAGTTACTCTTGTAGGCAGCGTT
Organism: Odocoileus virginianus; assembly: GCF_023699985.2. Lineage (NCBI taxonomy): Eukaryota > Metazoa > Chordata > Mammalia > Artiodactyla > Cervidae > Odocoileus > Odocoileus virginianus. The sequence goes on from NC_069676.1 coordinate 84,164,969, forward strand.
GGCAGTACATCGAAAATAAAAAATTACATGTGTAAAGACACAGAAATACCATGAGAAGCAGACATCATAATACAATTAACAGAAAAATGAGTGTATTGTTAAGGAATAAAAATGTTCTTCACATCTCAAAGTTCCTAGAGGCTACTATGAATTTAAAAACATTATGATACCCAATACTCATAATGGTATCTTCAGTGTAGTATATTTCTGAAAACAAAGGATAAAAATAAATTTATACTGCATGATTTCTATGTTCCAGTGTTCACATATTTAATTTATAAGATATATACTATATTTTAGAATGCATAAAATAAAACAGCTTTTACTTTTGCTGCTGTTTAAAATTTGGGTGCTCAACACCAATTTGGGGTCAAGGGGGAGAGACATACTACTGCAAGAAATTGTACCAGTATCATTTTTTTCCAAAATATAATTTCACACAGTTATTCTAGCTCTCCAATTAAAAAAAAAGTGTTGGTAATAAGAATTCATTTTCAAAGTGCATATTTTCTTTAAATACTGACTTTTCATTAATATATTACTAAATGTGCAACATTAAAATAAGATTACAAAGATTAACATTTAAGAAAACTCTGGAGAGATATGAGGTTAGAAATGCTTAGAGACATTCAATGGGAAATGGCCACAGGCATTCATGGAGAATTTTTGGTCTCGGGTAGATGCCCTTTGGCAAATGATACAGGCTAATAAGTTTCCCAAAAACTGAGACTATAAGCTCTGTGAGGCCAAGAACACTGTCTCTCTTCATCACTGTATCACAAATTCCTGTTACACAGAGTGAAACTGTGTGCTTTCTACACACTATTCTCATTTTCTATGAAGTAAATTAAGGAGACAGGACACTGGAAGCTAGTAAACATGTTCCTTTCTGGACTTAAAGTAACTTATTGTAACAAATCCTATGGATCTGTAATTTCCTCCGTTCTGTCTTGCCACAGCAAAAATTCAAAGCAACAGACAAATCAGTGTTACAGCTCAGTTTTATTAGGAAAAACAAAGGAGGGGTGAGGACAGGCCGACCCAAAAGACTAAGAGAAGAGAGGCCTCAATCCTTCCAGGCTTCCTCCTTTTATACATTTGTCTCCTCCCCAGACCCCGCGCCTGAGCCTACCCTATGCAAACTGGGCTAGCCAGGAGGGCTGTTTGTTTTACCCAAGGTCCTCACTCCAGGCCTCAGACCTTCCTTTGTTCTATTTTTGCAGGTTTTTCCCTTCTTTGTCTTTTAGCCACCGCCATTTTGGACTCCTTTTTCATCTTCTAACTACCTAACAGATCTAAGGTACCATCATACATTTTATTTTAATCAGCTCACAAAACTTCCCCAAAGTTTTTGTGATGACAGCATTATTAGACATTTTGACAAGCACAGCAGGACCATGCTAATTGTTATATATGCAGAGCATCACTGTTGGCCTAGCCTGCCTCCTCAAACTTTATGTCTCCTGTGAATATACCCAATGAAAGCAATATCAGAACCTATGTCTTGTCTTGTATATTCTTCAAATTCAGCAAATTTAAATATGAATAACTGACATCTTTTGTTCTTTTTGTAATATGCGCTGTGTATCTACTCTAACCAGTGAACTCTACTGGAAGCCCAATTAACTCTACTAGACACCAGAAATACAGTGGTGAGGAAAACTTTCTCAAGGATCTTATACTCTGTTATAAAGAGTTAAAAGATGCAACAAAATTAACAAAATGAGAAAAACCGACAAAAGCACTAGGAGAAAATATGGGCAGTAATAAGAATAACAAAGGGAGCTGGGCGGGGTGGGGGTTGGAGATGCACTGGGTCTGATTGAATCAGAAAAGACTTCCGGAAGAGGGGACATTTACGCTAAAATCCAAAAATGATGCAGTGCTTAGATCGACAGGAGTTTGGGGAAGATGATCCTCTGAGGCAGTAAGGAGCTTGCCATGTTGAGTTGAAACAAGACCAGGATAGCTGAGACCTAGTAGACAGGCCATGATAAAATGTGAGAAGCAATTGAAGATGGTTAGAGAAATGATTTATATGGCCTAGTTACATCTGGCATGTTTTTCTTAGTTCCTAAAGCAGTAAGTAAATAATGCTAACTTAAATTTTATTTGCCCTGAAGTTTTCCATGATGCATTTGAAATAAAGGTTCACCAACCTTTATTGTTTGAACATGTTAATGCTACAGCGAAACTTGATTTTCTTGACTGTCTTCCAAAGATCAGTCCTTACTGATCTCTCATAAAACTCAGAACCACTTATGCCCGTAAGCATCCTAACTCGAAGCCCTGTTTTCCCTCTATCCTCTTCATGACCATGGAGACCTACAGTTCCCAGACAGTTATATGACAAAGTGCATTAACCATCTGCTTCAAAGGGCTCCATTTGTTGAGTTGGCAGTTTTCATTCTTTCTCCTCCCTAATGAGGCTCAGTCCCACTCACTGACATCCTACAACAGTCAGACAAACCACCATCTCAAGTTCTGCCAGGAATCAAAAATAACATAAACTGCATTCTATGCCAGGTATCTATATTTAATGATAATGTATTAATGTAGTGTCTCTGATGGTATTTTTTCAAAATTTGTTTCTCCATTTCCCCTTCATTTGGAAAAATGCCTCCTAACCATTGTCTATATAGCTTGTCTGAAAAATGTAAATGCTTATCCCCCCTGTAATACCTATATTATAAATAGCACACAGAAGTCCTTTAAAAGTTCCTGATTTTACCACCTAGAAAGAGAGTGGGCCTCATAATTGTTCAGTAGAGTTCTCTATACCAACCCCGACTGGGAACAGATGCACCTAATGTGATTCTGCAAATGAACTCAGAAATCCTGGTGCTTCCTCAAGGGAGCTGGATTCTTTCCCCAAGGCACAGGATACTTCAGAAAAGGGTTAGAGGAGACACCTTCTTCAAAATGCATTTATACCTTCTTGTCCTTAACAATCCTTACCTGAAGTAGTCATTATTCCTCTAGACTTTGTAGTTCTACACTCTTTCCAAAGTCACATAGAAAGATGCCAGATCAAGATTATGGGACATAACTCCTTACAACCTTCCTATGCAGACTCTTACAATCCTGCATATCCTGGTAAGACAAAATATCTTCTATCAGAACTTGCTGAGGACATAAAATGAGGTGATCCATAGAAAAATACCACGAAATACACAAAGGAGTAATTAGCCTCCAACTAATAAAAATAAATGGAAAAAAAAAAGACACAAAGGAGTGTGCAAACTTAAGGTACTAAGGCTATGGCTTACTTATCCTTGTATTCCCAATGACCAACAGAATACCTGGTATGCAGCAGGTTCAAAGGAAATACATAAACATAAAATGAAATAAAGTTCTAAAAATACATATATCTATCTATATACAGTATGTGTGTGTGTGTGTATATATATATATAGAGAGAGAGATTGATATATAGAGAGAATAAATCTAATTACTATATTTGAGTATCAATAGATTTAGCTAGGCTTTACTCTAACTTTTAAAAAATTTCCATCATTATGAAAGTATTTAGTATTTGTCTTTTGTTTATCTCTCCTCCCTTTCTCTATGATCCAAACCCTTTTGTTACCCAAACTTTCCCCTATATAGCACATAATTGCCCAAGGCCATCCTGACTGGCAAATGATACCTCCACCCAGTTCTTAGCACCTCATCTCTGCTATCTCCAAAATTTTCCTAGCAACTCTCCCATCAGCTGTTGAGAAGAGCAGAAATTCAAGTCCAGAGCTATCTGTCTCCAAAGCTCTTTTCACTGATCTCTGCTCCTTCCCAGGGAATTTCTCGTTCTGATGACTCACTGATAGAGGGACCTTTCTGTTGTTCCTCCTCGTGTGGTGTTACTACCTCTTCCTCTATAGTAAATGCACTATTTAGAAGTCACCCGATGTATCAGGAAGCAAGTGGTTCAAGCTTTTAGAACCCTGAAGTCCAGGTGTCTAATCAGAAACAAAGAAATCTGAAGACTCAGATGAGGACAAAAATTATCCCCTAAATTAATCCTCTTTGTTCATTCTTGGGCTCTTAAGCCAGTGAGTGTGCGTGCCAGACCTGAGGAGTCTTTGAGATACAGCCAGTCGTCTCATCCCTCACTCACTTGAGTGGCCCCCAACAAGTCACTCATTACCAGCGTCACAGAAGATCAGCCACGAGCCTGAAGTCCTCAAGTACACAGAGAGCTGCGCTATCAGCGATGGAGAGCAGCTCTTCCCTGCTCTTCTGGGAAGTGAGAGTCCAAAGAATTTAGAAGGGATATATATAAAGATATAATACATAAAAGTTTTGAGAAAGTGAAAACACCCAGTGGTAACATAAAGCAGGGGTCCTCCCAAAGTTGCTTTCTTTAAGAAAAGGAGAACTCATTTCCATAAAGTTTTATCAGGGTCGGTAAGGAAAGGTACTGTGCACACACAAAAAAAATCACTTCTCCCAAACACACTCCCAGATCCCATCCCATCCCTGCGCTTACAATTTAAGGAACTGTAATGGGCACAAGCCACTGCCTGCGTAGAACCTGCCAGCACAGCTTGATGTGTTGGTTGGAAACTACTGAAACAAAGTATGGATCTCAGGAGAATTTTAGTAAAAGGTAAAGTTTTTCCAAATGATCGAAATGATGTCTTATTTAAAAGCAGAGGAATAACTACAAGTAAAATTTGAAATTCTTTGCAAATCTAAAATTCTATGATTATTAAAAACAAATATATAATAGCAATCTTTTATATAGGATGTTAGCTCTGAATATTTCTATTTTTAATCATTGTATTCTGTGAAACAAAAACAAGTGTATGCTACAGCAAGAGGGATGTCATGACATTTTGAGTTCTCTAAGCAGCTATCAGAATTGTCCATATACACTAATAATTTCAAGCAAAAGGTTATTTAGAGAAATAACTGCATGGAGTTATGTGTTTGCTTTCCAACACCTCGAATATTGTCTAATGGAAATAATACAACCTAGTTGTGCAACAGTTCCTTGGTTATTTATGTGACTGAAATTAATTTTAAATTAATGTAACATTTTGAATGCTAGCTACTACTGGAGATTTTTAAATATCTTCTATTTTTAGTACAGCATAACTTTCTAGTAGCTGATATTGGGTCCTCAAAATGCACTGCAGTAAGGAGAAAAAAAAACAATGAACACCTTAAAGAGAGTAATACAATAGACATATATTTTTTTATGGAACTTGTTTATCTATCCTCCTGCAAAGAGATTTTATTTCCCACTCTCATCTAGGGCTAGAACTTTATCAGGTCTCTGCCAGAGTTGAGTTCTGCTAGTTCCAGAAGGAAATCCTATAAGTGGTTTAGTAAATGCTAAATGGAAACCCTGGGATATCTGACTACACAAAATTCAAAAGTAATAGCTTAGTAATTCAAAACAGAACCTCTATGTCTCTCATTACAGTATGTTAAACTAAGTAGAAGATCTCTAAAGTTTTAGCAGCTGAAATCCCACCCTACTTGTTCCAGTCGTAAGCAATGTCTTCTCAACAACATTAACAAAACAAAGTGTGAGCTATTTGTCTATTTCATCATGGAAGTGCTCAGTTTCACTTACATGTGTTTGTTTCTCTGGGCTCTGATCAAAAGTTTCATTAAGTGTCCAGTCAAATAATTACTCATAAAAATAGCTTTTTTTTCTTTTTTGCGTGTAGACGTTATGTCTTCAACACTTTAAGGGTTTTAGCAAAACAGTCTTTGCTCTTTCCAGTAACAATGGTCCAATTCAGTCAATCACAACTTTGGCTCAAAAAATGGCAGTTCAATTTGGCTCCAGCTACACAAATTAGACCAAAGAACAAAATCTTCATAATAAGCAGTGTATTTTGAAGAATGAAGTGGGAAAAAAAAAAAAAAAGCTTTTTCCTTCAATGAAAAAATTATGAACCTCTTAAATGGAGCTCAATACAAGTGATCTAAATTAGGTTTTAGCTTTGACCTTAAGTATTTTTTCCTTTAAATCTAAGAACTAATAGTTATTTGCCTGAAATTTCAATTAAAATTATTTGGTTAAGGCTTTCTGGGAAAGTCTGCAATGGTTTCCCTAACTCACAATTTTACTTGAGTAGGTAAGGCTCTATAACAAGTTTAATTCTACTTAATACTCATTCTCTTCACAGACTTAAATAAATCCCAAGTGTCTAGATTTTTAAAATCATCATTTATTCTCTCAAAATAATAATAATAATAAATGAGATATAAAGAAGCCTAATGTATAGAAAACTATAGAGAAGTTTTACATCTCAAGAATACAAACAAGAGTCCCAGAAATCTCCAAGAAACCAAACAATATGCCAAAAAATTAACAAACAAAACAACATAATGCATCAGGGGTGAAGGAGAGGTTTGCACCCTTTCCACTGGTAATACTGGCCAAGCAGTTATGCCTGAATGGAACCATAAGTGAGTAAGAAATATGTATTAGTTTGGAAAGCTTGCCCCCTTCTCTCACCACACTAACCCACCATCTACACAACTTCTCTTGTTAAAAGAGAAAAATTTAGACATAAAGTCTAAATAAGGATTCTTGCTCTTCTCCACAAAAAACTAAGATTTGGAGTCCTCAAAACAGACTAAATATGATTTATGTTCCCCTCTCCAGATGCAGAAGTGCTAAAACATGACAAGGAAGTACACATGAGTTAGCACGAGGTAGGTCCATCTCTGGAAAGTAAACCCTATTTGATCAGTTTAATACAAAGTCAAAAGTACTAGAGAGATAGGATATTGAAATGGATGGATCATGGCAGTATAGGTATGGTAACACCCCCTATTTGTTAAAATGCAACCCCCAAAATGGACTGTGCTTTAGTCATTTATATTATCAACTCCTCTCACACTATATAGAAGTAGAAAGAATAAAATTGCTCCAACAATTCTCTCAACACAACTCCCAATATTATAGTCATGGAATAGCTCCCCAAGAGTTTCCTTGGAGCCTAAACTAGTATTTAGAGAAAATTCTATTAAGTGAAACCTTCAGCCTAAGTGGTATATAATTTGCAAATTACGAGAGAAGAGATCAACAGAAGATCCATTTCAAAGGTAGGCTCAAAGACAGCAATGAATGTTGACAGTATGGTTGAAAAATAATAAAGTATAAAAGTCTACTATGCCTTAGGACATAGTTCCTTGAACTCCTCAGGAAGTAGGCAAACACTTCTAGGGCTCTCCCAAGCTTCAATGTATTAGGAACCAAAGTATCTTCTAAACCTGAATTAGCAAGGAATAATTATGGTAAGATCATGGCATCTGGTCCCATCACTTCATTGCAAATAGATGGAGAAATAGTGGAAACAGTATCAGACTTCACTTTGGGGGGCTCCAAAATCACTGCAGATGGCAATTGCAGTCATGAAATTAAAAGACGCTTACTCCTTGAACAGAAAGTTATGACCAACCCAGATAGCATATTAAAAAACAGAGACATTACTTTGCCAACAAAGGGGCATCTAGTCAAGGCTATGGTTTTTCCAGTGGTCATGTATGGATGTGAGAGTTGGACTGTGAAGAAAGCTGAGTGCCAAAGAATTGATGCTTTTGAACTGTGGTGTTGAAGAAGACTCTTGAGAGTCCCTTGGACTGTAAGGAGATCCAACCAGTCCATGGTAAAGGAGATCAGTCCTGGGTGTTCCCTGGAAGGACTGATGCTGAAGCTGAAACTCCAATACTTCGGCCACCTCAGTGAAGAGCTGACTCATTGGAAAAGACCCTGATGCTGGGAGGGATTGGGAGCAAGAGGAGAAGGGGATGACAGAGGATGAGATGGCTGGATGGCATCACCGACCCAATGGACATGAGTTTGGATAAACTCCGGGAGTTGGTGATGGACAGGGAGGCCTGGCATGCTGTAATTCACGGGGTGGCAAAGAGTTGGACATGACTGAGTGACTGAACTGAGTTGAATTATGGTATGTGTGTACTTTTTAGGAAGTTCCAGAGAACCATTTGCAACTGTGAAGATGTTTTCTACAAATTGCTGATTTTTTAAGTGTAGTTCTCATAGGGTTATGCTTCAGTTATGTGGAAAATTCATTTATGTACATATAATCAACTTAGCATACATGCATGAAATATTGTATATCCTGAACATATCAATTCATATTTGTATACATTTGAAGTTTCTATGGTAAATATACAGAAAGACTATATAGATAGGCTTTTGAGAATAGATAAATTTCAAGATTTATTTAGTCACTCTAAAAACCTGGAACAATTGGGGCTTCCCAATCAGCTGTAGTGGTAAAGAACCTGCCTGCCAATGCAGGAGGAAACACAGGAGACATGGGTTCAATTTCTGGGTTGGGGAGGTCCCCTAGAGGAGGAAATGGCAAACCACCCCAATATTCATGCCTAGGAAATTCCATGGACATAGGAGCCTAGCAGGCTACCGTCCACAGTGTCACAAAGAGTCCATCACAATGGAAGTGACTTGGCGCACACATACACAGAACAAACTAAAGAGAAAAGGGTTAAAACCTTCAGTTTCTTACCTTACATTTGCCATATTTCCATATATAAGTGTTTCTTAAGGCATAGTTGTTTTTTCTCTTGCAATCTTAGTCCTGAGACTCTAGTAGCAAGACTACCCAGGATCTAACAGAATTCTCCCTATGTGCTGTATCTCAAAGTCACGTAAGAAATCATTTTGAATTTCCCATATGTAGAGTAATCTGTCCCATGGCTTGCATATGGCCATGTTACCTGGCCTGTTGCATGTTAATCTTGGCCTGTTACTACTTCTTCTCTGGTAATTGTATGTAAAGGAAATTTGATAGATATAGGAAAGCAGACAACAGAAATCCCGGTGACGTTTCCCAAAGCTTGCTATTATTATATTTTACGTACTTGCATTCTACACTATTTGTCACTGACAGGATGGATGATGGAAAGTTAACTTTTAAAACCGCATAGTTGACCAACATAAAAACAACCATCAAAATTATGGAACTCAAGTAATTCTAATCCATCTTCCTTAGACATTTTAACTGTGTTAAATAATGCTTATTACCAAAAAAAAAAAAAATGCTTAAAACGAATCTACATTAATTTGAATTAATGAATAATAGCATAGTCATTGGAGACAAAATATTTAAGTACGTCACACTCTGTTTTGACCCAAGTATTCTAGAATCCATGGTTTGAACTTTTTATTTCAAAAATGATGCCAATGTTTCCATTTGTTCTGAAAATAGCTCTCTGTCAAGGTGGCCAAAAGTCATAGGAAAGAGATACTTTTCAAAACCAAATCATCTAAATATCAATGGGCTAATGCTAGAATACCAATAGTCATAAAGATGAGTTGCCCTAAAGACACTAGAATCCTATAACCAATTGTTATTTGTTGAGTTTATTCACTACTTTTGTCTTTAGAGAGGTAATTAGTGTAATACATTAAAAATTATTGAAAGAATTTAGGTTATTCATTGATTTCTCTCACTCTTCCTCTTTGGATAACAATTTCTAAGGTTTTATTATATCTTGATACTTAACTTAAAACTCACAATCTTGGCACCAAAGGTGATCAGCAATATATTTTAATTTTCTTATGGGTCTGTTTAGTACAAGATACATTCTGATTTTTCAGCCCTATTAGGCTCAAATTATTTCACAACACATCTGCTCTTTGTAGAAATTTTGGAATATTTTACTACTATTGAATTACTCTGTACATACTAATTCAGTTTCTTGTAAATGTGACAGTTAGACAGTAACTGAAGGCAGTCAACTGAAATAAGATTAATAAATCAAAATCTTAGGTATTAAACATATCTTTCTTTGAGAAAGCATTTGGAAAGAATCCTCATTTACCCTGTCTGGGCAGAAGTGGTCATTGATTGGAAAGAGTTTATCAGCCCTAATATCAGTGTCTCAGAGAAGTATGAAATCTTAAAAAGTAATATGACAAAAATCAGGAAATTGTAGGTTTTGAAAATGGACAGGTTGGGAGTACCAGAGATAAGATTTGTGACTGGCCAAATCTCAGACATTGTTGCAATAGTATTTATAGGACAACCACACATTTGAAGAAAAGTTAGAGTTAAAATCTAGTAGGACATTGTACCCCAACTTTTTTTTCTTTTGTATTCCAATTGTGAGGTGATGTCTACAAGAGCCATACAATTCTGTGGCAAAACTAGATTCATACAAAAAGAAAAGAGAGAAAAAAAATCTGAAAAATAAACAAAATAATACTAATGTCTTATTTACATTGCATTCAAAAAGTATTTCTAAGCATGAGAATTAAATCATACTGTTAGTACTATTAAAGTTCTCACAAAAGCAGTTTTTATTGAGAAAAATACTTAATATTTGCTTTAATATTAAACCACATGTCAAATATGGATTTTGAGCTTTTTAGAACTCTACTAAACAAATATTAAAATAAGCAATAACATATTTATGTTCATTAATATAGTTCATTTTACAACAATATATAGAACATGTAAGAGGTAACATATTTTTATATGAAGAGCATCATTCTCAATAAGACACATATATAAATCCCTAAGCACCTCTGTTTTTATCTAGCCTCACGTTTTCATTAAAAATGTGTGGATAAAATTAATACAATGGATGTACCTGTAATATCATAGCTCATAAATTCTGCAAAAGTCTCTAAGCAACCAGCAGTAGTGGTGCTCAACAGAGGCTGCTGAATCTGTGTAGTTTTGGATCTACCTATGGTTTCTGTGAATAACAGACCACCTGACCTGCCTCTTGAGAAACCTGTATGCAGGTCAGGAAGCAACAGTTAGAACTGAACATGAAACAACAGACTGATTCCAAATAGGAAAAGGCTGTATATTGTCACCCTGCTTATTTAACTTCCATGCAGAGTACATCATGAGAAACACTAGGCTGGATGAAGCACAAGCTGGAATCAAGATTGTCAGGAGAAAGATCAATAACCTTAGATATCAGATGACACCACCCTTATGGCAGAAAGTGAAGAACTAAAGAGCCTCTTGATGAAAAGTTTGGCTTAAAGCTCAACATTCAGAAAACTAAGATCATGGCATCCGGTCCCATCACTTCATGGCAAATAGATGGGGAAACAGTGGAAACAGTGGCAGACTTTATTTTTGGAGGCTCCAAAAATCACTGCAGATGGTGACTGCAGCCGTGAAATTAAAAGACACTTACTCCTTGGCAGGAAAATTATGACTACCCTAGACATCATATTAAAGAGCAGAGACATTACTTTGCCAACAAAGGTCTGTCTAGTCAAGGCTATGGTTTTTCCAGTGGTCATGTATGGATGTGAGAGTTGGACTGTAAAGAAAGCTGAGCGCGGAAGAATTGATGCTTTTGAACTGTGGTGTTGGAGAAGACTCTTGAGAGTCCCTTGGACTGCAAGGAGATCAAACCAGTCAATCCTAAAGGAAAACAACCCTGAATATTCATTGGAAGGACTGATACTGAAGCTGAAACTCCAATACTTTGGCCACCTCATGCGAAGAGCTGACTCATTTGAAAAGACCCTGATGCTGGGAAAGATTGAAGGCAGGAGAAGGGGATGACAGAGGATGAGATGGTTGGATGACATCACCGACTCAATGGGCATATGTTTGAGTAAACTCCAGGAGTTGGTGATGGGCAGGGAGGCCTGACATGCTGCAATCCATGGGGTCACAAAGAGTTGGACATTACTGAACGACTGAACTGAACTGATGATTTCTCTCACCCATCTCAAACTCATACCAAAATACACATGAGTGCAAGCGATATCATTTTATATGTAACTCTGAATCTTCATTAATTTGAAAAGCAATGTCATTTCCAACTTTACATATTTGACTATTATTAACAACAGAATACTTCCTAGGCACCTCAAGATAATACAAGCATTCTAATGGTAGTGGTTTAGTCGCTGAATTGTGTCTGACTTTTGTGATCCCATGGACTGTAGTCCGCCAGGCTTCCCTGTCCATGGGATTTTTCAGGCAAGAATACTGGAGTGGGTTGCTATTTCCTCCTTCAGGAGATCTTCCCAACCCAGGGATCAAACCCAGGTCTCCCACATTGCAGGTGGAATCTTTACCAACTGACTGAGGTTGGGGGTCAGGTAAGCACTAACCTCATCTGGAAGATTTCATGGGTCAGTTAGCTCCTTGAGTTTCCAGCATTGGTTCCTACTTAGTCCCAGCACATGGCTTGAGGAGGACATATTGCCAGCATTTCACAGTTGTGGGTGGATCTCAACTCAACATCCATTGGGTGGCCCTACTATTAAGGAATGGTTTCTCCTCACTAATCGCAAACAAGAACTGCCAAACACAATTTGTTCCTCCAGATTAGCTGTCCGCACTTTTAATCCTTATCAAAATAAGCATGCTTACAAAGGAAAAAGAAATAGCTTGCTTTTATAAAGTTTTGAAATGATTTATAAACTTTTTATAAACATGTATTTTAGTCTTCTCCATTTTGTCTTCTTTTTCTTGAGATAAGCAGGGGCACCTGCTCACAATTGAACGTTTTGTGTTTATAAATGTGTGTGTATATGCATGTGTGTGTGTGTGCTTAGAAAAAGGTAACACTGTCTAAAAATGTCTCTGAAAGTAATCCAGTAGAAGAAAGATCCCTATTCTATGCAATGGCTGATAGGTAAATCTTGAAATCTGGACTTACACTTTAAATTCTGATTTTAGAGAAGAGTTTTGTTTCCAACACACTTGTCTCAAATTCTCACAATTCAGATTCCTAAATATGTTTTTAAAACTAGGGAATGACAATAGATGGGCCCTAATTCTCCAACCCTTTTTCCCATTTCAGTTCAAGTCACTCAGTTGTGTCTGACTCTGTGTGACCCCATGGACTACAGCACGCCAGGCCTCCGGGTCAGTCACCAACTCCCAGAGCTTGCTCAAACTCATGCCCATTGAGTCTGTGATGCCATCCAACCATCTCATCCTCTGTCGTCCCCTTCTCCTCCTGCCTTCAATCTTTCCCTACAACAGGGTCTTTTCAAATGAGTCAGCTTTTCGCATCAGGTGGCCAAAGTATTGGAGTTTCAGCTTCAGCATAGTCCTTCCAATGAATATTCAGGACTGATTTCCTTTAGGATTGACTGGTTTGATCTCCGTGCAGTCCAAGGGACTCTCAATAGTCTTCTCCAACACCCTTCAAAAGCATCAATTCTTTGGTGCTCAGCTTTTTTATGGTCCAACTCTTAAAGAAACAAAATTTTCACCTCCATCTCAGTTGATTGCTTAAAATAATCAACACAAAAGATAATTCATAATACCAAACTTCCACAAAAACTTTAAAATGTTTATAAAACTTTCCAAAATAAATAAAGCTACATTTTCTTCGGTGAAGATATGCAAAAGCACCCCAATGGAAGCAGAAATGACTAGATCACAGTGAGCAGGTCTTTTGACATCTTTTTGTCCAAGAATAGTATGAAAAATCTTCTCCTTTTTTTGGGCACAACTGATCTGGAATGCCTATTAAATTAAGACAAAATACAGTTGCAGTTCATAAAACTCTCAATTTTGTACAATGCAGCAATTTTCCAAACGTCTACAGTCTCAACTGCAAATTAAATTTCTATGGCGGTGTCAGGTTAATTTTCCAAAAATGCTTTTTTGACAAAACGTTTATTGAATGTTTCTTATGTGCTAAGCACTATGCTAAACAACTTTTAGGCATTATCTCATCAATTCTCACACCTATGAGTTAGATACCATTAAAATCTTCACTTTACAGATAGAAGAGGAGGTTTGACGAGATCAGGCCACTTGCCCAAGGTTGCAACAGCTATTACATGGTAGAACTATGTTTTAGACATAGGTCATTTTAATTTTAGAACTTGAGCTACTTATAATCATGTATTCCTCTGCCTGAAAAATCTTCAACTTATGTTCCCTGATGCATATTAGACAAGAGCTTGTAGAATCTCAGCTTAAGAAACAACAGTTTTCCTTTGAGAGTGGTGGTCCTCTAGTCTCCTGAGTTTTTTGTCTGTTCTCTGACAGCTCTAAGGCTAGGGTGGGCACCAAGTGTGATGAGGAGAGGACAGTGTTTTTACTTCTGTCTGTTATTTGTCAGCATGCAGGACCTGGCCTTCAACACAATAAAAAGATGATCTCTGATGCAAACTTACTTTTCTACCTTTCAAAGCAAGGCTTTTCCCAGGATGGTCAAGATCCAGACTTATTTAAGGCTTAATCACTCAAGAAATCAGAGCTTCTAAATTCCATATATATGCGTTAGTATACTATATTGGTCTTTATCTTTCTGGCTTAAGCCGAGGGTGGGCTGTTTCGAGAGAACAGCATCAAAACATGTACATTATCAAGGGTGAAACAGATCACCAGCCCAGGCTGGATGCATGAGACAAGTGCTCGGGCTGGTGCACTGGGAAGACCCAGAGGGATCGGGTGGAGAGGAGGTGGGAGGGGGGATTGGGATGGGGAATACATGTAAATCCATGGCTGATTCATGTCAATGTATGACAAAAACTACTACAATATTGTAATTAGCCTCCAACTAATAAAAATAAATGGAAAATAAAATTTAAAAAAAGAAATCAGAGCTTCCCTGATGACTCAGCAGGTAAAGAATCCACCTGCAATACAGGAGACGCAGGAAACATGGTTTCGATCCCTCGGTCAGGAAAATGCCCTGGAAAAGGAACTGGCCACTCGCCCCAGTATTCTCCCTGGAAAATCCCATAGACAGAGGAGCCTGGCGGGCTACAGTTCACGGGATCACAAAGAGTCAGACATGCCTGAGCAACTGAAGTACATATGCATTCAAGAAATCCTTTTTTATTGATCATCTACTATATGCTTTTCTTATTTTCTCATTCAAGAAATTTATGAAGAAATGAAATATGCACATAATTTAATTCTCTATGCATTAAGTAAAAGATACTCAAAATTCAAGAGCATCCTAGTATAAATATAGGGAGTTCATTGACAATCCATAGCCATTTAATAATTTAAATGGAAGAAAAGAGAGCTGTGCAAGTTAACAATAGTTCCTTAGGTTTTCAGGCACCCAGTTTTTCAGCCATATAGAGTAGGGAAAAAAAAATCAACTTATGTTATCATTCTAGTAGAATATTTACTTTAAAATATTTCTAAAAAGGCTAACATTGATCTAATATATAAATTTAAGAAAAGCATTTATTACTGCTTTAAACATGTTCAGTGTTTTCTTTCATATCAAATCCTAGAAATAAATTTCCTCAGAATCAGTCCTTTTTTAAAAGAGATTTTATATATATATAAATTTCCCTCTATTTCACAATTCTAGACCCGATTAGGCTGTTATGTTACCCTCTGGCAAGGGCTGCGGAAAGTGAAACCTCATAACCCCTTGACAAATTTTCCTCTCTCTTCTTAACTGGAAATGAAAGAGTGAAAATTTGTGCTGAATGAGATCCAACCTGAGGTTCTGTCTGCAAAAAAGACGCAGACATTTCAAGCCCTTCCTCTTCTCTTTTTCTCTGAAAATATAAAGAGGACAGTTCTCCATGGGGACTTTTCCTTTCAGAGGAACAATACTTGAAAGTTGAGGATCCATCCACTTTGACCACCTGTTTAAAATGCCCAAGACTTTCTTGGCCTATTGCAGCAAGTGGTCGGTAAATTTGAGCAAACTTGAATTTCTTGCATTCCTCCCACCTGCCACATTTCCTTAACTGAAAGCAAAAAGTGTTGCAACTGGATGTATTCCCGTGAGCCTGCAGAGACTCACAGAGTTCTAACAGACATTGCTTTACGTTTTTAAAATAGGACAAAGCAGTCTGAAAATAGTGAGGTTTGGGGGTAGATCTGGTTTTAAAAAGACTTAAATATGGTAAAATCAATCTAAAAACTGTTCCAGGCAGCTGAGAGGCTGGGGATAACATGAGCAAAGGGAATAAAGGGAGCTCTGAAGAGCCAGTACCAGTTGCTAATACTTAATCTCTTTAAATAATGAATTAGCTGCTCATATCTACTGTGGCTGCTAAGAGAAAGCACTTTCTTTGTGGAGTGAAGTAAAGCTTGAATACCCATGAATTATTCAATATAAAGTGTGCCGGTTAAAATGCCTTGATATTGGAAGTCAAGTGTAAGATTATCTCTTGTCTGTCAAAAAGCATCTCTACCGTGTTACTGAGCCCTGGAGGAGGAGCTCAAGGAGTGATAAAGGAAAGAAGGAAAGCCATCCAGAAACAACATAATAAAGCACCAAGCACTCAGAATGAGTGGGGAGCGGCTTCCTCACTGTGGGGAAACCTCTACTGACATGCCCTCTTTAAGCAGGACTTTCACTGCTCACAGTCATTACCCTCTCTGCTCTTCAGGATGATAACATGGAAAAGTTGACTAACTCCTTTCCACTGGAGACAATAGATACTAATTCACCAACTACTGCTGGCTTAAAGAAACACTTCCCTTCCTAAGGTGTCTACTGAGAGTTGAGTGATGATCTTTTGATCAATTTAGAAGTTTTAAAGGAAAGCCAATAAACCACAGAGCATACTGAAATGTAGACCATGGCAAATTTCAATGCACACTATTTCATTATCTATTACTCTATGAAGTAATTTCATATTCAACTGCTTATTTTTTTCTTTCCTAGATGTTCTCCCAGATTTTTTTTGGATAACTCACAGAAATAATTTGGTGCATGGAAAACCAAAATCCCCAAGTCCACCATGTTCCTTTTAAAAATGAAGTACTCATAAACTGTACATGCTATGCCTTCAAAAAGCATTCATTAAGTGCTAGTTATGGGAAGGTACTGTTCCAGGTCCTGGGAATAAAAAAGATTGATAAAGATATCCATGCCCTAAAGACATTTGCAGTATAGACAGGAAAACAGATGCACAAACATTAAATCCAAAATATGTCATAGATGATATGACTGAATATCCCAAAGGAGAGAGGGCAATTGATTTGAGCGGGGAATGGGGACAATCAGAGAAAGCACATAGAAAAATATAAGGCTAGAGGTTAAATTTGAAGGATATGAAGGAAGCTCATCTGGGCAGATCTGGGGAGAGGGCTTCTGTGAATAGGTGTGAGGATGAGTACACGTGAAATGCTGAGAAGATGACCTGCATGCCTGGAGAATAGCAGCCATCTGGGTGTGGATAAAGCATCTCTAGAGGCTGACAGGTAAAAGCCAGTCTAGGCTATATGCAGACGGCTGAAGTGGATAACATGCTTAAGAAGTTTGAACTGTATTCTCCAAACAGGAAAAGATAATCCAGGGGTTAGGCAAAAAATTAACATGTTAAGGTTCTTGTTAAGGAAGGTCCCACTGATGGTCAAAGTGCCCGAGAAAGTGCAAAGCTGAGAATGGGAGGCCCAGTTATGTTCCAATCACCAATGCTTCTGTAGCAGAGATGAAAAAGAATAAGAAGGACTGGGGACTAAATGATTTGAAGAAAAACAGCGGCAGAAAAATACAATTAAAGTTCCAGTTTATTTCATTCAGATGAATGATAGAAGTCATTGATATCTCAAGAGATAAGAATACAGGAATCAGAATAAGTTAGGAGATAAAGAGAATTAGTCCAATTTTGGATTTGTTAAACAGAGATATCCAATAGGCATTTCAATGTTGCAACCTCAAGCCACAGTTGGACTTGGCTAAAGATGCAAATTTGAGAGTCATGAGCTAGCATTCAGTGAGCAAAGACATAGGTACCAATGCAATGAACGTGAACTTGCACAAACTCCAGTAGATGCTGAAGGACAGGGAGGCCTGGTGTGCTGCAGTCCGCTAGTCACAAAGAGCTGGACATACTGGGCAACTGAACAACAGCAACAACGGGTGAAAGAACCAAAAAAGTGCATAGGACTCCAGGAAACCAGTTCTTAAGGGCAGGCCGAAGAAGAGAATAACAAATTCAGAGAAATTCCAGAACACTTTTTGGGTGGGTTCAAAACTAAACAATGAGGAAGCTTTAAGAAGAAAATGGCCAACAGATTCAAATGCCCCTTAGGAGTCAAGTATGATAAAGATTAAAAATTATCTAAAGGATTTGGCAACTAGGGGATCATTGATTTTTTTTTTTTTTTTTTTTTTGACAGCAGCTAGTTTATAGTGGCAGAAAGAGAAACCAAGTTATCCAGGATTAAATAGGATGGTAAGAAATTTAAAGCTATTAGTATAGACAATTCTTTAGAGAATGGCAATAGGAGGCACAGTGGGTTGAACTGCTCCCCCTAAAAGGTATATTCCAAGTCCCAGTCTCTGGTAAGCAGGACCATAACCTTGTTTGTAAGCAGAGTCTTCACAGATGTAATCAGTTAAGCTGGTAAACCTCAGCACTCCCTGGCCTGTCAGTGCATCCCTTTGTCTGTCCTCTGTGGGTCACTGAATCTCTCCTTCCTTAAAAAGACAACAATCATATTGGATTAAGGGCCCCATCCCACTCTAGTATGACCTCATCTTAACCAATGACATCTGCTATGACCATTTTTCCCAACAAGGTCACATTCTGAAGTACTGGGGGTTATGATTTCAACATATATTTGGGGGCAAGGGGGACACAGTTCAACCTATTACAGTCTCCTAGAGACAAAGCAATCTAGCAAATAGCTATAGACAAATATGGAAAATGATATAGACACATACATAGAGATATAAATACAGACGCAGATATATAAAATGATTGAGGCCCAGGATTTCTTTTCACTAACTCAGGTCACACATCAAGTTAGTATTGCAGCTTGCACTAGAACCCAGTTCCGCAGATTTTTAACTGCCCTTTCTGTATCGCCCACACCTCCACACAACTCCTCGAAAGGCTTCATGTGGCTATGTGGCTATAACCCAAACTCTTTAATATGGTCTAAGGATCTATATCATCTGGCTACAGCCTCAGCTCAAGCTGCTTATCCTATTTTCTATGCTCCGATCACACTAACCTTTTCCTAATTTCATAAATCTGCTGGCTTCCTTTCGCTTCACTCCACACTGCAGGCTAATTCCTTTACCTTGAAACTGATACTCATTCTGTGGCCCTGCCCACTCTTCCTTCTTTGCATCTCACCAGAAATTTATTTCCCCGAGAAAAACCAATACTGAGTACCAGATTAAGTTAAATTCTACTTTTGTACTCCTCTGTGGCATCCTTCTATTTAGGAAAACTTTTCCCAGCTATTAAGTTTTATATGTTTTATGTATATTTTTCCTAATAGACGATAAGCACTGAAACATGTGAATCTTCCCAAAATTATGGCAAAGTTCTTGGTACTAAGCATAGGCATTTTGTTGTTATTCAGTCACTGGTGGTGTCTAACTCTGTGACTCCATGGACCGCAGTACGCCAGGCTCCTCTGTCCTCCCCTATTTCCCAGAGTTTGCTCAAATTCATATCCATTGAGTTGATGATACTATCTAACCATTTCATCCTCTGTTGCCCCTTTCTTCCACCTGACCTCAATTTTTCCCAGCATCAAGGTCATTCCAGCGAGTCAACCCTTTGCATCTCTTGCCCGAAGTATTGGAGCATCAGCATCAATCCTTCTGATGAATATTCAGGGTTGATTTCCTTCAGGATTGACTGGCTTGATCTCCTTCTAGTCCAAGGGACTCTCAATAAAGTCTCCTCCAGCACCACAGTTCGAAAGTATCAATTCTTTGGAGCTCATCCTTCTTTATGGTCCAACTCTCACATACGTATATGACTACTGGAAAAGCCATAGCTTTAATTATACAGACCTTTGTCAGCAAAGTGATATCTCTGCTTTTTACTACACTGTCTAGAAGTTCTCAATTCGCATACTGCTGAAGTCTAGCTTGAAGGATTTTGAGGATAACCTTACTAGCATGTGAAATGAGCACAATTGTATGGCAGTCTGAACATTCTTTGGTGTTGCCCTTCTTTGGAATGAAAACTGACCTTTTCCAGCTCTGCGGCCACTTCTGAGTTTTCCAAATTTGCTGATATATTAAGTGCAGCACTTTAACGGCATCATCTTTAAGGATATTAAATAACTCAGCGGAATATACTTACTGACAGAAGCAAAACGCCCTGCCTTCCCATCAGATGGCTGAGAAGGCAATCTAGACATAATGAAACATGTGGATCCTTGCTGTTCCTCCAAATCTCACATTTGAATGGACTACTCTCTCTTTCTGGGACATTCTTACCCCAAATATCTTCACAATTTTACTCTTTAGTTTCTTCAAGGATTTTTTCCAATGTCACCTTGATAATACTCTTTGGGACCCCCATAGACTATAGCCCTCCAGGTTCCTCTGTCCATGGAATTCTCCAGCCAAGAATACTGGAGTGGGTAGCCATTCCCTTCTCCAAGGGATCTTCCCAATCCAGGGATTGAACTCAGATCTCTTGCATGACAGGCGGATTCTTTACCATCTGACCCACCAGGGAAGCCCTATATATCAACTAGCCTGAATTTAAAACTATAACCTCATCCTTCTGACCCTGCACTACTTTCTCTTCTCCATGGTATAATTTTTTTTTTTTTTTTGCTGTTTATTGCCTGCCTTCCCATATGAAAAATATAAATCATTTTGGGCAAAGATTCTTATTGTATTCAATAATGTATCCTGACTACCAAGGCAGAACCCAGCATGTAGTAACAGGATTTTCAGAATTAATTATTAAATGAATGTATTCCAGCAATATGAAGAGGTACCACTCAAACTATGTTCTATATTAAATCAGTACATATCCTCCTTTGCTAGCATCAGAAACAGGTGTATGGTCTATATTTTATTCTATGTAATTTCTTTTTTTAGAGAACAATATTGCTACATTTTGTATTGCTTTGTGGTCCACATAAAAATGTCAATTTCAACCCAGAAGAGAAGTATTAAAGTAAGAGTAATAGCTAACCTCTGTTTTCCAATATTATTTGGCAAAAAAAGAGAAAACTAAGCATGAAATTCAGTAACTTAACTAATCTCTGATCCCTCCTGACAACTTAAATCACTTGACATATTGCAATATTTATGCAATTTCCAATGATTTGCTTAAAGTCTACTTCTACCTACTACTCTGCACACAAAGCCAGCTTAGATCTAACCACTTTATGAACATTTCATAAACCTAACAAAACCAAAACCATAACAATAAGCACTGCCTCATGTTTACATTTAGATTTTAAAATGTAGCAAAACTTATGGCAATAAAAAAAGGAAATTCCTGAAGCAATTATAGCTAATACACTAATCCATGTGGTTACCGCCCTTTCCTGCTCTCATGGTCTTTTTTGATCTCAACTGCCTGCAACTGCCCAAGAAAGACAACACCTTAATATGCCAGTTAAAGGCACTCCAACCACCCACCACACCTCTTGTTGGCTCACCATTTCTGCTGCTGCTTCCAACTCTGTCTTCATCTGTTTGGGCTGCCATTAGAGAACACCACTAACTGGGGGCCTTATAATAACAAGGATTTATTCCTCATAGTTCTAGAGACTGGGAAGTCTAAGTTCAAGGCACGAGCAGATTCAGTGTCTGATAAGAGCCTGTTTCCTGGTTCACAGGCTATGGTCTTCTCGCTGCTGTCACACAGAAGGAAGGAGAGGGAGCTCCCTGGGGTCTCTTCAAGAAGAGCACTCATCCCATTCACAAGAGCTCCCCACTCATGACCTAATTACCCCCTAAAGGCCCACCTCCAAATATCATCACAGTGAGGATTAGGTTTCAACATAATGAATTCTAGGGGGACACATGTACTCTCTAACAATCATCATAGACAAGCTTTCTGAACTCAGCCTCACCCAAAGTTATTTTGCTGCTTTTGCCAACACAGCCATTCCTTTTTCACCAGTTTTACTCCCCTGACATTACTTTGATGTTCCAGATTCTGAAACATGAACAAATGCTACCACTACTGTCTTGGGCAACCAATTTGATGTCATTTTTGCCAGATCTGTTCTCACCGCTTGTTTCTAGGAGGTAAACAAACAAGAGTTGAGATTTTTCATTACTTGTTAAAAACTTGCTACAATACTTCTGACCTGATCAGAAGATTTAACTGAATGAGCTGAAGTCCTATCCCAGGGACACTGTGTGCTCAACCAGTCCACCAAGTCAATTCCAAGCAGCTCATAAAAGTCCTTGTGAAAGTGAAAAAGTGTTTAGTCACTTAGTCCTGTCCAACTCTTTGTGATCCCATGGGCTGTAGCCCACCAGGCTCCTCTGTCCATGGATTCTCCAGGCAAGAATACTGCAGTGGGTTGCCATTTCCTTCTCCAAGGGATCTTCCCAACCCAGGGAATAAACCAGGGTCTCCTGCATTGCAGGCAGACTGTTTACCATTTGAGCCACCATCCTTAGGATCTTTTCAATATCAAGCAAGTCAGATGAGAACTTCTTCACATCCGAGCTAAAGTTTACAGATCCTACAATGTCTCTGACTTCCTCACACCTATAACAATTCTAGGCTACCAAATAACTCAAGAAGTTAGACAAAGTCTAAAAAGTATTCACCTTTTGATTATCTACCCTTTTCCAATTGAGTTCAGTTTACACAGAAATCTGTTTTGGGGTGAAACACTGCAGCTAAATTTCTCATACAAGTATATAAATACAGAGAGTATGTCAAAGTTCTGTTTTGGGCCATGAACACTGTTGCTACTAATTTCTCTACAGTACCCAATACTTTGGAAATAGTTTAATTTACTTCATTTTATTTATTTCCATGATAATAGGCTTGTATGAAGCCCTCAGAAAATGTGTTGCCTAGCATCCTCTATTGGAGAAGGCAATGGCACCCCACTCCAGTACTATTGCCTGGAAAATCCCATGGATGGAGGAGCCTGGTGGGCTGCAGTCCATGGGGTCGCTAAGAGTTGGATACTGAGCTAAATATCTCTTATAAATGAATGTATAATGATACTAAAGCACAGAACTGGAGACCAAAATAGAGATTAGGTTTCTGACACAAGTTAGAAACCCAGATGTTACAATAGAAAATTCATCTAAACTTGAACTAATAGCAAAAGTGATTTGACTGTCCATCTCCAAGTTCTGGACCACAACTTCCAGCCCTTGATCTGACATCTTTACTGTAGCTTCCCTCTTCTCCCTCCCCACAGCCACAACTTGGATCAGGTCATCAGTGCTTTTAGCCTAGATCACTACCACAGCCTCCTACGAGAGTTTCACTGCCACATGTGCAACTGCAGGAAGACAGATGCAAATAGAAGGTGTCAGGACCCCCCCTCCACCACCTAAAATCCTCCAGTAGGTCTCCACTGCTTTCAGAAGAAGGTACAAACGCTTTCACATCAAGTGGCATCAAGTAGGTCTTTTATGATTATGTTGTTGGCAGATTCCATAACTTCCTCTCCCTCATCTGTATCCTACACTTAAAATACACTAGTAGCTATTTCCACAATGTCCCACGTCCTGTCATATTCCTATTTTGAAGATTTATCACTGTTTTAAAAGTCGAATTCTCTTGAAAATTGATTATTCTTGAGAAGTTTAACAGAAGGGGGAATAAAGGATAAACTTCATGATTTCACAATTTTCCTAGGCCAGCACTTCTTCAATGTAAGTATCTTTATTATTAAAATTGAAGATGAAGGGGCCAGGTGGGTGTGGGGAAGTACAGGGAAATGTTGACTGGGATCACCAGGGCAGAGGCCACTGATACAACTACACTGAGCTATAAAATAAAATAAAATAAAATCACATCAACTCAATTTTCATTTAGATTTTCTGAATAATACTTTCAGAAATCGTCAGGGCAGAGGACTCAGATTTGCTATGAATAAGCAATAGAAAGTCACAGTGTCAAGGTGACCAATCTGCTTTCTGAGCAGACAAGTTTTAAGAATCTGATGGAAACAATATCCACCTCTGCCCCCAAAACAGAACAATATTTGTACATGACTTGTTGGTGCTTCAGAGAATATTCAAAAGAATTTTGAAAGATTTTTAACATATTTTACTATTTATATATAGGTAATATGCTTCTAACATTTGATTTTCCATTTATTAACAGATAAAACTCAAAAATTTTGGTACTTTTTGAATTACAGAACTCACAAATGTCTAAGTAATAAAACACAGATTTTACCACCTTTAATATTGGGGAAGGGATTCTAGATGGACAGAAATGACAGTGCATGTGGAAAGGGAGAAAAAGAAGGGGCTGGCGGGGAGAGAAAGTGAGAGAGACAAACAGAGGAATAAAAAGAATCTCTGCCAAAAGAAATTAAAAGCTGAACACTTCACATAGGTTTTAAAATCAGGCCAATGTTTCAGAATAACAGGTAAAAGAAATCTCTATCTCTTAGATTTAAAATTATCAAGAAAGAAGTTGGATAACCAAAACAAGAAGCTACCCAAGAGAAATCAAGGAGTACTGTAATCAAGAAGGATTATAAAATGTGTATACCCCCAAAGTAACTGTACATATGTGTGTAATTGACATTTTTTCCAGTTCAACCCACAAGGCCACTATATTTATCACTCAGTAATAGGAAATGGGTCTAATTTACCATGATGAAAAATAATTCGCTTTAACTAAATATTAAAACATGCCTTCTTACACTTAATAGCTGAGAAAAGAAGAGAAGCAAAAGCCAAAGGAGAAAAGGAAAGATGCAGCCATTTCTATGCAGCGTTCCAAAGAATAGCAAGAAGCGATAAGAAAGCCTTCCTCAGTGAAACAGAGGAAAACAATAGAATGGGAAAGACTAGAACATCTCTTCAAGAAAATTAGAGATACCAAGGAAATATTTCATGCAAAGATGGGCACAATAAAGGACAGAAATGGTATGGACCTAACAGAAGCAGAAGATATTAAGAAGAGGTGGCAAGAATACACAGAAGAACTGTACAAAAAAGATCTTCATGACCCAGATAACCTCGATGATGTGATCACTCACCTAGAGCAAGAATTCCCAGAGTCCGAAGTCAGGTGGACCTTAGGAAGCATCACTATGAACAAAGCTAGTGGAGGTGATGGAATTCCAGTTGAGGCATTTCAAATCTAAAAGATGATGCTGTGAAAGTGCTGCACTAAATATGCCAGCAAATTTGGGAAACTCAGCAGTGGCCACAGGACTGGAAAAGATCAGTTTTCATTCCAATCCTAAAGAAAGACAATGCCAAAGAATGCTCAAACTACCGCAAAATTGCATTCATCTCACATGCTAGTAAAGTAATGCTCAAAATTCTCCAAGCCAGGCTTCAACAGTACATGAACCGTAAACTTCCAGATGTTCAAGATGGATTTAGAAAAGGCAGGGGAACCAGAGATCAAATTGCCAACATCCACTGGATCATCAAAAAAGCACGAGAGTTCCAGAAAAACATCTACTTCTGCTTTACTGACTACACCAAAGCCTTTGACTGTGTGGATCACAAAAAACTACAGAAAATCCTTAAAGAGATGGGAATACCAGACCACCTGACCTGCCTCCTGAGAAATCTGTATGCAGGTCAAGGAGCAAGTTAGAACTGGACATGGAACAACAGACTGGTTTCCAATAGGGAAAGGAGTACGTCAAGGCTGTATATTGTCACCTGCTTATTTAACTTATATGCAGAGTACATCATACGAAATGGCAGGCTGGATGAAGCACAAGCTGGAATCAAGACTGCTGGGAGAAATATCACTAACCTCAGATATGCAGGTGACACCACCCTTATGGGAGAAAGTGAAGCCGAACTAAAGAAGAGAGTGAAAAAGTTGGCTTAAAACTCAACATTCAGAAAAGTAAAATCATGGCATCCGGTCCCATCACTTCGTGGCAAATAGATGGTGAAATAATGGAAACAGTGAGAGAGTTTATTTTTGGTGGTTCCAGAATCACTGCAGATAGTGACTTCAGTCATGAAATGAAAAGACGCTTGCTCCTTGGGAGAAAAGCTATGACCAACCTAGACAGCATATTAAAAAGCAGAGACGTTACTTTGCTAACACAGGTCCATCTAGTCAAAGCTATGGTTTTTCCAGTAGTCATGTATGGATGTGAGAGTTGGATTATAAAGAAAGCTGAGCGCCAAAGAATTGATGCTTTTGAACTGTAGTGTTGGAGAAGACTCTTAAAAGTCCCTTGGACTGCAAGGGGATCAAACCAATCCATCCTAAAGGAGATCAGTCCAGAAATATTCATTGGAAGGACTGAAGCTGAAACTCCAATACTTTGGCCACCTGATGAGAAGAACCGACTCACTGGGAAAGACCCTGATGCTGGCAAAGATTGAAGGTAGGAGGAGAAGGGGACAACAGAGGATAAGATGATTGGATGTCATCACCGACTTGATGGACATGAGTTTTAGTAAGCTTGGGGAGTTGGTGATGGACAAGGAAGCCCGGCGTGCTGCAGTCCATGGGGTCGCAAAGAGTCAGGCACAACTGAACAACTGAACTGAACGCATACTAGATTTCAACATCTCTCTCATAGTTGATATTTAGCAAATATTTTAACTATTGATTTCAATAGATCTTAGAATTGGGTTTGTTAAAGGAGGCAACAAATCTGAAAGAATCCTCCAGGTAAAACTTAATGCAGCCAACATGTAACTTTCTGAGTTTGAGAAATTTAACTTAGTCTGAAGCCTGGTAATTCATTTTGGGTATCATGCTGTCTGTATATTTTCTGTGATGTTTCAAAATTAGGTGAAGATCTTTTCTTGCTCAAAAATATACACCCTTGTTAGAGATCTTCAGGCTGAAACAAAATTCCTTACATTAGATATAATGCAAAATTGTTACATATCCAAGAGAATATATGTCAAAAACACGGAGTTTGATGTTCATGACTGTGACTTTTTTCTTAACAAGATATATCTGTACACACACATACATGTATCAAGATGCACTTTGCAAATATTAAGCAAATTTTCTTTTGCTTAATATTTGCAAAGTGCATCTTGATATTTTTTTTATTGTTTTCCTCTCAGTTCTCTCAGCATCATTATATACAATTCTAAAATTAACACACAGGTTAAAAGCTTCATTTTCAAGGACATACCAATAAGTATGTCTGTGTCTTAGAGGAATTTCATTTTTAAGACCATTTTTACTCACTGAAAATAACTCTACTCAGAAGTATACTATGGATTTTATAACAAATATTTAAAATATACTTCTCCCAGGCCATTACTTTTGACTAAGGCATAATCTTCAGGGATTTGTGGACACAGATATTCACATCAAAAAAGAAAAATGGCTTATGCATTATATCATATAGATCATCATAGCAATCTAGCTCTAACGGGCTTTCTCTTTGGTTCCTCCTTCTCCATTACACAAATTAAGTAATTCTATCTGTACAAGGTTAAGCAAAATCTCTGGGCTTCGGAATTAAGTCTCCAAAAGCTAGTATTACAGAGACCAACTAAGTAAATTGTTTCTTTGTGGCTAGTGGGACTTTATTTTGGCAAGCCTCCAAATTAGAACTGACTTAGATAAGTATAGGGAAGATCCCTTAATGGCATAGAAAAAATAAGGTCTTACTTACCAAAGAGAAATCTATGTATACATCTTATCTACTTTATTTAGGAAAGCAGACCCACAACTTAGGGCACTTATGAGCTTGGATTTTCATCCTGTACCAGCTTTAATAATGGTATATACATATGTGAGTATTTTTGTTTGCTATATTTTACATGTATGTACATGTATTTTATGCATTTATGTGAGTTATATGTATCATTATAAATATACCTGTGGTATGATTAAACATAATAAATATACTTATGGATATAGATTCCATTATAAAGCATACCTGGAAGCCATCCAACTTTTTACAGCATATTCCACATTAACTCTTATACGACGATGACAACGTATTATAATTACCAAATTGTATCGTCTAGAACTCTGCGTTATCTTCTGATGCCCATCAGGGGATACACAGGGTTAAGTTTTTTAAACTGCAGATTTTAAAAGCATTGCTTTATTCCTATTCAGAAACACAAATTAATTATAGATGCAAATAAAGAGTGAAATTATGAAGGAAAAACCTTGGACAAATTCAAACATGAATTTATGAGGAGAAGAGGACAGGGAATCCTGTCATTGGTGTTAAACCCTCAAAGTCTACTCCCTGGGCTTTCCCAGTGTTCATAAATGAGCACATTACCCCCACTAAAGTTGTTTCCTCCCAGAGTCTTTTCAGAAATTTGCCATATGTTAATTTTCACAGCAGTCATAAAACATAAAATTATTTCATCTAAAAGAGAAAGAAAACAAGGTCATGTTAGGTTAAATAAGTTGCTTAAAGTCACAGAATCAAGATTAGAATCTATGGGTCCAGCTACAAGACTGCTGTTTATGTGGATACACCAAGAATAAATATTTCCAACAGTGTGTGGATTCTTCAGCAAAAAGCTTTTTGAGATTCTTTTTTTTTTAATCTGGATAAAGTCTGCATTGAATCTGTTACAATAATGTTTTTTGGCCATGAGCCATGTAGGATCTTAGCTTCCCAACCAGGGATCAAACCCTCATCCCCTGCATTGGAAGGCAAAGTCTTCACCAGTGGACTCAGCAAAATTTTTGCCCTCTCAAACAGAATACGAATAGCAAGTGAACTGAGTAACTGGTGGAAAAGTTGTGTAAAATAGAAAAGGTAGATAAAAGAACAGAATGAGACACTTATGTCCTGACACTCTAGGTACAAGTCCTAGAGGAAGGAGACATGTTAGATACTTTGGGGGAATGTTAAAAACAAAAAGACTTTGCCCCAATTCTCACTTGGGAATCTAGGAAGAGATAGCTTTGTAGCAAATTCCACTACCACCATCGACTTAGGAAATAGCAAAGCAGAATAATGTCAATAGGCAGAGAAATAAGCTGAGTTAGTACTTTCGAGCTGTCCTCCTCTCGAATGTAGCACAGAACAGACTTGGAAGTTCCCTTGTGCTCTGAGAGAGAAGTAAGGTAGCTAAGATTTGTTGGGAAACAAGCTGACAGCATGGGCAGGGCAGACAACAAAAGGGAGTACCAGCCGCACCCTAGGCATCCTCTAGAGTCAGTAGGAGCCGAGATGGAAGCCATGAGAAATGGGATGGGCTCCTTAGAAGTAAGAAAGCTAGATTATGAAAAAAAGAAACAGGAGGTACATGAGTTATGAACTATAGCAACAGGAGAACAGGACAACTAGTACACTAACACTATCAACCAACCACACCTCAACAGAGACAGCCAACGCTCAACCAGGGGCAACACAGCTCCCTGCAGCCAAGGACGGCACAAGATCAAGGGCCCCCCTCTTGGACCTCAGTGCCCGGAGATCATCAACTTCTCCTAAAGCCAAGAACTACTTTGGGAAAGGGGGATAAAAGGAAGAGGTCTGTGTATTAATCAAAAGATCAATTAAACTGGAAGAGTCTGAAGAACCAGAAACCCTCCAAGTACAAAGTTATTTGTTGTTGTTCAGTCACTAAGTCATGTCTGACTCTCTGCAACTCCATGGACTGAAGCATGCCAGGCTTCTCTGCCCTCCACTCTATCTCCTGGAGTTTGCTCAAGCTCATGTCCTTTGAGTCAGTGATGCTATCTGACCATCTCATCCTCTGTC
This sequence comes from Odocoileus virginianus, assembly GCF_023699985.2. Taxonomy (NCBI): domain Eukaryota; kingdom Metazoa; phylum Chordata; class Mammalia; order Artiodactyla; family Cervidae; genus Odocoileus; species Odocoileus virginianus. The sequence goes on from NC_069676.1 coordinate 84,194,470, forward strand.
GTCCCCTTCTCCTCCTGTCTTCAATCTTTCCCAGCAACAGGGTCTTTTCCAATGAGTCAGCTCTTATCACACAGCCAAAGTATTGGAACTTCTGCATCAATCCTTCCAATGAATGTTCAGGGTTGATTTCCTTTAGAATTTCCTGGTTTGATCTCCCTGCGGTCCAAGGGACTCTCAAGAGTCTTCCTCAGCACCACAACTTGAAAGCATCGGTTTCTCGGCCCCCAGCCTTCTCTACGGTCCAACTCTCACATCCATACGTGACTACCAGAAAAATCATAACTTTGACTACATGGACCTTTGTGTGTGCTTAATATGCTGTCTAGGTTTGTCGTAGCTTTCCTTCCAAGGAGTGTGTTTTCATCTCATGGCTATAGTCACCATCTACAGTGATTTTGGAGTCCAAGAAAAGAAAACTGTCACTGCTTCCACTTTTTCCCTGTCTATTTGCCATGAAGTGATGGGACCAGATGCCATGATCTTAATTTTTCTAATGTTGACTTTTAAGCCAGCTTTTGCACTCTCCTCTTTCACACTCATCAAGAGGCTATTAAGTTCCTCTTCACTTTCTGCCATTAGAGTGGTATCAGCCACATATCTGAGTCTACTGATATCAGAGATGAGTTGTTTTTTTTTCCTCTCCACTACACAGCACAGTTGGGATCAAATGGGGAGATATCAGTGAACAAGATTAAATGAGTTGTAGAATAAAGAAGTAATTATTTCTTTGGACATTTCATAAAGTATGAATATATTTTTAAACCACTGCAGAACCAACACACATTCAAAAAATGAGAAGTACATAAATAACAATCTTCCTTTTAAAATGTTTCCTCCTTAATCACTCTAATATTTGTCTCTTCTGTCCTCCTCCCCTCTTGGTTTTATTTGCCTCTGAAATAAGATAACTTGGAAACCAAAAAAAAAAAAACAAACATAGAATGGCCCCTAAAACTACATGAGTATTTGTTCTAGCTTGCTGCTAACTCATCTGGGTACCAAAGCAAAGAAATTACATCTTTCTGCATCTTAATAAACTCTATAAAATGGAAATAACATACAAATTCACTTCAGAGAGAGCTTCACAAGCTTTAAAAGCCGCTTGTGAAACACTTTGCAAATCTTATACAATATAAATAATTCTATATTTTTCCAACTGTTCCCAAAAGGGAATCAGGGCCTTGTCCTACTCTCCAGAGGTCAAGATAGAGTTAGGAGAAGAACTCCCTCCAGCTCTGTTACATTTCCTAGTGTCTATTGACCAAACCAGATGTTGGCAGGTATAAAATCTGAGACAGCTGGTTATCCAACCCCTTAGGGCCAAATGCTCCCAAAAAAATCACTTTTTTTGCAGCACACATCCTAATTCAGAATCTCTGAGCTAATTATCAGGGTTGTGATTTTCGACCTAATCATTTCTACTATGCCTCCAGAGTAAGAGAGAATCTCAAAATTAACACTTAGTATGCGGAACTGTACACAGACAATATGCAGATGGCCCACACAGGTTTAAATCATTAAGGCAGTTTCCATTTCTGTTTATGCTCCTCGTAGGTTTATAAAATCATCAAAAACTATACACTGAGCTCTTATGGCATACAGCAGACTTCAGAGAGACAGCAGCACATGACCGATTTCCTATACCTTGAATTCAGGATTTGTAAAACTTGTAATGCAAAGAAGCATCTATGCACCTGAGGCTGCACAGCAAAAAATACAGAAACACACAGGCTTAAGTTAGTGAATTGGTCAAAGGGTGATTGGTGATGAGAATTATGCTGCCATATCATTCTTTTCCTGGTCTGTCCAGAAAAACAGTCTGTAGTCAGGATTCAGATTGTTCAGGAAAGAATGAAGGAGATGTGGTTTGACAGAGCAGAGGATGGAATTACTAGGCTGGTGCAAAAGTAACTGCAGTTTTGCATTGTTGAACTTTGCTGCTTGTTATTGGAATATATTCCTCAATAAATGTGGTTATGTTATACATCATTTTAATGTGCATTTCTTGCTTTATTTTTTTGCTAATGACTTATTACTTGATGTTTATATTTATTTCAGACTAGGCATATGATGTTATACAAAAAGCAATTTCAAGCAATATTTTTCATTAGAGCTCAAAATGGGTCATAAAGTAGCAGAGACAATTCACAGCATCAACTATGTATTTGGCCCAGGAACTGCTAATGAACATACAGTACAGTGGTGGTTCAAGAAGTTTTGCAAAGGAGATGAGAGCCTTAAAGATGAGGAGTGTAGTGACCAGCCATTGGAAAGTAACAACGACCAACTGAAAGCCATCATCGAAATTTATCATCTTACAACTGCATGAGAAGTTGCCAAAGAACTCAACATCGAACAGTCTATGGTCATTCAGCTTTTGAGCCAAATTGGAAAGGTGAAAAGGCTCGATAAGTGAGTGCCTCATGAGCTGACCGTAAATCAAAAAAATTGGTGTTCTGAATTGTTGTCATCTCTTATCCTACCTAACAACAACAATTTCTCAATTGGATTGTGATGTGTGATGAAAAGCGGATTGTATATGACAAGCAGCGATGATGAGCTCTGTGGCTGGATGGAGAAGAGGCTCCAAAGTACTTCCCAAAGCCAAACATGCAGCAGAAAAAGGTCATGGTCACTATTTGGTGGTCTGCTGCCGGTCTGATCCACTACAGCTTTCTGAATTCCAGAGAAATCATGACATCTGAGAGGTATGCTCAGCAAACCAATGAGACACATTGAAAACTGCAATGCCTGCAGCCAACATCAGCCAACAGAATGGGCCCAAGTCCTCTCCATGAGAATGCCTGACTGCACATTGCACAACCAACATTTCAAAAGTTGAACGAATTGGGCTACAAAGTTTTGCCTCATCCACAATATTCACCTGAACTCTTACCAACAGACTAACACTTCAAGTGTCTCCACAACTTTTGCAGGGAAAGCACTTCTACAAACAGCAGGAGGCAGAAAATGTTTTCAAGAGTCCGTCGAATCCTGAAGCATGGATTTTTACAGTACAGGAATAAACCAACTTATTTTTTTGTTAGCATAAATGTGTTGATTGTAATGGTTCCTATTTTGATTAATAAAGATGTGTTTGAGCCTAGTTATAATTATCTAAAATTCACGATCTGAAATTGCACTTACTTTTGTACCAATCTAATATAATGATCATAGAAGACAGTGACTGCAGAAGTACAGAGGAAAGAAACAGAAAAATGATTCTTTGACAATTGTTGAAATTTTGCTTAGTGCTAAGAAGATATACAATCAATGGGCATTCTATTATATATCCACATCATCACATGTACTGGGGCTTAGGGCAGAATAGTGCTTAAAGGTGGGATGAGATTATCAGAGGTCAAAACCTGGCTTCTCCACAGACCAGCCTCGTAAACTTTGTCAGGGTATTTATTCTTAGTTCCCTCCTATGTAAAACTGGAATAATAGTAATATTTACTTCATGGGATTGGCATAAGAAGTAATAACATGTGAACTTTTTAATGCAATGCCTGCCACAAGCACTTAATAAAACTTAATAGATGATACTGCTGTTATTATTTAGAAATGGATTTCTGGGATTGATCTGTGAAAAATATAAATTACAACCCTAACTCCAAATTTAAGTATTACTTAATACCTGACACTTGTAGTTTATTCATAAAAGTAGAAAAAGGTTGCTTGTTCACCCATTAAGTGTATGTCTCATTTATAAAATAAGCATATTAATATTTTCAGACAAGATTCTTTGAGGATTAAGTATGCAGGCAAAATGCTTAAGGGAGTTCCTAGCACATAAATGCTCATAACTGTGAGTTGTTCTTATCATCATCATCACCTCAGTTACTTAACATTATCATCATCAATTAGGCAAAGAAAAATTGGGACTCTGATAAAGAATATGATATTGAGGAAAGAAATGAAAAGTAAATGTCTAGAGGATATGTTTTCCTCTGCTTTCATTGCAAACTGGGGAGACGTGGAATAGTTTCTTACCATGATACAGATAAAGTTGAGTAATTGATGGAGCTGAGACAAACAGGAGACTTGTTCTTAATTTTGAAAGGAATTATTAGTGTTTTTACTATATAGGCCAAACATTGTGCTATGTGTTTCACAAACAGTAGCTCCTGTAACATTTACAACCACTTGTAAAATGCAAACTATCATTGTTACCCTGTATTATCAACACAAATGTTAGCTAGACAGGTGGGAACATCTTGATAGGAGCCTTAAGGCTAGTAAGTAGTGGACAGAGTCAGGACCTGAATGTAGGTCTACCAAGTTCTAGTTCAGCCTCAGCCTTTTACCTGTACAGTGTCATTGGGAACTTTGAAGGATGGTCTTCAGAGAAACAAAAGGAGGCAAAAGAAAAGAGGTATCTGTGAGAGAGTTTCTAACTTGAAAGCCAGAACTGTCCAAGCATTCTCCCATTACAGAGAGCAGTCTCTCATTACCCATTCCTCTAGAAATACACTTGGCGTTTTTCCTTACTATACCATGCATCACTTCAGAATGATTTCCTGGGAAGTTCAATGTTGAAAATTATTCTACTCATGCTGCGAATCTACTATAATATTTCACAGTCAATCTAAACAATTCCCAGGTAAAAAGAGAACTTGGGTCAACTTTGAAAAGTTAAGCCTAGCCACCAAAACAAATAAGCTAATAAGATAGAAAAGAAATATATATATACATACCTATATATGTATATGAATAAATTGAGACAGAAAAACTTAAAAGAGAGTGCAACTAATTATAATCTTAAAATACTTTCTCGTCTTCCACAGACACTTTCTATTACTTTATCAGTAAAAGCTGAAGGCTGAATATACCCACATCTGGGAAAACCACGGCATCTGAAAGCTAAACAGGAATATATTGTGCTGTCAAGAGGACCCACAATTAGAGAAATAATAAACAATGTGAATATCTATCTTTGAATATTATTAAATAAACTATAACTAACTCAAAGAAATTGACTTCCTCATCTTAAAAATTCCTAACAATGTGGAGGTAAAAGTAGGGATCGTGTATTAAAGTTTTTATTTTTTTTTATTTTATTTTTTTTTTTCCATTTATTTTTATTAGTTGGAGGCTAATTACAACATTGCAGTGGTTTTTGTCATACAATGAAATGAATTAGCCATGGATTTACATGTATTCCCCATCCTGGTCCCCTCTCCCACCTCCCTCTCTACCCGATCCCTCTGAATCTTCCCAGTGCACCAGGCCCGAGCACTTGTCTCATGCATCCAACCTGGGCTGGTGATCTGTTTCACCCTAGATCCAACTTTAGTTCAATTCCTTTTTAAAGTCCCAAAATGGGGAGAAGCAACATTGTAAAGTATTTTGCTAAGTACCAACCACTTTAGAACACATATTAAAAGTTCCAGTTAAATTAAAAGTTGAGTCAGGTAGAACACACAATTACATGTCTCCACTGTCCTCATTAAATTTCAGTTCAACAGGGAATGCTGTCATTTCTTTCACAGACTTTCCCATTTTACTCTTATTTTAGGCCAATACCACTGACACTCTGCAGCAAGTATTTGCAGACCTTAAGCAAATAGCATTCTATTAACAAGAAGCAGAATGTGCAGTTGTTTCCAATTTTTCTCTACAACTATCACTTTGGTGTGAATGGTCATAGATTGTTTAAAAACAGACCCCAGATGACTACTTGGCAAAAATCAACAGGCAAAAGTGAGGTCTAAAGTTTTCTTTGGGGGCATCTCTGCAGTAAATTGTCTTCCTTATAAAAGCTTCAGCTATCTATTTTTTTTTTTCAAATCTTGCTGGAATAACAAGTAGCAAATTAGTAGATCTGTCACATGAATGCTATTTGCAATTTACTTATAGTACACTCTTACTTCACATTCAAGTTTTGTCTTGGTGTAATTGACTTAACAAGCAAGTATTTATCACACTTACTGCTGGAAAACATTAATTACCTTTGATCCTGCTGAAATTCACACACACTTATTTTAAGAAAATTTGACCAGGTTAAAAAGTTACTTAGATAATTACAACTCAATTTCCTAGCACAGAATGCTGCATTCTTAGGAGTCTTACAAAATTATTTAAGCTTATTCAAAAAATTAAGGCAAAACATACCCATTATTTAATAGTCAATTACAATATTCCAGAAGAAATTGGATTGCATAATAAAAGTAAATTCAGTAATTATTCCTTTTCAAAGTTGATGAGGCTAAAACATTTCAGAATACAACATCATATGTCTCAGTTAATGTGGGCTTCCTTGGTAGCTCAGCTGGTAAAGAATCCGCCTCCAATGCAGGAGACCCAAGTTTGATTCCCGGGTTGGGAAGATCCGCTGGAGAAAGGAAAGCTACCCACTCCAGTATTCTGGCCTTGAGAATTCCATTGACCATATAATACATGGGGTCACAAAGAGTCGGACATGACGGAGCACTTTCTCTTCAGGTCCTGACAGACTAAGGTCCCAACAGGGTAGTATAATACATTGCTCTTTTTTTTTTTTAAATGGTAATAAAGACCATATAATCTTTAATTTGGGGGAGAATCTAAAATTTTATATTTCATCTTAAGACATTGCTAATGAAGAAAATTTAAAGTTGTTTCAGGTGTTAGAAGTGTTCTAAACACAAATCAAGCAGTGATAGCACTTAATTACTTCATGTAAAAATTATCAGGATGTCTAAAATCTATTCTATGCATAAATGCTTGGATATTCAATGGAAACTAAAATCATTTACTTATGCAAAATTAGTTACATGCACTCAATTTAAAAAAATAAAGAGAGCAGGTAATTTTCCTCGCTTTTTCACTGAGGATACAGGGTAAACTAGGGTACTAAAAATGGGACACATGGCTACATGTCCCCTCAGTCATCACCGTTCACGTATGTTTCTCATAATCTGAGCATCCCACTATGCTGTGTATGAGTCAGAGGTTAACAATATGTGTTTTCCTGTTAGCGAGTCCTATAAACAAAAATTAGTCTTCTGTTCTCAGCCAAGGAATGAGCGATTTTTCCCAACACTGTCACGAAAATGTGGATATTCTGGACCCAGTGAAACCATAAATTATGTCCGTCTCCCATGTAACGACTTCTTAATGGAAATTTAGTGTTACACTGACTCTGCAATTTTTGCCCCGCATGTTCATTTAAGAAACTGACCCACCTGTAAAAGAAGCTACTGTTCTTAAACTTACTGCAGCCACCTATTATTACATGGATACTCATATTCTCTCAGTAGTGGCAAGAAACATTTAACCTCAGTACAAAGTAGATTACATTTGCATATTTATACCTCACAAATCCACAATGCATTGCATACTCAAAATGCAACTTGATGTGAATATGTAAATACCAAGATATGTAAGTATTTAAATATCAGCAAAGATTTCACATAGAAATAGAGGGTATCCATTATGCAGCTTGCTATCTGCCTAATATTACAGCACAATCCAAAAAGTTAGTGCTACCTATCAGTTGGAAATTCCCAGGAAACAAGCCTTTCCCCACCACACTGAAGAAGCCTGAGCAGGTCCAGCCAGAATAGTCTAGTCTCTGTCAAGAGATTTCCACAACAGAAGACAGAATTCAATCAGAATTCTTCCTGGAACAGCCCGGTTTGCCTCTAGGCCATCTTGATTCAGATGAAACTGAACTATGATTTAAAAAAAAAAAAAGCACAAATATTGATAGAGTTCCCTACTGTTATGGAGCTGTCCTGATTGCTACAGGGAATAGAAGATATTTTTACAAGAATTCTATATTTTTTAAAAGAAATTCATATTCACACAAAAATTTACAAGTAAATTATGGGAAAGTTAGAAAGCCATTGCAATAGGGAAGTGATGAAGCCCCAGTGGAGGATAATAAAATGGGAATGGTGACTGGGGCTTTGAAAGACACCTAAGAACCAGATTAGACTTAGCAAATAAATGCATTTAGAGTATGAGAGAGGAGTTAAGTGAGTCAAAGCTGTCTCATTTCTAATTTGGAGTAGATGTGATAACATCAACCAAGATAGAAAATACAGGAACACAAAAAGGTTTTGGTCAGGAGATACATTTTTTTACTTTGCTGTTTTGATTTTTTTTTTTAAGATGGGATTTGAAGCATATTTTTTCTTTTTTTAACATTTTTTTAATTTTTTTGGGGGGCAGGGAGGGCTTCCCTGGTGGCTCAGCTGGTAAAGAATCCACCTGCAATGTGGGAGAACTGGGTTCGATCACTGGCTTGGGAAGATCCCCCGAAGAAGGGAACAGCTATCCACTTCAGTATTCTGGCCTGGAGAATTCCATGAGGAGCCTGGAGGGCTATAATCCATGGGGGTCACAAAGAGTCAGACACAACTGAGTGATTTTCATTTTCACTAAAATGTTTTTTAAATTTTTATACAACTTTTAAAGGTTACTCCATTTACACTTATTACAAAATACTGGCTATATTCCCCATTATGTACAATACAGCCTTGAGCCTATCTTACATCCAATTCTTCATGCTTCCCATTCCCCCACCCTTATCCTGCCCATCTCCCCTCTGATAACACTAGTTTGTTCTCTATATCTGGGAGTCTGCTTCTTTTTTGTTGCCTTCACTAGCTCATTGTTCTTTTTAGATTCCTCATGTGAACAGTATCATACAGCATTTGTCTTTTTCCGACTTAATCTAACTTAGCCTAATGCCCTGCAAGTCCATCCATGTTGCTGCAAATGGCAAAATCTAAGTTATTTTTTATGGCTGAGTAATATTCCACTGCATATACATACCACTCCTTTATTCATCTGTTGATGGATAATTTGGTTGCTTCCATATCTTAGTAATTGTAAACAATGACACTATGAACACTGGCGTGCATGCATCTTTTCAAATTAGTGGTTTTGGATTTTTTGGATATATATCCACAAATGTAATCGCTGGGTCGTGGAAGGAGATGCCAGAGGACGAGATGGTTGGATGGCATCACCAACAATGGACATGAGTTTGAGCAAACTCTGGGAGATGGCGAAGGACAGGGAAGCCTGGCGTGCTGCAGTCCATGGGGTCGCAAAGAGTCAGGCACGACTAAGCAACTGAACAACAACAAATGCAGTTCTATTTTTAGAAATATGGTATCTCAGAGGAAGTTGTGAATCATCTATCTAAAATGATGTAGTAGGCTCTACTGATCTATACATCATTGTCATATAGATGATTATTCAATCCATAGTTACAAATAAAATATCCAGTGAGAATACAAATAGCATATAGAGAGAAGTGAATCTAGTAATGTCCATATTTAGGAGCTTACTGCGAGAATAAGAACAGTGAAACAGAGAAAACTTACAAGATAGGAAACTTTTAAGTCTAAAGAAAAGGGTAATGTTAAGAAAGACGATTTGGTCATTTCTCTCTGCTATTATGTGGAGGTGAAAAAAAAAATATGAGAAAACACTGGCACCTGTTTTTGCAATTAGGTCCTTTGTACCTTTGAGACAGTAAGAAAAAAGCAGGAGGGAAAAAATTCGCATGTTATGCTTACAAGAAGCAACTGAGGGTTAGAAATAGCATTAGAACTATAGACCTAAAATCCAAACAAGAAAGGAGAAAAATAAGATGGCCACCACAAGTTAAGAATGTATTTTTTAAGGTAGAGAAGAACCTTCCAATAAGGGATGATCAAGAATCACACAGTATCTCTTAAGATCACTCTAAACCATAGATTTCTTCAACCTCTAGCCCTCCTTCCAAACTCTCTCTCACATACACTCTCCTTTCCCACTAGAACCACACTTTTCTAGTAAGAGCAAGACTAAGTTACCACATTAAGTGGATACTGACACACCTGTCACAGGACATCAAGATGACTCAACTGTTATCCAGGCTTCCTTAGGATTCATTTTCATGAACATATGCAAAGAGCTGTCCCTGTTAATCTAAAAACAGGAGGCATGTATGAGGATGCAAGTTCTTCATGGTTTAGCAGGAAACACAAACCCAGGTTCTAGCATGAAAGCTAGCTCCATCTCAGAACCCTGCTGGAGATAGATGATGCTAAATTGAATATCCAGACCACAAAATCCCAGACTAATTTCTGAGCATGAATATTAGTGGCAGAAATTAGTAAGTAGGAGAAATATGAAGGCTGGATTCTTATTCATCTTTGTACATGAAATCTAACACAATACCATATGCAGAGGTTCAATTGTTGTTAGATTGAACAGAATTTTCTAAACATTTATCCAGTCTAAAATCATTCTATCAAACAATATGTTACAGTGACAAGACGACAAGACTAGGACACAGAAGGCTAAGGTTCAGGTCTGTTCTGAAATTTTTGACGTCTTTTTCTCCTTGATAGTTCTCTCATCTGCATTCCCATCCTGCCAGATTTCACAGATTTTAAGAGGGAAACACATGTAAAAAATACATGTGAAAAGGCATGGTACATTTTTAAATACTATATAAATATTAAGGCACATTTATGACCACTATTATATACAATATGCCATTTAAGGTGATCAGATGTTGACATAAAATGCACTCTTTCTCTAAATTGGCTGGGCTACAAGTATTATTTTATTGTTCTTTACCCCTGTTTATCTAATCCCTGTTTGAAATCTGCTAAACTATTTGCCTATTTATCAGGGTGGCCCTAATTTGGAATCCAGAGACTAATGGCATTGGAAAATTGCACTGAAAGGAGTCACCCATGTACTATGATAGATCATAAATATGGATGACTAGAAAGTAAGATGCTTCGCTTAAGATGCAAATTAGCAGAGAATGAGATGCAGCGGGTTGTGCACCCCAGATTCAAATCCTGATGGAGAAGTCCCTGGAGGGTCACCAGACAAAAAGCAGGTTTCTGCTGTCACTCCCCCACAAAGCTGTAGACACTCCCTCAGCCTGTCAGGCAACACTAATTGAACCGGATACTAATAGGAGAGAGGGTGCCAGCCACATCCTTGCACGCGGAGCTGCCAAGTCAGTCTAGGGAGGCGCTCCTGGCAAGAAGCACACAAGCCTAGAACTATAACCCAGAAATCCTCAGTTAGGCCGATGCTAGGAGCAGACTGGCTTCAGAAAATGAGAAAAGCAGAAAGGGAGAAACTAAAGCTTTGTGCAAATAATCATAACGAGGATACATGGTTCTCAAGGGAACTACTGTGCTCTGTAATCCAAACGCTCTTCCCTGCCCTCCTGTAACTTCTGCACAATATACCCTCCCAAATTCCCCATCCTGCCACCCTCTCAGCGCCCCCAGATAAGATTCAGATGAGATTCTTGATGTAGCATCTCAGACAACAGGTTTGGAGTACATTCATCCATGCAGACATGGTAACAGTATATATGAATATGCAATCTTCAGTATGGCCTATAGCAGAGAGAGGGAGAGAATTTAAAAGTCGAAGAGAAAGGAACTCACTGTGTAAAATGAAAAGACAAAGTATCTCCTGTAAAAGTCCTCAAAAGAGGCAGAAAGTAACGGGAAGCACAGCTTCTTATGTACTTGAATGGCTTTCTTTTCACTGCTCTGTTCCCCTGCATACTTTCTCTCCATGACCTGTGTGATGAATCTCTTCTTTGAACTCATGTTCTAATCCAAGCAGGCCACGTTATTTGAAATGTGGCAGTAAGCAGGAAAAGAGAAGGCAAGGGAAAGAGGAAATATGGGAAAATAAAAATGAGAACAGAAAGAAGGAATGATGCAAATGAAAACCAGGGTTCTTTGGGTCATGCCTCAGTTTACACACATGCCTTTCACAAACTCTACAACACCTGCCGAGTCACATTAAATAGGACTGCTGCCTCAGGAACACCCAGCTGAGTAACAGGCCCCTTTCAGGTCTGCCTTAGCTGAACCTCTTCCCAGCTGCATCATCGGTTAAACAGAACTGCAAATTTCTCAAAGCAGGTCACTGATACTTCCTGCTTCTGGTCACAAAATTAAAGTCCCCAAAGGAACTGCCTCTCTCCAAGCACAGGAATTTGGGATCAAAAAAAGGCAAGAAAGGAAGATAAACAAGAACAACTTTAGAGCTTCCATTCACATGGTGAATCAGATTCCACAAACGTCTTGCATATCCCTTTAATAAAGAAGAAATTTAGGATTAAGAAAATTTGTAATTTTCTCAAATTGGGTCTAAGTATTCAAATTACTTCATATCCAAATCATTCTCTTAAATATATGAATGGATATATCAAGTGGTATTTATTCATTAAGAGCTCTTTATTGAGCCTCAGCTATAATGAGCCTCAATAAGAGGTTTGCCATCAAGGGTACCATCTTTAATACCTATAATCCACAGTGGGGGGAAACTGTATGAGAACTCCACATTTAATCAAGATGCCTGCTGTAAAATCATATGCAAGATAACTCAGAGTCTATAACCAGCATGGGGAACAGATTCCAGGACACAAAACAAAATAACCTGAGTGAGATCCCATTGTAAGGATTCATCAACAACGGCCACAGATGGTACACCAAAGGGACACAGTTGATATTAATAAGAGATAACTTTTATTGAGCTATTATTTGTTAGGCCTAGCAGCAGCATTGTCTCATTTAACCTTTACCTCAGGAACAGTAAATAATATAATGAGGAAAGAATGTGATTATGAAGTTGAGTTCAGAGAGATGAAGTAATCTGCTCAAGGCCAAACAGTGAATAACTGGTGATACAATGAAGGTTTTTAACCCAGGTACTTGAGATCAGAGCTTCTACTAACCCCCAAACTAGAGAGTAACAGGCTCATTTTCCAACCTTACCCTTCACTGAGCCATCCTTCCGTGAACCTCTATTATCTACACTTCCACATGGTCTTTCATTCTCTCTACAGAACATCTGTCCTTCTCTGAGACCATTTTTGTCTCCATTTATTTTACTCTTCCCTCTCTGCCCTGCTTCATCCTTCTTCCAACTCTGTCTCCCTCCCTCTCTTTCTTTATCTAAATCAAACTGAATGTGGAGTTCAAATAAGTTCTGAAAATGATGACTTGACTTTATATCCCGTTTTGAACTTAAAATGCATTCTCAGTATGAAAGAAGAAGGTATCCTTTTATATGTCTCTTTCCCAGAAAAGAAATATCAAAACTATGAAGATTTTTACATCAATAAAATGAAGTATGATCTGTTGAATGATTCTTGAACAGATCCTTGAATGATCTGTTTCTTGAATCAAGGTTTACATTATCAAAAGGTTTCACACTACCCAGAAATGCCATGGGCTGATGTATCTTTCCCAAAATGCCTATATTGAAGCACTAATCCCCAAGTGACTGTACTGAAGACAGAACATTTAAGGGGAGACTGAGGTTAAAGGAGGCCATAAGTGTGGAACCCTGATTTCACAGAACTGGTGTCTTTATGAAATAAGAAAATACACCAGAGATCACTCTTTTTCTACCATGTGAGGACACAGGGAGAAGGTAGCTGTCTGCGAGCCAGGAGGAGAGCTCTTAATGGGAACTGAATTGGCTGGCACCTTGGTCTTGGACTTCCCAGCCTCCAAAACTGTGAGAAATTCATTTCTGTTGTTTAAGCCATCTAATTTATGCTGTTTGCTATGGCAGCCCAAGCTGACTAATATAATTGGTTTTAAAAATATGGCTCTTCTTTATGAGGAAATTTCACACATTCAAATGTTAGCAGTATGATTTCAAGATGAGTATTCTCATCATTCCTAAACTGTTTTGAACTTACTGAGCCTTGGGTGAGATGTTTCCTGGACAAAGAAGAAGCACATTCCTAAAATGCTTGTATTCAAAACATGCATTTTTAAAAATCATGTCCAATATTTATCCGACCATTTAGGACAGAAAACTACTTTCCTGAAAAGCTAACAGATTTCAATAGATGTAGCCTAGATCCTTCCTATGAAAAACAAGAAGAAGAGAGAGGCCTCTAGATTTATTCAGATGTGGGCTTGAAATCTGGTGACTTTTTTTTTTCTGAGTTATTTTATTCAACATCCAATAGGTGACCTTGCTACCAATTCAATCCACATTTGGTAAAAGAAAAATAAAACACTCATCTAGCTATCAGGTCCGGAAACTCGGAACAACCTAACAGGAGAAAAATACTCTTTTCGGAGTCTCTTTATTTTCCAAGCTAACAGCAGTGTGAACGCCACTGTTGTACAGCCACTCACAAGAGCTGTTGAAACTTTAGACAGCTTTAGGAAAATGCCAGTTGTTTTAATTATTTCTCCAGTGGGAATCTTTGGCTTCATTGAAAAGGGTATATGAGCCGTTTGGTGGCCAAATGGCAGAGTAAAAAGAAAAAAAAAAAAATACACAGACCCCTGCCACCAACATCCCCTTCTAAGTTTCACGAAACTTCAATAAAATATGGTTTGATGGCCTGTTGACTGACCTCTGCGAGGTGGAGAGTTACTCGGAATCCATACCTCTTCTTCCTGTGAGATAAGCTGAGAGATTTGAGAGGAACAGGCCTTGTATCTGAGCCCAACTCAGACACGCTTTTTCTGATTCAGCCATAGCTTTGCTTGGAAACCTGTACGTCATGGCCTTGGCGGGCCCCCAAGCTTCCTCCTAAGCAGTCTGCTATTTTTCCTCTAGCTTACCCAAAATAGCTGGGCAGAGATCTAGTACAGTTGGTATGCTGGTGTTTATAGGCCGAAGTGTTGTCAAGTTTCCTTCTGTGGGCAAGCAGAGGTTCTTGCAGACAGACCAGAACAAAAGGAAAGGTGGCTCTGGCCTTCTGGTTCTGTTTCCTGGGTGAGTTAGAGGTCCCCCTTCCCTCCACCAAATAAGCCCAGGATCAGACGACCTTTATCAAGTTTAACCTCCCTCCCTATCTTATCTCATTCTCTGAAAAAATCTTTTTTCCTATTCTGAAGCCCAACTGCTTGGAATTACAGTATATCATGAGTCACATATTTCAACATATTTATTATCTAGAATCCTTCACAGGCAAAACAGGTACAGAAACTTCCTTCTTTCCTGCTGGAGAATTTACAGGTATATTATTTCTGGTGCTGCTTAGTCATTAAGTCACATCCAACTCTTTGTAAGTCCATGGGCTATACAGTCCACCAGGCTCCTCTGGCCGTGGGATTTCCCAGGCAAGGATACTAGAGTAGGTTGCCATTTTCTTCTCCGATACTATTTCTAGGTGTTCTATTTTAAAATGCAAAGTCCAACATGTGCAGGGAGAAATGCAAGTGCTAAAGAAAACAGATCCACCCTGAGGAAAAAAGAAATAGATTTGCTAACTCTTAAGTCTAGAGGCCCTGTTTCTTTCCCCATACAGTATTTGAACCTTTATTTTCCCCTTTTGTAGAAATGGAGTCCCCCTACCCCGACCCACATTCTTCCTTTTCATGGCCTCTCTTCTACTCAGTGTGTTCCAATAGAATAAGATGGTACAGGTTTCCTCACCTGTTATACCCTCCCCAGTACGTTGCTGCTCCCTTAGAAATTCCCCTTGCTGTGCCCTCAAGCCATGCTGCAGAATAAGATGCAAACTGATGATCTGATCCAGGTTTCACTCTTTGAGAATGCAATTATATAAAGCATAGGTCTCTGACACGGAGAAAGAAAAGGGCAAGAACAAAATTACAGATGACACTCAGGAAGCCTTTCCCAACTTAGAATCCACTGACCTATTCCTGTGGCCACAAGAAGCAGTGCTCCTGCCTCTCTGCTGCTATTTCTCTTGACCAGGGCAGGACTGTGACATGTTCATGCCCTAAGCACTCTACTGGTCCCTTACTTCTTTGTATCATCAGAAACAAAAACAAGAGTAAACCATGAATGATTATTTTATAGTTTTCAGAGTTAGACCAAATTCATATTTATGCAAAGTAAAATCAAGTTCTGTCTAGAGCTACTAATGTATGCATGGATCTTTCTGTATCTGCTTCTTTGTTGTCTATCACTCAGTCATACCCAGCTCTTTGCGATCCCATGGACTGCAGTGCATCAGGCTTCTCTATCCTTCACCATCTCCCAGAGTTTGCTCAAACTCAAGTCCATTGAGTCAATGATGCCATCAAACCATCTCATCCTCTGTCACCCCCTTCTCCTCCTGCCCAATATTTGCTTTGCCGGCTCTTAAGCACTGGGATTTTGAGCATCAGTTTGTGATCTAGCCCTGCCTGAGGCTCTGGATTAGATGCCTGCCCTCTGACTTTACATCTACATAAAATGACTGACCCAACCTGACATGACTCATCCCTGTGGAAAATGTCTCAGGGAAAAGACAAGGAAAACATTAGAGAGAATCAAATACTAACACTCTGCCTAGCTGCCAATGTGGTAACTCCCTACTAATGGGATGAAGGCATCAGCAACATTAGATGTTTACATTTATTTTAAAACACCAATCTTAAAAGAGAGATCTTTTGGGCGGGGTATAAAAACATTTATACTAAACCTTTTATCCCCAGCATTTTCAAGCGTTACCTCATTAATCTTCAAAGCAGCTATTTAAGGAAGGTAGGATGATTTCCTCTGCAATTTTATATGTCCTGCTTAATACGAGTCAGAGTGTGTGCAGGATAGCACTGCCAAGATGGGCTCATGATAGTACAGGCCGCCAACCAGAGAAGAGCAGTGTCTCCATGAGCTTCATCTGCCCAAGTCTTTCCATCCATTCCCATCTCCCTAAAACCATTAGTACCTGCTTTAGGGCTAAATCTCATCTACAGGAGCTTCCTATCACCCCTTGATCCTCACTCAGCCCCCATCCAAAATTGCTTATATTTCTAAAATCCCATACCTTTGCGTTTATGTTGAGCAGTACTGTGTTAATCCACAAAATGTCTCTGAGCTAAATGTTACACAGTTAGCATGCCCTAACATTTCCCACTTCTATTTATATTTTGACAAAGAACTTATGAAGATCTTAATACAAACATAATAAAATTAATAATATTTTAAGCAGAGGAATCTGGTGAATTCCCCTTAAAGGACATTAGGCTATGAACATAGATGCAAAAATCCTTAACAAAATTCTAGCAAACAGAACCCAACAACATATTAAAAAAATCATACACCATGACCAAGTAGGCTTTATCCCAGGAATGCAAGGATTCTTTAATATCCGCAAGTCAATCAATGTAATACACCACATTAACAAATTGAAAGATAAAAACCATATGATTATCTCAATAGATGCAGAGAAAGCCTTTGACAAAATTCAACACCCATTTATGATTAAAACTCTCCAGAAAGCAGGAATAGAAGGAACATACCTCAACATAATAAAAGCTATATATGACAAACTCACAGCAAGCATTACCCTCAATGGTGAAAAACTGAAAGCATTTCCCCTGAAATCAGGAACAAGACAAGGGTGCCCACTCTCACCACTACTATTCAACATAGTTTTGGAAGTTTTGGCCACAGCAATCAGAGCAGAAAAAGAAGTAAAAGGAATCCAGATAGGAAAAAAAGAAGTGAAACTCTTGCTGTTTGCAGATGACATGATCCTCTACATAGAAAACCCTAAAGACTCTACCAGAAAATTACTAGAGCTAATCAACGAATATAATAAAGTTGCAGGATATAAAATTAACACACAGAAATCCCTTGCATTCCTATACACTAAGAATGAGAAAACAGAAAGAGAAATTAAGGAAACAATACCATTCACCATTGCAACAAAAAGAATAAAACACTTAGGAGTATATCTACCTAAAGAAACACCATGGAATATTACTCAGCCATTAAAAAGAATTCATTTGAATCAGTTCCAATGAGATGGATGAAACTGGAGCCCATTATACAGAGTGAAGTAAGCCAGAAAGATAAAGAACATTACAGCATACTAACACATATATATGGAATTTAGAAAGATGGTAATGATAACCCTATATGCAAAACAGAAAAAGAGACACAGATGTACAGAACAGACTTTTGGACTCTGTGGGAGAAGGCGAGGGTTGGATGTTTCGAAAGAACAGCATCGAAACATGTATGCTCTCTAGGGTGAAACAGATCACCAGCCCAGGTTGGATGCATGAGACAAGTGCTCGGGCCTGGTGCACTGGGAAGACCCAGAGGGAGCGGGTAGAGAGGGAGGTGGGAGGGGGGATCGGGATGGGGAATACATGTAAAACCATGGCTGATTCATGTCAATGTATGACAAAACCCACTACAATATTGTAAAGTAATTAGCTTCCAACTAATAAAAATAAATTAAAAAAAAAAAAGAAATTGGAGTATAGTGCTTAAAAAAAAGACATTAGGCTTTAGTAGGTTTCACCTAATTGTTGAGTCTGTCCAGTGGACAAGTAAGCTAATAGATAGGAATGAAACTTAACCACCACTCACTTTTATCATCTAAAAAAGGTGTATGGGTGTATATGTGTGTATCCCTTTAAGAGTACTACTTTCCAGGTCTCTACTTCTGCTCTTTTACCTTCATCAACACAGAGGTCCTCTGTGCTTTCCTTAACGTTTAGATTTTAGATACTAGTTTGCATTTCAGATATGCTCTCTATTATTTTGTGTAGGGGATACCTGAAACTCTGTGCTTCCATCTTTAAGAAAATGAACTAATCCACAACAGTTCTGGAAGGTGTAGCAGCATCAGAAATATTATATCCTTACTGTAACCATCTAGGAGTATTAGCTTCAAGAGAGAATTATCCTTACCATTTATTGGTTTCTGTGTGCCTTCCTGTCTAAAAGAGTACTAATTCTCATTAAATCTTTTTCATACTTACTGAGATTTTTCCTTAGTGGTACAGTTCAATTTTATTTAGCTGACCAGACAATGTGGCTTGTCAAAGCCAGAGCTTGGCTCCCAGTGTATTGAGAGCTTGACTCCCAGTATATTCTATCTAAAACATTACTTAGACCGTAGTTGTCCCTGAGTATACAAGGGGGGTTGGTTTTAGGAACCCTCCTACCAAATTCCAGGGATACTCAAGGCCTTTATATAAAATGACACAGCATTTACATATAACCTAGTGCTGCACTCAGTATGCCAGCCAATTTGGAAAACTCAACAGTAGCCACCAAACTGGAAAAGGTCAGTTTTCATTCCAGTCCCAAAGAAAGGCAATGACAAAGAATGCTCAAACTACCGAACAATCGCACTCATCTCACATGCTAGCAAAGTAAATGCTCAAAATTCTCCAAGTCAGGCTTCAGCAACACGTGAACTGTGAACTTCCAGATGTTCAAGCTGGTTTTAGAAAAGGCAAAGAAACCAGAGATGAAATTGCCAACATCCACTGGATCATCGAAAAAGCAAGATGATTCCAGAAAAACATCTATTTCTGCTTTATTGACTATCCCAAAGCCTTTGACTGTGTGGATCACAACAAACTGTGGAAAATTCTTCAAGAGATGGGAATACCAGACCACCTGACCTGCATCTTGAGAAACCTATATGCAGGTCAGGAAGCAACAGTTAGAACTGGACATGGAACAACAGACTAGTTCCAAATAGGAAAAGGAGTACATCAAGGCTATATATTGTCACCCTGCTTATTTAACTTATATGCAGAGTACATCATGAGAAATGCTGGGCTGGAAGAAGCATAAGCTGGAATCAAGATTGCCAAGAGAAATATCAATAAGCTCAGATATGCAGATGATACCACCCTTATGGCAGAAAGTGAAGAAGAACTAAAGAGCCTCTTGATGAAAGTGAAAGAGGAGAGTGAAAAAGTTGGCTTAAAGCTTAACATTCAGAAAACTAAGATCACGGCATCCGGTCCCATCACTTCATGGCAGATAGATGGGGAAACAGTGGAAACAGTGGCTGACTTTATTTTTCTGGGCTCCAAAATCACTGCAGATGGTGATTGCAGCCATGAAATTTAAAGACGCTTACTCCTTGGAAGGAAAGTTATGACCAACCTAGACAGCATATTAAAAAGCAGAGACATTACTTGGCCAACAAAGGTCTGTCTAGTCAAGGCTATGGTTTTTCCAGTGGTCATGTATGGATGTGAGAGTTGGACTATAAAGAAGGCTGAGCACCGAAGAATTGATGCTTTTGAACTGTGGTATTGGAGAAGACTCTTGAGAGTCCCTTGGACTGCAAGGAGATCCAACCAGTCCATCCTAAAGGAGATCAGTCCTAGGTGTTCATTGTTAGGACTGATGTTGAAGCTGTAAGTCCAATACTTTGGCCACCTCATGCAAAGAGCTGACTCATTTGAAAAGACCCTGATTCTGGGAAAGATTGAGGGCAGGAGGAAAAGGGGACGACAGAGGATGAGATGGTTGGATGGCATCACTGACTCGATGGACATGGGTTTGGGTGGACTCTGGGAGTTTGTGATGGACAGGGAGGCCTGGCGTGCTGCGGTTCATGGGGTCGGAAAGAGTTGGACACGACTGAATGACTGAACTGAATTGAACTATGCATATCCTCCATATACTTTAAATTACATCTAGAATACTTATAATACCTAATACAATGTAAATACTATGCAAATAGTTGTAAATACAATATAAATACTGTGTATACTGTGGCCAGTGCACAGCAAATTCACATTTTGCTTTTTGGAACTTTTCTTAATTTTTTTCAAATATTTTTGATCTGTGGTTGGTTGATTCTGCAGACGCAGAAGTTGAGGATATGGAAGGCTGTTTATGTATATCAGAAACTACATTAGCAACTAACATTTTATCTTAATCAATCAGATAACATTTACATAATGACAGCTCTGTTGACATGCCAAACTCCCTATGCAATTTTCATACAAAGATGCCAGCTAACCCAAGAGGATTCCTTCAAGGACAGTTTGAGAGAAAATATACCTTAGATTAACCTAAGAAAAAAAATCAAGTCCCCACCAAGAGCAGATTTCTGGGAGGAATGAAATGTAGGATGAAAAACAGCTTCTCAATAGCTTGTCTATTGTTCAATATCGTACCTCTAACATTTTTCAAAGATGAAATTCTAAGTTGGCTTCCATGGTTTTATTCAGATGAATAAAAATGTCTCCAGTGCCCAGCACCGTGCCTGAGACACAAAGATGCTCGGCAAGGATTTTCTGGGGGGAAGAAATGAGTAGAAAAACACGCAAGTGTCAAATATTATTCATTTTCGGACTATCCTCCATTTATATTACCCAAACTTCAGCTTTTTTCCATTAGAGGAAATCATCAGCAGTTGGCAATAGTTTAATTATATTTTAGGATATATAAAAAAACATAAAATCTATGTTCATAAAACATGAGCCAAAAAACATCAAACTGCATAAGTATGGCCATTCTCAACTGCCCTCCATTTCCTTCTTAAGCACCACTTAAATGTTCCCTTATTGCCAATTCCAGATATGTGTCTTAAATAAGTAATAAGATAATTAGCCCTGAAGTACACACATTCAACAGGCCAAATATTAAAATAAAATGAGACCTTAGGGGGAAAAATGCATTATCTAAAGAAATCACGAAAATCCAGTAGAGAGTGAAATAAGCTGACTTTAGGGCAGGACTGAAACAGACAAGTACGTTCTGTGGTCTCCATGATTCTACTTCTGGAACATTTCTGGACAGAGCAGGGACTGTCAGAGAGATCTGGAGACCTGGGACCTAGCTGAAATGTAAAGCTAAGTATCCATGTGAGCCTGAGCATGTGATAGACTCCAGTCTGATTTTTTGTTTTGTTGCACACTGTAGACACTAGTAAATATTTAGCCCAACTTTCCTCATCTGGAAAAATGATCATCTCAAAAATCCTTGCACGAACTAGTAGTATGCATGGATTCTGAGATTTTAGGTTTCACTACATGAAACCAGAGACAATTAGAAAGGAAGAAAATTGTTAGGAAACTTCTGTTTTCTGAAATTTATCTATCATTTCAGAACACTAGGTCCATTCAAGAATTAAAACAAAAGTCTCCCACTTTCCCCATCTCCATAATATGTCATAGTGAAAGTCATTCAGTCGTGTCTGTTTCTGTGTGATCCCATGGACTATAACCTGCCAAGCTCCTCCGTGCATGGGATTTTCCAGGGAAGACTACTGAAGTGGGTTGCCATTTCCTTCTCCAAGGGTTCTTCTTGACCCAGGGATTGAACCCAGGTCTCCCACAATGCAGGCAGACTCTACTATCTGAGCATAATGTCATGTGCACTGAAAATTAGAGTATTTTTGAATTTTAAGATAGCACACGGGCTTCGTTTCATATTTTGACTTGAGGTTGATCCTCTCATGAGAACAAGTGTTGGAAGCCCTGCCATAGCCTAGCAATGAATAGGTCAGACTAGACACTAACCTCAGTTCACACACATCTTAGAGACATATGACTTCAAGTGACTCAGATGAACAAGAGACTAGGACCAAAGTGAAAGTGTTAGTCACTCAGTCGTGTCTGACACTTCATGGACTGTAGCCTACCGGGCATCTCTGTCCATGGAATTTTCCAGTTTAGAATACTTGAGTGGGTAGCCATTCCATTCTCCAGGGGATCTTCCCGACCCAGGGATGGAACCTGGGTCTCCTGCACTGCAGGTAGATTCTTTACCATCTGAGCCACCAGACACAATCTAGAACCATTTAAACCTATTACATAACTATTTCTTGTCCTCCTCCTTCATGCCTGGTCCACCACCTTAGAGTATTCAGAGGTGAATGTGACATAACTCTCCCATCAGAGTTCATAGTCTTTACAGTTCATCTGAAAAAGTAAACAGAGAAAAGCGGTGAGCTGTGTGCTAGGCAGGAGTAAGGACAGGATGTACAATAGTCCGTACAAGAGGCATCTCACAGTCTACTGGAGCAAGGAGAGGCAGCATCTAAGATGAGGTCTGAAGGCTACCTGGAGTAGGGTAAAGTTACAAGAGCTTGGGGAACAGTGACCCAAGCTGTGACCCAAACCTGGTGGAACAGGACATCCAGTGTTGGTCATCACCAGCGCAGCACCAGAAAATGGAGCAGTGCTTCTCTGCCTGGGTGTGATGTTCTTCCCACCTGCAGGGTCCCATCTAGGGAGACTGCTAAATATGCACATTTTTAGACTCTTCCTTAGCCTGGCTAAAGCAAAATTTATCGTAGGTGTATCCCAGAGTTCCAAATTACAAAAGTTCATCAAATGATTTGTGATGAAAGCTGAGGTTTGAGAAGCACAGCAATAGCAAGCAGTCCCCTTGTGCAACGTTGAAGAGCTGAAGATGGTCACAGATGTGGCACAGGAAGATGGTCAGCAACAGAGAACTTTGAATGGTTTCTCAGTCATCAGGTTGGAGTTTTGGAACAAATTCAAGGTGTGCAGAAAAAGAAACTCCACTCCTGGAAAAACTATCAAGCCAGGATTTCACCACAGGAGGAAACATCAGCATTTGGAGACCAGAGCAGACAGGGCCGGACTAAGTCACAAGAATAAGCAGAGTTTAAACAGTAACTGGATCTTAAGGTTGGAAAAAAACTGGCAGGTATAGGTGACCTCATGCTGAGTTCCAGAACGCTGGGCCTGGTCTGTGTTGAGGAATCAACAGAACTGTGCACATGTGCACCCATGATGAAAGCGTTTCTGAAACTGATAAATCAGGCAGGCCCATGTATCCTGGAAACAGATGATATAGTGTAGTGCACTAGGTATATTATAACTTAATATTCTAATAACAGTCATTGAATCCCTTAGCCCCATTATCATTCTCAGTGCTTATATTTATACAGCTCTCAATATTTCAACATTCTTCTCCTTCATAGTTAGATGGAATCCATTCATATTCCTAACCAGACATAAATCTTACATTGAGGTATCTTCTGGCAGGATTAGAGAACCAGTTCTTTGATATCTGAGATCAACACAAGTCTGTGACTATAGTTTGGAATCACCGATCAATGCTGGCCTTTCTAGTGTAAAACAATCAAAATCCTTTTATTCAAAGCACTTTTGACTTAATCTGAATTTAGAAGGTAATTAATTCCACTTGTTCCTAAATGACTAGCAGTTTCTACAGGTCATGGGATCAGTTAAAGTATAATCTAACTATGAAAAGTGAAAGTCACTCAGTTATGTTTGACTCTTTGCGACCCATAGTCCATGGAATTTTCCAGGCCAGAATACTGGAGTGGGTAGCCTTTCTCTTCTCCAGGGGATCTTCCCATCCCAGGGATCGAACCCAGGTCTCCTGCATTGCAGGCAGAATCTTTACCAGCTGAGACACTAGAGAAACCCAAATCGGTAGCTGATAATAATGAGCGATAACAAAAAGCACCAGCTATGTTCCATTATGTTCACATTTCCAAGACTAGTGTTCATGGTCTTAGCATACCAGGCTGGCTGACTTTCAACCACTTTCAATATTCATGGTGGTTCTAATAAAAAAATGTATGATACCCTCTTAAACTAGATTTAAGAAATAAAGTATATGATATGGGCTTTGGAATCAAAAACATCTGATTTAATTTCACCTGCACTGATTAATTTGTGTGATCTTGGGGAAATTATCTATCTCCAAGATCTTTATCAGTAAAATGAGGATATTAGTAATACCTAGCTGTCTAGATCTAAGTGCTTTAGAGATTGTCAAAGTTGCAAAAAATTGGACACAACTTAGTGACTGAACAACAATAACAGAATTTATAAGAGCATTTGATAAGTTTATCATTATCATTCTTGCTTCTATTGTTATTCAGGCCACTCCAGCCTATAAGAACTGTGAGGTCACGTTCATAGGAATCACCTATGTCTTACTGGAATCTGTCTCCCTTTGAGAATGCAAAATGCCTCACAGGTTTCCCCTTGAAACTTCCAAGGAAATGTTTCCTATTCTGATAATCAAGTGCAATCAGCCATAACATTCTTCCTAGCTCTGAGTTATATACATCTCAGGCCTATGGCTTGAGGAGACCACTGTCACTGTTGCAGGTAAGAGGGCTTCTGTCTGAGCCTAAGATGTTGCCTTCTGATACTCTCAAAGCTCCAGTGCTCTGAAGCCCCAACGATGTCACACACTGTCACTGGAAGCAGGGTGACTAAATAATAGCCATCCACAGTAAATTTATGAGAATAAGTTTACCTGTATGGAGTGTGCAGCCCCACCCTCCAAACCATTCACCTGCAGCTCCACGCCCTAAGCCAAGGAAACTATTTGTGAAAGAAATCCCAAGCTATCCTTCACCCCCACCTGCTTCCAAGCGCCTTTCACCAACTCTCTCCAAATCAACCTGCTAATAAACCATGATTACTGGAAGATAGTATAACAGTGATTATTGAGATAGTACAGTTCGGTCGTTAAAGGCAAAGGGATCTGAGGCAGACGACTTTGGTTTAAAGGCAAAGTGACAGCCCCTGTGTCCCTCGGTTTTGCTTTTCAGCAATAAAACTCATATAATAATAGAACTTAATTCACACAGATTTGGCAGGGGGTTGGGAGGGAGGCCTAAATGAGATGAAGTATGTGAAAGACAGCACAGTGCCCAGCGCACGGCATTGGCTTGGTAAATGGTAGCAACATCAGCTGTCACTCCATTTCAGGGAGCCACATGTTGTGGACTGAACGTTTGCAACCCTCCAAAATCAGCATTTTGAAATCTGATTCCCAATGTCCGAGTTTTGGAGGCGGGGTCTTTTGGAGACAGGTCATGAAAGCGGAACCCTCTGAATGGTAGTAGTGCCTTTATAAGCAGAGGCCAGAGCACTCATCTGCCCTCTCTCGACTGCATGAGGATACAAATCGACAGTCTGCCATCTGGAAGAGGGCTCTCGCTAGAACCCAACAATGCTGACATCCGATCTAGAACACCCCAGTCTCCAGAACTATGAGAAATAAATGTTCATAGGTTACGTCACCCTGCCTGTGGTAATTAGTTACAGCAGCCCAAATTGACTGAGACACTACAGTTTAAGACAAAACTAAGAATTCTTCTTTGACTAACAGAATCACAATTGTTTCTATTCTTAAAGGGTTGTTTGTTCTCCTTTTAAAAGTTACCATGGGCTCATTAGCTGTTGGGATAAAAAACCCTTTAAGTATGAGAAAAATGATATGGAACTTTTTTCACAACCAATAGCCAATTATATCCTATGTAAGGTTAATATATCAGATTTACAAATGATGCATTCTTCATTTTATATAAGCTTGCCACCCAAGCAGATTAGTTGAAGACTATGACACATTGATTTAATTAGTTTTTATAACCATTGTTCCCCAGAATTATTCCCTTGTTGAAAAATTGATCCACAAAATGTGTTCATATCAATACATATTAAAGTAGTTTAACCCATCGTAATAACATTGTGTAACATCTAAAAATACAAGATGTTATTTCACTTTTGCAACTTAATTTAATTGTCATACCAGGTAAGCAAATAATGGCAAATATTGTTTCTATGTTATAGATAAAGAAAGCTCAGAGAGGGTAGGTAAATTGGACATGTCACACAGCAGGTAATGACAAAGTCAGTACCTGAAACTAAGACTTCCCAAATTCTATACCAATGCTTGCTTACTGTAATAGCATTGGATAAAATTGTTTTCTTTGATTGATTTTGTTATATATGCATTTTGGCACGTCAGTTCATTACCATCCATTCTGCCCAACTCACTTACCTTTAAAAAGAATGCATTCTATCGTGTGTCCAAATATGATGTTAAGCATCATCAGGACTACTTATCTTTCTCTGACCTCTCTTTTGAGTTTTCCAACTAGGAAAGATTCTGGGCAAAGCCAGAAAGGAATTTAAAGTGAAGTGAAAGTGAAAGTCGCTCAGTTGTGTCCAGCTCTTTGCAACCCCATGGACTATTCAGTCCATGGAATTCTCCAGGCCAGAATACTGGAGTGGGTAGCCTTTCTTCTCCAGGGGATCTTCCCAACCCAGGGATCAAACCAAGGTCTCCCACATTGCAGGTGGATTCTTTACCAGCTGAGCCACAAGGAAAGCCTGAGAATACTGGGATGGGTAGCCAATCCCTTCTCCAGCAGATTTTCCTGACCCAGGGATCCAACCCGGGTCTCCTGCATTGCAGGCGGCTTCTTCACCAACTGAGCTATGAGCGAAGTCTATTTTAGGGAAGAGTCAAAACCATGAATACCTTCACTGGAGACGGGTTTCACTAGGTTTTCTGAGGCTCTGAGGGACCTGTGAGAAAACACAGTATCGAGGATGGGAACTAAGAGAGCTTCACAAAATGTTTTCTTCCTTCCTCCAAACTTTCACTCGACCCATGGTTCCCAACTCTAGTTGCATCTTAGAAATAACCAAGGAGCTTTCCAAAAACCCCAAAGCCTGAGCCCCCACCCAGACCACTTAAGTCAGAATATCTAGAGAGAGGAGGGGCCAGGATACAGGTAGTTTGCAGAAGTTCACAGGTGTTTCCAGTGTGCAGCCAGGGTTTGAGAACGAGATCACTGGGCTCAGTGCCACATCTCAAGCACAATGATAAACTGGGGAACCAGAGTAGCTCTTAGAATAAGCACCCACTGCTGCTGTGGAGAGGGCAGAGACCTTCTAATAATGAAAATATGGTGCTGTGCCTGGTCCAGTGGCAAAACTAGACCCTGGGTCAATAGACAGCCAGATCCAGACTCCTCATATCAGTCCCAGCAGTGAGTGCTGAAATAACACATGAAACCTTTTCCTCAACCGGGTTAAGCTCTCCATTTCCATATGTGTGTAATTGTTTCTAGACATTAAGGATTAGCCTATTCCCAGTTCTCATTGTGCCCTGTGATTATGCTGTTAATGTCACTAGGGCTTTGTTTATTAGGGTGCATGGTTCATTACCAAAAAAAGAGGAAATCATTCAAAATTTATCCTTCAGAAAAGAATCTGGAAACATAAAATGTAAAAATTTTATCCCCATTTTATATATGTCCTATTTTAACTCTCTGAAATCTCTTTTAGACCCGGATCATTTTGTGAGTTAAAATCAAAATCAGTCTTAATTACAGAAGTTAAAAGTTAAATAAATAAGCATAACAAGAGAAATAAATATAACAAAAAAATAACTGACACTGGCTTTAGCAGTGTATTTCATTTAAAACTCCTATTCTCTCTTTGCTGTAAACTGCTGATGTTCACAATAGAACCGAGATCACAGCATTTATTGACCTTTCTTTAATCTTAAAATAAGTGACCCATTGCTTTTTGCACCAAAATTCATATTATGGGAAAAATCCTAACTTTGCCCTTAATTTATATGACTTAAAATATTTTAGTGTAAAATCATTCTTTATGTATTTGCAGTATATTTCAGAAGATATAGTCTTTCTGCCACTAAGCTGAATTTGTTCCCTCTGCCCTGATAAAAATACAAGTTATAGATTTAAGAATCTCCATAGGAATTCTTTAACTTTGTATCAACAGACAAAGAAATCATTCTTGAAATACATCTGATGACATGATAGACTGGTAAAGTCAAATCTCTCCAGAAGCAAAAATTAACTATGATTACTTGATGTAAGACATCACTCAAACCAATCAAATGTTATTTTGGGAAATCATAAATTTATATCCAGCGTCAGTTTGTCACTCATTAAGTTCTTATAAGAATGATTAGGAAATTATCTTAATAAGTAAACGTTAGTCTTAACCTCTTCTTAGTTTGATGGCTTAAAAATATAAGTTTATATCAATCCATTGAGTCCTGCTAAAAGTCTCATCCTGTTTGAAGAGTTATTTATTCTAGTATTAATAAACTTTATCCAGGATTGACAAGGAAATTCCTGCATTGCTTCATTCTGCAACAGATTTGCCTACCCTGTGTTAGGAAAGCTTTCAAAATATGATTTGATAATTATTATTAATAAATATTTACTAGGTACCTACTATGTTCCAGGCACTGTGTGTGGTACTTGGAATATGTGCAAAGCTCATCATCTAAAAGTTCTCCCATCCACAGAAACCCCAGGAACAGATTGCAGTCTTGCCAAGGTGTCGTTTCAGTGACTGACATGGATCACCACCTCCAGCAGTCAACAATGACAGCAGGCAAAGCTGCTTAAAAGGGAGTTACTTATCCTGCAGCTGTATTTTGCTTGTCACTCTTTGAAAGATGCTTACTTTGAAGATCTCGATTATGTGGAATAGAGGAACAGAGAGGTTCCTATAAATTGAGAAACAGAGAGGTTTTAGAGCTACAAGTGAATCGCCTTGTTGGTAACTCAGAGATCACAGACGACAGAAATATAGTGGGGAAAAGTATGAAAAGGATTCTATGAAGTTGATGATAAAGGAGTCAATTTCTTCCCCAGTAAACTTTTTTTAAGTACTATTGCAAGAATAGAACCAAAGAGTGTCCTTTCATTGCCCAAAGAAAGAAAGATCTAATCAATGCCTCTCCCTTGTCAAGGTATCACAATGATTATTAGTTCTAGTAACATCTACTTTTCAATGCAAAGTATGCACCCCTTAGATTTGCTTTTAAATTACTCCCAAAATAATTGCCTCCATTACTCACTTTCATCTTAATTGAACCTAAGGCAGGAGAAAAAAAAACACCTTAGAAATATCATTGATCATTTATCAATTCCCAAAAATTATAATAGCAAACTTTCTCGGATTGACTCTTAGGTTTTGTTCATCAGTATTTTACAGAATGTTTGAATGAGGCTAGGGGTTTTATATCTGCAGTGATTTCCTCATTTTCCATTAAAATCATGTAAAAATGGTGATATAATTCAAATTTCATCCAATTTATTATGTTTTAAATATTTTCTACATGAAGACAATGAAAAGGTATGATCAATGAAAATGTCTAAAAATAGGGCCAAGGCTAACATCTCTTAATTTAGCCTAATCTACCTAAATTACAGTAAAACCTCATTTATTTGAACTTCATTAATTTTAAATGTGACAAATCTATATGGCATTTGGCTGAAGTTGACCTGTGAAGTTAGATGTAGAATAGAATACCAGTTTACCACTTGCTACAAGAATTGGTTAAATTCTCTAAGCCTCCATTTACTTATCTGGAAAATGGGGACAGACTCTCATCTATTTTTACTTTCTCTTTTCACTCATACTGTTAATACTCTATCCAGTCCTCAAACGTCTTCTGCATAAAGTAATACAAAGCCTTCTAGCTGAACCTTCTGCTTTCATTCTTGCCCACCCAAGCCCTCAAAATTACAGGCTATGATTTACACAGAGACCACAGTGACTTTTAAAATCTAAGTCATAGGGCTGGCACCAGACCTGGGCTGCCCGGCCCCCCCTCTAGAGGTTGTGCAGCCAGTCATGCCAGGACATGGTGCCATCCAAGGGGTCAGCAGCCACTGTGAGAGGCAGGGCCCAAAAGCCAGTGGAGCCAGGAGCCAGCCCTGCTTGCCAGCAGCCCTCAGCAGCTGGCCCTGCAACAACAGAAGTACCTGCACAGTCCATGTAAGGGCACCTCTTAGAGCGTAAGATTGTGCTTCTGATCCCCATAGAACGTCTGCTACAGAAAGCCACATTTCCAACATCAGCAATTACAACTGACCTACCTGAAACAGACAGACATTTAGGCCAAAATTAGGAGACAGAGAAATATGTTCCAAATGAAGGAACAAGACCAAATCTTCGAAGATCAACTAAACAAAGTAGAGATAAGCAACCTACCCAATAATGAGTTCAACGTAATGACTACAAAGATGCTCAGTGAACAAGCATGTTCAGATACTTGGATGCTAGGATCCTAGCATCCTAAAGATGCTAAGGACAAGAATGGATCACCACAGTGAGGAGTTTAACAAAGAGTTAGAAAATATAAAAAAGACTCAAACAGAACTAAAGAATACTATAACTTAAATAAAAACTACACACAATGAATCAACAGTAATTTAGATGATGCAGAGGAATGGAAGAGTAAATTGGAAGACAGAGTAGTAGAAGTCACTCAAGCTGAAGAGAAAAAACATTTTTTTTAAATGAGGACAGTTTAAGAGACCTCAGAGAAAACATCAAATGCATTAGCATTTGCTTTTAGGGGGTCTCAGAAGGAGAAGAGAGAAATGGGCATAAAACTTAACAGAAGAAACAAAAGCTGAAAATGTCCCTAACCTAAGAAAGGAAACAGACATCCAGGTTCAGGAAACACAGAGAGTCTAAAAAAAGATGAACCCAAAGATATCTACACCAAGACACATTATAGTTAAAGTGGAAAAGATGAAAGATGAAGAGAAAGACGTATAAGCAGCAAGAGGAAATCAACTGTTTACAAACGGGGAACTCCCATAAGTCCACCCGCTGACTTTTCAGCAATATTAGAATAGGGAGCAGTATTATATATTCAAAGTGAAGAAAGAAAAAAATCTGCAGCCAAGAATAATCTACCCATTCAGATTGAAGGAGAGAGAATGAGTTTTACAGATAGTGACTGAGTGAGTTCGCTCAGTTGTGTCTGACTCTCTGCGACCCCGTGGACGGTAGCCTACCAGGCTCCTCCATCCATGCGATTCTCCAGGCAAGAGTACTGGAGAGGGTTGCCATTTCCTTCTCCAGGAGATCTTCCTGACCCAGGGATCAAACCCGGGTCTCCCGCATTGTAGGCAGACGCTTTACCCTCTGAGCCACAGGGGAGTCAGATAAGCAGAAGCTAAAAGAGTTCAGCAGTGCTACATTGGCTTTACAAGAAATGTCAAAGGGACTTCTCTAAATAGAAAAGAAAAAATACAACTAGAAATATGAAAATTACAAAAGGAAAAATCTGACTGGTAAAGGCAAGCAGAGTAAAGTAGGTCAACTACTTACAGAGGGAAGTTTTCAGGGATACAAGAATGCCTCAGGAAAAAAAAATACTCAAATAAGTTATCTAACTTTATAGGTAAAGGAACTAGAAAAAGAAGAATGAAACTGAAGTTAGTAGCAGGCAATAAATAAAGATCAGAACAAAAATAAAAGTAAAAAAGATTTTTGAAATTTAATTTTTGAAAAATTAAAGAAACCTTTTAACAGATTCACTAAGAAAAGAAAGAGGACCCAAATAAATAAAATCAGAAAGAGAAGTTACAACTGACACCACAGAAACACAAAAGATCATTAAGAAATGACAGCAAACAATAATATAGCCTAAAACATCTCCCAGTGCTGAATCAAGAAGAAATAGAATATATGAACAGACCTATTACCAGTAATAGAATTGAATCAGGAATTAAAAAAAAAAAATAAAAACCAACAAACAAAAGTCCAGGACCAGATGACTTCACAGGTGAACTCTACCAAACATTTAAAGAAAAGTTAATATCTTTCCCAAACTACTTCAAAAAATAAAACTGAAAAGGAAGTTTTCAAACTCATTCCACAAGACCAGCATCAACCTAATAACAAAACCAGAGACAGATAAAAAAAAAAATTAAAGACCAATAAAACTGATGAAAATAGATGGAAAATCCTTCAAAATATTAGCAAAGCAAATTTAACAATACAGTAAAAGGATCACATACCAAAATCAAATAGGAGCAATTCCAGAGACACAAGCATGGTTCAATATCCACAAATCAATGTGATACACCTTAACAAGTTGAATAATAAAAATTGTATGATCATCTCAATAGATGCAAAAAAAACTTTTGACAAAAATTCAACATTTATGATTAAAAATACTCAACAAAATGGGTGTAGAAGGAACATATCTCAAACTAATAAAGGCTGTATATGATAAGCCCACAGCTAACAATATAACATCATACAAATAATTGGGTTTTTTGAACTGTGGTGCTAAAGAAGACTCGAGAGTTTCTTAGACTGCAAGGAGATCCAACCAGTCTATCCTAAAGGAAATCAGTCCTGAATATTCATTGGAAGGACTGATGCTGAAGCTCCAATACTTTGGCCACCTGATACAAAAAACTGACTCCTTGGAGAAGACCCTGATGCTGGAAAAGATCGAAGGCAGGAGGAGAAGGGGATGACAGAGGATTAGATGGTTGGATGGCATTACCGACTTGATGGACATGAGTTTGAGCAAGCTATGGGAGTTGGTGATGGACAGGGAAGCCTGGCATGCTGTAGTCCATGAGGTCACAAAGAGTTGGACATGACTGAATGACTGAACATCATACTCAATGTTCATGGTGAAAAGCTGAAAGAATTTCTTCTACGATCAGTAACAAGGCATGAATGCCCAATTACACTTTTTCCAACAATTGAAACTCTAAGCCTCAGCTATCATACAAGAAAAGGAAATAAAAGGAACCCAAGTTGGAAAGGCAGAAGCAAAACCATCACTGATTACAGATGACAAGATACTATATACAGAAAATCCAAAAGATGCCATCAAAAAGCTGTTAGAATAAATGAATTCCATAAAGTTATAGGATACAAAATCAATATACAGAAATCTATTGTGCTTCTATACGATGACAACAAGCTATCAGAAAGAGAAATTCAGAAAACAATTTCATTTACAATTACATTAAGAAACAATAAAATAGGGCTTCCCTGGTGGTAGAGTGGATGGGTATCTGCCTGCTAATGCAGGAGACATGGGTTTGATCCCTGGTCCAGGAAGATTCCACATGCCATGGGGCAACTACACCAGTGTGCCACAGCTACTGACCCTGTGCTCCAAGGCCCAGGAGCCACAACTACTGAGGCTGTGTGCTGCCAACTACTGAAGCACACACGCCCTCCAGGCTGCACACAGCAACTTCTGGAGCCCCGGTGCCTACAGCCTGTACGCTCAACAAGAGGAGCTCCCTCCATGCAAAGTCCATGCACCGCAACAGAGGGCAGGCCCCACTCTCCACAACGATAGAAAACCAGTGAGCGGCAACGAAGACCCAGGACAACCAAAAATAAATTAGTATAAAATACCTAGGAATAAATCCAACCAAGGAGGTAAAATACATGTACTCAGATAACTATAACACACTGAAGAAACAGAAGACAAACAAATGGAAAGATATAGCATGCTCATGGACTGGAAGAATAATTATTGTTAAAATGATCATACTACACAAGGCAAATCACAGTATCAATGGCATTTTTCAAAGTACTAGAACAAATAATGCTAAAATTTGTATGGAAACACAAAAGACCCTAAAGAGCTAAAACAGTCTTGAGAAAGAGGAATAAAGGTGGAGATGTCACAAGCCCTGATTTCAAACTATACTTCCAAGCGACAGTAGCCAAGCAATCTACGTGCCCTTAGACAGATACATGGATAAAGATGTGCTACGTACAGACACACACATGCATAGGCATATTACTCAGCCATTAACAGAAATGAACTCTTGGCACTTGCAAAGCATGGATGGATCGAGAAGGTAAAATGAGTGAATAAGATAGAAAGATAAATACATGATCTCACTTACATTTGGAATCTAAAAATCAAAACAAAACAAAAACATACTCATAGATACTAAGAACAAATGGGTAGTTAACTATAAGAGAGGGTGGTAAGGAAGTGGGCAAATTAGGCAAAGAGGATTAAAACATACAAACCCCATATAAAGGAAACATATCTCAACAAAATCTATTTGTGACACACCCACAGCCAACATAACACTGAACAGTGAAAACCTGAAAGCCTTCCTGCTAAAATCTGGAACAAGACAAGGATGCCCACTCTCACCACTTCTTTTCAACACAGTATTGGAAGTCCTAGCCACAGCAATCAGACAAGAAATAAAAAGTATCCAGATTGGAAAGAAAGAGGTAGAACTGTCATTATATGCAGAAGACATAATAATATATATAAAAAACCCTAAAGATGTCACACAAAAACTACTAGAACTGAAAATTCAGCAAGGTAGCAGGATCCAAGATTAACATGTAGAAACTGGTTGCATTTCTTTACATTAACAATGAAATATCAGATATAACCCTCACAGACTTCGGACAATACTACAAAGTTATGGTAATCCAAACAGTGTGGTATTGACACAAAAACAGATTTATGGATCAATGGAACCAAATAGAGATTCCAGAAATAAACCCACACACCTAGAAATTAATCAGTCTTTTAAAAAGGCTGATTAAGAGATGGCACTAGAGGTTTAAAAAAAAAAACCTGCCTGCCAATGCAGGCGACATAAGAGATACAGTTTCAGTCCCTAGGTCAGGAAGATCCTGTGAAAGAGGGCATGGTATCCCACCACAGTATTCTTGCCGGGAGAATCCCCTTGGACAGAGGAACCTGGCTGGCTGACGTCATAGGGTTGCATAGAGTTGGACATGACTGAAGCAACTTAGCACGCATACAGTGGAGAAAAGACAGTCTTTTCAAAAAGTGATACTGGAAAAGTGGACAGCTGTACATAAATCAATGAAGTTAGAACACATCCTCATACCATACACAAAAAATAAACTCAAAATGGCTTAAAGATTTAAATATAAAAGATGACACAAGAAACCTCTTAGAAGAGAACATAAGCAAAACATTCTCTGACATATACTAATGTTCTCTTAGGTCAGTCTCCCAAGGCAATAGAAATAAAAGCAAAAATAAATAGAACATAATCAAATTTATGAGTTTTTGCACAGCAAAGAAAATCATCAACAAAATACAATGACAGTTTATGGGCTGGAAGAAAATGTTTACAAATTATGTGAGCAACAGGGGCTTAACTTTCAAAATATATAAACAGCTCTCAGAACTCAATAACAAAAACAACAACAACAAAAAGAATCCATTCAAAAAAAGAACAGAAGACTGACTAAACAGACATTTCTCCAAAGAAGACATTCAGATGGCCAGTAGGTAAATGAAAAGATGCTCAACATCACTAATTATGAGAAATAGAAATCAAAACTGAGTGAGCTTTGTAATAAGTTATAAGGAGAAAAAACTCTAGAAAAGAGTAGATATAGATAGATAGATTTGTATAAAAATCACTTTGCCGTACACCTGAAACTCACGCACCATTGGAAATCAACTACATGTTGATTTCTTCTAAATTTTTTAAAAAATGAACATGAGGTACCATGCCACACTGGTTAGAATGGCCATCATTAAACAATCAGTAACAAATGCTGAAGAAGGTGTGGAGAAAAGGGCACCTTCCTAAACTGTTAGTGGAAATATTTACATTCCACTCTGGAGAAGTTTACATTTACGTGGAGAAGTGTACAAAGTTTCCTCATAAAGCTAGATATAGAGGTGCTGTATGATCCAACAATCCCACACCTGGGCATATATCCGGACTAAACTGTAATTCAAAAAGATACACCATGCTCATAGCAGCAGTATTTACAACAGTCAAGACATGGAAGCAACCTTAATGTCCATTGATATATCAGTGGACAAAGATGTGGTACATACATACAATGCAAGACTGCTTAGTCATAAAAAAGAATGAAATAATGCCATTTGTGGCAATATGAATGCTCTAAACAATATCATACTAAGTAAAACAAATCATAAAGAAAGACAAATACTACATGATATCACTTATCTGTGGGATCTAAAATATGACACAAATTAACTTATCTATAAAACAGAAACAGACTCACAGACATGGAGAACAGACTTATGGTTGCCAAGAGAGATAGGGGAGGGATGGATTTGAAGTTTGGGATTAGCAGATGCAAACCATTATATATAGAATGCATAAACAACAAGGGTCTACTGCAGAGCACAAGGAACTATATTCAATATGTAATAAACCATAATGGAAAAGAATATGAAAAATATATAGTTACCTGTATGTAACTATATTAACTAAACCACTTTGCTATACACCAGAAACTAACACTGTAAATCAACTATAGTTTAATAAGAAAATTATTTTAAGTGCAAAAAAAGAAGTGCAAACCCCAGTTATATTAAGCCATAAGGATATAATACAACATAAGGAATATAGTCAACAATAGTGTAATAACTTTGTATGTGGATAGACTGTTACTAGGTTTATTGTAGTGGTCATTTTTACAATGTATACAAGTGAAAATCATTAGGTATTTAGTACATGTGAAACTATCATAATACTGTACATTAACTATATTTCAATCAAAAAATTTTACCTCAAAAGGCTTAGAGTAAAAAAGAAAAAAATCTAAGTCAGAAAATATCATTCTTCTGCTCAAATCTCTGTAATGAATTCCCACTTTATTCAGTTAAATCCAAATGTCTTCTCATGGCTGATAAGGCCTGCATGAGCTCCCCGTCAACCCCCTTCTCTAACCTCATCTCTGTTTTATTCCCAGATTTATTGACATAATATTGGCAAATGGAAATTGCACTATCTAAGGTGTACAGTGTGATGTTTTCAAATACATACACATTTTGAAGTGATTACATTTTTAAATAACTAGTGAAACTTATCAAAATATCCATCACCTCAAACAATTATTTTTTCTTTTGTGTACAAGAACACTTAAGATCTATTCTTTATACATGTTTTGTAGTATACAATAATTTATTATTAACTATAGTCACTAATCTCTACATTAGGTCCCTATAACTTATTCATATTATAACTCAAAGTTTGTGCCTTTTGACTAACATCTCATTTCCTCTACCCCCAGCTCCTACGTATCACTATTTTGCTCCATTTCTATGGTTTCACTTTCTTAGATTCTACATGTAAGTGAGGTCATGAAGTATCTGTCTTTCTGTGTCTGCTTTATTTCACGGATCAACATTCTCCAGGTTCATCCATATCATCACGAATGGCAGAATTTCCTTCTTTGTCAAGGTTGCATAATATTCCACTGTGTGTGTGTGTGTGTGTGTGTGTGTGTGTGTGTGTGTGTGTGTTCAGTTCCATTATAATGGAAGATCCAAATTAAGATATCTCACCATTAATAACTATGGTTAACTACACAATAGCCAATAAAAAAATTTTACTAAATCAATGTTAGTGCTATACACTTAAAAATTATCAGATCTAGGTGTGGTGATTTTAAAATATGGCGCCAAATTCTTCACCATTTCTCATGTTGGGAGGGAGGGTCTACCTCTCCTCCACATAAACCTGGGAACGTTGTTGCTGCTTTAACTAATGGAGTACAGACTTGCCAGGCTAGGTCAGTACATGTCAATGCAGCTTCTACCTCATTCTCTGGGGATGCCCACTTTGGAAGTAAACCAAGTACCATGTAAAATGTTTGGCCACACAGAAACCTCATAGTGAAGAGGCCATCTGTAGGTGCTCCAATAAACAGTCTCAGCTAAGTTCCCATCTGATGACCAGCATCAACCAGGAGACATCTTGGATGTCAGCCTACAGGGATTCATGAGAAATTCCAAGTGAAAACAGTCCAATTAAGCCTTTCTTAAATTTCTGACCCACTTAAAGAATTGTTTTACATTTCTAAGTTTGGGATCAATTCATTACAAAGCAACAGAAATTCATATATCAAGACATGTGAAAATTGAGTTTCTCATCACATGCCACTTCACATATTATTCTGGCTCTTCTTCCCACGTGGTAAATCAACCCTGAATATTCACTGGAAGGACTGATGCTGAAGCTCTTATACTTGGCCACCTGATGTGAAGAACCGACTCATTGGGGAAAAGAACCCTGATGCTGTGAAGACTGAGGGCAAGAGAAGAAGGGGGCAACAGAGGATGAGACAGTTGGATGGCATCACTGACCCAAAAGATGAGTTTTGAGTACACTGCAGGAGATAGTGAAGGCCAGGGGAGCCTGGTGTGCCGCATTCCATGGGGTCACAAAAAGTCAGACGTGATTGACCGACTGAAAAACACCACCACCACTTCACATATTATTCTGACTCTTCTTTCCACATTTTAAGAAAATGATCCATGTTAAATGTAGTCAAATACAAACACTGGCTTTGAATCACAAGAAGATAGAAAAATATTAAAACTGAAAGGTACTGTTGATTTTGGTCTCCTGAAAATGCCACCCATGAAGTCTGTGGCTTACCAGGAGAGTCTGAGTTAACGGCAGGAGAAGTCCAACTACAGGCTGGCAGACCAAATTCAGCCCACCCCGTTTGTACAATATAAAATAAAATAAAGATGGTCCACAAAGTCTAAAGTAGTTATTATCTTGCCCTTTACTAAAAATAACTACCAACTCCTGAAGTTAGAGAACAGCGAAATTGAAATAGGAACATAAGTTCTTTGACTCATATACCAGTACTCTTTTTTTCACTGTGCTGCCTAGACAAGAATAAAATTTTACATTAAGATCAGCATATTTTAATAAACATTAAGTTTGTGACTCCATGAGTCTAATTCACATCACTTTTTGAAATTTTGTAAAGACTTTATTTTTGTTTTGGGGGTTGTTTAGTTTGGTCCTTTTGTTTTGCTTTTGGTTTTGTTTTCAAAGAGAGGAGAGTTAGCCACAGGAAGAAAAATATACATTATTTAAATTTTTCTGGGATACTATCAGTAAAGGAAAAGAGAAGAAAACTGATATCTTAGATTAGAGGCTGGCAAACTTTTGCTCTAAGGGCCAAAAATAATTTTCACTTTACCAGCCATACAGTATGTGTCACAACTACTCAACTCTGCTGGTTAACTTGAAAGCAGCCATGGAGTGTTATTCGCTCAGTCATGTCTGACTCTCTGCGATCCTATGAACTGTAGCCCACCAGGCTCCTCTGTCCCTGGGATTCTCCAGGCAAGAATACTGGAGTTGGGTTGCCATTTCCTTCTCCAGGGGATCTTTCCAGCTCAGGAATCGAATCAATTCTCCTGCACTGTAGGCAGACTCTTTACCATCTGAGCTACCAGGGAAGCCTGAAGCAGCCACAGACAAGGCTTAAATGAATGTGAGCGCTGTATCCATTAACACTTTATGTACAAAAACAAGTGGTGGTCCAGAGTTAGCCTGTAGTCCTAGTTTGTCAACTCCATCTCAAATAACTTGGTGACACACACACGCGTGGAGATGCAATGCTTAGGGTAAGAGTACAATTACAAATTCTACACAGACAAGTAGGGGAATGTCAGACACGAGGTTCACGTAATAATATTTTGCCTGTGTACTACATGTTTTGCTCACTATACTCTAATACTTAATAAATAGTTAATACTCAGTTTGAGAATAATATTGAAAGAGTTGAGTCAGTATTACTGAAAAATCCCTTAAGATAAAATTCAGTCTTTATTATTACAGCTTGAAAGCCTTACCTTTTTTACAGCTTATTTATTTCTCCAAGAAATCAAAGAAGGCCATTCTAGATTTCAATAGCCCACTAAAACAGCCACATCCCAGGCTGAGAACCCTAAAACAGTGTCTTTTATCACTTGGTTGCCAAACTTTCCTAAACACAGTTTTCTTAGACTATGTGAGATTATTTTTTTTCCCCTACTTTTCAAAATCTCTGAAGTTCTTGCAATACCAAAAAAAAAAAAAAAAGGCTTATTCTTACCAGTTAGTAGAGGACATTCCACTTTCAAAGGGAGAGAATTTCTAAATCCCTCCACAGTGCTTTACACTATAATAAATTTCCTAGACATGCTGTCACCTACATAAAGGACCAGCAGCACCTAAATGACAACCACTCTGGGGCAAAGTGGGTAGGGTGAAGAAGACAGTGACCCAGTTCCCACTGCACATAGCTAAAGGTGATACTAAAGACATTTGAGAAAGGAGTCTGCTTTATCTCTCAACTGAAAATAAATGCCTAGTTGAACAAAAAATAAAATTTTTTCCAGTGCTAAAAGCAAGTAAGTGGATTTTCCAGAGATTCAAAAAGGAAGAAAATATTTCCTTTGTGCCTAAGATATACATAGATTCAAAAAGATTTTAAAAAGCATTAAGTAAGCAACCAATCAATTAGACATTTATAGTGATATTAATTATATAAATATATAATAATGGGTATACACAGTAATCATTATAAAAAGCAAAATACAAACATTATAGTATTATTTTCAATCATTTCAATCTAAAGAAAAGGAAATTCTGAAGTGCTTGCTTTGAGAGCTCATAGAATTATCCACGTGTGAAAAATCCAAAATTGCTGTAAAGTGTAAAAATTATCCTTTCTTCCACCTACAGGTAAGTCAAAATTGCTGTGCAAATTTTCTTCAAACTTTTTGAAAAGGAATTATCCAGAAAGGAAAATGTCTGAAGCTACAAAATAGAAACTTCAGAGTGGAAGGAAACTATTTCCAGTGCCGACTTCTACAGCACACAAGCAAAATAAACCACCCTCATGTACACACACACACACACACACACACACACACACACACACACTAGTATATGTTTACTAACTGATTCAACACATTTTTACTGAATGGCATGTAAATTAATTTGCATATGATGTGTGTGTGCACACATAATTTGCACACACACATAATTTGCAAGATACTATATGTTTGTGCACACACATAATTTGCACATGTATGTATCATATGGATGTAACCCTGTGTGTTAGCGTATCTGCAAAAGCTAAGTCAAGGACAAGGTCTAAGGGTGAGGAGGACATATAGAGGTAAGGTGACATCCGACCACCTAAGGGCACCTGAAATCATCCTCTGACGCAGGTTATGTATACACAAATCCTATAAAGGTGGATGTTAGAGATCATAATGGGAATGTAGATGAGCAAAGAGTGACATGAACTGTATCCTTCCAGAGGACAGAAAATGTCAACGGTGGGTAAAGATGGAGAGAACACGCTCTTGGGATAGGACATGGAAGAAATGGAAGAAAAGATAAGCTATGCTTCCATGATTAATGAAAAACAGCTACTGAAACTGGGAATGCTCTACAACTTTTAAAAAATGAAATTATTTTTAAATACTTCTGAAGTTGCATGGATGGTTGCTTAAGTCTGTGGGGTTTTTGACTGCAATTTACAATGGTAAAAATCACTGTTCAGCTTCTAAAGTAAGAGAATGGAACAGAATAAAATCCAACAGGGCAGAATACTAAGCAGTAATTTCTGCAGAGATGAAAACTCAGTCATTATGAAAGTCAGATTCTAGATTTTCAAACTAACAGCAATCCAGTTTTTTATTCAGATTTAGACATATGATACAAACATATCAGAAGTTATTAATTCGTAAAAGAAGTTAAATAGAAAAAACTCTTGGCCCTAAAAATCAAGAAAAAACAGTTCATTTTTTGAAGCGGCAAAATGTAGGAGGGAAAATCGGAACTCAGAGTATTACCTGATTTTTCCCGGGCGACCAATATTCCTCTTAAGAGAAAATGGCCCACCGTGAAGCTGAGGCGCAAAGAAGCCCTGACTATGTAAGACTCAAAAGTCTCCCTAAGGGACAGAGCATTGAAAAGAAGTAGAACGTGGTCTAGAAACGTATTCAGCAGAAGCTTTCAAAGGCTTGAAAACAATCGATTTACCACCTTTAACTCCAAGCTTCCCTGGAGCATCCAACTTCAAAGCCCAAGGTCTCTGTATGCTGTCCTCTAGACAGAGCACCAGACCAAGTCAGGTCACCTGACTACACTTCATTCCCACTTAGACCAGTCCAGGACCTCATGTAGACAGCCAGATAAGACCACCTTCTGGGTGCAGAGAAGTTCAGGACATGCCACCCCAAAATATGCTGCTTTGGTATATTATTTTGTGCTGAAACCTCATAGAAGCTTTCTCTGAGCTCCCCTCATCTGCCTAAAGACAGATCCTACAAAAGAATTCAGTTTCCATAAATTTCACCCCTCACTACAGAAGTTTCATCAACCAGAGAAGATGGACTCATCACAGGAGAGGAGACTAGAAGTCCAGGCCACCCCCTGACAAACTTTGTCACAAACTGTCACACCTCCCATCTCTCCTTCTAAGAGCCCTATAGCTTTCCCCCAAATTGTTTACTTTCCCCTAAGTAGCCTACACTCCCCTTCCCTTCCCCTATTAATACAGTATGTTGTTGTTCAGTCGCTTAGTTGTGTCTGACTCTTTGCAACCCCATGGACTGCAGCCCGCCAGACCTCCCTGTCTCTCACCGTCTCCCGAAGTCTGCCCAAGTTCACGTCCATTGTATCGGTGATGCCTTCCAGCCATCTCATCCTCCAATACCCTCTTCTCCTTCCGCCCTCAATCTTTCCAACAAATCTGGGACTGCTGGACTTCCCTGGTGGTCCAGTGGTTAGAATCTGCCTGCCAACGCAGGGGCCACTGGTTCGAGCCTTGGTTCAGGAAGATCCCACACGCTATAGGGCAACTAAGCCCATGTGCCACAAGTACTGAGCCTGTGATCTAGAGCTCCCACAGAACAACTACTGAGGCCCACACGCCTAGAGCCCATGGTCTGCAACAAGAGAAGCCACTGCAATGAGAAGCCTGCATCCCACAATTAGAGCAACCCCCACTGGCTGCAACAAGAGAAAGCCCTATCTATGCACAGCATACATACATAAAGACGACCCAGCACAGCCATAAATAAATAAAACTGTTAACAGTAGAGGAAAAGTCTTTCCTCCCCTATAAATAGTCTCCTCCCAGCTCTACCCAGCAGGCTGCAGGCTGCCCAGGACAGGTGCATCAGAAGGAAACTTTTTCACTTTTTAAAGGGAAGAAAATAACCTTTAATATTCTGAGCAAGATGATAATTTCCTGGTAGGTTATATTGTAATAGCACTTTTGTTAAATAGCAAGCATCTCAGTGGGTTTCCCTGGTGGCTCAGTGGTAAAGAATATGCCCACGAAGGCAGGAGACAAAAGTTGGATTCCTGGGTTGGGAAGATCCCCTGGAGTAAAAAATGGCAACCCACTCCAGTATCCTTGCCTGGAAAATCCCAAGGACAGAGGAGCCTGGTGGGCTACAGTCCATGGGGTTGCGAAAGAGACAGAGACGGACACGACTTAGCAACTGAACGGCAACAGCAAGCATCTCAATGTCACATTCATTTTAAGAAGTCTTTGGGAGAAAATAATAATAATAGTGGCACATAAGGAGTTGTTCCGGGATGTGAATGCTTTTCCAGCACCAAAGTGAATTGTGTCTCTGTGGCTCTCCTGGACCTGTGCAGGGTGACCCAGAAGCCATGCCCCAGCAGCTAGTGTATTCCACGCCCCAATTCAGTGAGTGCTGGGAATCTGGTCCTTGCCTCTCCCAGGCCTAGATTCACCTTCCCTACCAGAGGTTGCTGATAGCAAAAGCCACCCTGCTCAACCATCACAACTAGTCCACAGCCAAGTTGGCTGAAACTTCCCAGCAGCACATCCAACATGGCTAACAAGAATCTTTGTTCCCAATACATTTGATCATCAAAAGAGCCTTGCATTCCCCCCGCCCTCCCCTGCCCCACCCCAGAGAAGTTCAGTTTTGTTTCCATTTCAAGTAGTTTGATGTGTGGTAATTGGAGGGAGACACAAATTTTGAACATGAGCTTTATGTTGTGACTAACATTAACTTAAATACCCTCCATCAAGGAGTAAGTCTTTTCCGCCAAACTGCCTTAAAAACCCACCACAATTTTTTGTTGTTGTTTCAGAAACCCACAGTGCAATCTGCAATGCATTATACATTTTAAGCAGAGACTCTTATCTATACTTTCTTGTGCATTCCCAAACCCCTTAAAATATTGATCAGACACAGAGCCCACATTCCAAGACCAGTGCCACAATTTTGCTGCAAGCTAAAGGAGAAAAGATTGAAAGTAACAGATGTTTGCGTTGCCTAGTCTAGTTATTTTCATGACTTCATCAACAAATGCAAAGTTTTAAATTAGAAATGTACTATAGTACTATTGTTCCCTATGGAAATTTCTAACTAAAACCAGTCTAAGAAATCATTTTCAAACAAAAATTCTGCCTTTGGTTTAAACAGAAAAAAAAAAAAAAAAACCCTCTTAGAAGGGAAGAAAGTTCAGTCTGATGAGCAGCCCCCTTCCCGCTCCAGCCAGCACCACATCGGGGAACAGGATTCGATGGGTGGTAACTGCTCTTGCAGACTTCGTGACTCCATGGGGCGTGTTCCCCAGGTTCCTGCTGGGCTCCTGCTGTCCAAAAGAGAGGCTGGAGGGAATGCTCGCAGCCCCACTACGGCAAGAATGTCTTGTGGATCTGGTCCCACCATGCTTGGGACAGCTCCACATGAGGTATCCTGACTCACTTCAAAGGCAAGAGGGCT
Organism: Odocoileus virginianus; assembly: GCF_023699985.2. Classification (NCBI taxonomy): domain Eukaryota; kingdom Metazoa; phylum Chordata; class Mammalia; order Artiodactyla; family Cervidae; genus Odocoileus; species Odocoileus virginianus. Next base: position 84,239,287 of record NC_069676.1, read on the forward strand.
TTAGAAGCCCCTCCAGAAGGCTTGTCTGCGTCAATTCAGCCATCCACACTGGGCGTCCCCCACTAGGTTTTGCATGCCTGGGAAGGAAAGTTATTAGCTCCCTCCTGGACTCAAAGGAAGAGTGAGCAGAGTCCATTGTTCCCTCTCAAATCTGCATCGTTGGTGGCTGTGGCTTCACATATTAGCCAGCTTCAAAGGCACAGCAACACAGGGCTTAAATTATACAGGATTTCAGAAGAGCTCAGAGGTCCAATAGAGCCAATTTTACTTGAATGTAAATTTATAGGAGGAAATCAATATCTTGTTTTTGTTCCTAAAATCCTTTTATCCCAAGTCTTGCATGCAAGCACTCTCGACTGCTCTCACCCACTATGATCCCTTCATTCTCTGAACTCTAAAAAATATATCCAGTGTCTGCTGCCAACTAAGCACTTTATTATATACCCACCTGTATTAGCATTTTTAACACTGCTCACCCAGTTGATTTTGAGTGTCTTAAAGGCAGACAAAATGGCTTATAGTTACTTCCAGCACCGACCATGGGATAATGGGGATGAGGGATCCAAGAGAACCATTTGGCATAAGCTTCATATTCAAAATAAGACTCCAATTTAGATTTTTGATATCTCCAAATGAAATTATACCTAAACTTTCATAGACGTACTGGCAAGAGTTTTGAAAAGAAGCATTTCATCCAACAACTTTAAATTCATCACAGTTTCTATGATCCTTTTTGGCATTACTTTATTTTTTAATAAAGTAAAAAATAGGAGCCTCCAAAAAAGAGAAGAGGCGTGGTTTACCTCAGATTTTCTATAGCGCCTGGCATCATGTTACAAAAGATACGCTCATGAGGAAAACATTCCCTAATGGTCAACGGATATTTTTGTAGGTGGAAGGAAGATGTATAAAACTGGCATGGACTTCCCACACAACCAGAAGTCAGAGGCCCTAGGGCCACTGAAAAGGACCCCAGCTAGACTGGCTAGCTAGCTCCCACAACCAGAGCAATTGTGTTTTCAGGTCCTTCCTCCTTCCGTATGAAGCAATAGCATGAGTATCAAAAGGAGAATACTCTCTTCTTTTGATAATGAGCACCCTTTAAGATGCTTTTGAACTGTGGTGCTGGAGAAGACTCTTGAGAGTCCTTGGAGTGCAAAGAGATCCAACCAGCCCATCCTAAAGGAAGTCAGTCCTGAATATTCACTGGAAGGACTGATGTTGAAGCTGAAACCAATACTTTGGCCACCTGATACCAAGAGCTGACTCATTGGAAAAGACCCTGATGTTGGGAAAGATTAAAGGTGGGAGGAGAAGGGGACGACAGAGGATGAGATAGTTGGATGGCATCACTGACTCAATGGACATGAGTATGAGTAAACTCTGGGAGTTGGTGATGGACAGGGAGGCCTGGTGTGCTGCAGTCCATGGGGTCACTAAGAGTTGGATACAACTGAGTGACTGGACTAAACTGAAGCCTTTAAGAACTTAAGTGATAAGGTAGCCTTTTAATACTTAAACTAGTAAAATCCAGAGACAATGGCTATATTTAACTTGTTTCAAGAGAAAACCATGTAGGAAACTATCATGTACAACCAAAGGTTTCAAAATATTCCATGATTTCATCAAAGGTAGTTTCTGAAAGTGCTCTCAGGAAAGCAGGACTAGAATGTGACGGTACTGTCATCAAAAGTCCCATATACTCTTTGGAGAAAGATATTGTGAAGCAGAGTGTGTGAACAGTAAAGTGAAACAAAACTTAGTCCTGAATATATCGTGTGAGTTCACTTTGTAAAGAGGCTCCAGGGCAGCTTGTCACCTTGTGGTGACACCTCCAAAACTGTCCTTATCTCCCAGGCACCTCCTTCAGCCCCATTCTTGATTTTAGCTGATGTGGTCATTAGCCCTGTCCACCAATTTTTTCTGCTGCTTTCTGAACTCTGTGGAATGGCAATGCCTCATTCTTCTTTGCAATTGTGTATGCCACTGTAAATTGGTGCTGGAGAAGTGTGATTGATTTAAGAGCCAGGAAATGATTCCCCGCTTGTCTATTGTCCTGCCTTGACCAGCCTAGGTCACAAAAGCACAGAGACTGAGCTGCCTTCTCCCTAGGCCCTGAATTAAGAACAAGCAGAACTCTCCAGCTGACCGGTGGGGGCTATATGCCATGAAGAAAAGTAAGCCTTTATTATTTTAAGCCATTAAAACCTTGGGATTATTTGTTGCCATAGTATAAGTGACCCTATTCTGCCTAATAAGAGCAGATATTAGTTCACAATGCTTAATCTTCTACCCCCTTAAGTGAAGTACCTTTGGGGTTACACTGTTATATTCCCAGAGATTGTAGAAGCCACAGAATAAGAAAGATCCATATTATAACAGCATCCACTGGACTCATTAATTTTAAGTGTTTTTTTTTTTTAATACTTGAAAGTTGCTAAGAGAGTAGCTCTTACATATTCTCACCATGAAAAAGAAATGGTAATTATGTGACATGACAGAGGTGTTAACTAACACTAAGGTGGTAATAATTTTTCAATATAAGTGTATCAAATCAACACATTGTTTATCTTAAGCTGACTGTTTTATGTCAATTATATTCCAATAAAGCTGGAAAAAATAAAGTGATGTCCTAGAAAAAAGTAAAATGTTATTTTTCATTAAGACAAAAACATAAATGAGATAAAAAAATGCCATAAATTTTTAATGTAAAATAAAAAACAATGAATTTTGGAGGCACAGATTCAGTAGATGAAACAAAGTAATTAGAGCAGAAGAGAGACCTTTGAGAGGAGTAGCCTCAATGAACAGAAGAGGAAGCGGAGGTGCAGAGAATCTCTGTGGCTCACCCAATGGCATTTAGTATAGTCCAAGTTCACTTATTCTAATTCCAAAACTCTTCTGCCACCTTGATTGTGTAGAAAAATGATTCTCCTGGTGTTCTCAACAGCACAAGGGGAGAGACAGCTCCTCATGTCAGAACCAGACATCTTCACTACCAACATTTGAGGGTCATTCCTTAGGTTGGTGGCAGTGCAGTGGCTGACCCCAAGATCAAACCATCAAACTTTCACTGCAAAAGATGTCTACCAAATACTCTGCTTGTCTTCCTTTCCCAACTCATCTTATCCAGGTGGAAAGATTTTTAAAAAATAAAGATTTGCCTTCCCCTACCTCTACATGCTGCCGCAATTTTCCACCTTTTGATTTTTATAATTTAATCAGTTATCTCTACTTTGGACCCAGGAAATATACTGAGCTTTTTTTTTTTATATTTAATATGCCGCAGAGAAGGTTCTTCAGTGGTAAACAATCTCTTTTAATAGATGTCTTTGGAACAAGGCAGGGTTTAAATAATGGTAATGTTTGGAAGTAACATTTATGTTTTCTTTTTTAAGTTGAAACTTAAGTTGTTTTTCTTCAGACTGTTTTGGAACTCTAGGAACCCAAGTGGAAAAGGAATAGCCTCAATAAATAGAAGAAGAAAATGACTTAAAAATCATCATCCACCCTTAGTCCCAGTCTTTCAGTGCTGACAATGCATGTATAAGATGGTTTGGTCTGAAACTCTACAAGCAACCTAGCTGACATGCTTTGTATCTATAAAATCAGTGATTTATAGACGATTTAAGATCAATAGCTTGTAAATCAATATTCAAGTTGTGGCCCACTCCTACTATAGACGTAACTGCGTGCTTAGCTTTGAGAGATGGTCTTCATCATGTAAACTCCAAGCCATGCAATGTCCGTGAGCTCTGAGGCACATTAACGCTTACTCATTTCTGTGCACATCACTCACCAAAAAAAGAATTTCTTTTGATTCTTCACAACTCCTTGCTTATTTCTGGAGAGTAAAACTCTCACAAATGAACTTCTGTTGTCCTGTTATACTCTCAGTAAATGGATTTTTTCCTGTGATGCTTTATAGATGAGACTTGTTTCTCAAACAGTGGGCACCATCCCCAAGTCAGATTTTAGTAATTCTATTGTCATTACAGCTGCAAAAGTCATTAAGATATTTCCAAGTTTCTAAATGCCACAGGATGGACTCCATTCTACCTGTCCAAATTGTCAAAATCTTGCCAAAATTTTCTCTGCCAGGACCACCTCCCAGCAGCATTTCACTTCAAAGCTTTCACTCAGATTGCTTTGATATGTAGACACATATCCCACGTCTATATTGCACAAACTTTTCTCTCTGCCAATCAAAATTCCTGCTCAACCTTTGAAAGTGAAAGTGAAGTCACTCACTCGTGTCCGACTCTTTCCCATGGACCGCAGCCCACCAGGCTCCTCCGTCCATGGGATTTTCCAGGCAAGAGTACTGGAGTGGGTTGCCATTGCCTTCTCCAACATACCACAATAGTCTCTCCCAAAAGTTGTTTGCCCTTTGGAGTCATCCTAAAATGAAAGCCAAATCTCAGATGACCTCGATGGGTCATTCTAGCAAACAGACCCACTTTCACCAGTGAGGCGAAAACATCTGATAAAGCCAGGTGATAGAAATTTGACAATGCAGCAGACAATGGACATGTGTCAGACATAACAAGACGAAATCAGCAGCTGGCCACTGTCAGCTCATTCCCTCCAGGAACACTCCACCTCTGGAACAGCCTGCATCACAAAGGTGGCCCCAGAGCACAGGCATCGTTGACACAGCCAAGAGATCCGAACTCGAAAAGGCATGCCCCTATGTCATATAAGCAAGTTTCTCACTATAAATAAAAGTAAAGACAGAAGCAGGTCTCTGTTACTTTTGGAAGTAACAGAAGTTATAGTTCTATACATATTTCAATGCTTTGGCTGTGTGGTTGGTTTAGCAGAGAATGGGAAAATTTCAGCATTTTTTTCTGCACCAGCCCATGATCCTGTTGATGGTAAATCAAGTCACTTTTCACAGCAAAACAGAGAGAGATGGCTGCATGCATGAACATGTACACACACGCACACACACACTCATACACCACCTTCCTTGGACTTGACTTTTTAGGTTAGCATTAGTTAATGTGCACTGCAGGTGGCCATCCATATAGAAGTAAAATGCTATCTTAAAAGCTGCCTTCAGTTTGTCCCTGTTGTTCCAGGGCAGCAATTCTCAACCAGGAGTGATGAGGCCCACAGGGGGCATTTGGCAAAGTGTGGAGACACTCTGGGATGTTATGACTGGGTGGCAGTGCTCCAAACATGCTGCTAAACATCCTACAATGTACAGGACAGTCTCCCACAACAAAGACTTGCTAGGTCCAAAATGTCAACAGCATCAAGTTAAAGAAATTTCTGTTCTAGGGGTAAAAGCAATATCTAATCTTTTTTTTTTTCTTTTTTTTTTTTTTTTTTTGGAGTAGGGGGGAATTACTTTAATGGTTATTTGTTTTGTGCAAAAGAAAAGGCCAAGTATTATTCTGAAATAGGGAATTTCAGACTCTAAGGCCTAATGATGGCTTTGTGAACAGCATTTCTGTGGAAACCAGTATGGTGCTAACCTCCTTTTAAATTCCTTGGCCAACGTGAGAAATTTTAACTGCCTAGGACCCCATGGGGCCTGCCTGGGACAGATCCCTCCCCCATTATCTTCTACTTCAGCTCCTCTCTGAAATACCTAGATAACAGTATCTGGTGCACATTTCCTGAGTTGTTTTATGGATATGAAAACCCCTACCAAAGGGAAGATGTTAACTATTTGATGACCATGAGCACATAAGACACCAGGCCTACTGGAGCCCAAGGACTAATAATCTTAATTCCTCTGACATTGCCCAGTTTCTTCACCATCCACCAGTCAGAAAATTGTTCATGAGTTGATCACAAATCCTAAGATCCCTCTCCCTCACCTGGCCTTGAAAATACTCTCTTGAAACCCAACCGGGAGTTTGTATTTTTCAGCACTAGCTGCCTAGACTCCTTGTCTGGTGCCTTACATAAATGCTGGCACTTTCCTTCAGCACAGCCAGGTGGCAGCAGACTGGCTTCACTGGGCAGAGGCAAGTGGATTCAAGTTTCGTTCAGTAACGAAAAGAAGGAGGTAGGGACAAATGGCCCAGACTTCCAGGAAGAACTGATTTGAGGGGATCCCTTCCAAGGGAGATAAAATGACTCCCAACAATGTTACAGGAGGCAAGACACTAAGAAAAATCAGTCAAAAGGATGCTCCCTGTAATGAGCATGGCAGATGACATCTAGGATTGATGAGACTTGAACCAGTGGTAAACTCTCCTTTTTTCACATTGTTATTCTCTTATCAAACCCTTGAGCCTTCAAAATAAATTTTTTCAAGTATCTCATCCTAGTGTTTGTGGTGTTCAGGGCATAACAACTACCCAGGAAAGGATTTAATTAGGGCAAGTGCTGGTGAAAGTGAGAAGGAAGTCAGGGGAAACTAGAAGAATAGTGAGATTCACACACAAGCCAAACCCTGAGTGAGGCAAAATGAGAAAAAAAAAAAAAAGGTTGGGTCGAAGCCTCCTGGACCATTCAGCAGCCTGAGAGAGGCTCAGCAACGCAGTGGGGAAGTCCAGGAATCAAAGACGGCTGTCAGAGGAGTTGCCTGTCACCCAGGATGAAACTGCCTTAGTAACCTTGCCTGGCTTGGTTCCTGTCTGGGAAGTGTGGCCTGAGTGCAGATGTGAGGATAGATGTCAGCCTGCAACATCTGGGCAAGTCTGGTCAATTACAGTGCTTGCACCTAGAGACCTACTATGTGCATCCTCATGGCAATCTCACGAATATGACCCTAACCAGCTGTCGGACTGGCCAGAGTAACTGTCTCCTGGACACATACCCTCCACCCTATCCTGTTCAAAAGGTTCCTTTCAACCACTTGCAACTGATGCTTTAATCATTGATAAACATCTCAACAGTAAATAGTTTCCAACAACCAAGAGTAAGAAAAAAGACAAGGAAAGGCTAAAGCTTCCATATCACTGGAAACCCTTCACCTGTATGATAGATTCACCTAGGTCTGACCGATGGCCATGCAGCTCAGAACTCCAGCCCAGGGTGCCTTAGTAACTCACCTACGGCTGTCATACTATGACTGGCAGCTCCCTTTCCAGACTCGAAACTGCTCCATTAGAGAACCATCATTACCCACTAGAGAACTTCTAAGGGAAAATTGAGTTGAATAAATTATTAGCAATTTCATAATAAACTTCAACTCATCTTCCATACATTTTCCTCAAACTGCCAGGGTAATTTATATATTAAACATTTAGATAGTACCATCCTTCCTTGTCAAGTTTCCCCTGTGAGAGATTGCTAAGTAAAGAGTAGACCATTATATTCCAGGAGAGAGTAAGTTCAGAAAGGCCTCAAGGCAGACCATGAGCTAGAAGACTTCTCAAAGGCCTGCCAGCAATCTGAGTTTATGATTTTGTGATATCAGATGAAGAACTTGATAGCACATTGAGAAACTTTTCCCACAACAGAAAAGGAAGTCTGAAAAACCAGCCTTAGGGAATGCCTTGCTTCTTGGGCTGTCTCCGCACACACGGAATATATTTTTGAATCACAGTCATGTTGTGCCTTTATCCAGAACTTCTTTTGGAATAAGTGGTCATTAGAAGACAGTATTTGTTTGCATCTGTGAACATTCTAAAAATAGCATACAGAAGGACACGTGAGCCTTAGAAGATATGAGATTTTTGGTTTTGGACAGAATTTCAAGCATGACCAGCACATATATTTCTAGTAACAGTGTGGACGGACATTCATTTTCCCCCTCATAACTTACACAGTGTGTTCACACTTGCCAGCCCAAAATTAAAGAAATATTTGATACATTGATTTCAGACAAAGGTACAGTCAAAGTTGGCCTAAAACACTGGGGATGTCAAAAACGTCCCTTAGAGTGTTCTTCACTCAAATCCATATGATTTTTGGTTGCTCTGATGTTAAAATTATAGCACACATGGTTTCCATCTTCTTCTGTTTGGCCAGGGCTAGAACACAAAAATATTATTAACTTCATAGAGTGCGCACACAGGCACACACATACATACACATACGCTCATGCACACTACACCAAAAAGCTCAGCTTGTCAACAGCTTTGGCGTAGTAGTAACATACAAATGATAATTAGAAACATGTGTCCCCAGCAAAGAGGCACAGAAAACTAAAAGGTCATCTTTTTCCAAATGACCTAATTAGAAAAGCCTGGAGTGCTGGCTACAGTATAATGGTTTTACACAGCTTTTAACTCAGACTTCCTGTTTTAAAACAGTGCAATTTACTGCTCCTGTAGCAAATATGAATTGTCACTTAATGCCAACAGATTTAAGCCTCACAACACCACCTGCCTCCAGCAATCTCCTCATTGTTAGACCCATCAGCTGAGGATTGCTGATTTACCATCCCAGAATGACCATTTAGAACCTAGTGCCAGGACGGCTGCCAAGTAGAGAACAAGGATTTCATGTAGAAGAGAGTCCACGAGGTACTTTACATTAATGCCAATTGAAATATGCATGAATAGACCAAAGGGAAAAGCAGTTGTTCTGAATCAGACTATCAGTGAATGCTTTTTAGATTCTTTTTTTCTGGTCTCAGAGCTAAGATTCTGATGCTGAATAATTGTAATTGCCCAGAGACAACAGACACACACTGGCTGAAAATGCTGCATAGTGGAAACTCGAACAGGCACCCAAATAGCATTGTCGTTTTAAATAGATGCCTCTGTAAATTTGTATTTAATCTCTCTCATATTTATTCAATATGCTGTGATGTTTCATTAAGTATTCATTTCACTTGTCTGTTTCATTGCCTCAGTTCTCCCATCTGAAACACCTAATGCTATGAGGAGGAATGTTTATACAAGAGTGTGAAGAATTTAAAAAGCAGTAACAGCAAGGGTGTCCCACTACGGATTATATTTCCTGGCTCCCATTGTAGCTAAGTGAGGTCATATGACTAAATTTAGGCCTATAGGAGGTGCATAAAAGGCACACATACAATTTCTGAGTCACCTTTGCATAGACTGTCAGCCTTGAATTCTGTCTCCCTGCTGCTGGTTATGAAATGGGGACAGGCCTTCTCCAACAGCCCTGTTCAGTTCAGTCACTCAGTCGTGTCTGACTCTCTGCAGCCCCATGGGCTGCAGCACGCCAGGCTTCCCTGCCCTGTACCATTCATATACTTTTCCATGAGAGAGAGAGAAACTTCTATCATGCCTAAGATAACGACAGATTAGGTGATCAGGTCCCCTGTGTTAGAGCAGTGTAACCTGCACCTCAGCTGATACAAACAAAGGGAGGCTCAAGAAGTTGTATCCATTTTTCGTGCTTTTGATTAGGGGTAGATTTTTTGAATTGTTCAGCTGATCAGTATACCAAGAGAAAGTGACTTTAGGCTAACCCTCGTTCTTGCTAATCCTTGAGTCTATACCAGTCTCTAAGACCCGACTTAGTTCCTGGGCTCCGTTTCATAAAATAAGAAGGATGAGGGTTGTTGGAATTCCAAAATCCCACAATCTAAGGTTCTATACTATAAAGTAGATTGAAGTAGATCAGATCTGAATTATTTTTCATAGTATTATGTCAAAATAGATCCATCTATAAATACTTTTTCTAAATTCCCTAGATAAAACTTTCGATACATGCATTTCTTACAGTTAATACTTTTGCTATAACTCCTCTTTTCCTACTGTTTCCTTCCTTTAACCATTAGTCACACAAAGATCTATTCCAATTTTTTAAATCCTTTCATTGGATTCTGCTCTCTCTGATACATATCTTATTTCATATATTACTCTCTCCATCCAAATTCATCAAACATGTGATCTATGTCATCTGTGCTTATTATATTCTCATGCTCTCCTGAAATCCCTAAAACCTATGCTTGCCTCTTCCAAATATACTACAATTTCACAAGATAACTATATACTCTATTTTCCTGATCCCTGTGTTCCTGGGCTATTTGTTTATACATACAAATATTTATTAACTCTTTCACATATCATGAAATAAAGGGGTTAGGATACAAAGCACAGAGCCTAAACATCTCAGTTTCATACCACTGGGCTGTTTTAAAGAGTCTCATTGAACTTGCTTTGATTTCCATGAAAATACCATTTTTCTGTTTCTCATCCTACTATTCTGATTATTCCATTCTCTTTCTTGGCTGTTCGCCTTCCAACACCCCTTAGCAGGAGTTTCCTTCCACGCTCAGTACCAGGTCCTCTGTTCTGTGTCTCTACTTTCTCCTTGGAAATAGCATCAGTTTTCCTGGATTCAATTATAAGGTTTGCTGTCTGTCTCTTGGCATAAATTCCCACCCAAGCTTCAGTTTCATAATCCCAGTTACATCTCACACCACCCTTGAAATCCCAATATGAAAGTGAAAGAGTTAGTCACTCAGTCGTGTCCAATTCTTTGTGAGCCCATGGACTGTAGCCCTCCAGGTTTCTCTGTCCATGGGATTCTCCAGGCAAGAATACTGGAGTGGGTTACCATTCCCTCCTCCAGGGGATCTTCCTGACCCAGGGAGGGAACCTAAGTCTCCTGAATTACAGCAGTTTCTTCACTGTCTGAGCCGCCAGGGAAGCCCTGAAACCCCAACATGTCTAAAACTAAACTAAGCTTCTTTTCCTTACACATACTCCCATTTCCACACCCTAACATTTCCCTAGCACATTACCCTACATACATATACACTAACTGCCTCATCTTTCCCTCTCTGTAGGCTAGCCAAGCCTTCCTAGATAATAGTAGGAACAGAAATTCCAATCAAACCCAACATTATTTCCTTGGCTGCCTTCAGTTCAGTCGCTCAGTCCTGTCTGACTCTGCGACCCCATGGACCACTGCATGCCAGGCCTCCCTGTCCATCACCAACTCCTGGAGTTTACCCAAACTCAAGTTCATTGAGTCAGTGATGCCATCCCACCATCTCATCCTCTGTCGTCCCCTTCTCCTCCTGCCCTCAATCTTTCCCAGAATCAGGGTCTTTTCAAATGAGTCAGCTTTTCGCATCAGGTGGCCAAAGTATTGGAGTTTCAGCTTCAACATCAGTCCTTGCAATGAACACCCAGGACTGATCTCCTTTCGGATGGACTGGTTGGATCTCCTTGCAGTCCAAGGAACTCTCAAGAGTCTTCTCCAACACCACAGTTCAAAAGCATCAGTTCTTGTGTGCTCAGCATTCTTTATAGTCCAACTCTCACATCCATACATGACTACTGGAAAAACCATAGACTTGACTAGACGGCTCTTTGTTGGCAAAGTAATGTCTCTGCTTTTTAACATGCTGACTGCCCTAATTCAGGCCAATTCACTCATGGCAACAGAAGAGCATGCATTTACCTTTTCTCAGAGCATGGTTTCTTCCACATAGTGCCAAGTAGGTCAGAGAGCAAATGAAGGAATGCCAGTAAGCAGTTACAAAATTTAATATCAACATTAACCTGACAAGAATTAGAGGGAGAAGTAGTGTGCTCAATCCCCAAAGAGTTCTCAAATATTCAGACTTAGATGAATGTATTTTTAAAGGAATTTTACTCCAGGACCAAATTAGATGAGTACCCTGGTTCCTCCATTTTTATATCATTATAAAATGGGAGCTACATGTCTTTTTCCTTTCCTGCACTATGACTGATGTTAAATTTACCTGTCTTTTGTCCTCTTGTTTTGAGTTCCACTTTTTGGGCAGAGATCTGCATATCTTGACTTGATACATATGTTTACATGTTTGAAAAAAAAAACCATGAGACCTACTTCTGTTTCATTTTATACCTTATTTCCCACATGCATTCTTTTTATTATTTGCTTTAACATTCAGAGTTCTTAGATGCAAACAAACACAATGGATTCTTAAAGAATGAATACAGAGTGTCCAAGATCACCTACAGGCCAGGCTTAGAGACTATGCAGTCAGGAACAATACCTAAACCAACTGAAGGACTACCAGCAAAGACCCCTCCTGCACTGTCCAAGGGCCATAGCTCAGGACAGCAAGCTTCATCTACTGCTAACCTGGAAGGTCGAGTACCTCTGCCACCACCTTCATCTGAAATGAGTTATTCATATACTTTTTCTCATTGCCCACTTCTGAAGTCTCAGTGAGGGTCATCAATTACATAACTGCATCATATCTGCAAAAGAGCCTGGGCTTCCCAGGTGGTACCAGTGGTAAAGAATCTGCCTGCCAATGCAGAAGACATAAGAGATGTGGGTTCAATCCCTGGGCTGGGAAAATCCCCTGGAGTAGGAAAGGGCAGCCCACTCCAGTATTCTTGCCTGGATAATTCCATGGAAAGGGGGGCCTGGTGGGCTACAGTCCATGGGCCCACAAAGAGTCAGACATGACTGAGCTACTGAACACACATATCATATCTGCAGAGGCGGCTGGGAGAGTGAATTATTGCCCTCAGCTTTGGAGAGATTAATAAGGCAAGCAATATCAAATTAGAAAGTGTATTCAAGGATTCTGTACAAACAGTAAGTCTGACAAATATCCACTGCATTCACTCACTCACTTCCCTCTCCAACTTCTCTGTCTTTCCCAGTATTTCTATTAGTTTATCACCAAGACTTCTACTACCAGTCATGCATGCAATTTTTTTAATCCTTTGTTTCCTAAATTCAATTAATCAACAATTGTTTGCAAATCATCTACTACTTGTCCAGTATAAGTATTGGTACTGGGAGAATTCGAAAGAAATATAAGCCATGATTTGACTAAAAATCCACAGTTAATTTATAAAAAAATTAGACAATTATTAGTGCCAAATGAAAACACTGATTTTATTACAGTAGGAATTTTGAGAAGAGACCTATCAGCATGGATCAAGAAGTCAAGAAAGGAAGGTTTCACAGAAGAATTTAGTATCCAGTCAGGCCTTAAGTTTGAGCTAAAGATGTGGAGTATACACACAAATTTACCTGTGCTTATCCCAAAACCTCACTAAAAAAATAGCAAAGAAAGAGAAGTCATGAATCTATAACAAGTACAACTTACTCAAGAACAATGCCCAAAACACATGGAGCGAATGCCCAGCAAAGATACTAACTACATTACCTAGGTGACCTAGCATTGAATCCAGAGAGGGGCAGATAAAAACTTACAACAAAATTATGGAGAATGTTAGGCAGATACAGGAATAAAAAATGATAGGAACAAAAACACAGATTAGAATGCTTTCACAGAAGGATGAAGTTAATAAAGATGTCAATTAGCTTCAACAAATTCTGGACTCATGAGCCACATATTACAGAAAACACCAGTAAACACCAGTAACTAGCTTCTTGATACCCTTGAAAGAAGAATGCATGGTTTTCCTCTGGAAAAAATGAGTAAGCCTAGAGAAAGACCATTACATTCTGACACACAGCACTTCTCTAGCATTAAGCATCAGCTTCCCAAATAGTAACAGTAAAATAATCCCTTCCAGTTCATGAGTCACATCTAAAAACAGGTTTCCCACTCAGTTTTCGAGATCTTACTTTTAAATATGGACAAGACCAGACTTGAGAAAAATGTTCAAGATACAAGACAGAGGTAAAATTTCATCAGAATGCATAATCTTAGAAAAAAACAAATACTGAAGCATTAAAAAAAAAAAAAAAAAAGCCCTTAGTTGGGGCTTTCCTGGTAGCTCAGTGATAAAGGCTCCCCCTGCCAATGCAGGAGACACACATTCAATCCCTGGTCCAGGAAGACCCCACATGCTACAAAGCAACTAAACCCGTGAGCCACTATTGAGCCTGTGCTCTAGAGCCCGGGAAACATAACTCCTGACCTTAATGCTACAACTACTGAAGCCCGAACGCCCAAGAGCCCGTGCTCAGCAGTGAGAGAGGCCACCACAATAAGAAGCCCATGAACCACAGCTAGAGAGTAACCCGTGCAGCAACGAAGACCCAGCACAAGCAAAAAACAGATAATTTTTAAAAGCCCTTAGTTGTTATTACACATAAGACAAGGTGCATTGAAAAAAAGAAATAGTCAAAGAACAAGAAAGCATTCTTTCAAATTAAAAATATTAATTAAATAAATGATGATGGGTTGGAAAACAAAAATCTCTCAAAAGATTAAGCAAAATAATAAAAAAAAAAAAACAGAAAAAAGATGGAAAGTCTGAAAGAAATTATATAAAATACAGGTTTTGGGCTAGGAGGTTCAACATCTGACATATGCAGAGAAGAAAATTATCAAAGAAAAGGTACGAAATAAAATTCCAAAGTTTGTAAGGTTGGTTTCCAGCTTCAAGCAACCCACTACAAGAAGAGTAATATTTTTTAAAAGGACAGAAATATTAACAAATGAAAATAGTCATATCAGGAGATGCCCTCGCAATATTTCAAAACGCTATGGAAAAGAGGAAATACTAAAATTTTTCTGCAAGAAGAAAAATGTCAAGACTAAAATCGTTATCAGACATACAAAAACACATACAGTTTTTCTCACACCCTCTATTAGAAAGTTTTGGGGAATGTGCCCCAGTCAAAGGAGCTTCCCTGGTGGCTCAGATGGTAAAGCATCTGTCTACAACTGCAGGAGACCCCGGTTCGATCCCTGGGTTGGGAAGATCCACTGGAGAAGGCAATGGCAACCCACTCCAGTATTCTTGCCTGGAAAATCCCATGGACAGAGGAGTCTGCCAAGCCACAGTCCATGGGGTCGCAATAGTGGGACACGATTGAGCGACTTCACAAAAGGAAGGGAGCAACCCAAAAGACATAAGCCAAAAGAGTAAACCCAAAAACAAAGAGTTGACTCAAACAGGAAGGTATTAAGGGAAGTCTCTGATTGAGAAGGGGAGAGACCTCAAAGTGAAAGAAAGATACCCTGGAAAAGAGAATGGCTACCCACTCCAGAATTCTGGCCTGGAGAATTGCATGGACTATAGTTCATGGGGTCACAAAGAGTCAGACACAACTGAGTGACTTTCACTTTCACTATGATTACTACTTAATAGTAGGCTTGGTGATAACCATCCCACATAGAAACAAAAAGATGAAGATTGAGTAATGAAGACACCAGGAAAAATCTTTTTTAAAACAGTCATACGAATTAAACATAATCTTTCAGCATTTTTAACACTGTGCGATGGCAGACCTGTCCTTCCTTCTCTTACTATTTTCTCCCCCAGACAACTTGGGCTGCACTTTGTGAGCAGCACATGCACTGTCTGAGGAGGAACGTGGGATTTATTATGTCAAGTGTCAGGAGCCATACTTCAGCCTTCAGGTGGGCATGTCGGCATGCTGGACTCACAGCCTTTCTTTTTCTTTGAGCTCTCTCCCCTTCTCACCAGCTCCTTTTCACTGTGATTCCTGCCCTCATCCACAAATAAGTTCTGAGCCTCTGAACGCCATTAATTGCTGTACCGAGAATGCTCTTCACTTCCCGTCTCTCAAAAATTTGGGCTTACTTTTGGGTCAAAATTCCAATGAGAGTTATCTCCTTTTGGCAATCTTTAGACATTTACAAGCAGAAGTAGAATATTTCTATTCCAGAGCATGTCTGAATTTCTGCTATAGTCCTTGATATGCACATGCTTTAACAGCTATCAATATACCTCCTATTATATTTATGAAACATTAAAGAGCAAACATCAGATTTGGTTCAACTTGTCAGGTCCCTTTACAGTACCGCGTACAGATAAGATTTCAGCTCTTGTCAGCTGAATTGAGTTGACCTCTCTTGATCAAGACTCTCTAGTTATACTCGTGTGTCTACACCAGCAAGTCTAACGTCAAAATCTTTGCATCTTTCGTAGCTGTATAAGCCTAGTCTACTTCATTTTTCACTTGACCCCAACACAAATACATCAGTACAGCTATTATCAGTGATTCTCAGCAACAGGTGTACACTAGAATTCCTTAGAACATTTAAGAAATACCATTGCCCAAGTTTCTCCAACACTGAATTTTAAGATTGGTCAAGCATGGGGCCTAGGTGTCTGTGTTTTTAAAAAACACTCTAGATTCTAATATGCAACCACAAGCTCTTATATTTACCTCACTTTTTGCTAACAGCAAACTCATTTATCTTTAATAATATTCTTAGATTGTCCTACCTATCTATTTTGGTGATTTTCAGACTCTGATATATTTGTACAGGCTTCACTTAGAAGTTTTGCCTCCTTCAGGAAGTCTTCCCCCACTATTCTCATCTGCTGTAGTCTTCCATAGTCTCTTGTTTTACTGACTGACCATTTCAGAGTCACATATCAGTGCTCAGCTTTCCACTGCAAAGGCCAGCATGGCAGGGAGTCTGATAAATAAATATGCCTCTCACAACTGCTTCTTTGGTTTGATCACATTTTAAGTTGAATATTTCATACAAAATAAATGAAAATAATAAAAACTAAATGTATAAAAATGTTCTGATTATATTTCCATAGCATAAAGAGCCCAGACTCTAGAATCAGGCATATCTTAATTTGAATCCTAGACCCAACAACAAGAGCTGTGTGATCTTGGGCAAATTATTAACCTTTCTGAGTCCTGGTTTTCTGATATGTAGAAAATGAGTAATAGATGTAGCTACCTCATTAAACTGTTGTAATGATCAAATGAAGGTACATAAAATGTTTATCTAAACATCTGATATATATATATATTAAGCAATCAGTTTATGAATACTTTTATTATTTAAGTGAAAAGTTCATAACTACTTTTAAATTACTACTTTGTTGAGAAAAAGCATCCACATTTTACATCTTTTCTTCAGAAATAAAGATAAGTGATCCTTTATGCTTTATTGCTATATCTAACCAGATTATTTTGCCATCCCAAAGCTTAAATGCATTATGTTAGAATGCTCATTACATGAAATGCTCTAAGTAATTTCAATGCTTATGGATACATCATCACATTATATGCAGTTGCCTACAATTTACAGATTTTAATTTAGTTACTAAATAGTAGGAAATTCTGATTAAGAATTCACCAGAGGGGAGAAATCAAATTGAAGGGGAGTCCGTATCATGGGCCATTTAGCTGAATTAAACTCAGCTTCCATGCGCTGGTACGAGGGAATGATTAGAATGCTACATCTCTGGTTATCACAAACATCAAGTTGATTACCACCCAATCTACAGCTCTGTCTTTTCACACTCACCACCCATGACTTCAGAGCATTTCACTAATGAAACCCAACAGGGAGAAAAATTGAGTGTTTTTCCTTCACCTTCTGCATTCTCACTCAGCTAGCTAACTCTTCTGAAGTTGCTCCCAGATGACACCACTCAGAAAGACGAGAAAAGGGATCATGAAGGGAGATAGAGAGAGGAGGCGGCAGGGGGAAAGACCACAGGCCACAAATCATATAACCAAGAAAATCAATGAAAATTCATTATAACATAATGCTGAAAAATGCTTAGTTTTATTTACTTTGCTCCAAACCCTACTCTTTAAGCTATTTTATTTGTTTTCCTTTTTAGAAAGTGCTAAGAGATTTATACAACTGAAGTATTTCACTGTTTTATTAAAGATCATTTTTAAATGAGCACTGAGCAATTTATAGAAAAATCTATGTCCACTTTGGCTCATGTGATTCAGCCCTACCTGTGAAAGGCTCAATAAACTGTTATTGCTTCCTATTCTTAAATAGTTTTGCAACTATGAAAACAAAAATATCACAGTTTCACTTTTCCACTCATTCTTCAGATTTCCCCCAGCCATCTGTCCCATCTCTTTCTAAAGCTTTGTTCTTTATTTCCTTTGCTTTCACTCCGTATCAGAATATACATTCACACTCTTTAAACGGTGTTTTCAGATCAAAGCATGAGTTTTCATCTGAAGTGTATAGGTTTCTGCTGTGTTTCGCAATTAAAAAAGAGAAAAGCAGCTTTGAAAGGTTCATATTTTCACCATGCAATTACACTTACTAGGTACAACTGAGGAAACTTCAGATGCAAAAGCAGAAGAATGTACACAAACTGCACTTTTCCTCATCAAATCACACATTGAAATAGTTGGTGGATTGCCTAAAAATCAATTATCAAACTTTAATTTTAAGAACTTCAGCTTTCAATATAGAAACTGAAAATATTTTTCTAAGTATTTAGTTTTTGCTTATCAACTTTAAGGCAAAAACAGAAGTAGTAATGTCACTTTCTGCCTAATAATTGATAGAGCAGCAGCCTTACAAAGGGTAACACAAGGAAATCATTTGTTTCTTCTTACACATAGGAATAGAAAAACACTTTTTAATCTAAACATATTGGAGATGCTGAAGTATATTGTGAAGAGTTAGGTCTTGTGTAAATACACTTGTTTGTTTGACAAATAAGAGCATGTTTCAAAGGTTATCTATGCCTGTAGGCTTATACCAGAAAGATTCTTTTTCTTTTTTTAATGTACATTTGGGACACTGGGGGTGACGATGATGTACATTATGAAAGAAGTGCAGAAATTAGGAAAAGTGAAGGAGAAAAATTACTTTTCCAGTTATACAAATTGGTTATTGGTTGTTCCTCCAAAGACCAAAATACCTCAACTACTGGAAAGTCAATGAAATTATTTTTCAGTATTGTGAACAGACACAGCAGAATAGGAGATCTTCATTTAAAATCCTCTGCAGTCAAAATAAACCCATTAGAACTTCAGTATTGGGGAGCAGTGTTTTGAGCTTTGAGAAGGAACACACAAATTAGAATTATTTGGGGACCCACTCACCACAAAGTGACCGGTTAGTTTTCATGGAGTCCACATTAGTGCTAGCATAGCAACACCTACTGGTTCATTTATGAAGTAAAAGTTGAAACCATCATGGCCAGAAATCAGTTCCTCCATCTTAATGAGAAAAATTACAACTTAATTTATATAGATAGGTGTCTATATATAAAAATGACTGCTTCCAAACCAAAGAATGGAAAGGAAAGCCACAGTTGTGGAAGAAAACTAACTTTATGTTTAGAGCGCGACTAGGGCAATTGTTACATTTCTCTGTAAACTGAGTGTCATCCAGCCTGCTTCTAACAATACGCCCGGTTGAGACTGATCCTGACCCTTTTCCTTCCCCTCCTCCTCTGATCCCTCCGCCACCTTCTCCTTCTTCATACTTTGCATCAAGGGAGACGCACAGTTCCAGGAAACCATTCACAAGAGGACTGAAAGGACTGAAGTACACTGAGAGGCATCATGTTTATTTTTACCACCAATATGAAGTCTAGTCTCCAAACAATGAATAATACAGCATGCAGCGTTGTAGTCTGCCAGCTCCACCGTCTCCTGAACAGCATCTTAACTTAAAGAGGCATTCAGGAACAACAAGGATCACCAAAAATAGAGCTGCAGAGAGCAGAAGTCCCAAAAGGAAAATACAGTCAGATCACTGCTAATCCCAAAGTTCAGAGAATTTGACCTTGCCAATATTTAGCAATGCCAGAGCTCCTGTTCTAAACCTCTCTGCTCTGTAATAATTCCTTGAAAAAAACAGCCCCAGGAAAGTAAGCAAGAAATCACCCGCTGCCGGTTAACCACGCTATAGGCCTGGGCACTGACTGGCTAAGCCCGTGCCTCCAAAGGGCTTTCCAGGTGGCACTAGTGGTAGAGAACCCACCTGTCAACGCAGAAGACAAAAGAGACGCAGGTTCGATCCCTGGGTCAGGAAGATCCTCTGGAGAAGGCAATGGCAGCCCACTGCAGAATTCTTGCCTGGAGAATCCCCACGGACAGAGGAGTCTGGTGGGCTACAGGCCCCAGAGAGTCAGAGATGACTGAGTGCAGATGCAAGTGTGCACGCACAAGAATACCCACACACACACACAGACTTCCCAAGAAAGGCAATAGTTAGTCTTTGCTCACCAATGAGTGAGCCACTCAAGGAGCTCATGAGGTAGGCTATAGGAACTAATCCGAGGAAAGCCAAGGTCTGAGGGTTAAAGTTTCAGAACAGTGGCAAGTTTGTTCAATCTCCAAAACTCTAAAGTAAAAACGCTTTCCCTCCTAGACAAGGCAGTAATTTCTGCTTAAAGTCTCCAAGGATTGTATAAATCGACTGTCTGCTACGCCCAGTCTGTGCCGTTCCACCTTTCAGCTCAGATGGACTCTGTAACAGCTTTATTTCTTTAGTTAACAATGTAGATACATCCACACCCCCGCAGTGAATTTTTAAGTGTCCTATTTGACCTGAAGCTACTGAGACTGACAGACTCTAGAGAACACTAGAAAATGTTGTGTTCCCCAAACGTGTGAGATTTGTACATAGCTGGACTAAGTCTAGACTTTTATCGCTTGATGCCTGGGGCTTCCTGGGGTCACCTGCTAATTGCTCCCTTGAATACTAGTCTTACTCCCTAATCTGAACATTCCTGCCAGATTCATTTGTCTAAAATACCTCTTTCACTGAGTCATGTCCCTTCTCAGAAACCTTAGTTGCTCATCTTGCCAAGGAACTTTCAAACTCTGTAGCTTAATGTTCTGTTTTCCAGACATAGGCCCCAACCTTCTTTTCCACCAGGGTTCTCACCAACCCCTTCACACAGAAATGTTTTTTTCGTTCCTGTCAAGCTAACAGGTTCATCAACCCTTTGCTCACGCGTGTGGTCATCAGGACTGCCTCTGTGTCTCAGGTGGCGGGATTTGCCTCCCGCTTTCCGGGACCATCACTGTCCCCTCACCCAGCCCTGCACCAGGGCTTTCTCCATTCGCTCTTTCAAAATCTTTGAGAAACCTCTATATAGACCTCAAATTTTATTCCAGCGCCACATGAAGGATTCCTCTGCACTTTACTCAAAATATTTATCATTATCTCAAAAGAGAATCAGAAAATTCAGAAAACTCTCAGTTTCCACAGGATAAGAAAACAGAAAGGGCAGTGGAACTGGAAGGTAAGGTACCTATAATAACTTTTCAGTGATTTAGTAACGCTTAATTCAAGGAGGATCCACCTCCTGAGATACTGCCCTGATGCATTTACTGCCCTGATGTGTTTTCTGTAACTTCAGTTAAAACACTGCCTTTTCTTTGTTTTTAATTGTGGTTAAAAAAAAAAATATATATATATATATATATACACACATATATATGTGTGTGTGTGTGTGTGTGTATTTTTTTTCTTTGTTTTTAATTGTGGTTAAAATATATGTATGTGTGTGTGTATATATATATATACATATATATACATATATATATATATATCACTGCATATTTTAAGCATGGTTACTTTATAATTCAGACCTCCCTAGTTCTTTCCTCACTGAATATTTCTTTAGACTCTTGTATTTACCTATTAGGAACATATGTTGGGAAAAAATTGGGGAATCCTTTTACAAACTGCTTTAGAGGCTCAAGGGACAATAGATGTAAAAATATGCTCTTCAAATATAAACCATTATAAATTCCATTTATTTTTATTATTGCTACAGTATATTCTTAAAAGGTTAATTTTCCTCATAATAAAATGCATTTTTCACCTCAGCAATTAAACCATCTTATACTAAACCCTCTTTTAAAGAATATGAAAGGCCCAATACAGCCCCAGGTTTTTTCCCTTCCTACTATCACATCTCAAGTTGCTGTTGCAGTGAAGTCAAATGTGTTAAACTGGGCCTGTGATGAACTTGCTTTGGGAGGCTCTTTCAATGTAGTGTCTCCTTCCAGTTTGAAGCTATTATCCCCCAAAGTCCTCAAAGGGCAGAAGATAATGAGTCATCTTCAGAGCCCTAGAGACCAACAGGCAAGCTGTCCTCCTCATAAATGATATTAGTAAGAAACCTCTAAGTTGAAGGAGGAAGGGTAGGTGGGGAAAAGGAGAAACACAACCCTTCATACCGTGTAATTTCCATATAAACTCATACATGAACCAAAGTAATATACCTAAAAGCGAAGCAAAGTAAATGCTGCAATAATAACTGGCGTTGAGGAAGATAAGGAAGCTGCTGCCTATTGATCTGAATCCCTTTTGCCTGTTGGTTCTCACTTGACACTACACCATGGCATATCCCTTTGTGACCCCTGTGTCTTGATCTGAAAACCTAACCAGTCACTTCTCACTGAGGGGGGAGAGAACAGTTGTGTTAACATCTGTTTTTTAGGTCTTTTATTTTTAAGTTCTTGTTGAAAACTCCTTGATCTGCCTACCAGGGAATTGAAGCACATTCCATGTGCCTGCCGCCTAGCGCTCTTTTCTCTTTATTTGTTCTACAGAATATTGATTTAGATTTTGGCCTATTCGCATTGCTTTAAACTTTTAAACACTGGCTCTTATAGCTGGAGGAAACACTTTGCTGAAGCTAAAATGATCACCCAAGAGAACTTATTGGGGAAGCACACAGACCAAAATTAGCCCTTGGCTCTGAATGCACAGCTCCCATTGAAACCAGTGGAAGCTGAACTCTTAGGATTTGAAGACACATTTTCCTTTACATTGAGCATAAAGGCTTTTTGAAAGGGCTGGGTTTATTTGAGTCTCTGTTAAAGAAGCTGAATTAGCTCTCTGTCACAGGATAAAAAGAGAAGCAGCATTGCTTCTCTAATTTGTCTTGTAAGGGTTTTTTGGATATCTAACAAAATTGCCAAGACACCCGTTTTTGTTTCTCTACACTGATTGTTTAATATTACAAAGGACCAGGCATTATACCAAGCACTTTCAGTCTTCTATAGTTCCTACAACATTTTACTATAACATTTCCTAATCCTTTACAATCAAAATGACAATAAAAAACAGAGTAATATTTAGAATCCAGATGAGCGAACCGGGAAATGATGGTTGAAAGCAAGCAGTCTGAGTTCCTGATGAACAAAAATATTTTCACTTCTGACTTTACCAACTGACAACTGCCATAAATCCTCTCACTCTTCAGAAAGGTCTTTTATTATGGTATGGGTAGTGCTGTTGAGAAATATCAGACTTTCAAATGCTTCATCTTGTAACTGATCTTACTGTTGAAATGCTCAGGGTTCCCTAACTGGAACAAACTACGAGTCTGTGGCTCCCTTCGTTCTGAAAGAAGCAAGTGGTGTGGATTCACTGACCACAGGGAACCTCTGCACCAGCACAGTCCTTTCACAGCATGACTCTGCTACACAGCACTTCTCCAAGGCTCACCTGGGTGCTAACACAGTGCCATCAGGTTGCTAATTTGCTCAGGAGAATCTTACCCTTGTCTCCCCAACTATCCACAAATATAAAAATGCATATTGTATACTTTGAGGTAAGTAAGTGCAACAGCCACATCTCACTTATTTTTCTATCTCCCATCCATAACATATTAATATTGCCTACACAGAGCAGTTAATGTTTACTAAACTTCCATGAATAATGAACAAGAGATGCCAGATGATGTAAGAAACCATATGAGTTCCTAGAAAACAAACCATGAAAAACCCTGAGAAATGTAAGCCAGTTCTCAACTCACAGAGTAAGACCATGTATCAGCGCTCAGTTGCTAAGTTGTGTCTGACTCTTTGCAACCCCATGGACTGTAGTCCACCAGGCTCCTCTGTCCATGGAATTTTCCAGGCAAGAATACTGGAGTGGTTGCCACTTCCTCCTCCAGGGGATCTTCCAACCCAGGGATCGAACCTGCATCTCCTGAATTGGCAGGTAGATTCTCTACCACTGAGCCACTTGGAAAGAAAAGTAAGACTCTAACTTATGCCAATAGACACAGTCTAAGTAATAGAGCAATTTGAGGAGCACAGAGACAGAAACTTGATCTTGCCGAAGAGGATCAGAGATTTCCTGAAAGCTTTGAGTCTTGAATTGAGTCCTTAAAATTTTAAGAGGTGTGTAAAAGTAACCCTCAAAGATAATATTCAAGCCAGAAGACAGAGCATGAACAACGTATACCCAGAGCATGAATCTGTGTAACAAACATGAGTCAGGCTCTGGAGAAAAATTAGCCTAGAGAGGCTGGGGGAGACCAGATGACCAGGAACCTTGGTTTTTAAGTCAAGGGGGTGTGCAAATTTTCCTGTAAGCAATGGATAACCATTGAAAGGCTTCAGGCCAGAGATAATGAAGCCATACGCATTTTAGATCACTCTGGCTGGTTGTTGGAGGATGGTGTTAGGAAGAACAAGCCTGAAGGTATGTAAGTGGGTGTTGCAGATGTCAGTCACTCATGTGAGACAAAATGAAGGCAAAAACAAAGGAAGTGGTAGTAAGAACAATGTTAGAAAGTGGAGTCAGCAAGTCTTGGTGAGTGATTATATGGAGCAGAGGGCCAACTGGAGTGGTAAAGATGGGAAAGAAACAAAGTCAAAGGTTTATGACTTGGGTGACCAACTAGCTAATATCTCCATCAGATCAAAAAGAGAGTATTAAATAGAGCAGGTTTTATGAGAAGAGACATGAGGAGAGCATCATGTCATCGAAGCCAAGGGAGCGTGTCCCTGGTGGCTCAGTGATAAAGAGTCTGCCTGCCAATGCAGGAGACGCAGGTTCAATCCCTGGTCTGGGAAGATCCCACATGTCACAGAACTACTAAGCCTATGCACCACAACTATTAAGGCTGTGCTCTAGAGCCCGGAAACTGTAACTATGGAAACCTGCATGGCCTAAAGCCATGCTCAGCAACCAGAGAATCCACAGCAATGAGAAGCACATCCACCACAACTAGAGAATAGCCCGAGCAGCAATGAAGACCTGGCACAGCCAAATAAATAAATAATTTTAAAAAAAACAAGGGAAGAAAGCATTTTAAGAAAAAAAGAGTATTATAAGTAATTGGGCATATATTGAGCAAGCAGACATCGTGGAATGGAGTCATACAAGTATCTTGATCTTGTTTCTTGATTGGCCCTTTAAGTTTGCTCAGTGAACCTTGCAATTCTTCCCCTCTTGGTAAAAATTTGTAAATCCTATGGCTTTTCTACTTATTTTCAGGTAAAGAACTATGATCACCTTAAGTCACAAGACCTTTTTAACTCCTATTTTGAAATAATTATATATTCACAGAAAGTTGAAGAGCGGCCCCATGTACCCTTCACCTAGTCCCCCACAATGGTTACATCTTATATAGCTATAATATGGTATCAAAACCAGGAAAGTGACATTGATATAGTCTGTGTGTACAGTCCTACATCATTTTATCATGTGTAGATTTGTGTAACCACCATTGCAATCACACCATCAAACTATTTTATTACCACAAAGATCTTCCTTAAGTTACCCCTTAATTGTCACACCAATGCCCTTCCACTACCACCGCTAATCCCTGGAAACCACTACTTTTCTTTCCATTTCCACCATTTTGTAAATCCAAGAAGATATTTAATGTAAACTTGTGAGATTGGCCTTTTTTTCACTAGGCATCATGCCCTTTCACTAGACACCATACCTGGTGGCTCAGACTGTAAAGTGTCTGCCCACAATGTGGAAGACCCAGGTTCGATCCCTGGGTTGGGAAGATCCCCTGGAAAAGGAATTGGCAACCCACTCCAGTACACTTGCCTGGAAAATCCCATGGATGGAGGAGCCTGGTGGGCTACAGTCCATGGGGTCGCAAAGAGTCAGACATGACTAAGCGACTTGACTATCATGTCCTTGAGATCCACTAAAGTAGTGACATGCCTAGTTTATTCCTTTTTATTACTGAGCAGTAGTCCACAATATGAAAGTACCAGTTTGTTTAGCCGTTCACCTATTTGAGAGCCATCCTAGTTGTTTCCAGATTTTGACCATGACAAATGTGAGCTGATTCACCTTGCTGTAGAGCAGAAATTAACACAACATTATAAAGCAAATATACTCCAGTAAAAATTAATTTTAAAAGCTTAATTTTAAGTCTCACTAGAGGAAAACAACAGAATGGGAAAGACTAGAGATCTCTTCAAGAAAATTAGAGATACCAAAGGAACATTTCATGCAAGGATAGGCTCGATAAAGGACAGAAATGGTATGGACCTAACAGAAGCAGAAGATATTAAGAAGAGGTGGCAAGAATACACAGAAGAACTGTACAAAAAAAGATCTTCATGACCCAGATAATCACAATGGTGTGATCACTCACCTAGGGCCAGACATCTTGGAATGTGAAGTCAAGTGGGCCTTAGGAAGCCATCACTACGAACAAAACTAGTGGAGGTGATGGAATTCCAGTTGAGCTATTTCAAATCTTGAAAGATGATGCTGTGAAAGTGCTGCACTCAATATGCCAGCAAATTTGGAAAACTCAGCAGTGGCCACAGGACTGGAAAAGGTCAGTTTTCATTCCAATCCCAAAGAAGGGCAATCCCAAAGAATGCTCAAACTACCGCACAATTGCACTCATCTCACACGCTAGTAAAGTAATGCTCAAAATTCTCCAAGCCAGGCTTCAGCAATATGTGAACAGTGAACTTCCAGATGTTCAAGCTGGTTTTAGAAAAGGCAGAGGATCCAGAGATCAAATTGCCAATATCCACTGGATTATCGAAAAAGCAAGAGAGTTCCAGAAAAACATCTATTTCTGCTTTATTGACTATGCCAAAGCCTTCGACTGTGTGGATCACAATAAACTGTGGAAAATTCTGAAAGAGATGGGAGTACCAGATCACCTGACCTGCCTCTTGAGAAACCTGTATGCAGGTCAGGAAGCAACAGTTAGAACTGGACATGGAACAACAGACTGGTTCGAAATAGGAACCCTGCTAATTTAACTTATATGCACAGTACATCATGAGAAACGCTGGGCTGGAAGAAGCACAAGCTGTAATCAAGATTGCAAGAAGAAATATCAGTAACCTCAGATATGCAGATGACACCACCCTTATGGCAGAAAGTTAGGAGAAACTAAAAAGCCTGTTGATGTAAGTGAAAGAGGAGAGTGAAAGAGTTAGCTTAAAGCTTAACATTCAGAAAACTAAGATCATGGCATCTGGTCCCATCATCTCATGGGAAATAGATGGGGAGACAGTGGGAATAGTGTCAGACTTTTATTTTTGGGGGCTCCAAATCACTGCAGATGGTGATTGCAGCCATGAAATTAAAAGATACTCACTCCTTGGAAGGAAAGTTATGACCCACCTATATAGCATATTAAAAAGCAGAGACATTACATTGCCAATAAAGGCCCATCTGGTCAAGACTATGGTTTTTCCAGTGATCATGTATGGATGTGAGAGTTGGACTGTGAAGAAAGCGAGTGCTGAAAAATTGATGCTTTTGAACTGTGGTGTTGGAGAAGACTCTTGAGAGTCCCTTGGACTGCAAGGAAATCCAACCAGTCCATCCTAAAGGAGATCAGTCCTGAGTGTTCATTGGAAGGACTGATGCTGAAGCTGAAACTCCAGTACTTTGGCCACCTCATGCAAAGAGTTGACTCATTGGAAAAGACCCTGATGCTGGGAGGGATTGGGGGCAGGAGGAGAAGGGGACGACAGAGGATGAGATGGCTGGATGGCATCACCGACTCGATGGGCATGAGTTTGAGTAAACACCGAGAGCTGGTGATGGACAGGGAGGCCTGGCGTGCTGCGATTCATGGGGTCGCAAAGAGTCGGACACGACTGATCAACTGAACTGAACTGAACTGATGGCAATTTTTAATCTGCTTATAGTAACCACACCATCAAAAAATCATTACTATGCATAAAAGAAAATAGTCATCACAGTATCTCTCTCCCTGGCTTGTATTATTATATCTTAGTACCTGAGTCAAATCTTCCGATTTAACATCTTATTACACAGTTACAATAAGGGCAGATTCAGCAGGTGCTCTGTAAATATTTGCTGATTGAATGCAGTATTACTGCATTTATTTAGCACTTCCTTCAATTGATTAAAGCAAAATGGAGGGCTCTTGGAATGGAACTGGATTTTTTCTCAATATTAACTAAGATGTCCATACACAGGATACACATAGTAGGCACTCAAATTGTGAATTACTGAATTGAGTTATAGTCAATAATAGAGAACACTATTATTCAACCAAAGCTCAAGTAGCATATAATGAATTAGCTGGCATGTCATAATGTGTTATTGAAATTGGTGATAATTTACTTATTATTTGCAATGGGGTTTCTGAAAAAAATTTCTCTTTCCATTAGGATTTCATTTTCAGCATTTGCTTGTCAGTAAAATCCTCACACATCACTAATGTAACTTCTCATCATAGGCAGAATTGAATATTCATGCCTAGCTCAAATCACTGTTATTCTGGCCTGTTGCTTTTTTTCTCCCCAGATAGTTAACCCATCATTTGTATGGAAAATTTATTACAGTTTGCCATTTATAGGCTCTCTTTCATCCTGTTCTGTTATATGAACTGTAAATGTGGTAAGAAATTGTATTGGATTATTATGGAGGATGGGGACAGAAAAGTTGGACACATAAGTAATAATTTTATGTTTGTTCCAGCCATTAAGACACTTAGCATTCCTCCTACTTTTTACTGAATGTTCCTAGTAACAGAATTCTTTCAGTTAAATCTTCTTCTAAAGTTTTCATATCATATTAATGAAGAAGCTTATTAAAAGTCCAAAGCAAATTAACCAATGTAAGTACTTTGTATGCATACGGATAGGATGAACTGCTATGATTTCAAATCTCGAAAAAAAGGTGCATTGCTCTTTTTACTTGATAAATGGACTTGCATTTTGATTTTTTATTAGATTGTTTAGTAATATACCAACAAATGTACTCTAGCATTTTTTTGCAGAAGTAATGAATTCTTTGTAATATGAGATTTTTATGACAGCTCTTTGCTATTAATAAACTTTGCTGAGCATATAGAGAGAAAGGTGAGGTTGGTGTGAGAATTACTGGATCTGCATATTAGTGAAATGAATGAGTCAAGTGCTACTACATAAAAAATAATATCCATATTAATTTGTATGCTAAATGGTTTATAGTGATTCTGACCAGCAGCCGAAGAAACCACCATTAATTCACACCGATAATCCAGGGTTGGCATTTTCCTCTACTACGCAAACTGTGAAAACAAGCCCAAATTATTGTTGATGCTTATTATTAATTAGGTTCTCTCTTGCCCTGTGACTTCTCCAAATAATTCTCTGATAGTAAGGCAACCCTTAAATGGCTAAGTATGCCCTGAAACAACGTGTGTGTCATCAGGGAGTCATGTAAAAGGATTAACTGAGTCTTATAAACAGCATATCCTATAGGGTGTTTACTTTCTAGAAACTTCCATTCTGAAGCTTGGCATTTATCACTGATACTATATATGTTTTAGTGTAGACACCTCCTAAATGAATAAACTGCATATTAACAATACAACCCCTATTTTTTTGCCCACATAGAAAACTATAACTGTACAATCCATTATCAAAATAGTATCTTGTTAACTAACCTAGAACAAACATAAAATCCCTAAGCGTATTCAATCTCAAGTCACATACTAACCCACACGCTTCTACATCATGTTTAGCTCATTCCAGCCACACCCCTTCTTCCACAGGTATAGCAGGATTTTATCTTCCTGGTCCTCTTATTTCCCCAGAACCTCTCCCCTCTCTTCTCCATGACAGGTCCTATAGTTCCTTCAAACCCATTGCTTCTCACCAACAGCCCCCTACCTCTCAGCCTACCTTCATATCCTCCTCTATTCAATTTTGGACTAGTGGTCAATGTTTCATCCAGTTTAAGGAAACTTGGGTTATCTGTCCCTTGAAAAGTGAAAGTGAAATTCACACAGTCATGTCCAACCCTTTGCGACCCCATAACTATACAGTCCATGGAATTCTCCCGGCCAGAATACTGGAATGGGGAGCCTTTCCCTTCTTCAGGGGTTCTTCCCAACCCAGGGATTGAACCCAGGTCTGCCGCATTGCAAGCAGATTGTTTACCAGCTGAGTCCCTTAAGGCTGAGTTTTTTCCCTTCTGAAGGTAAGCTTGTATCAGTGAGTATGATTTAGAATCAAGCAGCCCCAAGACAATCAGACATCTTTTAAAATGCCAAGAGTTACCAGTTGGCAGAACATCATGATTCCCATGAGCTATTATGCAATAAAAGTTTTTGTCTCTCCTTTTCACTTGAGGTACATTACTAAAGACCTCTTACTATTATCCCAGCTCAATCTGAACCTGACCTCAGAAGGCAGAAGGGCATGTGCAAGGAACCGATGGGGTGGGAGGGGGTGGAAAAGTTCCATCCTGCCATAACACAGATTAAGGAAATTGTGGTCCTTGACTGCAAAAAAATATATTTGAAGTTGAGCCTTATAAATGTTGGTTCACCTAAAGTGAGATAAATCAATAGACAGATAGAATCCTGGATTGGAGGAAGCTTGAAAAATCACCTCGTCGAAGGCTGACCCTCTAAAAATACTTTCAAAAGTCTTTCAGACAAGGAAATTAATTCCTTGCTTGAATGTCACACCTTTGAGTGGATGATCATCTATTTGCTATGTGCACAAGCAGGCAAGGTGCTGTATGAAGGATTGCGTTAGCATGGCTTCAGGACCTGGAACACAACCAAAGAGTCAATCAAGTAGCTGGCAAAGAGCAAAAGGCTAAACAACATGCCTGGATCTGGTCAAGGTTAAAAGCAGAAATTACTGCCCATGGAAAAATAACTAAATGTAAACTTCAAGTTACATCAACAAATCAAAGCAATCTCAGGAAATTTAACAATCTTAGCTGTAAAGTGATGGGTTAACAATCTACACTTTCGGGAGGGAAAAAAAAAAAAGAGGCCAAAATAACAGTGATTTGAGCTAGGCATGAATATTCAATTTTGCCTATGATGAGAAGTTACATTAATGATGTGAGGATTTAACTGACAGCAAATGCTGAAAATGAAATCCTTAATGGAAAGAGAAATATTTTTCAGAAACCCATTGCAGATAATAAGTAAATTATTACCAACTTCAATAAAATATGATGATGAACACGTAAACCTTTAATGTCTAACATTAGGCATTACTGAACAATGGAGGTTTCAGAAAGACGAGCATCTTTTCACATTCTTTGTATTTTTAAAGTATCCACCTCTCCTTGAGCTTTCTTTCAGCTAGTAATAAAAGAAAAGCTGCTAGAGGGTTTTTTAAGTATTCTTTACTTTTTGAAGGAATAAGGGATAATGGAGGATTCCCTTTTTTCCCTACTAATAAATATGATTTTTAACAGTAGTGTGTGATTATGTTTTCTTGGACATGTCAACAAACACATGTGTATAATTTGTAGATTAACTTTTTACCAATAAACTGTATTTAGACTTCCACTAAATGAGACATAAAATGGAATTTATTTTATCAATTTTAAATTCGAAATTGTCCAATTGTATTCAGTCAGTAGGTGTTACCCTGTTGTTCTCAGGGGCAAAGAAGAAAAACCAAACCCTTCAAGAGTTTCTTGTTAACAGTGTTACTTCACAGAACAAAATTTATTTAGAATTCATAGTGATTGGCCCTTCTGAAGGAAATGCCCAAGCAGAGGACCATCTGTCAGTCAAGGAGCCCTGTGAGTTTGGAGAGAAAGTGATTTCTTTTTCATTCCTGCTTACTGTCAGCATTTTACTGGGTTAGAAACCCATTTACCCATCAGGATGAAAATCAAAGACCCTTTCTGAAGTAGAATAGAAAAGGAAATCTGAAACTGAGGTAAGGTGCTAATTTCCAGTATCTCCATGACTGCAGGAGATGGGACCTTGGAAACCCTAGGAGTCAGAATTCCCAAGAGGTTTCTGGCTACAACAGCCTTTAAAGCTCTACAGATGTCAGATCGGACATAATCATCTGACTTACCTCAACAGAAGCCATGGTAGTTTATCACTGAACATTTGGAATTATCCTCTTGATACTTTCTCCTGGAAATAATTTTCAGGGGAAAGGAGGAACAAACATTTGAAAATTAACTTCTCAGCCTGTCTTGATCCCACACTGGGTTAGCATGATTCTAACAGTTCTGTTAAACTTCAAGATGGAAATGACCTCAAGAAATAAATTGCTTCAATACTGAAGATAACATTACTCAATATAATAATTCTGAGGAGTCCTGAATTAAAGAACTGTATATATTCTCAGTGACTACCTTTTATTGTATACAAGTGTTCCTCTGGATATACTTTGGGAAATGCTTCTCTAAGCAATCAAAAATGACTTGAATCTTCCTTTAAGCATATTAAACCTGGTGTTTTCCTGATAGATTTCTTCCTGCTCAGAGTTTCCTGTAACTTTCCAGTGTATCTTAATGACTCAACTGGAATTTAGAAAGAAGAGTCCAACTTGGATCACTGAATGAAACTGTCAAGAGGTGTGGTAATCTGGTCTTGACAGAGATGAAACTGAAAATAATGTTTAAGAAAGAGGAACTATGGCCAAAATCACACAGGACATGAGACTAGGCCCTAGTCTTACTTTCCTACTTTTTCTCCCCATCATTCTCCAAACCTGCCTCCCACTCATCCATTCCACTATTCTGCAATTCCAGAACTCCTGACTTCTTAATCCACTCCCCTGTCCTCTACCTGTCTTAAAGACATGCCCCGGTTGTAGACTGCTTCTCCCACGGAACTTCAGCCCGTATCACCTCCGCCCTAGTTCTTGGATATAAACCCTGTCCCTGATCTCCAGATCCACACACTGTCTAGTTCCCTGGATCCATTAGAAAGAGGCAAACAGAACTCAGATCTCCAAACTACTAGTCCACCCACCATTCTTTGCCCTGACTTACTGCCTTTTCAGTAAATGTTCTCATTTATCTTACTGAAAAGAATAATCAAGATAGCAAGTTACTAGTTGGGATTTGAGTGGTGGGTGGCATGAAAAAACCTTAACATAGCAGAAAAAAAATCCCTATATATAGTCTTCCAATTAACCAAATACAGCACTAAGCTTTCATTTTAGTTTTTAATTAAAAACTATATGATTAGTGATTAACTTATCATAACTTGAGTTTATACTGCATACGCTAATCACAAAATTATTCAGTACAAATAAACAACAAACTTTCTTGTGTAATAGAAACCTGAGTTTTCCAGAAAGGCATTTTAAAAGAGGGGGAAGAAAAACTTTTTTCTAACCTCTTAGGTTTGGTCAGGCCCAGCAAACTAATAAAAGACAGATTATCAGGAGAAAAAAAAAAACAATTTACACATATAATGAGCATACATACATACAAGTGAACTCAAAAGGAGTGGTTAGAATTTGAGGTTTATATACCATCTTAACAATGGGCAATAAATTGTGGAGAAGTGATTTTTTAAAAAAGGAAAAGGAATTTGTGCTTGTAGAGGTGGCAAACTGGAATGATTTGATAAATATACAAGAGAAAACCAAGAGAAGATGAGAGTTACATCAGAAAGACTTGTTTGTACAGATTCATCTCAGTGCCCATGCTCTGTCTCCAAGGGTAAGGGTTGTTTTCCTGCTCTCGTTACTAGAGAGAAAAATCAGCATACCTTCACATAGGAAATTTATGCCCTGCTTTTACGCAGAAATGGGGAGCACAGATGATTCTTCCTGTATCTGCTCTTAACTGCCTTCAGTTCAAAATGATCCTTACACCAAAGAGGCACCTTCTTAGGTGGCATATTCTGAATCCCTTCAGCACAGAACAGAAAGAGGAGGAAGGCCATGTGTACTAGGAACTGAGGGAATGTGAAGGTATCCAACCTGGGTTTTAGAGGGAAAGACTTCTTAAACTGATATTTCCTTATTTCACTTTGTGTGAGTTGATATTTGATTCATATCATATGCATCATATTTAATTCTATAGAAAATAAGATGAAACTGTAAATCAAGAGATCAAACAAACACAAATAATCCTTAAATTGCCTATGAGTCACATACCTGGACGATTTACTACTTTTATCTTCCTCACAGTTATACAAATGAATAGTTGGGACCTGAAACCTTCAAACAGAAAGGGCGTGTGCCCTATCAGTAAACACTCTATCACTGGCAAGGCAGTCTTCTCATTTACTATAGCTGCTAAGTGAGTGGAGAAGTAGTAAGGAACAACAGAACTCAAGGCTACAAATTAAACTATCACAAAGATAGATAATTTTGAATGGTGGCTCAGAGGGTAAAGAGCCTGCCTGCAATGCTGGAGACCCAGGTTCAATTCCTGGGTTGGGAAGATACCCCTGGAGAAGGAAATGGCAACCCACTCCAGTATTCTTGCCTGGAAAATCCCAAGGACAGAGGAGCCCGGCGGGCTACAGTCTATAGGGTCGCAAAGAGTCAGACAGAACTGTACGACTTCACTTTGTTTCTTTCTTACAGAAGCCCAAACCTACTATAATAGCCTCTGACCTCCTCCTCTCCCTTCTCTCTTCTCTATTTTTTGTCTGTCTGTCTCCCTCTCCTTGTAATCTGTCTTTTGTCCCTTTTTTCTATCTAGGGAAACAAGATTTGGGGGAATATGAATTTTTTTTTTAGGATCACGAGTTTTTATGTACATTATGCTTCCTGCCAAATAGTTGAGCTATTAGAATTATAGATCTAGCCTGTAACACTGTGTGTTGTCCTTTACTTGACCGTCTGCACCAATGAAAGGCACTGTTGTCAAGACATGCCCCTTTGCCCTCGTGGTTACCATTTTACTCCAAAGGATTTCTAAGGGTGAAGCTATTATATTGGCTCAGCTACTGTATTCACCCTATTGAGTCACATTTTGGCTAAAAGCCTAATAGAAGGCAGAGTCAATACTGAATTCAGATGAATTTGTTCAATATTTTTTGAAAGATTCTTTTAGAACAAGGCCCTACTGGCAATTAACAGCAATATAATTGACAGTTATAAAATCAAAATACATATAATCAAGTGTCATTTAAGCAATGCTTTAAAAAACATTCTTATGTAAAGTGAATTTCCTTTAAACTGTCATTGATTTTAATTTAAATTCAGATACACATTCTGTTGGCAAAAAAAAAAAAAAAAAAGCCCCTGTATGTGGTAGGACTTATAACTAAGAATATGGTTACTTGTACAGAATCAAATAGTAAAAGTAATATTGTTTTAATAAAATATTAACTAAACCTTCAGAATTATAAGAGTATAAAACAAAAATAAAACTAATAATATAAGGAAAAATCTAAAAGTACATCCCCTTAATGCCTCATCTGATGCAAATTCTAAATCTAAAATAGTTTACTTTCCACAAATCTCAACATACTTCAACACTTGAGGCAATTGTCTTAATTTCTATTTGTACTTTGAACATAAATAATCTCTACCAAGCACTGGGATTTAATCATCTTTGGAGTCATTCTACTGCTAACTTGCTGTGTTACCCTGCACAGTTCATTTTAAACTCTCTGGATTTAAGTTTTTTTCACTTGTAAAATTATGAGTAACAAAGTATATATTATAGTGGTTTTCACTCTAAGATTCCTTAGAGATGTTTCAGAGACAGCAAGAGAGAAGCTTAATTTTGTCTATGTTACTGAGATCCCACACAGTATGTCATGAAAAAGCAGGTTAGAGGGGATTTATCTGACTCCCCAAAAACCATCTCAAGCAAATTTATAACCTGAGTAAAAAAGACACAACCAGCCTCAATATATCTGCAAACAGATTGTCACCCTTCAATTCTTGTATATAGACATTCTTAAGCCATAGCAGGACCCACTTCCTATTTCATTTTATAAAAGGTTCTTGAGGGGTTTTGTTCAATTTGGGAGGAAAAGGACTAGTGTAATCAAGTGAGATTTGGGTTTTCTAGTTAGACCACTTGAGACTCAAATTCCTAATCCACTATGATACCTTAGGTAGGTTCTTTTAATATCTCAGATTTTCAAATCATCCCCATTTTTAAATCAATATCCCACCCTCCAAAGTGCTTCAGTGATTAATAAAATACCTCATAGAACTGGAATGTTAAAACTGGGTGGCTTTCCCTGGATTTTAAGAATCCCCCAGTCCTCTAAAGTGGCACCTCTAAGACTTCAAATAATCCTCGAAGCAATTATACACATCAATGCTCTCTGTGTTTTAGGCTCTGGCTTCCTGAAATTTTACTGATGCCTCAATCCATAGGAAACTCAGTATACTTACTTCAGTTTTCATAAGCATTTATAAGTAAAAGTGTGACCACATTAAGGTGGTTCCCATTTTTTTCTCTCTTCATCACTCCCTCTCCCTCATCTATTTCTACCTTTCCATGCCTCCCTCCAGAACTGGCCTGGGAGCTTCAAAGTTTTCTCCAGGTGAAAAATGTCTTCTCATGCTGGAAAATCTAGGCAATAGCTATTACTCATATCCTGATTCTAGCCCACACATTGTCCATGCATTATTTTCAACAGTTACAGAAAATATACTTCTATAAAATTTTAGACATTGTGATTATTTCCCCCAAATTTATTCTATCAGCCACTCATTTAATAGTCTGTTTAAGTTTAGAAAAATCTTGTTACTCAAACTGTGGTCTGTTGACCAGAAACTGTCAACATCACCTGGCAAATTGTTAAAAATATAAAATCTCAGGACCCATTCCTGACTCATGAGTTGGAGTCATAGAAAATCCCACTTCTCTGGCTGCACAATCCTTGAGAATTCTTCCAGCTCATGCCTAAGCCAATTAGTGCCATAAATTCTTAGTTTTAAGAATCAGTTTAGGGTGTGGACAAAACAAATATCGTCCAATCAGAGTGATCAATACCAATCAGTATTGGTGCTTTGTACTGATCAGCAGACGCCCTCTCCTTCACATCATGCTATCCCTCAAATATGAACAAGGAAACAAAAAACCCCGAGTCGTTTTGCACAGTCATCTTGCAATGATGAAGACAAATCCAATACAAAGAGGGTCTCAGTGAGTTTCAGCCAAGTGAAACCAGAACTCTGATGAACTGCCTTCTGAAATGTATCCTACCTTTTCAACATGTAAGCCAGTAAGTTCAACTGACTTTTTAGGCTGGATGAAAACCCATGACCTAAAACCCAAATCTGGTTTGTACTGCTCCAAACTAAGAATAATTTTTGCATTTTAAAGAGACATAAGAAACCAACAAATCATAGAAGAAATCAAAAAAGAAATCAAAATATGCATAGAAATGAATGAAAATGAAAACACAACAACCCAAAACCTATGGGACACTGTAAAAGCAGTGCTAAGGGGAAGATTCATAGCATTACAGGCCTACCTCAAGAAACAAGAAAAAAGTCAAATAAATAACCTAACTCTACACCTAAAGCAACTAGAGGAAGAAGAAATGAAGAACCCCAGGGTTAGTAGAAGGAAAGAAATCTTAAAAATTAGGGCAGAAATAAATGCAAAAGAAACTAAAGAGATCATAGCAAAAATCAACAAAGCTAAAAGCTGGTTTTTTGAAAAAATAAACAAAATTGACAAACCATTAGCAAGACTTATTAAGAAACAAAGGGAGAAGAACCAAATTAACAAAATTAGAAATGAAAATGGAGAGATCACAACAGACAACACTGAAATACAAAGGATCATAAGAGACTACTACCAGCAGCTCTATGCCAATAAAATGGACAACTTGGAAGAAATGGACAAGTTCTTAGAGAAGGATAACTTTCCAAAACTGAACCAGGAAGAAATAGAAGATCTTAACAAACCCATCACAAGCAAGGAAATCGAAACTGTAATCAGAAATCTTCCAGCAAACAAAAGCCCAGGACCAGATGGCTTCACAGCTGAATTCTACCAAAAATTTAGAGAAGAGTTAACACCTATCTTACTCAAACTCTTCCAGAAAATTGCAGAAGGTAAACTTCCAAACTCATTCTATGAGGCCACCATCACCCTAATTCCAAAACCAGACAAAGATGCCACAAAAAAAGAAAACTACAGGCCAATATCACTGATGAACATAGATGCAAAAATCCTTAACAAAATTCTAGCAAACAGAATCCAACAACATATTTAAAAAATCATTCATCATGACCAAGTGGGCTTTATCCCAGGAATGCAAGGATTCTTTAATATCCGCAAGTCAATCAATGTAATACACCACATTAACAAATTGAAAGATAAAAACCATATGATTATCTCAATAGATGCAGAAAAAGCCTTTGACAAAATTCAACATCCATTTATGATTAAAACTCTCCAGAAAGCAGGAATAGAAGGAACATACCTCAACATAATAAAAGCTCTATATGACAAACCCACAGCAAGCATCACCCTCAATGGTGAAAAATTGAAAGCATTTCCCCTGAAATCAGGAACAAGACAAGGGTGCCCACTCTCACCACCACTATTCAACATAGTTTTGGAAGTGTTGGCCACAGCAATCAGGGCAGAAAAAGAAGTAAAAGGAATCCAGATAGGAAAAGAAGAAGTGAAACTCTCACTGTTTGCAGATGACATGATCCTCTACATAGAAAACCCTAAAGACTCTACCAGAAAATTACTAGAGCTAATCAATGAATACAGTCAAGTTGCAGGATATAAAATTAACACACAGAAATCTCTGGCTTTCCTATACACTAACAATGAGAAAACAGAAAGAGAAATTAAGGAAACAATACCATTCACCATTGCAATAAAAAGAATAAAATACTTAGGAGTATATCTACCTAAAGAAACAAAAGACCTATGCATAGAAAACTATAAAACACTGATGAAAGAAATCAAAGAGGACACAAACAGATGGAGAAATATACCATGTTCATGGATTGGAAGAATCAATATTGTCAAAATGACTATACTACCCAAAGCAATCTATAGATTCAATGCAATCCCTATCAAACTACCAATGGTATTTTTCACAGAACTAGAACAAATAATTTCACAATTTGTATGGAAATACAAAAACCCTCGAATAGCCAAAGTAATCCTGAGAAAGAAGAATGGAACTGGAGGAATCAATCTGCCTGACTTCAGACTATACTACAAAGCCACAGTCATCAAGACAGTATGGTACTGGCACAAAGACAGAAATATAGATCAATGGAACAGAATAGAAAGCCCAGAGATAAATCCACGAACCTATGGTCACCTTATCTTCGACAAAGGAGGCAAGGATATACAACGGAAAAAAGACAACCTCTTTAACAAGTGGTTCTGGGAAAACTGGTCAACCACCTGTAAAAGAATGAAACTAGAACACTTTCTAACACCATACACAAAAATAAACTCAAAATGGATTAAAGATCTAAATGTAAGACCAGAAACTATAAAACTCCTAGAGGAGAACATAGGCAAAACACTCTCCGACATAAATCACAGCAGGATCCTCTATGACCCACATCCCAGAATTTCAGAAATAAAAGCAAAAATAAACGAATGGGACCTAATGAAACTTAAAAGCTTTTGCACAACAAAGGAAACTATAAGCAAGGTGAAAAGACAGCCCTCAGATTGGGAGAAAATAATAGCAAACGAAGCAACAAAGGATTAATCTCAAAAATATACAAGCAACTCCTCCAGCTCAACTCCAGAAAAATAAATGACCCAATCAAAAAATGGGCCAAAGAACTAAACAGACATTTCTCCAAGGAAGACATACAGATGGCTAACAAACACATGAAAAGCTCAACATCACTCATTATCAGAGAAATGCAAATCAAAACCACAATGAGGTACCATTATAAGCCAGTCAGGATGGCTGCTATCCAAAAGTCTACAAGCAATAAATGCTGGAGAGGGTGTGGAGAAAAGGGAACCCTCTTACACTGTTGGTGGGAATGCAAATTAGTACAGCCGCTATGGAAA
The DNA here is from genome assembly GCF_023699985.2 of Odocoileus virginianus. Lineage (NCBI taxonomy): Eukaryota > Metazoa > Chordata > Mammalia > Artiodactyla > Cervidae > Odocoileus > Odocoileus virginianus. The sequence continues at coordinate 84,278,744 of NC_069676.1, forward strand.
ACAGTATGGAGATTTCTTAAAAAACTGGAAATAGAACTGCCGTATGACCCACCAATAACACTTCTGGGCATACACAGCAAGGAAACCAGATCTGAAAGAGACACGTGCACCCCAATGTTCATCGCAGCACTGTTTATAATAGCCAGGACATGGAAGCAACCCAGATGCCCATCAGCAGACGAATGGATGAGGAAGCTGTGGTACATATACACCATGGAATATTACTCAGCCATTAAAAAGAATTCATTTGAATCATTTCTAATGAGATGGATGAAACTGGAGCCCATTATACAGAGTGAAGTAAGCCAGAAAGATAAAGACCATTACAGTATACTAACACATATATATGGACTTTAGAAAGATGGTAACGATAACCCTATATGCAAAACAGAAAAAGAGACTCAGATGTATAGAACAGACTTGTGGACTCTGGGAGAAGGCGAGGGTGGGATGTTTCAAGAGAACAGCATTGAAACATGTATATTATCTAGGGTGAAACAGATAACCAGCCCAGGTTGGGTACATGAGACAAGTGCCCGGGCCTGGTGCACTGGGAAGACCCAGAGGGATCGGGTGGAGAGGGAGGTGGGAGGGGGGACTGGGATGGGGAATACATGTAAATCCATGGCTAATTCATTTCAATGTATAACAAAAACTACTGTAATGATGTAAAGTAATTAGCCTCCAACTAAAAAAAAAAAAAAAAAGACATAAGAAGAAAAGAAAGGAAGAAAAGAAAGATGAAGTGCAAAGGAGGAGGGGAAAAGCGAGGGGGAGGAGAAGGGAAGAGAGGGGGAGGAGGAGGGGAGAGAGAGGGAGGAGGAGGGGGGAGAGAGAGGGAGGAGGAGGGGAGAGAGAGGGGTAGAGAAAGAGGAGGAATCGAGGAAGGATAGGTAGGCAACAAGAGACATATATGGTTCACAAAACCTAAAACATTTACTATTTAGCCCTTTACATTAAAAGTTACTTGATCCCTAAGCCAAATGAAGCATCCAAATGTTCTTTTCACTTGTTCACGCATGTAAATGGCCTGGCACTTAGCAGATATTCAATTACTGTTAGTTTTCACTACCACTCTCCTAAATTTTACCTTCCCCAAGATTGTGATACAATACATAAAACTACCAAATGAAGTATGCAAATATTACATAATATCATATTTTTACACCTATCAGTTCAGTTGCTCAGTCATGTCTGACTCATTGCGACCCCATGGACTGAAACACACCAGGCATCCCTGTCCATCGCCAACTCAAACTTATGTCCATTGAGTCGGTAATGCCATCCAACCCTCTTATCCTCTGTTGTCCCCTTCTCCTCCCTCCTTCAATCTTTCCCAGCATCAGTCTTTTCCAGTGACTCAGTTCTTCACATCAGGTGGCCAAAGTATTGGAGTTTCAGCTCCAGCATCAGTCCTTCCAATTAATATTCTTGACTGATTTTCCTTTAGAATTGACTGCTTCGATCTCCTTGCAGTCCAAGGGACTCTCAAGAGTCTTCTCCAACACCACAGTTCAAAAGCATCAATTCTTCAGCGCTCTTTATAGTCCAACTATAGCTTTCTTTATAGTCCAACTCTCACATCCATACATGACTACTGGAAAAACCATAGCTTTGACCAGACGGACCTTTGACAGTAAATTCTCTATATTCATCAAGAGATTGTGTTGCATTGTTAATAGTTAAAAGCACTAGTTCTAGAACTAGTCTGCTTGGGATCCAGTCCTTATCACTCACTAGCTGTGTGACCTTTTTATGCCTCATTTTCCTAAGTTGGAAATAATTATTCATAGTACCTACCTCACTGGCTTGACAAGATGGTTAAATGAGTAAATGTAAAGTACTTCAAATTAGTGCCTAATACATGGTAAACAAATTAATGAAGTTTATCATATCTCTGATTTACAATTTTCTAAAATGTTTAAGTATCAATCCAGACTCATTCTAATGTTGGTAGGGATGTGTAATCATTCAAAAATGCTCACAGCTGTGGAGAAAAGGTCATAATGGTCCCAATACTACAAATTTTATCTAACTGATCACTGAAATACTCACTTAGGTTTTTAGCACATTGTTCTTAAGCAGTAATGGTTCAGGATTGGTGTTGGTTTGGCCAAAATGTTCATTCAAGTTTTTCTGTCACATCTTACAGAAAAGCCCTAATGAATTTTTCAGTCAACCCAAAAAAAACATCCTTCATTGCCGACCAGTTCTCAAACTGTGGGCACGGGGAAAGAAACAAGACTAAAAGAGTATCCAAAGAAATTGTTACTCTGTTTTCTCCTTCATTGGTTTAGATGATAATCTGTCACTACTAAAGAACAAGAAATATCCCCTAGAGCATTGCTTTTGACCCTTCTAAACTTCCTTTTTTTCTCTAGCTTTATTTTTAGACAGATATCAAACAGGAAATTCCACTCCACTAAGAAATGGTGAACTTTCTAGCTAAGACTGGAGGGTGGGACCCAATGGGAAATCAGTAATGAAGAATGAACCAGGGGCGTTGGGGAGGGGAAGGGTGAATGGATATGGGTAAAACAAGAGGCCATTTCTATTTTATTTACCCTACTAGGAGTGAAACCAGTAGCTTCCGTTTATCCCTAAGGAATAACTTTTAAAAACCAGACCAGTCGATTTCAGCCAAAATTCAAAAATCAACAGACTGGCAAGACTACTGATCAGATATAGCCGCAGAACTGTTCTAATGCCCCAACACCGGATGGATGAGAGTGTGTAGGTACGAAGACATAGCAATGATTTGCCACTTACTGCTAAGTGTTGCCAAATGTGCCTTAAGTACCTCATGTACCGGAAATACACTGCAAATTACCTTCCTTATGTTGTGAATAGGAACAGAAGCTTTTTCTTCCTTTCCTGTTTATATTATCGATCACTGCATATTCAAATCCACCTCTTCTGCCTCGTGAGAAACTGATGTATAGGATATACTTTACAACACTTTGTACCTTTTGGATTTGAAACTGTAAGATGCCACATGTGACCTTTCTGAATGAGTGTATTAGCCTAAATGTAGGTTCAACTTAAGCCAGGAAATATGAAATTTCATACAACTAAAATTTTCACAAATTATTTTGAGATTCTCAAAGATAGCATTATATTATGGATTAATGAATCAACTGTAAACATAATTCTACAGATCAGTATTACTAAGGATCTCTAGTATTGGTTTCTGTAGTGTCAAAGATGTGGGTATAGTAATACCCCAAACTGAGAGGTGAGAATTTTTGGTAAAGCAAAACAAAAAAGGTAAAAAACTTTTACACACTTCCATTACCAAACTGGCAAGCTCACGTAACAGAGACTGACCTGCTGATTATAAGACACCTTTGTACAAAGATAATGATTAACAAATGATTTAATACTATGAAAGCTTTCTAAAAATTTTAATCTACTAAAAATCATCAAAAACTAAACTGCTGTCTTAGTCTGTACTTTTAATTATATTTAACTCTGTTTTAGCCAAGTAATATATGCTTAAACAACTGCACCAGGGTAAAAATATATACACACACACATATATGTACACATGTACATGTGTCTATATACATGACTCCCTTCCACGACAGACACAATAACAGAGAAAACTACATATTACTACATAGTTTATTGCATCTTTCCCAAAATTTCAATACAATATAGGAATATATATTCTTTTTCAAAACACAAATGGAAGTATCTTCTTTATTTTGCTTTTTTCACTTAATATTTTTGGATTAAATTCACATCTAATCCTAGTGGCTGTACAAGCTTTTCAATCTAGTGTTCAAATCTTAAAATCTGAATTCCATAATACTACACAAAGTGTTATTCCTAGAGCATCTTCTACCTATTCAACATACATTAAGTTAAAAAAAAAAAAAAACCTGGTTGGTCAGACACGTATGAGAAACACTTGGTTAAAAAGGTAAATAGCCTTCTTTCTTGCTGAGCTTCCCAGATTCCTGAATGTGCTAATTTAATCAGTGATTCATTACCTTTCACCAGGTGGTGCAGTGGTAAATATGAATAACCCACCTGCCGAGGCAGGAGATGCGTATCTGATCCCTGGGTTGGGAAGATCCCCTGGAGGAAGAAATGGCAACCTGCTTCAGTATTCTTGCCTGGGAAATCCCATGGGCACAGGAGCCTGGCAGCTATAGCTCATGGGGTTGCAAAAAGACATACAAACAATTGAGCACACTCACGCATGCACGTGCACACACACACACACACACACATCTTATGAAGTTATTTAGGCAAGAAGTTTTCTCGCAGAGGAGCACCTTTTAAGGTTGGTATTCCAAAGAACAAACTTTGAGAACTGCTCAGCTGCAGCATCTAGTTTAATTATCCTAAAAAGACTGGCAGAGGAGTTGTACTGTGACCATTTTATAAGATAAAGAAGCTGAAACCACAAAGTTTAAGTAACTTTCCTATAGTCACCAGCTGGAAGTGGCAGAACTGGTATTAATCCACCAAATATATCCTCTTCTCCCTATACCACTCAGAGCTCATCATCCTTTTAGCATCACTAGGCACTAATGATAGTAAAGAAATATCCCTTGTCTTTATCCTATGAGGCTGAGCTTAAAAACACTCTGATAGGGTAAGTCTAGAATATCAGAAGAGCCAAAAGCACCCTACATCTAAAGCATGCAACAGAATTTCAGAGAGGGAAGAAATGATTGTGGACATGAGTCCAGGAAAGGATGATCTATATGACTTAAGGTAGGTTAATTACAACTCTCTATGTTCAGTTTTTTTCTGCTACAAATCAAAGATGATGCCCGTCTGGTAGTATGTCAAAGAAGATCAAATTAAGGCACTTACACACAAATTGACTTCTCAAACAATATTAGTTCTTATTGCCATCTCCCATAATTCCCAATTTCTTTCCACCTTTAACTTTTACATTAGTTGAAAAGAATTAACCATTTAGCAGAAAACTATTTCTTTTTGCCGTGATTCACACAAACTTCTAGCTTCCTAGAATTCAAAAGTGCCAAATCTTATAAAAATACTTCTCTAAATAAAAATTCAAAAACATTTTTGAAGATTTCTAAGTCAAAAGTATAAATATTTTCAAAATAACTGTCAAGCCTTGTAATTTCGGCTCACAGATTAGAAAATGGAAATAAGACCAGTCATAGGGAAAAATAATAGCATGGTCCTCAGATGATGAAGATGGAAGAAGGAAGGTCAGGAAGTGGCCTGAAGTAACAGTAAGGAAGACACTGACTTCTCTCCTCTCTCTCATTAAGCTGATGTGGAAGGTAAGGAGTGGATGGGTGGACACAGGAGATGTCTATTGGCAAGGGCAGCAGAAAACAGGTATCACTCTCTCCATTAACTTGCACTGTTTAATTTCAGAATTCACCTGCAGTCATGGCTTTCTCTAATCACATCTACAGCCCAAGGAATAACAAAATTAGGAGACACTCAGTTTCCAGCCTCTGCTACTTAACCTATCTCCTGATATCTTTGGAATTTCTGACACCATCTCCTCTTCCTTGCTATGATCTCCGGGCTTTGGGAGTTGGTTGCTGTTTTTCTTTTGCCACTAAGTCGTGTCTGACTCTTTGCAACCCCATGGGCTAGAGCCCTTCAGGCTCCTCTGTTCGTGGGATTTCCCAGGCAAGAATACTGGAGTGGGTTGCCATTTCCTCCTCTGGGGGATCTTCCTGACCCAGGGATCAAACCCTCCTCTCTGGCATTAGATTCTTTACCACTGAGCCACCAGGGCTTTGGCAGAGCTAACTATTTCTTGGACTAGCAGGCCTTTTGCTCCAGAAAAATGCAATGTCCCCTAGTAAATTTCTATAGGAACATGCCATTATTCAACCTCATTGCATACTGCCCTGCTCAGTACTTAGTTTTTGTTTGTTTGTTTACAGGGCCCATCTCCAACTCACCCTCACCCCATTAGACCTAAACACTTTAAATGGAGGAACCAAGTTGCAGCTCACATTTTTTAATCATTAACAATTTTCTCATCCTGAATTTTTAGCTAAAGTTTTATAAAACATTTAATTATCCATTTCTTATTTTAGTAATTACACCAAGCACATCTTATGCACCAATTTATACCTTCTATTGCCTTCACCTCTTATTCCAACAACCTCAGCACCAGCTGGTTCTAGGCAGGCTTCAACCACATTGGCACTGATGCAACCTGGTAAGTTTTCACTGTAAGCATGGGAGAGGAAAGCCAGCGGGTAAATGTCTCCTCCATTCTTCCCCCCATCGGCTCTGAGATAGATTTCACAGGTTTCTTAGAAGGGCCTATAGATTGAAAACCCACTGCCTGCTGGCAAGACCAACTGGATAACTCATAACTGTATCGATTCTCCCTTCTTCCTATTTCACTCCTCTGTCCTTGTCTTTGGCTGCCTAAGCCCCAATAAACATTCCCAAACAAACAACTCTCACAAAAGTCTCAGGCTCTGCTTTTGAGGGCAAGCTGATGAATTGATCAGGGTCCTAAAGGGAAACAGAAACCATGCTAAAAATCTGAAGAGAGAAAATGTAACAAAGAATGCAATGTTTAGCTTTTTAACAGAGGATTAACTACAAAGGAGAAAGAGGTAAAGGTAAAAACCATGAGTACATCAGATAAAGGAAGCAGCCAGCAATTTCGAGAGCTAAGACAGTGTCCAAAGAAGGAAGAAATTTGGAAGAGGTCTCTCCCCCAGACTGAAAGTCAAACCTTATTAACAAGAGCGTGGCCATGAGCCCTGGACAGCTGAGGAATCTGCCAGAGGGCCAACAGGTGGTTTCCTACAAACCAGCCCTGCTGGGGGCTCTGAGACGCCAGGAAGACTCTGCGAAGCTGTGCCCCAGGGGTTCTGGAGAGACCCTCCAGGAAGCACCACTGCTGCTGGCTAAACTGGCCAGGAAGTCAGGGTATGGTCAAACTCACCCGGAAAGCACCTTTTTCCCAACAAAGCTTCACGTTGCACCAACTGGCCAAGAAAAATGTCTGCAGGTTCCCACTCCAGCTCTACGAGGCAGGGCAAAGCTGGTGGGCTGGAAAAAAGCAAGGCCGTAAGTGGTTAAGTAGCACGCAAGGCAAAGGCCCCAACTACTAATGATGGGCAAACCTCATTCTTCCCCCCAGGGAACTTACCAAAACCGGCAGGACAGAGAAGCTCAGGCATGGGCCTGTTTCCTTCCAGTATCTGCCCAAACCAGATCCTCTTTTCTTCCATCTTCCCAGCTTCTAGCCTTCTTTGCTTGTAGGACTCGCATCTGCCACTCACAGGCCGGGCCAGCGAATGAGCTTCTCCACCAGGAACAGGCATCCAACATCTCCCTTTTCCTCCCACTTTCACTTAGAACGAACTCTTCAGGTAAGGTGTTACCCAGATTCTCTGAGTCCAAAGCGCCGTAGGCGGTCTTGAAATACGCTAATCAACAGGCCCGGCCTGTAACCAGCCTTCACTGGCCAAGCTCACTTGAATTGTTTTCACAGAAAACCATCCTCCTAGCAGCACTAACGTGATGTTTCCCTGAGCTGTTTTTCAGAGCCCTGGAGTCAGCAGCTCCCACTTCCAGCTCCCGCCAGTTAAGACTGGTGAGGACCATGGACCCTCCAACCACAGCGCATGAGCAAGTGTCTGCTCCTCGACCTTCTGACGTCAGAGGGCTGAGACCTGCCAGGCTCGGAATGTGCTGGAGCCAGGCACCTGTAGCCGAGTTGCACCTGTGCAGGATGACTGTCTCACCTTTTTCCTATCTCCAATTACTTTCTCCAAGTTCCCCACACCTCAGCTTTATCACATAAATGTCCTGAGCCTCCGGGAAGGTGGATCTGAGGTCTGTTCTCTCAGCTCCTCACTTGGCTGCTTGTGAAGAAACCCTTCTCTGATGCAAACTTCTGTGTCTCAACGTTTGGCTTGCTGCGCGTTGGGAAAACAAGTCTGGTTCAGTTAGCAGTCTCATCCTATCAACTTCTTTCTCATTCAATAAAGTCATCAAAATAATTGATGGACTTTGGAATAGTGACCTCAGCGGTGAAAACGCTGCCAAAGTCCTGTTATGGAGAACATTCGTTTTGGCGTCAGACAAACCAGTGCTAAAATTCTGGCTCTGGCAAATGCTAATTGTGTGTTGTTCATATATAGATTTTTAACCTTACTCTTCTGTAAATTGGAGATTTTTTTTTTCATAAAGTTATTTTAAGAATTATGAAAACAAGATGCATTTGTTCACCCAACAAATATTTATTGAGCACAACTATGTGCCAGAAATTTTCCTAAACACAGAAAGGTACTGTATGTAAACATCTGGTTCGTGATTGAAGCTTAATATAAAAGAATTTCCTTTCCTTTTCCTTCCCTTTATGATTGTGAACATTGCCCACAGTAAGTGAACAACAAAATTTACTTATCACTATTCTGCTTATTTGTATTTCTTTGTCATATAAGAAGCACAAACTAAAGATCTCTAAAAATTACATTCATATACTAGCATTATTAGGACTCATTCCTCTAAGGATACCCAGGAGGCTTTTTTCATAAAGGTGTTTGGAATATTCATTATTGGTATGAAATTTGCCAACACAGAAAAGTATCTCAGAGAAGCCGCTGTGTGTGATTAAGATCACTGTTAGTGGGCACACATGCTTTCTATTTCACCCATTATAAATAATAGTACACATGGCAAATATCTCTGACATTCTTTATATTTCAAAGATTTTTGTAAGCATGAAACATTAACATTTTACATATGGGTATGGAGAGGTTGAATCATTTGCCCAAGGTCACTCAGTATATCAGTGACATAATTACTAGCTAAACTCTTGGTTTCCTATGTCCTGGTCCTCCTGCCTCTTCCCTCTCCTTGAGAAAATATTCGCCTACGGTGATGCCTACTTGCCTTTTACTCAAGAAAGTACACTGGAAAAAAACATATAACTTGTATTTTTCCCCAAAATCAAATTAATCAGAAAATAAAATTAAAGTGCATTTATTTAGCAGAAAGCAACTCTTTCCATTAATGAGAATTTTATTGAATATAATAAAATATTTCAGGCAATTCTTTTCTTCATTTTTTTTTCTCTTCCTTTCTCAGATTTATTGAAAAGCATTTTTATTAGTGCAATAATAGGCTCTGGGACATGCAATTATATTGAGATGCTGACACTTTTCTGTTAGTTGCAGCCTTTGGCCTGAGGCCAAACACCGAACCCAAGCATATGAGTTTCTCTGCAAGCAGTCCTGGCATGCCACTTGCCTGCGTTTGTCCTTACAGCAACCTTCAATTTCACCCAATATAGAGAGAATTAACTAATTTTTCCCTGCCATTACAAGTGATCCAAATGGGTACTTCCATCTCACTTTTAGGGAAAACAAAAAATTCCTTATAAAATTTTTGGAGGATGCAATTAAGGACAGACCTGTTAGATTTTGATTTCAGTTTCATGTGGGGAAACACCATAAAGGGTGTCATTACTTTGTGAGTCATTTACAAACATGAAATGCAAATACTTGTGCCTTTGTCATGAGTTTTTTTATAGCTTTCACTTTTGTACATTTTTTTATTGCAAATCCTCCTCTTTCCAAACTCCAAACATTTCAGAGTAAAAGTGTAGATATGGTCTATAAATAAAATACAGATCCAAACCTCTGGAACTCTTTTTTTTTCCTCAGGCAAGGAAAACCAACCTTAGAAAAAAGAAACTATCAGAGGATGCTTCTGAATCCACTCCCATTTTTTGTTTAAAGACGCTGTGTTCCAATATTAAAGAAGTTAAATCTCCTATCTTTGCTAGATTCTGTGCCATAGATTACTTTCCCACACATATCCCACCCTCCTTCTTGGAAATGCTGTGTTGTTAGAAAAACCCACATACAAACTTTAAAACGTTTGCTTTTCAGTTAGATGTGAAGAATGAGAAAACACAAACAACTAGACTATGCCCTCTGAAGATGTCTCTGGCCCAAATGTGAACAAAAACAAAGGTTCCTGCCATCCCTAGGCATGCCCAGCAATGTACTGATGACCTTCAACTCCTACAGGTTAACTATTTCAGCAAACCTTGGCAGTGTTTTGGGCTTCACTTCCTCATCCAGGAAGCCGAGTCTAGAAACACTAGTTCTTCTAAATTGGTCGTGAAACACTGCTGGGAGGGGTGCAGATCCCTCACATGTCTTGAACTACAGCCCGTCAGCACTAACCATATCCCCTTTTGTTCCTCATTGCTAGGGTATCCATGGTTTCCTGGGGCCATTGAAGTCCTATGGGATTTTCCAGGCAAGAATACTGGAGTGGGTTGCCGTTTCCTTCTCCAGTGGATCTTCCCGACCCAGGGATTGAACCCTGGTCTCCAGTGCAGCAGGCAGCCTCCTGCATTGCAGGCGGATTCTTGACCGACTGAGACACCCAGGATACCCTACTGATCACCAAATCAACTCCATCTTAGCATCACATGGAGCTAGGATGGAGGAACAAGAACTGCTTGGGGGACAGGAATGGGAAAGGACCTGGTTAATAGGCAACAAGTGAAGCCCTAAGTCACCTCTCTCTAACAGAGTGGAAGATGAGGAGCCACATCCCCACACTGATAGAGGATATTTTCTTGAGTATAATCTACACTGTTTGTGTTTTAAACCATACGTATTTGTTATTCCATTCTTTCAATATGAGCATAATACAGTCGTCAATATAAAATACAGAAATATATATAGATAATATATATATGTATCTATGTGTGTGCATGTATATATCATGCATATATATATATATGTATATATATATATATAATGATGCATTAGATTTATCACATTACCCATGGGAACCTCTCTCCTCAGTGAAGACATTCTCATGTTCTGCACCTCTCAAGAGCACATCTATATATTCCCTGGTAACACTGACTATTTACATGCCTTCTGTTATGCCTCACCGGCCCTGCCCACACACTCTGAGAATACAGATGTGGCCTCTCGCCTGCACTCTTCCTTCCATCACTGGCAAATGCATCCCTGATTCACCTTTCTGCTTCTTTAACCAGTATTCTAGCCTCCTTACATACCAATATTTTACCACCTTGTTTACATATTCTGGGCTTCTCTGGTGGCTCAGACAGTAAAGAATCTGCCTGCAATGCGGGAGACCCAGGTTCAATCCCTGGGTCGGGAAGATCCCCTGGAGAAGGAAATAGCAACACACTCCGGTATTCTTGCCTGGAGAATTCCATGGACAGAGAAGCTTGGCAGGGTACCGTCCATGGGTTGCAAAGAGTTGGACACAACTGAGCGATTAACACACTTTACATATTCTATTCATGGGTAAGATGTAATCCCCATGTAATTTTGTCCTTATAGATCCCATTCAAGTACATTGAATTTTGTTTGTCAAATTACTCTGTTTTTGTTCAGGATCCTAAAATGACATGGACAAAGACTAAATATAAGCAATTATAAATTCTCTATTAAATTAATATTTGAATAAGTATGTGGAAAACAATTGCCATGAATACCAGTAACAGTATTAATTTTGAAGCTAGAGTCAGAGAATTGTTAAGGCCATACAGATTGGGAATTACTCTATTTGAAATGCTCATTTCATCAGAATCTAGTTATATAAAACAATGCGAGGAACTTGTTGCTATTGTCCCCTAATCTATATGATGCTTTAAAAATAAACTTTGGTCACATTTTATATACAGAATGAATGAAAACTCTGCCTAATTCAGGAGTCATACAATTCATATATTACAAAGGATAGGAATATTACTGTTTACATTTTAAATGTCAACTCCAGGAGGAAATAAGAAAAATACAGATTCCTAACTTGATCTACACAACCTACTAAATTTGAATTGTTAACATTTTTTTAATGCAGAAAGAGTAGTTGCTTCAGATTTTGAACCTAAAGTGAGACATTATTGACATTTAACAGATGTTGGGTTTTTCTGTAATCCAGAAATGGACATCTAGGGCTCAAAGGTAAGGAAAAGGACAAGCTTAACACTTTTAAAGTTTGAAGAGATTTACTGATGACTGGAGAGAGACCCCCTCCTCAAGGCTCACGGTCAGCAGAGAGGAGGTCTGCCCAGGTAACCAGTGCGGTGCTACTCCTGCGTCTGCCATCTGCATTAGCCACGGCCAGGGACAAAGGGGGAAGACAGAGTCCCTGGAGTCATCAGCTTTATGAAAAATTCAGATTTCATCGTGAAAAGAGATTCTCTTGCTTCCCCCATGGGTGTGGGAAAGGCTTACCTTCCCCCTACCAGACAAAAAGAGAAAGAATCTAAGATGATCATCTATGAAGTTCAGAAGAGACTGCTTGGAGGAGACCAGAACATCACTCCTCACTGGAAGCATTTCTGAGACAACAGACATGTTCATCGGCTTCAGTGCCTAAAAGGAAGAGTGGTGAGAGATAGCAGGGGAGGAAGGGCTGACAGCTTCACGCTAGTTTTCCATCGCTCAGGTGGACACTATAAGGAGTGGCTGGGCCTGGGCTCCCAAGAGGGAGACCATCGTTCACACATGAACCCAAAAAGCAGGCAAGAGAGAGTAAGGCAGCCCTTCTCCCCCAGAGCTTTGGGAAGAGCTTAGACACACGCCCTCAAAAGAGCCAGCTTTTGCAAACAAGATCATCTGTACCATTTTTCTAGTTTCCACATATATATATTAGTATGCAATATTTGTTCTCCTTCTGACATACTTCACTCTGTAGGACACTCTCTACATATCTCATATCTACAAATGACCCAATTTCATTTCTTTTTACGGTTTAGTAATATTGTGTTGTATACATATAAAAGGGGGAAGAGAGGGGAGGAATCGGGAGGTTGAGGTTGGTACATACACATCATTAATAGTGTGTATAAAATAGATACCTAATGAGAACATACTGTATAGCTCAGGGAACTCTGTCTAATGCACTGTGGTGACTTGAATGGTAAGAAAGTCCAAAAGAGAAGGGATATATGTATATGTATGGCTGATTCATTTTGCTGTGTAGTAGAAACTAACACAACATTGTAAAGCAACTATACCCCATCAAAAACTAATTTTTTTTAAAAAGGCAACTTTTAGATACCTCCCATGCCAGGACCACTAAAATTTAAGTCAAAGAAGAAGTAATAAGTAAATGAAAACCAGTTAAGGAAGTTTCTCCTTCCTCCTAATGCTTCCACTCTCCATCTCACAATGCTAGACCCAATAAGGAGGAGGACAAGACATTCAAAACACAGTGTGAGACCCTCTCTTTCAACATGCTAGAGTGGAAAGAACAAAAGAAGAGATCTCACGCCCTTCCTCACTTCTGGTGGTCAACCCTGCTCTGGAAGCCGGCATGGTGATGCAAGTCAAATCAGTCAGTGAATTGAAGATTTTAACTAACTAGTTTGAGTCAGCCCAGAAAATTATACAATTTACCTAGGATGTGTCCAGGGTCTTGACAACCTAGACAGAAATAGCCTTAACAGTAGACTTGAAGGCAGATATTTTAATGTAAAAATCTACATGGTTGAAACACTTCAATAAATCAGATGTATTTCAAACTATGTTACAGTTGTGTTCATTTTACATGCTAGCAAGGTAATGCTCAAAATCCTTCAAGCTGGGCATCAATAGTATGCAAACTGAGAACTTCCAGATGTGCAAGCTGGATTTAGAAAAAGTAGAGGAACCAGATATCAAATTGCCAACATTAGTTAGATCATCGAGAAAGCAAGGGAATTGCAGAAGAAAATATCTGCTTCTGCTTCATTTACTGACTCTATGAATCACAACAAACTTTAAAATTCAAGAGATGGGAATATCAGACCACCCTACCTGTCACCTGAGAGACCTGTATACAGGTCAAGAAGCAACAGTTAGAACCAGACATGGAACAACAAATTGGTTCAAAATTAGGAAAGAAGTACATCAGGGCTGTATATTGTCACCCAAGTTATTTAAATTATATGCAGAGTACATAGGGCTTCCCTGGCAGCTCAGCTAGTAAAGAGTACATCATGCGAAAGGCAGGGCTAGATTAATCACAAACTGGAATCAAGATTGCTAGGAGAAATATCAACAATTTCAGATATGCAAATGATACCACTCTGATGGCAGAAAATGAAGAAGAACTAAAGAGCCTCTTGATGAGGGTGAAAGAGGAGAGTGCAAAATCTAGCTTAAAACTCAACATTCAAAAAATGAAGATCATGGCATCCAGTCCCTTCATGGCAAATAGATGGGGGGAAAGTGGAAACAATGACAGACTTAATTTTGGGGGGCTCCAAAATCATTGTGGATGGTGACTACAGCCATGAAATTAAAAGACGTTTGCTCCTTGGAAGAAAAGCTATGACAAACCTAGACAGCATATTAAAAAGCAGAGACATCACTTTGCTGACAAAGGTCTGTATAATCAGAACTATGGTTTTTCCAGTAGTCACATACAGATGTGAGAGTTGGACTATAAAGAAGATTGAGGCGCCAAAGAATTGATGCTTTCAAATTGTGGTGCTGGAGAAGACTTTTGAGCATCCCTTGGACAACAAGGAGAGCAAACCAGTCAATCCTAAAGGAAATCAACCCTGAGTGTTCATTGGAAGGACTGAGGCTGAAGCTGAAGCTCCAATACTTTGGCCATCTGATGCAGATTCAACTCATTGGAAAAGACCCTGATGTTGAGAAAGACTGAGAGCAGGAGGAGAAAGGGATGACAGAGGATGAGATGGTTGGATAGCATCACTGACTCAATGCGCATGAGTTTCAGCAAATTCCAGGACATAGTGAAGGACAGGGAAGCCTGGCAGGCTGCAGTCCATGGGGTCACAAACAGTTGGACACGACTTAGTGACTGAACAACAGGTCCCAAGCATGGATTTGCCTAACTTTGGTTTGTATCAAATAATACTGTGTACATTACTTTTGCAAAAAAAAAAAGATGTTTTGGAACTCAAGAGGGTGTGTGTGGCAGTGGCTACCATCATGTCTTGAGAAGTTTTGTTGATGAACCTAGCCCAGATGAGTACAGAGGAATCTGTAGTCAGAGAAGTTTTGTTGATGAATCTAGCCCAGATGTTTACAGAGGAATCTGTAGCCATGTCAGATGGTAACCTAGATTCAATTTATACCTTGCAAAATCTAGCTATGCTGGTCTCAATCATATGTACAAATTCTCAATATTGTTAACTAGTAAAATGAATAGCTTAATGGTCTTGTCCTCTTGTGTTTATCAACAATCCAGAAACAGATAAAAGCTACCTTTCTGGAGACCAGGAGGCACTGGTCAAAATTTTTCTTTTATAATTTCTTGGCCGATGTCCCATTCGTAATTCAGCCATGAGTCAGTTTTAAAATGAACTGAGTTACCAATGAAATCAGTGCCCAGCACAAACACGATTGCTTTGGTTGTATAAACCTAACTACCTAGATTTATATCCAATTTGCACAGCTTCAGAAAGAACAGAAACCCAAGCTTAACACTGGTGGTGAACAAGTATTATATTTTGATGGACTTTTCTGTGCTTGTGAAGATTAAGGAGCTCATGTTATTTGAAACTGGAGTCCTTCATTTTCTCTCACGTTAATAGCAGACAGTTGTCACATGAACACAGTCTGTTACCAGGAGCCACAGTAAAACAATAGTGGGTCAAGCAGCAAATAGCACCAAATTACACAGAATGCCTTTGTCCCTGGCATTTTCTTGAGCAGACACCAGCAATATATATGCGGTGTATCAGAGGTTAAAAAAAGACCGTGTGCTGTGCTTGCTTAGCCGCTCAGTCATGTCCGACTCTTTGCGACCCCACGGATTGTAGCCTGCCAGGCTCCTCTGTCCATGGAGATTCTCCAGGAAAAATACTGGAGTGGGTTGTCACGCCCTCCTACAGGGGATCTTCCCAACCCAGAGATCAAATCCAGGTCTCCCACATTGCAAGCAGATTCTTTACCATCTGAGCCGCAAAGAAAGCCCAAGAATACTGGAGTGGGTGGCCTATCCCTTCTCCAGGTGATCTTCCCGACCCAGGAATCGAACCAGGTCTCCTGCATTGCAGGTGGATTCTTTACCAGCTGAGCTAACAGGCAAGCCCAGAAAAAGACTATATCCAAGACAAAAACTGATATTCCAATTTGTATAAGGTATTTTCTTCCAAAGTTACATTAACTCAGGAGGTCAAAAAGCAAACACCCAAATTTATGTCTAAAACTATATTTACGTTGTTGAAAGTACATTTGGTATATGAGTGATAATTGATAAGAAGCAAGAACTTATAAATGTGACTGGATGTAATACAAAATATAAGCCTTAAGTCAATCTCAGTTACTCTGCAAACACAAGCCATTATACAATAACTATGATAGCTTTTTTCCTTATTTCATTCAAATAATTTAAGCTTTTGCAATACATTTATCATTTAGATTCATATAAACAACCAATTTCTTTTATTTTATTTGGAGTTCTACAGTCTTTGTTTAGAGGGAGAAGAAATTTGATGTAAGCAATTTAATTCCATTTTTTCCCAAAATAACAAAATAACATTTTTCACCTACAAAATCCCAAGGAGATTCTCCTTATAGAGTTATCTCATGCTATGCAACTGCTCCCATCTACTTTGTAGCTAGTGACAATGTAACTGTCTAAGTATTCAAATGAATCATGATGGGAACCAAATTTAGCTGCAGTTCAGCTTTTCACTGTACTAACACTTTATTTTGAATTAATCAAAAATAAAAGTACAATCTGTTGTTCTGACCAAAGAGACACAAATAATTTACAAAGCTCCAAAAGTTAATTTTAATATTAAAAATAAATATAAATATATATTTAGTATTCATGTACATTCAGGTTATCCTAAAAATAAAATAGAAAACAATCTACAAGAATTATTTCTTAAATCTGTTACGCTCAGTTCAGTTTGCTTGCTCAGCCTTATCCAACTCTTTGCAACCCCATGGACTTCCACACACCAGGTCTCCCTGTCCATCACCAAATCCCAGAGCTACTCAAACTCATGTCCATCAAGTCAGTGATGCCATCCAACCATCTCATCCTCTGACGTTCCCTTCTCCTTCCACCTTCAATCTTTCCCAGAATCAGGGTCTTTTTTAGTGAGTCCATTCTTCGCATCAGGTGGCCAAAGTATTGGACACTTAGCTTCAGCATCAGTCCTTCCAGTGAATATTCAGGACCGATGTCCTTTAGGATAGACTGATTGGATTTCCTTGCAGTCCAAGGGACTCTCAAGAGTCTTCTCCAACACCACAGTTCAAAAGTATCAATTTTTCAGTGCTCAGCTTTCTTTATGGTCCAAATCTCACATCCATACATGACTGCTGGCAAAACCACAGCTTGACTAGATGGCCCTTTGTTGGCAAAGTAATGTCTCTGCTTTTTAATATGCTGTCTAGGTTTGTCATGGCTTTTCTTCCAGGGAGCGATTATCTTTTAATTTCATGGCTGCAGTCACCATCTGCAGTGATTTTGGAGCCCAAGAAAATAAACTCTGTCACCGTTTCCATTTTTTTCCCATCTATTTGCCAAGAAGCAATGGGACTGGATGCCATGATCTCTATTTTTTGAATGCTGAGTTTTAAGCCAGGTTTTTCACTCTCTTTCACTTTCATCAAGAGGCTCTTCAGTTTCTCTTCCCTTTCTGCCATCAGGGTGGTATCATCTGCATACATGAAGTTATTGATGTTTCTCCCTGCAGTTTTGATCCCAGCTTATGCTCCATCCAGTCCAGCATTTTGCATGATGTACTCTGCATATAAGTTAAATAAGCAAGGAGACAATATAAAGCCTTGACGTATTCCTTTCCCAATTTGGAACCAGTCTGTTGTAACATGTCCAGTTCTAACTGTTGCTTCTTGGCCTGCATGCAGATTTCTCAGGAGACAGGTAAGGTGGTCTGATATTCCCACCTTTTCTAAGAATTTTCCACAGTTTGTTGTGATCCACACAGTCAAAGGCTCTAGCATAGTCAATGAAGCAGAAGTAGATGCTTTTCTGGAACTCTCTTGCTTTTTCGATGATCCAGAGGATGTTGGCAATTTGATCTCTGGTTCCTCTGCCTTTTCTAAATCCAGCTTGAAGATCTGCTTTGCTAAAGCTTGGAAATAACAGGAAACTCATGAAAAAGTTCCATCTCACGAAGTTTCTAATTTAATATTTAGGAAAAAGGAAAGTAAAGGCTCCACATTTTTTGCTACTTAACAAAATTCCGGAAATTCCATCCCACATTTCAAAACAAAGGGAAAGAGGAAAGGAAGGGAGAGAGGAGGGAAGGAAAAAAGGGAGAGAGTGAGAAGGGGAAGGAGGGAGGGGGGAAGGAAAACTGAAATTTTATCTACAAACACTAGCACAGCACTTCCCTGGTGGCATGAATCTGCCTGCCAATGCAAGGGCCGTGGGTTTGATCCCTAGGCTGAGAAGATTCCATGGAGCAACAAAGCCCATGCACCCCAACTGCTGAGCCCATAAGCCACAACTACTGAAGCCTGTGCACCTAGAACCTGCGCTCTGCAACAAGCGAAGCCACCGCAGTGAGAAGGCTGCTCACCAAAACTAGAGAAAGTCTGAACAAAGCAGCGAGGAGCCCGTGCACCAAAAGTAAACAAATAAATAAATTGCATTTTTTTTTAAAAAAAAAGGCTAGCATAAATTAGTAAACTATTTAGCACTCTACTTCTGAAAACTAACAGGTATTATAGAAAAAGAGGAAAGCCAATTGTTCAAAAACCGGAGTCATTGTAAGGAAATTTACTTTCTTTATCCATAAATATTTATAGTGCCCTCAATGTGCCAAACACTGTTCTAGATACTGGTGAAATGACAGTGAACTCCATAAAAAAATTTCTCTCATAACAGAGACAGGCAGGTAATTAATTAACTATATAAACTAAAATATACTGTAATGGTAGGCAGTAATAAGAGATATGAGAAAAATAAGCAAGGTATGGGATAGAGAAATGTGAGTAAGGAGACTTTTGTGAATAGGTTAATCATGGTAGGCTTCTCAGAAGAGATAACTTGTTTGTAGAGACCTGGGGGATTAGGAGGAGAGAGCGAGGCATGAGTCTGGGGGAAGATCCTTTCACAAGCAGGAAAGAACACGAAGTTAGGAATTTTATCCTGATTCCTTACATCTTCTGATCCATGTACCAGCCTTCTTTAGCACTACTGATGCAATCAGTTTTTATCAACTTTTCAATGAGAATTTCTTGCTAAAGAAAGACTATATAAATGCACTCTCTTTTAGTAATATTTATGTAAGGGCTGGAAAGGTTCTTGGGAATAAAATGGTTCATACGCTTATTTTACAGATGTGGAAAGTAAGTCCTAGAAAGGCTACATGATTTTCCTGCTGTCACATAAATAGTTAATAATAGAACCAGGAAAATCAGGTAGGCTTTCTAGGACTTAGCTTCCACATCTGTAAAATAAGAGTAAGAACCACTTTATCTCCAAGAGCCTTTCCAGCCCTTAAGTAAATATTATTAAAAGAGAGTACATTTATAAAAGATAACACAATGGAAACAGTGACCGCCAAAGAATTGATGTTTTTGAACTGCGGTGTTGGAGAAGACTTTTAAGAGTCCCTTGGACTGCAAGGAGATCAAACCAGTCCATCCTAAAGGAAATCAATCCTGAATAGTCAATGGAAGGACGGATGCTGAAGCTGAAGCTCCAATACTTTGGCCACCTGATACGAAAATCTGACTCACTGGAAAAGACCCTGATGCTGGGAAAGACTGAAAGCAGGAAGAGGATGACAGAGGATGAGATGGTTGGATGGCATTACCAACTTGATGGACAAGAGTTTGAGCAAGCTCTGGGAAATGGCGAAGGACAGGGAAGCCTGGCGTGCTGCAGTCCATGCAGTCGCAAAAAGTCAGATACAACTGAGCGACTGAACAACAACAATTTATATATACACACATGTATATGTAATGGGGGGGGTCTTTTATAAAACTAGTGAACAATAATAACTCTTCTAGGTCAGCCATTTTTCAAAACTCCCCAGATTTCTTCAAATACTATACAAATCTCTTTGGTAAAGTTGTTTTGTCTCCCCTAATGGAATTATTCAATAAATTTACAGGGATCTCCTTCACATACTATTTTATAAGTGCAGATAGGATTAAGCATGGTTCTTGCCAAATGGTTCCTGGTCTAAATTAGAAAGGAAGGCAGAATATAAACATAGAGAAATCTGGTAATATGCTCATTTCATGCCTGGATAGTCCTACTGAATAATATGTAATTTTGACATAAGCTCTTAAGAAAGAAATTTTATGTTTACTATAGAGCTCTGAACATATTGTTGGCATGAAATAAATAATCAATATTGATAACAGCCAAAATTTAGGCAATGTGCTCTCAATTAAATGCATTGGTCCCTGTTGATTGGCACATATGCCATTAATAAACATATTCTTAAGTACAATATTGGGTTTCCTATATTGTTGTACTTGCAACACATACAAACCCAAATTATGACTTTAAAGGCTATTATCACTTGATCTATATTAATTTATCAATAATAGCAAGGTACACTGGTATACAGCATAGAATCATATAACTGGAGTAGTTGACAGTTCTTAAATACAGAGAATTCTTCCTAAATTTGTTCTTGTCTTACACAAACAATAAAAAAAAGAATTAAACCCTCACAGAAAGACAGCAGTAAAAAAAAAAAAAAATGACCTGGTTTTCTGTGCCCAAGTTCCCAGTACTTCGCAGAGCATAAGTTAAAAGTCTCAGCTTTTCCACCGTGCAATTCAGAGAATGTGGTGGGAACAGAATGCGAAGGCAACTCAGCTGGAAAATATCTTAGATGAAATATTTTTGTCGAGCACTTTTCTCATGTGAATTTGCCTCCAGTTTGGTGTATACCAAGCACCAGAACATGGCATTCATTTTACTTCATGTCTTGAGGCCTTTTTTTAAAAAATCAACATATCGCTGCATAAGCCTGCAGAACAAAAGCAAAGACCAAAGCAACCACGTTTAACAGGAGCTGTATCTCTTATGAGATCAATAGACAAGAGTCAAATTTCAGTATCCTCAAAGGGCCTTTCCTGTGATAAAGTGACAATAAGGAAAACTCCTTACGGCTCTCTGCCTAGTTTGGCTTTTTTCTCAACATCAGGTTCATTATTACCGGCAAAGACATTTCTATTTTTTAAAGATACATGTCAAGTTTGATAGCTTTTATTCAAAGCGAATAATAACAATCTAAATATTAAAAGCATGTTTTCCCCCAGATGTGCTGATGTCTCAAAAGGTTCCTTTTTAAATCAAGGAAAACAAAGCATGTACAACTGCTTATCAGATTTCCAGCTTGTAAAATTGATGTCCTGGACAAAACAGCAGCTTATCCAGTATGTGTCATCTTATCAAAAGTATTTCATATACACAAAAAAAGAAAGTTAAGAGACCATATGAAAATGTGATCATAGGAAAACAATCAATTTAGAAATTAATTAACTCCTTAAATGATGAAACAAAAAAAAAAATTAGGTTACCTTGACCCTATTAAAAGTTTACATTCCAGAGCAATGGTTATCAGTTGCACTCAAATTTAATTGTTCTGGGATAGGGGCCAGGTATCAGGAATTTTTTTTTAAGCTCCATAGGTGATTCTAATGTGCAGCCAGAAATGGGAATCAAAGTACTACTTTAATAAGAAAAACTAAAATGGAATATTAAATCTAACTCCAAATTATTTCTCAGAATATAGCAACAAACGAAAAAGGGAAAAAAAATCAAAGTATCTTTAAAATCTGTGTTCATCCAAGTTGCCATTTAACACTGATCAAAAACCAACCATGTTTCTGTAGAGATGAATCTTCCAAAGCATGGCCAATCCCTTTCAGCCCACCACAATCTCATGAACCCCCTTTCACAGAGTACTAGAGAACTTTTTTCTCTCATTTGTTGCTATTCTAACTGGACTGACTCTGGCTTCAAAATCTGGACATCACACAAGACAAAGAGGAGATAATCATTAACTGCTCATTTATTATGATGATATTGGTAAAAGCCTAGAAGCACTTCTTAAAAGATTAGCCTGCAAAAAGGAACAGTCATCCTTACTGAAAATTTGTTAATATTTTACAATTACTTGAGATAACAATCCTTTGCTTGCTCAAAGATCCAGAATTTCTCATTTTTGTTGTTGTTGTTCACCCACTAAGATGTATCCGACTCCTTGCAACTGCATGGACTGCAGCATGCCAGGCTTCCCTGTCCTTCACTATCTCCCAGAGCTTGCTCAAACTCATGTCCATTGAGTTGGTAATGCCATCCAACCATCTCATCCTCTGTTGTTCCCTTCTCCTTCTGCCCTCAATCTTTCCCAACATCAGAGTCTTTTCCAAAGAGTCAGCTCTTTGCATCAGGTGGCCAAAGTATTGGAGCTTCAGCTTCAGCATCAGTCCTTCCAGTGAATATTCAGGACTGATTTCTTCCAAGGCCAACTGTCAAAAGACCAAAAAATGAGTGGTGGCCCAATTCCTGGAAATCTCCACTCCTTCCCCAAAATAGTTGGAATAATCCCCCCATTCATTAGCCTCTGAAATTACCCAACCGATAAAAGCTAACCACACCGTATTTTAAGGTGGTACTCACCCTCTGCAATAGCCCACACTCTGTGTGTAGAGTGTGTTTCTCTCTGAATAAATCCACTTCTTACCTATCACCTTGTCTCCTACTGAATTCTTTCTGCAACGAGACATCAAGAACTTGAGCTTCTTTAGGTCCTGAAACCAGGTCTGTGATTTCAGTTGGAAGACCATGGACTTTGCCTGGGTTTGAGTCCCAGCCACGTGGGTTCAAGTCCCAATCTGAGGGAAACGGTTTCAGAACCATTACTATAAAACTTCTCGCTACTGCCTGCAGGTTGGGACACGCAATTTTGAGGGCATTAGGTCTCTGTACCTCCCTTTGCCTGGCGAAGCAGTATAGGTATTATTTTCTACTTCACCCAAAACTGTCTCTGAGATTTAATTCAGTTTCAGGGTACAGAGGCCAGATTCGGCTTTAATAATAACAATAACCTAATTAAAGGTCAAAAGGCCTGGATAGACACTTTCAAAAGAAGACATACAAATGGCCAACAGGCATATGAAACAATTACGAGGGAAATGCAAATCAAAATGAAAAATCACCACACATTAGGGTGACTATTATTTTTTTAAAAAGAAAGGAAAAAAAGGTGAGTGTTGACGAGGTAGAAGGTTTTGAGAAATTGGAGTTTTTGTACACTCAGTGGGAAACATGTAATAAAATGGTACACCTACTATGGAAAATAGACCTTCACTTCTGATAAAAAGCCTATAGTTCATGTGATCACGAAAAGAAAAGAAAAAGTTGACTGGATCCAAGCTTCTTTTTTATATCTAATTTTAGAATTTATAAATAATTTTTCTTCAATTTAGCCAGAAAATACATTGTCCACTGTTGTTCCTTTTCCACCCAGAAATAAGAATATTGCCTCTTCAATATGGGATCCATGTGACTCATAAAGATAAGCTAGTGTCAAAATCTATCTTCAGACAAAGATTACTATAATTAAATAGATGAGCACAATGAGGGGTGCTGAGAAGAAGCCTTAATTTTGAGTATTTGTCAATTTCCAACTTGTAAAGACTCTCATCAAGGCAGAGTTCAAACTGCAATGTGATGTCAACCAGCTAGCAAAATTCCTGAAAATGTAACAGTTGGCTCTGGTGAGTTGATACTTGTGTACTTCAGCATACCACTGCCTAGTAATGTCTAGTTTATTTTACCTATTTCCTGTTGTATTGGTGTTAAAACTTGATCCCATAGATGTAATCATTATCTCCTCCCAAGTGTCAGAACATACTGAGATTACATTTTACAGGAGATATGACCTGGAAAAATTCTCCAGTCAAAATTTATACCCTTTATTTTATGCCATTTGCCCCATTTCTAGTCTTTCATAGGAATCACATCAGCAATATGATTCCTTTACTCTTAAGATAAATGTTAACTCATGGTTTCAATTTAGGCATGGTTTTCTGGTACAGTAAATCCCCTACATATGAACCTTCATGTATCAAGCTTTCAAAGATGCAAGCATGCATTCACATGTCAAATCACATAAGTTAGTTCACATATCTGGTGCACATTGTCACATGTGTGCATCCTCTACGAGAGGTTGTGCCTTTGCCTACTTTACTGTACTGTAATATTAAAAATATTTTCTTTATTTTTTATCTACTATTTGTACAAAAAGTATTAAAAACCTATTACAGTAGATATCCAGTTGTGTTATTTGGGTACCTAGGCTAACTTTGTTGGACTTCTTGGACTTATGAAGCCACTCTCAGAACAAAACTTGTTTGTATATAGGGGACTTACTGCATATATGGTACCAAAAATTGTGAGATTGCTAGTCCTACCTCTGCAGCTCCAAGAATTTTGTAGCCCTGAGGGAACAACCACAAAGCCCATGTATACATTTAGAGTTCTGTTCAGTCAGTCAGTGTATGACTCTTTGTGACCCCATGGACTGCAGGCTTCCCTGTCCATCACCAACTCCTGGAGCTTGCTCAAACTCATGTCCATCAAGTCAGTGATGCCATCCAACCATCTCATCCTCTGTCATCCCCTTCTCCTCCTGCTTTCAATAGTTCACAGCATCAAGGTATTTTCTAATAAGTTAGTTCTACACATCAGGTGGCCAAAGTATTGGAGCTTCAGCTTCAGCATCAGTCCTTCCAGTGAATATTTGGGACTGATTTCCCTTAGGATTGACTGGTTTGATCTCCCTGCAATCCAAGGGACTCTCAAGAGTCTTCTCCAACAATACAGTTCAAAAGCATCAATTCTTTGGTGCTCAGTTTTCTTTATGATCCAACTTTCATGTCAATATATGACCATTGGAAAAACTATAGCTTTGAATATACAGACCTTTGTCAGCAAAGTAATGTCTCTGCTTTTTAATATTCTGCCTAGGTTTGTCATGGCTTTTCTTCCAAGGAGCAAGTGTGTCTTTTAATTTTATGGCTGCAGTCACCATCTGCAGTGATTATGAAGCTCAAGAAAATTAAGTCTGTCACTGTTTCCATTGTTTCCCCATCTATTTGCCATGAAATGATGAGACTGGATGCCATGATCTTTATTTTTTGAATGCTGAGTTTTAAGCCAGGTTTTTCACTCTCCTCTTTCACTTTCATCAAGAGGCTCTTTAGTTCCTGTTTACTTTCTGCCATTAGGGTGGTGTCGTCTGCATATCTGAAGTTATTGATACTTCTCCCTGCAATCTTGATTCCAGCTTGTGCTTCATTCAGCCCGACATTTCACCTGATGTATTCTGCATATAAGTTAAATAAGCATGATGACAATATACAGCCTTGAGGTACTCCTTTCCCAATTTGGAACCAGTCTTTTGTTCTATGTATGTCTTTTGTTCTGTTGCTTCTTGACCTGCATACAGATTTCTCAGGAGGCAGATAAGGTAGTCTGGTATTCCCATCTCTTTATGAATTTTCCAGTTTGTTGTGATCCACACAGTCAAAGGCTTAATGTAGTCAATGAAGAAGTAGATGTTTTTGTCAAATTTTCTTGCTTTTTCTATGAGTCCATAAGATGTTGGTAGTTTGATCTCTGGATCCTCTGCCTTTTCTAAATCCAGCTTGAACATCTGGAAGCTCTTGGTTCATGTACTGTTGAAGCCTAGCTTGGAGAATTTTGAGCATTATTTTGCTAGTGTGTGAGATGAGTGCAATTGTGTGGTAATTTGAACATTGTTTGACATTGCCTTTCTTTGGGATTGGAGTGAAAACTGACCTTTTCCAGTCCTATGGTCTCTGCTAAGTTCTCCAAATATGCTGGCATATTGAATGCAGCACTTTCACAGCATCACCTTTTAGGTATTGAAATATATACATTTACAGAGCACCATTAATGAACAAGGTACTTTCCATTAAGAAAAGGTAGTGCTATTCTCATGGTGCAAAGTACTGGAATGTCATTTCACAATCTCATTAGAAATTGCAAATGACAGAAGAATATTCTATAAGTTACAGTACAGATAAATCATATTTAATGTTAATAACTAAATGTTTGTTTATATAAATATTATGTATTTATATGATAAAATAAACCACATTTTTAGTAAATTGTTTTGGAAGTCAGGAAAGAACTCTTTGGATCTTCTGCAAGTTCAGCCCATTCTCAGTAATGGAGAAACCCCAAGAAATGGAGAAGACAAGAGAAGAGGAACATTTAATATTTATTAGTTTATGAGGTTTAGTTGTAATTAGTCACTCTACTGGTCTTTCAATGTACTTTTCTGAGTCTTCCCAAGAAGGGTACAAAAACTGGGAGGTAGAGAAAGGTGTTTTTGCCTGGTTTTTAGATAACCTCTTGGCCATTTGTTCCCTACCAAATACAACTAGTTATGGTAAGAGTGCATCATTCATCTAGTGTAACAGGAAAGAAATAATGAAGGAAGAGACTACCACTCAACTGTATATGAAATAATGATGAATTTATTGCTCAGGCTAAGGAAGGGCAAGACATAGTCTTTTGAACAAAGCAAAACCTTGATCTAGCATTGGATTTGGAGTAAACATGGAGTTCAGGGATTGGCTGAATTTTAGAAATGGAGTATATAAGTGTTGGCTGATTTTCAGTGTGGAGTTTAGTGGCTGGCTGGTTTTCAAAAGTGTAGGTACCAGGACAAGAATGCTACTGAATATTTGGGTAGAATTTAGAACTAGTTTTGTGGTACTTTGTCAACAACTTGGGACTAAGACCCCCCATAGCTCATGCTTTTACTTCCTTTGAGAAATTTGAAGAATAAAAATATTTTAGTCTCAGAAAAAAATCAGGAATGGTGATACAGTCAAATGTAGAATTTCTTATAGATGATACCTTCCTAATACATTTTATCAGAAAATACATATTGTCTTAAGGAATTAATTTTTACTTCATTAATAAATGCAATTACTATTTACTAACATAATAAATCATTATGTTTTATATTGAATTAATCATCAAATCTCTAACAGTTCAACTATTGATTAAGTCTAACTTTAATGGTGAGAGAATAAATCTGATCTGAACAACTAAAAATGCTAAAATATGAACTACTGCACATGATAGTTGGAGAATTTTTATGTTCCATGATTATCTACTTTCAATAAAAGAAATTTAGGAATCAGCTGGATCTGCTCAAAATCTAACTCTATCATTTACTAGATGTGTAACTGTAGAAAAATTAGTCACTTTTTTTTGATTAACAAAATATAGCAATAACTTACAGTGTTGTGAGAAGCAACAGGCAAAAAAAAATACATATATTCATACAGAACACACTGTTAAATTATAAACATAAATGTAATGTGAGAAAAGTAAATGATACTGTTCTATGTCATTGCATCTACAAAAACTGCTGCTGATTAGTAATAATGATAGTAACAAATTTGTTTTAACAATAATAAGAAAATTATTTAAATTCTGAATTATTTTTGCAATATATTTGTCATTTTTATATGCATTCTTTATCTTTATTTTCTCCTCACGTGACTTTACAAGTTGAGATGGAAGTTTTATCACTTCCAGGACACTTAATGATTTCCATCTATGGCTTAATTACACCTAATTTATGAGACCCATGTTTATTAAGAATAGTAATAACATTTTCATTTTCAATTTCCACAAATTGAAAATATAATATATTTCAGAGAAAATATAATAAAATATTCAAACCATTGCACTAATTGCTAAGGACAGCAATAGTGCCAGATTCAAATCACTAGCCAGGAGGCAACAATGCCAATGCAATTCTCAAACTATCTAATTGTCAAGTGTGAATGATGCTATTTCTTGTGGAAGAGATGCTGTACTAATATAGTAGTCATTAGCCACATGGAGCTATTTAAAATTAAATTTAAGATAATCAACATAAATAAATTTTAAGTTCAGTTCCTCAGTCTCACTCACTAGCCATACTCCAAGCTATCAGTAGCTACTTGTGGCTAATGGCTATAATACTGGGCAATGTAGAGAATATTTCCAACAGCACAGAAAAAAAATCAGTTAGCACTGGTCTAGATGCCTTTCCTTGTGTAATGTTTAAAAATGCAAATATTTCCTGAATCCTGTCAATTCTTCTCTCATTATATTTCATTCCTTTCTCTCCACGCTAACAACTATTTATCACCTTCCAAGTTCAGGATTCTCATGATTTAGCTTTTATAATAATCTATAAATACTCACTGTTTCTAGTCTTTTCCCCAGCTAATCCATCCTGTAACACAAACTTGATTAATTTTTCCAAAGCAGTGGCTTTTTCCTCACCCAAAAACTTCAGACTCTTCACATTGACTATAGTATTGTCGTTATTGTTGTTTAGCTACTAAGTCGTGTCCAAGTCTTTGCAACTCCATGAACTGTAGCCTGCCAGGTTCCTCTGTCCATGGGATTACCCAGGCAAGGATACTGGAATGGGTAGCCATTCCCTTCTCCAGGGGATCTTCCTGACCCAGGGATCAAACCCTCATCTTCTGCATTGGCAGGTGGATTCTTTGCCACTGAAACACCATGGGGCCCTGACTATAGCATACTTGCCATAAAAAGTGTTTAGTTCCTACGGCTCTTCCACCATCTGGCTTCATTCCTTCTCCTACAAAGGGATTCCCAAAACTATACAAGACCCCTGTTCCATCACAAACACCAGCTCATTATTCCCCACCTATGCTTTGCCAGCTTTCACTTTTGCTCGAGATTTTATTCCCCACACTTAAATGTTATGCATAATCTTATCATATCCAGTGTAAGCTTCATTTAATCCTTATAGTCAAATTTGACTGCCTCACAACTGTCTAATAATCCATGTTAGTGCTCTCTCCTCTATAACTCTGATAGATCGCATTGACTATCGTATTTTATAATGTTCATCATAACTGTTACTTACCTTTAAGGAGTTTACAATTTGCTTTCCAGAAAGAATTATATATCCACAAACAGTAGCCAAGATCTGTGAGAGTTTTTTGTAGACCCTATGCCATTTTCCTCACATCTTTCATGAAGTATAGCTTATGAAATAATAGATTCAGATTTTATCTAGAAAAGGGTGCTAAAATATAGAGAAAACAATATTTCTTGAGCATAAATCTGGATCTTCACAATGTTCAAGATTAAGTTTTATTAGATTCATTTTACAGATAAGATTCAGAGAAGCTAAGTAAATTGTTCAAGGTTAAAGCTAAGAAATAGAGAATCAAAGATTTTAAAACAAACATCAAAAGTTCATGATCTGTAGCTCAATAACATATCTCCTTCAAGAGAGGACCTATGCTTTTTACACAAGAGACACGGGTTTGATCCCTAGGTTGAGAAGGTCCCCTGGGCTAGGAAATGGCAACCCATTCCAGTATTCTTGTCTGGAAAGTTCCATGGACAGAGGACCCTGGTGGGCTACAGTCCATGAAGTCACAGAGAATCAGATTGAGGACACATACACACAGTACTTTAGCCCTTCATTCAGAAATTACAGTATTTAATCCAATACATTAATTAATCCTTCAAACTTCATTCACAAGTAAGACTCGCCCCACTGCTCTCCAGCAAAGCCTGGTAGCAGATAGGCCACCTGCCTTCAGGACTGAGACGTAGTCTACTAATTCTCTTTCCCTTACCTTTTTTTTCCTCCCTTACTCAGTAGCTGCTATTTCTTGACTTTCCAGGATCAAACGTGGGGTGAGAGGAAGGAGAGGTAAAAGAGATAGGAAAGTTCTTCCCTTGCTGAATTATCATGAAAAGTTACCATGAAATGTTCTCTAGGCTTGGCAGACTCTTTCTTTAATGGGTGTTTTTGCAGACTCTTCGGCGACTCTCATGATGGGCACCTGCAAGTGCAGTTCCCCTGACTATGCTAGCGCTGGCTGCTCCTAACCATTGTGAAGCCTCTGATCTTAGTGGTGGACCTTTTAGCCTCTTACTCTAGAGTCCCCTCACCCTGATACACCATCTCCTTTTGCTGATTCCCTGTTTAACTGACTTCAGGCTATATTCATACTTAATTTTCCCCATGGCTGCTATTCATGTACTTTGACCCTCTATCTGAGGCACATATAGAAACTTTGTAGATATGGTCTTTTTCCCTTAAAACCTGGTTTAACTTACTTGGGCATTAATCAGACATTTGCCCACTTGGTTCCCAGTTGTAAGGAACACACATATCTAATTCTCTGAGCTGAGCCTCTCTCAACAAGTTTCCAAATCACTCCCATGAAAAGGAGGAATGATACTCAAAGCACTCAGAGTTCTCTCCAAAAACTTTATCCACAAAATGCTGCTCTGTCCCCACTTGGTTCTTTCTTGGTTCCTCAACATGGATTTCAGAATCATCTCCCTGGTTCTCGGATAGGGCATCACTCTCATAGTTCACTCTTGAATGTAGCCCCAATGTCTTCATGCCTCAGCCAACTAAAAGAGGAAGAGTCCCATCTCAGTATCTTGTGGTGCTTATTAAAGGACCATTAACTTGGAATATAATCTCTGTCACGGGTGATAGATTATATTGATCACAAAGTGACCAGTTTTGCTCTAAAATATCCATTTTCTATATACATATTAACTCTGCATCCTTTCAGTTTCCAATTAATTTTTTTCCATGATGACATCATTTCTTCAGTTTTCTCATCACTCTATATATCACTTTTAGAATCTAACAAGTACTAAATTATATATTGTTTTAATTTCCATCTCAAGTGTCACTCTTGGCTTTTTCCTTCTTTTCATTTTTCTCTTTTTACCTAGGAAATATTGTTCAGTAATATTCCTCACTTCCATCCATTTTGAGTCAGAATGAACAAAAAGTATATATTGCTTTCCCTCTGTCTTTAATTCCAGACAAATTGCTAGTCTTATTGCAAGTAGTAATATTCACTCATCCAGTTGTCTTTCACAAACAGAGCAAAGCAGAATCTGCTCCTAAGTTAAACAAAAAGCAGAAATCAGAATGTCAAATTATAATTGGCATATCCCAGACATAATCAATATTGCCTTTTGCAAGTTCCTCCCACAGTTAAAGCAAATCCTGGTTAGTGCTGGCCAAATCTTGACTAATTTGGCTTCAAGTTATTACCATACTTAATATCTCAGAATCAACACTGATGACTAAGATAAAGTGAACTACAAGAAATGATCAGTCTTCAATGCAAAACCTTTTTCACTTTGTGCCAACTATTGCGGGTGCACCTGTTTTATGTTCAGGATGGGAAGAAAATCAAAAAAGACGTGGCCAATTTTGAAAGAGACACAATGTTTTCAATGTCTCAAAATAGCTCAAATACATAGCATTGCTTCTACTACTTTTTCAAACTACAAGGCTGATTAAGCATATGCGTAGTGCAGGCATGCAAATAAAAAATTACCTACTCAAGTCCCACCTTACTCTCCCAGGTTCCAGTTTTTTATCTAAGAATTGACATTGCATCAAGTAGAGGTGGAGAGAAACCAGCAGTTCAGGGCTACATCAGTCCGTTCAGTTCAGTTCAGTTCAGTCCCGTTCAGTCGCTCAGTCGTGTCTGACTCTTTGCGACCCCATGAAGCGCAGCACGCCAGGCCTCCCTGTCCATCACCAGCTCCCGGAGTTTACTCAGATTCATGCCCATGGAGTCGGTGATGCCATCCAGCCATCTCATCCTCTGTCGTCCCCTTCTCCTCCTGCCCCCAATCCCTCCCAACATCAGGGTCTTTTCCAATGAGTCAACTCTTCTCATGAGGTGGCCAAAGTACTGGAGTTTCAGCTTCAGCATCAGTCCTTCCAATGAACACCCAGGACTGATCTCCTTTAGGATGGAGTGGTAGGATTTCCTTGCAGTCCAAGCGACTCTCAAGAGTCTTCTCCAACACCGCAGTTCAAAAGCATCAATTTTTCAATTTTTCAGTGCTCAGCTTTCTTCACAGTCCAACTCCCACATCCATGCATGACCAATGGAAAAACCATAGCCTTGACCAGATGGACCTTTGTTGGCAAAGTAATGTCTTTGCTTTTTAATATGCTATCAGGGCTACATACAGGGAAGTAATCAGTATTTCTGGTATTGCATTTGCAGATGACTCTAGAAATAATCTAACCCAGCCCCTATTTTTCAGAGAGAGACCTCCAGTCTTAGCTCAAGTACGCTGTGCTAGCTAAGTTAACAAAACAGTACAAAAAAATCACTGTGATTTGAATTTTAGAAAACTGAGAAGAAATTGAATTTATATTAACTAGAGTCAGATTTTTACCAAAGTCATAATTTGAGAACCATGAAAGGGCTCAGAAAGAGTGATAAGAAGATATTTTAAAGGATTATTAATACGAGTAAACCAATATCAATTGGAAAGACCTCACTGGGAAAGTGGAAATATGAAGAATCACATTCTAGATTCATTTCTTCAAGCAACTTTGTGGGTGCCATAGGTTCTACCAGGATTCAAGACAAAATATAGGGTGAGATGCATGGGTGAAAACCAAGACTCACATCTGTGCAGAATCAGGTATAGACTGTGAGACACAAGATGAGAGTCAGGACAAGGATCAACCCTTAATGGATGAGCATGCTGTAATGAGACTGATGCTGATTCATAACCGAGCATAAATCCCTAGGAGGAAAAGAAATCCAGGGTTTTAGTACAGATAGCTAAAGACTCAAACCAAGTTCAAGATTCAAAGTTTGTACCAAAGAAGTAAAGTACAGTAAGTGGTTAGAAATCCAGGTGGGTAATGTTGCATAAATTCAAAGAATATCCTAATCTCCCATTAAGCAAAACAGTGAATAATGCAATGACACAGTACTTCATTGAAGAGTGAAGGTACATTAGGTTGTATGGATATTTTTCTCCTGATCAAAAATTTCATTTCATTTAATATCCAAGGGTATATTTTTTTTAAGTTGAAACAATGACATTTTAAATAACTCACCAATAGTTTCTAAAACTATTAAGTCATACTTTTGGGAGCAACCTATCTACAAATTATATTCCAAATCAATGCAATGCAATACAAAAACAATTTTTAAAAAACTATCTGGAACAAGGTAACAAGAGTACAATAATAAAGACAACATAGGACTTGCCCTCACAGAACTCAGGGTGACACTGAAAATATCCAAGCAATTAAAAATGTGGTGAGTGTTAGAAAACAAATGCTATGAGAGTACCACAATAGGAATTCAATCTAATATGTGGAGTCAGGAGAGGTGTCCTTGACAAAGTGACATCTCAGCTGAGATCTAGAGAGTGAGCAAAAGTTTGCCAGGTAGAGATTTGAAAATGTATGGGTTTTTTTAGACTATCACCATGACTGGAGAGGGTCGACTGGTCACAGGAATTAACCACCCACTGACCAGACTGTGAGAAATAACACATCATTGTTTTAAGCCATTCAGTTTGGGGGCATTTTGTTGTTTTTGTTTTCACATGGTCTAGTCAAGGGGCTGATGAGCTAAAAAATGGCCTTCCAATCATCCTGACACACTACTGACATCAAAGCCTGATTTTCTACGCTTTTTCAGACTAAAAACTATGAGGTCCATGATTGGACCCCGCATTTAATTATTTTGTTGCTGCAGTAATGGAGGGTTCCATCAGCATTTAGTGAATGGGGCACAGGGATGCTATGTACCTCGCATGATGTGAAATCAGTCAGCAACTCTTCTGACTTCAGAATATCATGCCAGACATCCAATCAGGGGGAAAATTGGACCCTACAACTTCAGTTCCTTTCACATATAAACACAAAGCATGCTTTATGCTGTTTTGATCTCAGTGATATTTGAGGAATGTAACTACTATGGAAAGTGAGAGAAGATTGCATTTTATTTTGTTTGAAGGTGTACCTGTAGTTGTTCATCACTGAAAAATCACATCACTGACAGCAACACCACTCGTGGTATCTGGGCTGCTGGTATAACACAACTCCGTCAGTTTGCATTTGTGCCATCAAATCCACAGGGATACTTCAAACAGGGGCACACACCTGACGACCTCATTATATCTTCCACTGTCACTTTGCCAGCACACTTACAGATGGGAAGACATACTGTTTTAATATTCATCTTTTTATTTGTTTTTACTTTATATACAAGTTATAGTATTATTGATTTTATAATATCTGTGGAGCTCATTTCAGGAAAGTAGAGGTAACATTATAAAATATATTATAAAAAGAGAACTTTGACTTGGAGATAATCAAGTTTGGAAAGAAAAACATATCCACTGCAGCCCATCAAATTCTTGTAAGCATTTTAAAATGTTGCCTTTTTAAAAGAAGATGACACCTTTGCATCCAATAGACAATTCCTTTGAATTGAGTTAAAATGTCTAATGTTTGCAGGCAATCATAATGCATACAGTTACTGAGTGCCATACATATGTTTCATAGCTTGAGAAAATTTCTCAACAGTTTGGCCCTATTTCACCCCCAAACCCAGGTCAGAATCACTTGTATAAGATATCTCAGACCACTACTGCATCCCAGTCTTATTCTGCCATGGTTTCCATTGATTCTTCTATGGAACATCAAAATTGTCTTTGAATTCAGACATGGATCAGCATCAGGACTATACTCTGTGCACTTAAGTTCCCTGAATTAAGTTTTCTTGCTTTTCCTTAAGTTATTTCATTTTCTATCTTTACTAACGGCTTTATTATCAATTATCCCTATAAAATTCTAAGCAATATATTCCTTGTATCTTGAATTTTCTGACACTCTTACACTTTCTACACTGCTCTCTACACAGTCCTCTGAGTTTTTCAGTCTTCTTTCCTGGTCACTAAATCTTAGCTCAGTGAGTCTCTAAAGCAGGTATGCATCTCCTGATTATTTTGCCTCCTCCTACAAAAAATACCTGTAAATAGCAGGCCATGTAGAGTTCTGTTGAATTTTGTTATGCCAGACTCATCCAGAAAAAAAAAAGTGGGAGCTTTTGTATAACCTTGAGTTTTTGTATAATTTAAGCAAATCACTTAACCTCTACTTGCCTTAATATCTTGATATGTTAACTGAGGTTAGTAAGAGAAAATTAATCTCAGAGTTGCAAGAATAAAATGAACTAATACAAATTAAACAATTAAAACTGTTTACACAAAGTGAACACTATATATTATTATTACTACACACAATTTCAGAAGTTATACTTTACAGTTTAGTTCGGTGTTTAAAGGCAATAATTTTAACTATACTTAGTTAATTCTCACACAGTAATTCTCACTTAATTAGAAATTTTGCTGATTACACAATTATAAATATACATTATAAAATTCTAGAGTCCCCCACCCCCCAGCCAGGAGACACAGAAGAATCTGGCCTCTTTCCAAACAGCATTTGCTTCAATACCAGCAGCCTGGGTGAGGCAGGCAGCACCAGTCACTGAGCAGACACTGCCTTGGCCCTTGGCATTCATGGGGCTTTTGGCCCAACTAAGGCACTGTAAGCCCTCCAATTTGGCAGAAGCATCTGAAGTTCACTCCAGGTTACATGAAATGAAAAACTATCCACCGAGCTTTCTAGAAGCTTTGTTCTCTTGGAAAAATGACTCAGCACTCAGGCAGGGGTTCTGTTCATGCCAAATTACCATAGACTTTAAAGCCCAGAGAAGGTAAGGAATCAGTTTAAGGTCTTACCAGCATGAAAATTAATCAGGATTCAATTCTCCCTGCTAGCTCTCAAATCTGTAGTTTAATTAGACTGGTGAGGGAGAACCAGACAATAAACTGAAACCAGTCATGAACCTCATTTCATTAAGCCCCTGGCAAGCTTCTTATTAATTGCCTACCCAATGTCCCTTTCTTGACTGATAAGCTCATCCAGTTATGCAAATGTCCAAAATAGAATTCTAATTGTGTGGCTGGAGTCCCCACATCATATACGTTTCATTCTGAGATTCTCAGAAAAGAAGCAGGCATGTCCCAAGTAGCTGGTTGTGGCATTGAAGATTGAGCATGAGAAGGAAATATGAACACTGCAAAAGCAAGAGGACCTGAATCGCCAAGAGACAGACAGTTTAGGGAGGTGCCAGACCCAGTGCTTCCACCAGGGCACTGGGAGAACTTGGGCCTTCAGATAAAGCCGGGCCAAGGGAGAAACACAGGCACGGGTTTCAACAGTAGAAGAATGGCCGATAAAGAGAGTGGGGGCCAGACAGCAGTCATGGTTTTCAGTAACTGCTTGGAGGAGAAAGATGCTTTTCCAAACCTTTGGAAAGGAAATTCGGGGCCTAGGCAGTAGAACAAAGAAATATAAGAATTCAAAGCACGATGAATAAAAAGATTCTGTCCTTGCACTCTTCCCCTTGCTCTCTCCCCTCAGTGTCTCTCATTCCTTAATAGGTCTTGATATAAAATTGCATTTTTGTATGACTTGTGAAATTTGTATTTCTGTAGCTCACTAGAAAACAGATTAAATTGCTTTGGTTTGGGGGGTTGGGAATTTTCTTTCTTGTTTTGACTAATAATTATTGGCCCACCATAGAAAATAAGATACCCATCACTTTGAGCACCTACTTTGCTAAAGCAGTAACTTGTATAGCAGAGTAACCAACTTTCTAAAAGAGCATTCAATTTATTTGAAGAAGTGAATTACCATATTGTGTGGTTTGAAGAGGTGAATTTGTGGTACACATATAATATTTGACTAATGGAAACATGGACACTATACATGATTTAAAGATCGCTCTTTTAGGCATATAAATTGCACAACAGCAACCTTTGGACAATGAATTATTAAATATCCCCTTGCTTAAAACAGTGCCCCCTTCCTGAGAAATGACACAATTCCATGCCAGGTTGCACCTTTCAGACCTTCCTTATCATACATGGGAGCCCTTAAGACAAATAACATCCTATGTTATAATCTTTACGAGCAACAGAGTACATTCAATATTCCACATCCCTAGAGACATTGCACTGCAAAACTCTAGCGAACATCAAGCACATTAAAATATTGTGATGGTCCCCTTGGAGGTGTGCCACATGACTCCCTGCATAGCACTTTCCCAAGAATGGAATTAGCATGCAATTTTGTACATAGTTAGCAGGGTGGGAGATCTCAGACAAGTGAGACCTTCTCCCAAACCCTTCCCAACTACACATTGTTCAGTAAAGCATCTGATCTATCAATTCTGCCTATTCATTCAATATCTAGCCAAGATCCACAATCTACCAATCAATTATATCTTGAGTTCATCTCCACTCCCTTTTCTGAGGCACCATCCTACCTTAACTAGACCACTGTTCTCATGTTCCCATTATGTTCCCTCCTCCAGTGTATTTCCCACAAATATTACCATAGTCATCCTCTTGAAGGGCTTCCCTGATGGTTCAGTGGGTAAAGAATCCACCTGCAATGCAGGAGACACAGGAGATGCGAGCTCAATCCCTGGGTCAAGAAGATCCCCTGAAGAAGGAAATGGCAACATACTCCAGTATTCTTGTTGAAAAAATTTCATGGACAGAGGAACCTGGTCGGCTACAGTCCAAAGGGTCATACAGAGTCAGACACAACTAAGCTACTAAACATGCAGACGACACACCTTCTTGAAACAAAACTCTAATCGTGTCAGTACTTCTTCAAACTTGTCAATGGTTTTCTATTTATCTTAAAATCCTAAATCCCATGGTCAGGAAAGTGTCTGCATGGTCTTCTCCTATCTTCCTCTCTAGTCTCATCTTACATCACCCATTCTCTCTTATTATCCTGCAGGCATACATGCCTTCTTTCAGTTTTGTCAAAGTGCCAAGCTCTTTCCTACCCCAGGACATTGAGATGCACTGTTACCTTTGCCTAGAATTCTCATTCTCCCAACCTTTCACTGGGTCATTCCAGATCACTCCAGGCTCTGACATCTTCCTAGATGAAGGTATCTTCCTAGAGAAGCTTCATAATCTAAACCAATTTCCACCATGAGAGGTAATAATCTCTCATCATCTTCTATGCTTTAAAACTGAATTGATCTTGTTTAGTTGCTAAGACTCTTTAGCAACCCCATGGACTGTAGCCCACCAGGCCCCTCTGTTCATGGGATTTTCCAGGCAAGAATACTGGAGTGGGTTGCCATTTGCTTCTCCAGGAGATCTTCACAACTCAGGAATCAAACTCACGTTTCCCATGTCTCTTATAGTAGCAGCAGATTATTTACCACTGAGCTACCAAGGAAGCCTGCTTTACTGAGCACTAATCACAATTCATAATTAGATATTTATTTATATCATTTATTTAACACATCAACCTAGGTTGTAAGTACTGCCAAGACAGGTGGATCCACTGCACCTAGCTCAGTGCCTGCTAAGATTGATGGACATCAAGATGGTGTAATGGACTCAGCAAGAGCAGGACTGGATACATGATTTCAGAAATTTTTAGCATATGAAAGTGAAAGTCGCTCAGTCATGTCTGACTCTTTGCGACCCCGTGGACTATGCAGTCCATGGAATTCTCTAGGCCAGACTACTGGAGTGGGTACCCTTTCCCTTCTCCAGGGTATCTTCTCAACCCAGGGATCGAACCCAGGACTCCCACATTGCAGGTAGATTCTTTACTGGCTGAGCCACAAGGGAAGCCCCCGAAAAAGGAAGCTTAGCAGAGGATGGTTTCAACCCATCAACCTCTGTGTTATGGGCTCAGCACACTCCCGCTGTGCCACTCTGCTAGTAGACATTTTAGCATATATTAGACATAAAAGTGCTACAAAGCATTCCTAGTAAGGAGATAAGATGACCAAAGACAAATCTGGAAATCTCAATCATCCCTATGTGTGGATAGCCTGTGCCCAAGCAAGTTAATTCCCAGCTGCCAAGATGAGAAAGAAATATTTATATGAAGCTGATGGTAGCACTGGTGGTAACTACACTGAAGGTAGCCTTGGTGTTGGCAACAATGATAAAGGGAAATTTTTATTTTTATTGACCCGGAATTTTCTGCACAGTTTCAGTAGCTTGTTTTAACGTCAAACTTTATCACAGTTGAATTCTAAGCATATAAACTACAGAACATAAAATCCTCCTTTTAGAAAACCATAGACAGTTTTGACAATGTATTTGAAATCATTAACCTCTTAACTCTGGTACAAGTCCATATTCACAAGTATGACAATGATTAAGCTAATGAGTTAATCATTCGCTTCTAGTTACAGTCTTTCTTAATTAGTTGATTTAAATTGGGGAGTGGGAGGTGGAAGGGAAAGGATCTTCTGTGGAGTCTATTTTCATAGTACCAGATAAGATTTCTGATGGCTCTTCTTTTTTTTTTTTTTTTGAAAGATGCAGAAATGTAGACATCTTTTTAATACCATTTATGATTTTTTTTAAGCTACCAAGTCCTACTAAGCCGATTACCATATTTTAGCAAAATAAATCACTTGGCAAGCACTTTCTACATGCCTGTCCTGCCCTGCAGAGACCATACCCTTAAATTGGGCCCTAAAGGAACAGAAAGAGGCCAAAGGATGTGACATGAGCTTTACAGGCTTGGAAATTTGAAGTTTTCTAGTCACCTAGCCAAAAATTAAGGGCCATGGATCCTATTTTCAGGATCAGCTGCATCCCCTTACAGGGCCTTAGTTCACATGTAACACTCTCTTCTCTGGTTTAAAAAAAAAAGTATCAAAATTTAATGTCTCCACATGAATTGGACGAGACCCCACAAATACCCTATAATTACATTTTGCAGATACTGTTCAAATAATATTCTTAGCATTTTAATTTCTCTTTATCATTTATGATTTAAAGAACTCTCTCAAGTGACCTTAAATAAATGCTAGATGAGAGTCTCAAATTTCTTCTCTTCAATAATTTCTCTCTTATCAGTGCACTTGTAAGTTTTAAAATATCTTTGCTCCTTCCCCTGTGTAGTATCATAATATAAATAACTGAGATGGAGCATACTTGTTCCATACCTTTGGTGTTCAAGAGTCTTTTTCATTTTACCTCCTAATGTCCACGGTAAAAAGAAGCAGAAAGGTGAATGAATCAGTAAAAGCAAACCAACCTAAAGAACTTAGAAGATGATACCAGAGATTCACTGAGGCACTTAAGAGAAGTGACTTTCACCCAAATTCTCTTCCCATGTTCACTGTTTTCTCCCCACTAAAACATTTCTCACTCTCTGTGAGTGTGACTGTTATACATACACTTACATACGCATGCAAGTGGCATCACACAGTATTTGTCCTTCTGTAACTGGTTTATTTCACTTAGCATCATGTCCTCCAGGTTCATTCATGTTGTCACATGTGGCAGGATGTACTGCTTTTCTGAAGCTGAGTCATAAAAGCAGAAAGCAGAGTGATGCTGACTAGGGTCTGCAAGGAAGGGAAAATGGGGAAGCAGTGTTCAACTGGTAATGTAGTTTCACTTATGCAAGATGAATAATTTCTAGGGATGTGCTGTACACTCTAGTGCCTACCGTTAACATTACTGTACTGTACACTTAAAATTTGTGAAATGGGTACATACCATAAATTATCTTACTACAATAATACTGTCTTTAAATTTCTCACTCCCTCTCTCTCTCTCCCCTACCACCTCTCCCCTCTTTACTCTCTCTCATTCTTTTTATCTTACCTACATCTTCTATTCCTAAAATAAAAGCCTTACCAGGTTGATTTTCCTCTTTCCACTACCCTTAGTCAAATTCAAAACATATTTTGATTTAAATACTTCCAGGTTTTGTATTTTGTTTTGTTTGTTTGTTTCACTATGCATTAAGTCTCCAGAATCCTAAAGTAATCAAAACTGAAACTCCATGACACAATCATTTGGAAGTATAGAAAAGAGAATTTTTTTCTTTAGGTTTTTCTGTTGCTGTTGCTAAGCTGCTAAGTCATGTCTGACTCTTTTGTGACCCCATGGACTGTAGCCCTCAAGGCTCCTCTGTCCATGGGATTTCCCAAGCAAGAATACTGGAGTGGGTTGCCATTTCCTTCTCTAGGGGATCTTCCTGACCCAGGGAAGGCAACTCCATCTCCTGTCTTCACCAAGGAAGGCCTTAAATTTCCTAGATATCATCTAATTGTTTACAATTTTTACAAGTTTATCTTCACTTAAGAAGTTAGAATATCTCCTAATAGATATTCTAATAGAAGGCTTCCTTGAGAGCAACTTGCCATAATTCTCTCCGGTAAATTTAAGCCATTATAATAAAGAAAGAAAGCTTAAAAGGGCAGAAATTTACTGAAAGCCAAATCCTTGCTGAAGAAGGCCAATGATCCCAGGACTTGCACTTGGGTCTATAGAGAGGTCTCACTCTATGTTTGGTTTGTAATTAACTCAAATATTGGCCATGGCAATGGGGAGACGGTCTCAGCATAGCCCTAAGGTACCTAACAGGATAAAGGAGGAGAAAAAAGAGGGAATGGGGGAAGGAAAAGCAAGTCAAGCACTGACCTGGCAAACTATAATGTGATTTAGTTTCTGATGTGCAGTTTTCTCACATATTCTAAAAAACAAATGTGAAAATTAAATGTAAGAAATTAAGAACAT
Source organism: Odocoileus virginianus (assembly GCF_023699985.2). Taxonomy (NCBI): domain Eukaryota; kingdom Metazoa; phylum Chordata; class Mammalia; order Artiodactyla; family Cervidae; genus Odocoileus; species Odocoileus virginianus. Next base: position 84,320,198 of record NC_069676.1, read on the forward strand.
TGCTCTGAAAAGTAAATACTACCTAGCACTTTTAACTTTAATACAAATTTTATATTGTTCATATCTTTTAAAGTTATTTCAGTTCAGTTCAGTTGCTGAGTCATGTCCAACTCTTTGCAATCACATGAACCGTAGTATACCAAGCCTCCCTGTCCATCCCCAACTCCCAGAGTTTACCCAAACTCATAGTTATTTATATGTTAATATTTGTTTTCATCCTATATTATAAGCTGCTTGAAGACAGGGATCTTGAAGTAGGGCTTGTACATACCACTCAGGAATCATAATGCACCCAGTACATACGTACTTGAATGTGCTGAGATGAGACAGAATCTATTGTTACTTAAATTTTTAGTGCCGTAAGAAAAAACTTAAATGTTTCATATTGATTTTAAAGGAATTAAATTTATCTGTATTCTAGTAAATAATTTTAAAATGTGTTTCAGAAAATGTTTATAACTTCACAGAAGTGTTTCTTATTTACCTACAATTTTTAAAACTAAAAACAATAGAATATGATAATTCCAGTCTTTATATATGTGTGGTTATGTGTGTATATGTATTAATATATTTTATATGTATATATGTGTGCATGTGTATAGGAGGGAATGTGTGTGTATGTATCTGTATATGAGGAAATGTATATGTGTGTGTATAAAGGAATGTACGTCTGTGTGTGTATGAAGGAATACCTGTGTATGAAGAAATGTATATGTGTATTTGTGTGTATGAAGGAATGTATATGTGTGTATGTATGAGAGAACATATGTGTGTATATATGAGGAAATATGTGCATGTATGTGTATGATGGAATGTATATGTGTGTGTGATAGAATGTGTATTTGTGTGTTTGTATGAGGGAATGTGTGTGTGTGAATATGTGTGTGTGTGATAATGTATATGTGTGTGTGTGTGAGGGAGTGTGTGTGTGTGTGTGTGTGTATGGGAATGTATATGTGGTGTGTGTATCTGTGTGCGGGTGTGTGTATGAGGGAATGCATATGTGTATGTATGTATGAGGGAATATATATATATGTATGAGGGAATGTATCTGTGTGTGTATGAGGAAATGTGTGTGTGTGTGTGTGTGAGGGAATGTGAACGTGTGCGTGTCTGTTCACAATAAGACAATGAAAGGAAAGAAGCGTCTCTGAGCGCCTGAGCAGCCACTTGACTGAAGAGGACTACAACCAGCATGGCTTCTGTTCTAGTCTATACACTTAATCAGCACCTGCCTCAACACTTGCAAATCAAATCTTCATTGATTTGCAGCCTCACTGCCTCAGAATGTGCTTTTGTAGGCAGTGTGTCTGAAAAGGGGGAGAATTCCGAATGCAAAACACTGGAGGAGAGGCTGGCTCTACTGGGAAAGAGGTCACAGGGCTTTCCTCTTCTGGTACATTCAAAGGAGGACAACCTTTCAGAAAAGCAACTGCAGCAAAACAAAGCCTCGTGTAATACATTCAATATGATCAGACAAAGAACAGTAACCCCAAGGAATAACAATATGTAGCTCATGAACCTGACTCTATATAGCACAGAATAAAGGAAACGGAAACACACTACAGCATTCTTGCAGGGAAAATCCCATGGACAGAGAAGCCTCATGGGCTACAATCTGTGGGGTCTCAAAGAGTCAGACACAACTGAGTGACTGAGCACTCACTCAAAGAAATAATTTAACCATTATAAATCCATCAGATCAAAATAAGCAGTCAACATTTAGACTAAAATGGGTATTTTTCACACTGGTTTATGCAGTTTGGCCAATTTCACTCTCTAAATCAATCTGTTTAAGCAGATTGATCAATTTTACCACCCAAATTCTTTCCACATGGATGCAGTTTAAGAATGTTACAGGAATAAAAAAAAATCACGTGCACACAGTCATCTCATAGGTGATTGACCAAAAATGGAATTTCCAACACAAGATAAAATGAATACAATTACATGAATGGTGGTGGAAGTTGTATTTATAGTTAAAAGACTGCTCTAAAACATATGATACCTTAGATGTGTGCCCAGTTTTTTATAACTGCCCCCAGGCAGCCTTGCTGTAGAAGGTTTAGGGGCAGGTTATCAGAGACTAAGGGAAGCATCTCTGGGCTAAGAAAGGGACTTTCAGGCCACAGCATTCTCACAAGTTCTAAGAAGTCATCCCCAGTGAGAGGGACCACATTCGAAGAGGATTGACAGTTTAGACTGAAAACAGCTTTCAAAGAGACTAATCTTATAAAGTATTGCAAATGAATAAGGGCAACAGGAGTATGTGTTCACCTGCCAGTCTCCGCCGAACGAGATGAGAGCCTGTCTGTGCTCACACATGCGCTGACTTTAAAAAAAAAAATCACATAAAAAAACAACATCTTTACTACGGAGACGTTTTTAACAAGTATTACAGAAAGAGCACCAGCTACCAAAAAGAGTTGCCAGGGCCAGAAGGAGCCATCAATCGAAACAGTTTACATTTCAAAGTTTTTCCAAGAAGAGTGAAAACGTCTCCCCGCCTTGATGGAAAACGGAGGCGCTGTAGTAGAGGTTCTGTGTGCTGCCTTCTAAGTCAAGTTCCTTTCTCTCCAGCGGCCCTCTAACCCTCAGGTTTGTGCCAACAGGTAGAGACAGCAGAAGTGTTTCGTCTCCTGGGGCAGGTGCTCTGAGCAGCTTGCTAGGCTGTGGAGTCAGGATAAAAAATCCTCTTCCTTTTACAAGTTTTGTGAAAGAAGCGCCGCTTGCTCTTGGGTACTGTTTGAGATTAATAGGTCACTTTTACCTCTATATTCAGTACTTCCTCCCATCACTTAACAAATAATTATACATATCTGCCTTGGAATGCTTTTTACCCCTGGAGATAATTCAAGAATTGAATTCAAGCTCTTACTTAGCTTCTTTAACAATCTAAAAAACGAATACTAACAATGCTACATTTAACCAGGGTGTTGTGTATTTATTTGTCCCTTTGAAGAATGAGGTTTTTATTTGTTTGATTGGTTGAGAGAAAAAGTTTGCAAGTGTTTCTTTGACCTCAGGAAAAAAGAACATTTCTTAAATTCAGTAACAATTTTCCAAAGGTCTATAACCTAATGTATACTTTTGCTTCTAGCTTTTAATTTTCTGCTTAATTTTTTCATGACATTTCTAAACACCATATCTAATTTCCTGAATCTATTAGAATAAACTACATACTTACATTCTTTGTTCTTAGAAACTAGTCAAATAGAAACACTAATCTAAAAAATTTTTACAATTAAGACTTAGGGGAAGAAAATAACTACAGACACTGCAAATCTTCTTTCACAGGACTTGAGTCCCATGAAAATGGTTCCTTGTATGTCTCCCTCTTACACGTATGGCCTGATGTCAACAATCCCTCCACTAGATCCAATTGCGTCACCACATTTCTTTGACCCACTGATGATTTGTACAACTTTTGATAAGGATTCAAACACCCTGATAAGCCAGCAGCATTGCCATGGCCATTTTCTTAGACTGCAATAGAACAGATTGAATAAAAAAGGGAAAAAATGAAAGGACCATTCTCTCTTCTTGTACATACATAGAAATGCTATTCATTATGATTATAAAAATTACAGTCATTTTCTTAGATTGACCTATTGATATTAATTACACAATAGCCCTGAAAAACATTACCAATTTCCATGCCAACATTCTTTGTAAATACCAGTGGTTCTCAATGAACTCCTTCTGACCTTCTGGTCGGAGGCTGTCACTGTGCGATGTACGTAATTCTCTCAACACTGATCCATTACTTCTGTTCAGTGTTGGGGGTCAGGCCGATACTGTAAAGTCAAAGATAATTAGCAGCCCTATCAATAACCGACTACACAACTGCTGCCTAAGTGACGGGCCAGAAAAGCTAAGAAAAGAGGTAGCAATATAAAGTAGAAGGGAAGTGCCGGTACATTCTGTGGTTCGAGCAGCTGCTATGGACTATCAGCATCACCAGGAGACCTCATTGCATTAGCATAAATTCAAATGACAAATGCACAGTGCTATTCAGAGACTCATTAATTTGCAATGGGTGCAGTGCTCATGACATATTAGTGCAAAATTCAAATGTCTTTGTAGCAATGTGAATTTAGTTGTGAGACCAAAGTCGCTAAAATGAAAATGTGTGGGTTTTTTAGCAGTTTATTAAATTATGAACTGTGATGACTATATCCGTGCATCTTTTTAAGCAGATGAGGTCCAGCGTGCTCCAGCGGCAAATCGCATGGTTTATGTTGATATTTTCCTGTCAGACAATTTCCAAGCAGCAGATAAGACACTAGACTGTCTGCTTCGCTCTGTTCCATGTGGACTGAGAGCTCCCCCTTCTGGACAAATGACACTGACACTCTAAAAGAAAGCCGGACCATTTATTGTCTTCTGTTTATGCTTTTAACAACAGGTTCTGATGCAAAAATCTTCAGTGTCCACCTAAAGCCAGAAGAAGTGATTTGGTATCATCTATTGTAAGTGAAAGTATATTAACACCTTCTAACAAAATGCGGAAAAGCCACCCTCAATTGAAGTCGGTTTTACGTGAAGCTACTCCAAGACCTCATTTAAAAGTATCGTTTTAAAAAATAATTGCCTGACTTATATATATATATATCAAGAATAGAAGCAAAATACAAGACAATAATGAAAGATTGTCATATTCATATGCTTTCATGATGCCATAAACAAGTGTACAATTATTAGCATTAAATTGAAAAAAGAAAAAAAGCATGCATATATAGAAACAGAGCCTTTTAAACAAAGCAACCAAGTATATAGTGTATTCAACTCAGCTGAATGAGATTATGAACATACATAGAGAAGGAAAGTCAGATCAGACCTGTGCCAAATGTGTCTGGTGGGCTAATTTTTTTTTAATATAAAGAATCTTCTACCAAATTATTTCAAATTAGTCAAAGTAGATTTATCACTGGTGAGTCTTTTCAAAATAGGGATACTATATATATATATATGATATATACCATATCATATATATATATATTATAAATATATAATGATTCAGATTGTTACAACTATGGAATAAAAGGGGTTAACTTTGTCTGCAGTACTGACATAACCCAACCATACAAAACGTCAACACTTGCACTTCTTAGTATCCAGGGTTCTTAGTCTCTTAAAGGAGATCTAGATTCTAGTTTATATGGTATAAATACTCATGTTCATATCTAATACTTATAAAAATATAGACTTAGCATTTTGCAGTAGAAAGTATAGCTTCCAAACCATGTAACATACCTTTGAATAAACTGAAATTCAAGTTACCATTTAACTTGCTTTTAAGAGAATATAAAATCCAGAAGTAAAAGTTCAACCTTTGGCCATTTGAACTAACTAATCTCCACCTGGCTACCAGAAGTGTGCTTTAGCAGATCCTTATGTAAAACTATGTCTATCACTTTCTAAACTTTAAATAAATTATATAATATAAAAAGAGGGTTATGTCACACTATGATTGCTTCTAAACTTAATTATGTACTTTCTGAGTACTCAGTTTATGATGACTATTCCACTAAAAGCTGTGTACTGTTAAATTACATTTTATCATATCATAGATGTTTTGTGTCATCTTCAACAATTAAAAGTAAGATCATTGTCATCTCTCCCACTTACTTGTACTTGAATTGTCTTTAGTAATTTAGCAGGCTCATTTTATTTTATAGTCAGTGCTACAAGAAAGATACAGAGGTGATGAGGACTGAAAAGGATCGCTGTACATTAAACATGTGGAAGGAGCATATAACTGAGCATTATCAGATTTATCACTATACCTGCATATACAGGCAGTGCTTTTCTCTACCACATTCTTTTTTACCAAGTAATTAGAATACAAGGCTCACAGAATGTTAGGGCTGGAGAGATCATTGTTGATTATCATTTTACAAACACAAGAATCAGAGACTTATAAAAGTTCAACAAATTTACCAAGAACTAATGACTAAAAAGTGGTGGAACTGAAAAAAGAAATGCTGCTCTCTAGACATTCCTTTCAAACTTGATCACACATCAGAATCACTTGGAGGGCCTGTTACAACAGACTGCAGACCCACACCCAGAGTTTCTGATTCAGGTATGGGGTGGTTGGAGCAGGAGGGGGAATTCTCACTTCTAATAAGTAAAGTTCCAGGTGATATGCTCTTGATGATCTAGGAACCACACTTTGAGAACTACTGGTCTCTCCACCAGTTTTTACAAACAGCTGTTATCTTTTTTCCAAAAACTTTTCTCATCGTAATGAACAAAGCAAACTCAGGTTAATACCACATTACTTGGCTGTAATCTCTCTAATAGAAGACTGGGATAATACCTACAGTGTGAAAAACCTGGGAAAAAATTAAATCAAGATTAAGGAATGTAAGGGCACTAAACATTAAAAAGATTATGGCCACTGAGGTGAATCATTATCCCAACCAGACTATCTAAATCTCAAGTTAATGTTAAACCACACCCAGTGTAAAAGAGCTGAACAACACCCTAAAATGTTCTTCCTTTCTTTCCCTCTATACTCAGAAGTCCCTATGTCACTTATATCCTAAGAATTTCCCACTGCATTTGTCAAGTCATACTAAAGGTAGCTCTGCTTCTGTGATTTCCAAGCTGCCCTTTTTCATTACCTCTTTACCTGTCTGATCACGTCTATTTTGTGAGAGCAAAATGATCTCTGAGCTGCAGTTTTCTTAAATCATAACAGAATCTAGTCAGAAGCCAAATACAGGGAAGACGACCTTATTCTCTGCTGCCTTCCCCCACTAACAGTATTTAGACCAACACAGACATTTACCTTCTTTTCCGTCTCTAAAATAGAATAGCAGCTATAGCCCTAATGAACCAAAGTGCAGTTCATCATTACCTATAAGGTCTGAGCAAATTTCTGTCACAAGAAACAGAAAGAAAAATCCTCTGCACAAGGGAACTTGAAACTGCCCTGCTTGAAGCACTGGCTCAGAAGAACAGGAGCGTATTCAAGAGGAATTTCACTCGGGCATTTGCCTGTTCCTTAGTCTCCTGTACAGAAGTCAGCAAACCCGTTCAGCACTCTGGTCTCACTGTTGTGATATCATTGCCTTTTTTTCCCTGGTTTGGGGAATGTTTGTGATGAGGGTAATCACCAAAACACTACCACCACCAAAAAAAAAGTTTTAAAAATAGTTTCAACTTGGAAAATGAATTTGACTGATGGTGGGGAAAGGTTTTAACTATATATATAAACCTTGATGGTTTTGTGCCCTCTCTCCCATTTTTATTGGGGTTTACTTACTTCTTTTTTCATAAGATTTTTAATTAAATTATCTTTTATCAATTTTCTCAAAGAATTGATTTCATGGAACAGGTTTGATTCCTAGTCATACCATTAATAAGATAGCACTGTTCTGAATGTTGAGAATCCTCCCCCTACAAAATAACACCCCTATTTCCAAAGTTCTTTGGTAGGTTATTACATTAAAATCTGCTTTGATATATTACTTGAATGTCTATAGAAAATAATGTTTCCATTTCAGAATAATTTTCAATATAAATGGTTTCTAAACAGATTTCACTCCCTTTGCCAAATATTTACTTTCTTACCATTGTCCCCTTTTTTCAGATAAGCCACCCAATCACAGAAAAATTAACATAGGTTTGTCATGATTGCAGATGCATCCCGGATGTTTCTGGGCTTACCCTGCCTAAACCTGCACTTTATATTCACCACCATTTCACCTTGGCCTTCCTTTAATAGACTCCAAATCCCAAACTCTTTATTACTCTAGATGATTCCTTTCTTGTTTCTTCTTCAGGTATAGATAAAACAGACCTGTTTACCACAATCCTTGAATGTTTTGAATTTCTGAATTGTAGCAAAAGTTTTGCTTTTTTCTAAATTAAACTGAATTATTTAGTGTTTCTATCATCATTATTTAAAAAACACCATGAGTGGCAAACATGGGATTTGTTTGTTCAGGACAAAAGACGATGAAAATATAATTCCTTTTTACAAGAAAACAGAATACATATTCCTTCAAAAAATTCTTTTTTTCAATGTATTAGTGAGTGCAAGTATTGTAACTCAGAGGTTATTTAGCAAAAAGTTTATTAATGTAAATGGCTAAAAGCTAGCCACATGTGAATACTAAAGCAGATAAATAGTACTATATTAATTCAGGTTATCCACTCTATAACTGCATTTCTATTTATACCTTTTCATTTCAAAATAAATGCACATATACTATTTTTAATCCTTCAGTAAAAATGAAACCAGATATTTTCTAGTATATTAAGCAACTCTGTTTTACCTATTTCTAAAATTTCCTTCTGATATTTTTAAAACAGTTATCTTACAGATTCTAGAAATGCAAAGGCAATAAAAATGAATGTATTTTGTCTCAGAGAAATCTTTTTTAATGAATATGTGAACATTCTATCTACAATTTAATATGCTGTATCCACCCATAAAATTCTACAAAAAAGTATATTTTTGTGTGTGAGCCGATTGGTAAACTTGATTTTAATAAGAAATCAGTAAAATATGCATATTAAAAATGAAGAGAATACAGGTTTCTATCTGTCATTTATAGTAAGAGCTTACATTTCAGAGCTTAATAATATAATATCTGAATATTACATTTCAGAACCTCCCTGGGGTTTAATAAAGCAGGTACTTTGGTATTGCAGGTAGTTTTGCTTTTCCATCTCTCTTTTTCCTACCCCCAAAGGGAAAAAAAAAAAAATCTCATGACCCTGTTTATTTAGGATAAATCTAGTAAAGTATAGTCTGGACTATACACCACCTAAGCTGACCCAGATCTCCAACTCAACCCACTGTTCATTACTGAGTTTATGAAGCACAACGTGCTCTGTGAAATTATAGGCTGAACCATTCTCTCTCCATCCCTACCACAAGAAGTATAAAACCAGTTTAGAGTAGCTGGCAATTGCACAGTATTTTAAATTTAAAGAAATACATGTTATGAGGGGGTGGAGAAGGGGTAGGAGTCGTTCTTAACTGTTCTTTTCTCCAACAGAACACTGAACATCTAAAACATGTTCAATCCTGTTAATGCTTGTCAAATATTTCACAGTTAAGCTTTGTTCAGATTTTTTTACTATGAAAAATCAATTTGGTGGGTTTCAGATTCTAGAGATAGAAGCACTGGAAGAGACCTTAAATAACCTTGTTCTACCAGGTTCTATAGGTGAAAAACAGTCCCAAGAAAATTAAGTGATTTGTCCAAGGTTTTGCAGAAAGTCCAGCATAAAACTCAAGTCTGCAGACATCCAGTCCAGCATTTTTCCCACTGCTCTTTTCATCCGATTTTTCTTTAATAATTAAACAATTTCAAGGAGCTATACAATCTGATTTTACAATTAAGATAAAGCAGTCATATTATATCCAGGATTGTGTAGAATTTCACTTGGTGTTTAGTCATTACAGTCAAATAGTATCATTATCTTTCAATTACAGAGATCAATTTCAGTTCATTAGCAAAATAAAATGCTTGCAGAAGGTCCACATGAATGCTTCAAAGCTGCAATTTTCTAAATGCCAGAAGTGAAATACATTTCATAAAAAAACAAAATTTGACAAAAGCACTTGAGGTTAAACCACAGCGGTGCAAGCCTCACTGCCCTGCTTTATCATAGATCTGCTATAAAAGCATGATTCAAAGGTCTGAAAAGGGAAGTATGTGCCATGACCAACTAATAATTGCCATTTTCCCCTATTTCTTGGTTTTAGCAGTTTTTCAAGAGAGATTTGGATCATGGGATATTGTGACATGGATAGAGCATTATGTGCACAGAATCAAGCTATTAATAAAATGATCTACAAACTACATATAAGAAAGACTAGAATAATCTTTAAAACTTACAAAAGGATTACTACATTGTATAGGTAAAAGCAGTAGCCCAAACAATATAGCTACTGGGATGGTGGCAACCATATTAGACATATATATATATATATATATATATATATAGAGAGAGAGAGAGAGAGAGAGAGACATGTTTCTCCTTGATAATGTTCAATTATTATGAGGTTACATGAGAGTTCCCAAGATGCTATGGACATGTGAGTGTTAAATTTTTAGATTGTGTAAACCAAAAATATAGCCTTTGGTATTCCAACATATTTTTAATTGTATGTTTAAAAAAAACAAGCAGGTGTGGTCTGCTCATACTATGATGTAGCCACATTGGTATCATGGCTAGTGATACTCATGGTATAAGTCAGGATTCTTTTATACATAAACCCTTTTCAATGTGAATCAACTCTTCATAAATTTGGTTATCCAACTTAAATAATACACGATCTCATCTTCTTAGTGATTACTTGTTTCGTGGGACACAATCCCTGGAATTCTCAATTACTATAATTTCAAGATGTTCATCTTGTTAAACAGTTGGTTGATATAGTAGAAAGATCTTTCTATGTCATACTGGACAAAGGGCTGTGATGCTAATGGAAACTGACAGCAAGTTAAGGAAGCAAGGAAGTAAACTGCTTGGTCCTCCAAGCACGCAGTACTGAACTTTGAGCCAGTCAGGCACATGGAGGCTTGAGCCCATCCCAATTTAACCCAGCAAGGCAAAAGCTATGTGACTGTCCTTGCTTGAGGAGCCTGGGGAATGGTTTATTCCAATTACATAACATTGCATTGTGCTGATGTCTCTTCTATTTTAAAAATATCATAACTGAAAGTAGCTGCTACATGTGCAGATGAAAGTGAAAACCCACTGCACAATTCTTGATCTATTTTACATTTTCCACCTGCAAACCTAGTCTTTTGGATTATGATATCTAAAAGTATAGGCTTTATACACAAAATCTAGTATTGTTCCTACTCTTGCTATTATATATTATTCCATAAATAAATCTATTTATGAGGGATACTTCTTATCAAATTATCCTAAATGCTGCCATTAATTCTTAGAAATTTTTAGCACTTCCTTGTTGTTTCATGATATTTTGCTTAACATTCTTCATTTATATCTACCTTACAAAGAAAATAGAACTAAGAGAAACACTTCACTATATTTATGTTCTCTTGATTTAGCCTAGAGATGAAGAAAAGTTTCAACTCTGGAGTTTAAAAAACACTGATATAACTAGAAATGAAGAGCCTCTTGATGAAAGTGAAAGAGGAGAGGAAAAAGCTGACTTAAAACTCAACATTCAAAAAATGAAGATCATGGCATCCGTCCCATCACTTCATGGCAAATAGATGGGGAAACAATGGAAACAGTGACAGATTTTATTTTCTTGGGCTCTAAAATCACTGCAGATGGTGACTGCAGCCATGAAATTAAAAGACACTTGCTCCTTGGAAGAAAAGCTATGACAAACCTAGACAGCATATTAAAAAGCAGAGACATTACTTTGCCAACAAAGGTCTGTCTAGTCAAAGTTATGATTTTTCCAGTAGTCATGTGTGGATGTGAGAGTCGGACCATAAAGAAAGCTGAGCACTGAAGATTTGATGCTTTTGAACTGTGGTGTTGGAGGACTCTTAAGAGTCCCTTGGACTGCAAGGAGATCCAACCAGTCAATCCTAAAGGAAATCAGTCCTGAATATTCATTGGACGGTATGATGCTGAAGCTGAAGCTCCAACATTTTGGCCACCTGATGAGAGGAACTGACTCATTTGAAAAAACCCTGATGCTAGGAAAGATTGAAGGCAGAAGGAGAAGGGGACAACAGAAGACAAGATGCTTGGATGGCATCACCAACTCCATGGACATGAGTTTAAGCAAGCTCCAGGAATTGGTGATTGACAGGGAAGTCTGGTGTGCTGCAGTCCATGGGGTCACAAAGAGTCAAACATGACTGAGCAACTAAACTGAACTAGAAATGAAGGTCTCCATCAAAAAAACACTTTTTTTACATAAAAAAAACACAGGGTATCTTAAATAGTTTAAATATTCTGTCTAAGGGCAAGCACCTAGAAAAGATAATTTCTTAAATTATTGTAATTTTTAATTCCTTAAGTTACACATTGCCATTAAACTGTAAACATTACAAAGAACTGTAAAGTTCCACTTGATTATCATTCTAATTCAAATCAGCTTCCAAGATGTAAGCACTGTAACCAGTTACAAGTGTCCTCTTCTAAACTCTTTCCTATGCATTTATAAAGATACACAGAATAAATGCACAATAGCCTATATATAGAAGGGGGCTTCCCTTGTGACTCAGATGGTAAAGAATCTGCAACATGGGTTCAATCCCTAGGTCAGAAAGATCTCCTGGAGAAGGGAATGGCTACCTACTCCAATATTCTTGCTTAGAAAATTCCATGGACAGGAGCAGTCCATGGCATCAAAAAGGGTCAGACACCACCGAGCGACACTTTCATTTTTTTCATATTTATATATATATAATATATAATATATACACATTATATATATATATATACATTATATCTATATATATATTTAGAGAGAGAGATGGGGGGAGAGAAAGCATCAGGATATATTATTTGCTTGGTTTTACATGAACAAAGAGAAGATAACTTTTAATTCTAGGACAGCACAATTTGATTAACTGTTCTGAGCAAAATAAAACATCTCCTTGAAACTACTGGCCTACAAGCTATCACTAAATTTTGCTCCTGAAAACCCATACAAGCAGCAGCATTCCCTGCCTGAGGAAGAAAGTCTGCTTTTGTAGCCATACCATGTCCTTTACGGCCCTCTGATAGCATATATTTAGCTTGAGGCTTATGTACAAACTAGCAATGCTATGCACCCTCAGCACCCATTATAAAAACTTGCACTTGATGAACCTGAAAGCAAGTTTCTAGACCACACTCCCTCCTGGTCCAGTAACTGACTTTGTTCATCTCATATCGTCAGGCTTGTTAAATCTGCAACACACACACACTCATACGCATAGCCATGGAAAGAAATCCTACACTGTTCTTCCCTTAGGGGAGAAAAAGAAAGAAAAACAGGAAAATCAATATTCAGTACTTGCTGTGGTCACCTTGGAGGTTGCTTGATAGAGGATGGGTTTACAGAAAGTTTAAATAAGTGGGTCAATTGCAGTTAGACACACAGGGACAACTTTTTTCAACTCTTATTGGGGAGTTGTTCGATTTGATGTTTGATTTTTAATTCAAAGGTTTAAATAAATGCTTGGAAAGTATACTGGCTGGCAGTATTTAGCAATCTTGTTTTCTTTACATAATGTAACACCCTAATGGACTACATTTTTCCTTGCTTTCTGCCATTAACTCTGAAAATAAGCAAGTTACCGTCCAAATCAGAGCCAAAAACACCACAGGGCTTCTGATTGTGAAGGGACACTTCATGCATAAATGTGGGAAGGGAAAAGGTTGATAAACAACCAGTTGGGAAGTGTGAAGAGATTATTTTTATTTCGTGGTGTTTTCAGCATGTAGCAAGTGTCTCAGATGTTCAAAAATACATCACTGTGCCTGAAAGTTTACAATCCCCATAGTAGTTATTATCCAATGTAGTAGATGTGAAACACTTAAAACGGGGACATTCTCCCTCAGTCCTTCCCTCTTTCTCTCCCTTTCTCTCTCTCTCTCTTTCTCTACTCCAATCTGATAGGGTCAAAATGCAGCTTCACAGAAACCAAGCATAGGGACCTCGGAATTTTAATGAATGGGTCCATAAGATGTGGTTCCTTAAAAAATGAAACAGATGCTGCCCTTTTGCTCTGTTCCCTCTTTCTGGTTATTTTTATTTCTTTCTCAGTCAAAAGAGTCTGGTACTTCAGGGTGATTTTTCTTTGCTAACCATCCTCTTCCCAACACTGAACACCAAAGTATTATGTTCAGACCTCAAGATTTACAATGACAGTGTTTGAACAAAACTGCGTGGGGGGGGGGGGGGGGGGCGGGACTTGAACAAATTACAATCTGCATCTCATTGTTGATCCCATAGAATTTTTTTTAATTACATATAAATACACAGAGAGAGACACACACAGAAACACACACACACACAACATGACCAGCCTGGGTCTCCTAAATGATAAAAATATTATCTGACCAGAGTGCCAACCTCCAGCTTCTTCGGTAGGTTTCCAGTGTGTGATACACATGTTCTGTCTATATGAAACATTACCTGTACTAGTTTTGCTCACTAGATCATTCCTCTCGTTTTCATTGCCCTAATCATTCTATTAATCATGGTCTTGAATTTTTTATTATTATTTATAGATTGTGATAGTTTTATAACACAGGAAACATCTGAAATTTGATAAAGCGAAATCATAATTGTCTTATTTAATCAATAAAGGTGTGTTGATGGGAAGTATAAATGAGAGGTTAATTTGTTTTGCGAAATAAATGTCACAATAGAGGAAAGACAAAATGATTCAAAATTTTGTTAATAAAAAGCATCATGAAGAGCATTTTCAACTGTTATCATGGAATAAAGGAATATTGAAATATAATCAGCTGACCAATGTATAGTCATGATTATAAATATTTCTTTTATATTCACTTACCCAAAAAGGCTATTTTAAAAGCAAAGAAATGATCACACATGAGCTCAAAAGGATTCACCTATAATCAATCTGTTGTGTGAACATTCAAAAATGCAGAGTTAAAACTTTTGTGAAGCCAGGAAGCAATTTAAAACCACCATCTAATCATAAGAGGTAGTGATTGAATGGGTAACTCATCTAGGTGTTCTATGTCATTTGATTAGGTGAAAAACAAGAAAATCCAGAATAAAACTGATTTCTTAGACTCTCCCAAAAAGAACCAAAGTAAATCACTAAATTTCCAATTTAACTTTGGAAGCTAGTCAACCCTCTGTTTAAACTTCTGAAATATTGGTAAAATAGAATCACAGATTCCTATCTGCTAGCTTTCCAAAGACATGTGGTTCCTCTGTTCCTATGCAAAGAAAAAGTTTATTTCTAGTAAATAAAACATTTCATGGGCAGGAAACAATAAAAAGTATTTTATAAGGATAAAATAATACTTCCAAGGGGAGAAAAGTTGCAACGTGCTTATACTGTCTATTTTAAGATACTTTCTTTTTATATTAGCAATTTCCTATCAAAACAAGGAAATAAACTATTCTTAAGATATTGAAAGAACAGCCACTGAAAGATATTGGTATTTGAGAAATGTAAAATAAAAAAAAAATGTGATGTCTCCTTTTGTAAATTTTGAGGATTGCTGAACTCAAAATAAACCTCAGAAATAAAAGAGACTCAGTAGCACCAAGAAAAACATAGGACCTAGAGAAAATCCTTAGCCAAAAACTCCTGCCTACATTCCTACTTACTTTTATTGAATAAATAAAAGTTCAGTTCAGTTCAGTCACTCAGTCATGACTGAGTCACTCTTTGTGACCCCATGAACCACAGCATGCCAGGCCTCCCTGTCCATCACCAACTCCCAGAGTCCACCCAAACCCATGCCCATCGAGTCAGTGATGCCATCCAACCATCTCATCCTCTTTCATCCCCTTCTCCTCCTGCCCTCAATTTTTCCCAACACCTGGGTCTATTCAAATGAGTCAGCTCTTTGCATCAAGTGGCCAAAATATTGGAGTTTCACCTTCAACATCAGTCCTTCCAATGAACACCCAGGACTGATCTCCTTTAGGATGGACTGGTTGGATCTCCTTGCAGTCCAAGGGACTCTCAAGAGTTTTTTCTAACACCACACTCTCACATCCATACATGACCACTGGAAAAACCATACCCTTGACTAGACAGACCTTTGTTGACAAAGTAATGTCTCTGCTTTTTAATATGCTGTCTAGGTTGGTCATAACTTTTGTTCCAAAGAATAAGCGTCTTTTAATTTCATAGCTGCAATCACCAACTGCAGTGATTTTGGGGCCCCAAAAAATAAAGTTAGCCACTGTTTCCACTGTTTCCACATCTATTTGCCATGAAATGATAGGACCAGATGCCATGATCTTCATTTTCTGAATGTTGAGCTTTAAGCCAACTTTTTCACTCTCCTCTTTTACTTTGGTGAAACCCATTGGTAGAGGAAGTAATTAAGTGTTAAGGCTTCCTTCTTGAGTCTGCTTACCTTACAAATAACCAGACAAATGTACTCCCTCTAAGTGTTAGAAAGTAATGTACATCTTTGGGCCTCAGTCTTTGGAGGAAATGGTCCCATAGTTAGATGGCCACCCCCAACTCTCTCCTGCGTGAACTCTTACAGGTGTCCGGTCCTGAGGCTACTCTCACAGCGGTCCTGTCTATAAAACTAGTTGCTGAGTTTGTCAAAAAGATTAACATAGAATTACCACTCTATGTGTACTCTAGATATTCTAGTGTATACACTCAAATTCTCCCCTAAGTATACACTAAAAAAAAAACCTGAAAACAGTTATTCAAACAAGAACTTTGATATAAATATTCATAGAAGCACTATTCAAAATAACCAGAAGGTGTAAACAACCCAAATTTCCATCAACAGATGAATGGATAAACAAAATATCAGATACATACATGGTAGAATATTACTCACCCATGAAAAGTATTGCTACATGAAGTAATAATACATGCTACATGAATAAACCTTGAAAACATTACACTAAGTGACAGAAGTCAGACACAGAATGGCATTTATTACATAATTTCATTTACATGAAATAAACAAAAAAGGCAAACATGTAGAGACAGAAAACAGCTAAGCAGTTGCAAGAGGCTGAGAAGAGTGGGGAGTGAGAACTGACTCCTTAATGGGTATGAGGTTTCCTTTGGGGGTAATGAAAATGTTCTGTAACTAGATGATGGAAATAATTGTACACACTGTGTACAAAAAGCCAATAAATCATTAAGTGATTAAAATGTGACTTTTATATTTTATGAATTTTATTTCAGTTTAAATAACAATAATTTTGGTGCTTGTGACCTGACCCAGAAAGTCTTCAGGTTTGGTGTGTATGGTGCAAGTGAGCTGCAGACCCTGGCAGCCACGCACCATTTCTGTTTTTTGGACACAGCATACAGTTTATAGGATTTAGTTCCCTGACCAGGGATAGAACCCAGGCTCTTGGCAGTGAAAGCATGGAGACCTAACCACTGGACCACCAAGGAATTCCCCAAGCACTGTTTTTAAGTTGGGTAAAATTCCCACAGCAAGATCTCAATGTCTAAGTGAACTCTGTTAAAATGTGGCAGTTGTGGCCCTAAAGATTAAAATCCCTTGATATGTTGACTTTTATTACTCATTTTAATAGTATGCATTTTCAAGAGATCTGGATTTTAGAACATCACATCCTTCTTTCCAAGTTTAGGACTTTCCACCTTTTAGCTCTTTGGCCATTAGTAAAAGATACTTTGCAGAGGAAACAGTGAACTAGCTTCTTTATAGGGTAAACATTCATTCAATTTCCTGGAAAGTTTCAAGTTTACATTGATTGACCAAGTATAATTATTACCACACAATTGCACTCATCTCACACTTTAGTAAAGTAATGCTCAAAATTCTCCAAGCCAGGCTTAAACAGTACCTGAACCATGAACTTCCAGATGTCCAAGCTGGTTTTAGAAAAGGCAGAGGATCCAGAGATCAAATTGCCAACATCCATTGGATCATCGAAAAAGCAAGACAGTTCCAGAGAAACATCTGTTTCTGCTTTATTGACTATGCCAAAGCCTTTGACTGTGTGGATCACAAAAAACTGTGGAAAATTCTGAAAGAGATGGGAATACCAGACCACCTGACCTGCCTCTTGAGAAATCTGTATGCAAGTCAGGAAGCAACAGTTAGAACTGGACAAGGAGCAACAGACTAGTTCCAAATAGGAAAAGGAGAACGTCAAGGCTATATATTGTCATTGTGCTTGTTTAACTTATATGCAGAGTACATCATGAGAAACACTGGGCTAGATGAAGCACAAGCTGGAATCAAGATTTCCAAGAGAAATATCAATAAGCTCAGATATGCAGGTGATACCACCCTTATGGCAGAAAATGAAGAACTAAAGAGCCTCTTGATGAAAGTGAAAGAGGAGAGTGAAAAGTTGGCCTAAAGCTCAACATTCAGAAAACAAAGATCATGGCATCTGGTCCCATCACTTCATGGCAAATAGATGGGGAAACAGTGGAAACAGTGGCTGACTTTATTTTTGAGGGCTCCAAAATAACTGCAGATGGTGACTGCAGCCATGAAATTTAAAGACGCTTATTCCTTGGAAGGAAAGTTATGACCAACCTAGACTGCATATTAAAAAGCAGAGACTATTTTGCCAAAAAAGGTCCATCTAGTCAAGGGTATGGTTTTTCCAGTAGTCTTGTATGGATGTGAGAGTTGGACTACAAAGAAAGCTGAGTACAGAAGAATTGATGCTTTTGAAGTGTGGTGTTAGAGAAGACTCTTGAGAGTCCCTTGGACTGCAAGGAGATCCAACCAGTCCATCCTAAAGGAGATCAGTCCTGGGTGTTCATTGGAAGGACTGATGCTGAAGCTGAAATGCCAGTACTTTGGACACCTGATGCTAAGAACTGACTCATTGGAAAAGATCTTGATGCTGGGAAAGATTGAAGGTGGTAGGAGAAGGGGACGACAGAGGATGAGATGGTTGGATGGCATCACTGACTCAATGGACTTGAGTTTGGGTAAACTCCAGGAGTTGGTGATGGATAGGGAGGCCTGGTGTGCTGCAGTCCATGGGGTCGCAAAGAGTCAGATGTGACTGAGCAACTGAACTGAACTGAACTGAATTATTAGTAGTGTCTCTACCACTTTCAAATGTGTCCCAGTCCAGATGATAAATTATATGGTCTCCCTACTTCAAGGGGACCACTGATAAGCTTCCCTTCCTATTTGTCCAACAGAAGTCATTTCTGTGCCAGTTTGATTCAGTTCCCTGGCAAGTTAAATGTGATTTGTCTTAATATATGCATTCTGTTTGCCAAGGCATACATAGCATGTTTGGACAATATGGTCTCATTTTATGATCTTTTGCTCTTATTTATTCTTCATATCCTATAGTACAGCTAATCATTTGTGAAAACCAAAATGTAGGAATGATGCCAACAGCAGACTTTTCTATAGGATATACTTTCAAAAGTAGGTTAATCCAAAAAGAAAATGTCTTAATATAGTCAGTTTGGGTAGACCCTGGTGTTACTCAATAGTAGTATTGAGCTAAACCTGGAAGAAATTATATTTACATCTATCCAATGGGATCAAGTGCTATAAATAATTTTGTGGTTGTCTCCCAAAGCTTACTAATATCCCTCTAAGTAAAAAATCTTGTCATACTTCTTTGTTCATTTGTTCATCATCTTAGAACTTATCTTCATACATGATTAGATCAGAAAAGTAAGGGGACTGAGAAATCTGAAATGTGTGAGAGGTTTTCAAATTAGATTGCTTGTAAGCTTATCAGATTTAATGCATACCCTTAAATATCTGCTTCTCACATCTAAAATTTCTTACTTCTAGGAATTTAGTGGAATAATGGTCACAAACCTAAGTAGACTCCTGAAACTCCCTTGTATAGCAAGGAGATCAAACCAGTCAATTTTAAGGGAAATTAACTGTGAATACACATTGGACTGATGCTGAAGCTCCAGTGTTTTGGTCAACTCATGATCAAAACCATCCCCAAGAAGAAGAAATGCAAAAAGGCCAAATGGCTGTCCGAGGCCTTACAAATAGCTGTGAAAAGAAGAAAAGCGAAAATCAAAGGAGGAAAGGAAAGATATTCCCATTTGAATGCAGAGTTCCAAAGAACAGCAAGGAGAGATGACAAAGTCTTCCCCAGTGATCAGTGCAAAGAAATAGAGGACAACAATAGAATAGGAAAGACTAGAGATCTCTTCAAGAAAATAAGAGATACCAAAGGAACATTTCATGCAAAGATGGGTACAACAAAGGACAGAAACGATATGGACCTAACAGAAGCAGAAGATATTGAGAAGAGGTGGCAAGAATACACAGAACTATACAAAGAAGATCTTCACGACCCAGATACCATGATGTTGTGATCACTCACCTAGAACCAGACGTCCTGGAATGCCAAGTCAAGTGGGCCTTAGGAAGCATCACTATGAACAAAGCTGGTGGAGGTGATGGAATTCCAGTTGAGCGTTTCAAATCCTAAAAGATGATGCTGTCAAAGTGTTGCACTCAATACGCCAGCAAATTTGGAAAACTCAGTAGAGGCCACAGGACTGGAAAAGGTCAGTTTTCATTTCCATCCCAAAGAAAGGCAATGCCAAAGAATGTTCAAACTACCGTACAATAGCACTCATCTCACACACTAGCAAAGTAATGCTCAAAGTTCTCCAAGCCAGGCTTCAACAGTATGTCGACTGTGAACTTCCAGATGTTCAAACTGGATTTAGAAAAGGCAGAGGAGCCAGAGATCAAATTGCCAACATCCGTTGGATCATTGAAAAAGAAAGATAATTCCAGAAAAACATCTGCTTCTGTTTCACTGACTATGCTAAAGCCTTTGACTGTGTGGATCACAACAAACCTTGGAAAATTCTTCAAGAGATGGAAATACCAGACTACCTTATTTGCCTTCTGAGAAATCTGTATGAAGTTCAAAAAGCAACAGTTAGAACTTGACATGGAACAACAGACTATTTCCAAATTAGGAAAGGAACATGTCAAGGCTGTATATTGCCACCTTACTTATTTAACTCCTATGCAGAATACATCATGCAAATGTCAGGCTTGATGAAGCACAAGTTGGAATCAAAATTGCCAGGAGAAATATCAATAACCTCAGATATACATATATCCCCACCCTTATGGCAAAAAGTGAAGAGGAAGAGCCTCTTAATGAAAAGTTGGCTTAAAACTCAGCATTCAAAAACCAAAGATCATAGCATCCAGTCCCATCACTTCATGGCAAATAGATGGGAAAACAATGGAAACAGTCACAGACTTTATTTTAGGGGGCTCCATAACCACTGCAGATGGTGACTGCAGCCATGAAACTAAAGATGCTTACTTCTTGGAAGAAAAGCTCTGACAAATATAGACAGCATATGAAAAAGCAGAAACATTACTTTACTGACAAAGGTCCATCTAGTCAAAGCTATGGTTTTTCCAGTAGTCATGTATGGATGTGAGAGATGGACCATAGAGAAAGCTAAGCACCAAAGAACTGATGCTTTTGAACTGCAGTGTTGAAGAAGACTCTTGAGAGTCCCTTGGACTGCAAGGAGATCCAACCAGTCAATCCTAAAGGAAATCAGTCCTGAATATTCATTGGAAGGACTGATACTGAAACTGAAACTCCAATATTTTGGCCGCCTGATGCAAAGAACTGACTTACTGGAAAAAACCCTGATGCTGGGAAAGATTGAAGACAGAATGAGAAGGGGACAACAGAGGATGAAATGGTTGGATGGCATCACCAACTCGATGGACATGAGTTTGAGCATGCTCCAGGAGTTGGTGATGGACATGGAAGCCTGGCGTGCTGTAGTTCATGGGGTTGCAAAAGCTAGACACAACTGATCACCTGAACTGAAATGAACTGAGGCTCACATAGGCCATTTTAAGAAGAAGGGAAGTTTATTGTAAGATTATGCACAGTTATTAACCAGTTACTGTCTGCCTAACCTTCCCTGGACTAGGTGGTCTTAATTATTGCCTTCCTCTATTTATTCAAAATGTAATCTCCATAAAATCTTCAGTTTCCTTATGGCCTACCATGGTGCCAACTTCACACCACAGCATACTTCGAGTTCCAGCTCCTAACTCTGTCCAATTACTAAAAGAGAGAAATAACTGCTCAAATAACTAAAAGGGAGAATCTAATTGGGTCAACTCATTTTGTATTAGGCCATATCATAGGTCATTGACTCACCTGTTGAGTAGGTTAGCTGCTCTTGTGTCAGGTCCATCACCCTCTCTCCTTCCCCTAGACAAAAGAAATTGCTTTGGTCAGAAAAGAAACACTGGAACAGGTAGTATGTTTAAAATGCATACCACCTCCCTGTCGGCAGGGATTTTAAGCAATAGAGCCTCTCTCAGAATGGGAGATTCAGTATGTCCACTTGAGTAAGATTTTTTTGTATTTTTCTTACACTTTTCAGTTCATCTCCAAAAAAAGTTAGCACCATGAACATGCTTTATCTCCATTCCTGCTCCAAACTACCCTGGACTTCATTCTCATTACCTCCTACTCTTAATTAGATATCAAATATCTCCAGCATCAATTGCTAATGACAACTTGATGCTACTCCCAGGAGATTACATTTAAATTAGTGACTCCTCACAGTTAATGGAGACATATTAGAAACCTATCTGTACAATTGGAGAAATATTTAGAAACAAGAATCCCAGCCGCCAATCATATTTCTGTCTATTTACTTGACTAACTTGGGATTTTCTTGGTTTTCGATTTAATCCAAATCAATACCCAAACAAAACATGTTTCGCTAGACATTTCCATAACACTGTCTCTGAGTACAAAATACATAGAATAAAGAGAGTTAGATTTTTTTAAGTATTTTTTAGAATTGTAAACATATGGTGTATTTGAAAGTCCTTGCTATAGAAATAACACCCAGAGAGCAGGTGATAAAGCATCATGTATTATCTGTGATCTTTGCTGAAGTCTGCAAAGCAGTTTCTATGAAGTTGAAATAACTGAATAATATTTATTAAATGACTATCTAGCATAACATAGTACTGTAAAATAATCTACTTCTTTAATAAAGCTATTATATCTCCCTGCCCTCAGAGAGCCTATATTTAGCTCATGAGTTCCTCAGTGTTCCCAAAGTTGCTCAGTTTCTCAAGTTTTAAAATGAATAACTCATTCAGAGACTTGGGGAAAATAACAAATGAACAATCCTGGAAAGTTTCTCTGGACAAAAAAAAAAAAAAAAAAAAGCCATGAAATTTAATGTGTTAAGAAAATATCCTTCTTGTTTCTCTGGTCCCCCAAGGAAGCCTGTCACATTCTCCTATCTGTCCTCAGAGGGACAGTCAGGGACTGTACTAGCAGACAAGGTTCGGGAGAGTGATGTGTCATAAGCAGAGGGTGGCATCTGGGGCAGCACAGAAGATAAAGGCACACTTAATCTTCGAGGGGTCATGTGTTTTGACTATCTTTTGTTCTCTTCCTGTGTTCCCTGGAAACGTCATTCTGGAAGGTGAGGGCATGAGAAACGGGAGACAAGATGAAAGACATCAGACAAAAGGAACAGGAGGGGAAGTAGATAAACAGCCTGGCGTCTCAGAATGTGTGGGTTTCCCTTTACTGGGAAGCAAAAACATTTCAAAAGAAAAGTCTTCTCAAGGAAATTTAACACTTATATATATATATATATATACATATATATATATAATAACACACACATATATATATATATAATTAATGTATTGAAACTTAAAAAACATGGTGATATCAACTGTAGCTAATTCTAAACTGAAGATACTGTTTTCAGGCCCAGACTGTGCAAATAGTCCTCAAGCATATAATGAATCACATTCCTGGAAGAGGAGCTATCAATGATATAACTGGATCTAGACTTTTCAATAGAAGTAATGCTATTAGAAAAACAGGGTGGGGGAGGTATGTCTTCAACTGAAGCTGATATTAAACATTTTACAGACTAGGAAACATAAAGCTATTTAATCCCCCCCAATAAAATGTTTGTTTTAAATTTGTACAGGTAAAAATCTAAAATATATAGAAATTCAACAGAACCCAAGTATATATCCCAGCTCTATAGCTTTCTAGCTATGTGACTTCACGAAGGCTTCCTCATCTATAAAACTGATATATTAATAATGATATCTACCTCATAGGGTATGAAATTGTGATATAATAAGTGATATGTATTCTGCTCTTCTTCCCTGATTCCTGGCCAGAGCTCTTAAAATCCTTGTAATTTCCTAGATGACAAAGGTAAAAGGAGTGTGTTTTGTTACAATATTTGGTTTTTGTCCCTGGCTCCTGAAGTAGCTCAAGAGTAGTAAATGTGAAAGCAGTGTCTTTTACTGCTAAATAACAAATGCCTTTCAACCACATCTGAGTTTATGCTAATGAAGTGACTTTTGGTTAGCCCCTAATGATGGGAGGACTAGTTTCCAGGAGAACCAACAATGAAATCAGAGATTTGGAACTTACACCCCATATCTGAACCTCAGGGTGGGAAAGAGGGTGGAAGTTGAGTTAACCACTACTACACAATGATTTAATCAGTTGTACCCTACCTAATGAATCCTCCATAAAAGCTCTACTAACCAAAGTGGTCTGGGGGTGTTTGTGAAGACAAGTTACTGGAAGTGTGATGTATCCAGATAAGGCATGGAAACACCCCACCCTTCCCCACATATCTAATCTTAACTCATCATTTCCATTTGGCTCTTCCTGAGTTGTATTGTTGGGCTGCACTGTGCAAGCCTACATACAAGCCCTGTACTCACCCAGCTTCGAGACCAAAGAAAGAGATGGGAGTCAGTAACCGATCCATCAGTGGTTTAATGGATGCAGGATCTTTCACGTCTGATACAAGGTTCTAGAGCCACACTCCATCGTGTGCAGATGGCCTGCAGGACAAGGCAGCAGTCTTCAATCCCAGGGGGTGGGGGAGGTTACCACTTATAGGGGAATTTGACATCAGATTGGCTCATCAGTTACCCAGGAAACCAACAGAGGCCCTCATCACCCCTTTCAGTCCTATGAATAGTTGGAGCATGCACATGTTGGGCAAGGAATTTACAGAGGGCAAAAGAACAGCTAACTTGAGTGGCCTGACCATACATGTATCTTTTATAATAAAACATTAAACATTAATAGTAAGTAAAGCAGTTTCCTGAGTTCTGTGAGCCATTTTAGCAAGTGGTCAAACCTGAAAAGGGGGCTTCAGGAACCTGCAATTTATAGTATGTCAGTCCAAACTGCTGGTGACAACCTGGGACTTTTGATTGGTGTCTGAATTGGGGGTGGGAGGGTACTCTTCTGGGACTTAGCCCTTAACCTGTGAAGTCTGCACTAACTCTAGTCAGTTAGTGTTAGAACTGGGTTAAGTTAATTGTAGGACAGGCTTCCCATGTGGCATTAGTAGTAAAGAACTTGTCTGCCAATTCAGGAGACATAAGAAACTCGGGTTCAATCACTGGGTTGGGAAGACCCCCTGGAGAAGGTCATGGCAATCCACTCCAGTATTCTTGCCAGGAGAATCCCATAGACAGAAGGAGCCTGGTGGGCTACAGTACATAGGGTCCCAAAGAATCGGACATGACTGAAGCAACTTAGCACACATACACAATTGTAGGGAACCCACCCACTTGGCATCCATCAAGAAATGGAAAATTATTATTGCTTTCTGTGAAAAACCCACACATTTATGTCAGAAGTATTATGAGAGTAGAGACAATTTTTCTGGTATCTGCTACTGTTATTCAGATGCTAAGTCATTTCCATCTCTTTGCAATCCCATGGACTGCAACACTTCCCTGTCCTCCACTGTCTCCCAGAGTTTGCTCAATTTCCTGATCATTGAGTCAGTGATGTTATTAATATATAACCATCTCATCCTCTACCACCCTCTTCTCATTTTGCCTTCAATCTTTCCCAGCATCAGGGTCTTTTCCAGTGAGTTAGTCTGCATCAGGTGGCCAAAGTATTGGAGCTTCAGCTTCAGTATCAGTCTTCCAATGAGTATTCTGGGTTGATTTCCTTTATGATTGGCTGGTTGGATCTACTTGCTATCCAAGGCACTCTCAAGAGTCTTCTCCAGAACCACAATTCAAAAGCATCAATTCTTCAGCACTCAGCCTTCTTTATGGTCCAACTCTCACAACCATACATGACTACTAGAAAAACCATAGCTTTGACTCTATGGATTTTTGTCATCAAAGTGATATCTCTGCTTTTTAATTCACTGTCTAGGTTTGTCATAGTTTTTCTTCCAAGGAGCAAGCATCTTTTAATTTCATGGCTGCAGTCACTGTCTGTAGTGATTGTGAAGCCCAAGAAATTAAGTCAGCCACTGTTTCCACATTTTCCCCATCTATTTGCCATGAAGTGATGGGACCAGATGCCATCATCTTCATTTTTTGAATGTTGAGCTTTAAGTCAGCTTTTTCACTCTCCTCTTTCACCCTCATCAGAGGCTCTTTAATTCCTCTTCACTTTCTGCCATTAGTGTGATATCATCTACATATCTGAGGTTGTTGATATTTCTCCTGACAATCTTGATTCCAGCTTGTGATTCATGTAGCCCAGCATTTCATATGATGTACCCTGCATAGAAGTTAAATAAGCAGGGTGACAATACAACCTTGATGTACTCCTTTCCCAGTTTGGATCCAGTCAGTTGTCTCACATCCAGTTCTAACCACTGCTTCTTGACCCTCATACAGGTTTCTCAGAAGACATGTAAGACATAGGGTATTGAAAGAGTTAAACTAGATAATCTATATAAAGCACTTAGCAATGCCTATCAAACACTATGCACTCAGTAAAGGTTAGTTGTTATCACTATCTCATGTGTTTATTAATAAATAGTTTCCTGTCTTGCCATTCACCCTATAAATTGGCCTCATCAAAGCACTGTGCAACTCACATGTCTTAGACAAAAATGCCAGCCAAGCCTGTCACATAGGATCCTCCATGGTTATTTCTGACATGGTTTTGGTTCAGTCACTTCTCCTGGCTTGAACCATATGTCCAATTCCCAACAGCTACACCATGCTCTCTTTAGCTCCAGTCCTTATTCTGGTCCCCACCATTTAGTTGAGATCTGCCCAAGCTATTTCCCCTGCACAAACCACTCCTCCGCATCAGTTCAATGAAAGGATTCAAATCACCATAATCACTATATATTTAATACAATCTACTATGAAAGTATAAAATATAAAGTCCTCATGATTTTCCCTTAGTTTAATTGAATCTTGATTCTTCCCTTACTCCTATTCCACTAAAACTTACTCCTTCTCCTCTCACTGAAAAGCCCTCCCCTACTTCTCCGAAATTCTAGGTGTTGATTTTTCTCTTGTTCCCCTTCCAAAATTGAACCATCAGCAAGTTCTACCACTCCAATTTTAAAATACTTTCTGAATCTTTCCCCTTTTGTCTGTATTACTACTACTTTTGCCCACTGGAGGGTCAACATCAGCCTCACTGCTGGACTGTTCTCAGGCCCCATCCAAGATGTATGGAGTCAGACGCCTGATGGAAAGGAGAAGGGAAGGGGCCTCCACCTGTGGTTTAACAGGCCCTCCTGGTGATTCTGTTGAATACTTCAATCTGAGAACCACTGCTCCCTTCAAAACCAGCGTCAGTGTGTGGGAATATCCTAACAGCCTCTGACTCATCTTGCTTCTACTCTTGCTCCCCTACCATCCATTTTCCACACAGCAGCCAGAAAACATTTTTTTACATTAAATCCTCCAATGACTTCCAATGTCCATAAAACTAATAATTGTTTTCCTTACTCTGGCTTACAAATCCCTACATGATCTTGCTACTCTGCACTTCTCTCTCCATCTTTCATGCTCTCACAACACTGGTCTTCTCTTTCTGCTACTTGAACATACCATGCTGGTTTCTGCTACAGGACCTCAGGAAAAGCATGCTCCTCAGGACTGATCTTCTTTAGGATAGACTGGTTGGATCTCCTTGCAGTCCAAGGGACTCTCAAGAGTCTTTTCCAGCACCACAGTTCAAAAGCATCAATTCTTTAGCGTTCAACTTTCTTTATAGTCCAACTCTCACATCCATATATGACCACTGGAAAAACCATAGCCTTGACTAGATGGACATTTGTTGGCGAAGTAATGTCTCTGCTTTTTAATATACTGTCTAGATTGGTCATAACTTTCCTTCCAAAGAGTAAGTTGGAATATAACTTACAATCACTGGCATATAACATATGTTTAACAAATATTTATTAAAATAATTGTAATAAAACCACAGAGGAAGAAATACTTTTGTCAGTGTCAAGGAATTTATAAAGTCTTTGAGGAAATTGTGTTAAACAACTCGAAAAGAAGGTCAAGGGATCAAAAGTAAGGGATAAGACAATGGATCAAAACTAAGCTTGGAGTCAGATCCAGCAAGGTTCAAATTGCAGCACTACCTCTCCCAAGGTACAAGATCAGGAGCAAATTTCTATCTTTTGTTTTGTAACCTATTCAAAACATTCCTCTTAGCATTGTCATAGGGAACAACTAAAATGATATAATATGGAACTCAGCACATAGTAAATACACAGTAATTATAATTTGGAACTACAGAAGATTTGGAGTCCCTTAAAAAATATGTTGTATATTGATTATGACAATGTGAAAGCAAGTCAAAATTAAATAAAGGAAAACATTCACCTATAATCTTGTTACCTCAAAAAAAAATTTCATCTTGTCATTTCCCTTTTATACAGATAGAACATTTTTACATAACGAAAAACCTAAAGTAGATTCAATTTTGTAACTTTGACTTTATGAAAACCCAATTCAGAGATGTCTCTTTTTCTGTTTCCTTTTTAAATTTCCCTCAAGCAGACAGAGAGAAGTGATCAAGTTGCTGGTCTCTCCTGCCTTTGAAGCTGAAAGTTTTACTACCTTCTTGAACTGTAATCTCTACATTAGCAATTTCATCTTGCACTCTGATATTATGAATGTCATGCTTTTAAAATGCATGAACCAACCCTTATTTGCACTAAAAATTCCAAGCCTTTGATCATTTCTCATCTTTTTGTCTCAAAAATAACCGTTCCAGGTTTTTACTTGAATAGTGGTCAACTCAAAGGCACACATCTCTCTGTTTGATCATGAATCTACAAAATTAAAAGACTTTGTTCTCATTGGAGAAATGCTAGTAACAGGGAGAGGAGTGAAGCCTGGAAGCTGATAGAAGCTGAAAGTCACAGTAGCATGATGACTGTCATTGTTCTGGAAAAACCCCAAGTACCATAAATTATTGGTTGCTCATGGTCACTCCAAGTACCAGGAAGGTATGACACAGATGTGGTGAGAGAAGCACTGCAAACTGAGGAACTCTCAAAAGTAAACAGGGGAAACTGAATGTCTCCAAGTTCGAGTCTATCCAAACAGTATCAATTGAATGGCTACTATACGCTAAACAATGTGTTAAGTGCTAGGAAGATAATAATGATCAAAATTAAATAAATACATAAAATTGAAACCTAAGCATGGTTCCTATGGCCATAAATGTACAACCTAATGTAGGAAATCACATGACCCAAATAACTACACAAATACCATATATGTATAACTGAGATTATTTTGGAAACAAAAGTACATAGTGTTAATAACATCTTGAAATAATTGGATCTCACTTGGATTTGGGGAAGACCTGAGAAGGGGGCATTGAAACTGAAATCTAAAAGTAAATGTTAACTAGAAAATTGTTTTTGAGCTGGGGGTAGAAGGTAATGGGTAAGTGGAACATTCCAGACAGTGAGAATAGCATACACAAATGCCCTGAGTCAGGAAGAACTGGTATGCTGATGGAACTGATGGAAGGCCAATATGATGATGACCAGAACAGCTCAGAAGGTGAGCAAAAGCACTCTGGAAGTCAAGGTCATACGTACCTGAATCAGTGATGGAGTTCTCACAGAAATCTGTTTTGAAGATTTAAAAAATTAAATGAGATAATTCTGGTAGAACATATAGTACAGTGCCTACCACAAAATAAAGCAGCTTGTGTTTTCTATTATTATTAATGGAAAATGTTAAGTAAAATGGAGTCACTTATGTCAGGGGTTTTTTTTAATGGAGCCCAGAGCCATTAAGGAAGTGGGCCTTGTGCCTGTCCTCACTAGCTAAAACATGAACTTAGAACTGGGCCAAACTGCAAATATTCCAAGGGCTCTGCAAGAATAAATGCAACTTGTTCTAATAACAGACTTTAGCTTAGTGATAGCCTTAGCAAAAATCATGTTTAGCCAAGACAACTTTCTGCTGCCAATACCAATCAAAATTCTTTATAAGCAGTTTATACAGACTTCTTTTTTTTTGGTTTTTAAAGCCCATGATTTGTCTCCTCAGGGTGACACTATTTGGGTTGCTACCCAAATCTGTGTAACACAAATTGCAATTCTTTGACACTAAATAAATGCTTTTGCTTGATTACTGCCTCTTAACATTGTTGGGTTGGCATTAACATCATTTGGTGTTACTATGTCTAATGCCAATTGTTGGGGCCCAGGGTAGGTCATCCCAAAATATGCCTCAGTGGAATATTAATTATTTTGAATTAAGGTTACTCAATAAACAGCCAATGTAAGAGGGACACAATGACTGTCTTTTCTGTGTCCCTGAAATCAGGAAACAATACTATCATATGAACAGAGCACCTCCTATATCTGAAGGGAGAAAGACACTCATCACCAAAGATAGGTAATTTGGGGCCAAGAAGCCTGTACAAACACACCTTGTTACTCCTTTAATTTACTACCCCAAATCCAGACTCTTTAAATTCTTCACTAATTTGGCATGAAAGTTGAGAACACTTACTTTGTTAAAAATATGTATTTATTTCCTGGTCATTAAAATGTATATTCAATACAGAAAATTTGAAAAAAAATTAAAGCTTGAAGAAGGAAGTAGAAAATCCACTGAAAACATACATAAACGTTTTATTAAGGAGTTTCCCTGGTGGCTCAGTGGTAAAGAATCCACTTGCCAGAGCAGAAGTCATGGGTTCAATCCCTGATCCGGGAGGATCCTACATGCCACAGAGCAAATAAGCCCAAGCACCACAACTCCTGAAAGCCACAGCTATTGTCACTCTAGAGCCTGGGAAGCACAGCTACTGAGACAACACAACACACATCTGAAGTCCTTGCTACCTAGAGCCCGTGCTCTGCAACACGAGAAGCCACATCAATGAGAGGCCCGTCCAGCAGCTAAAACCCAGCTCAGCCAAAAATAAACAAATAAGTAAAATTATCTTAAAAAATTTTTTTATTAATATTGTGAGGTATTTCCTTACAGTGTGCTTCTCTGTACGTGCTTATGCATAATATGTAATTTTTTTTAACTTTTTTAAAAATTTGCTTTATAACTGGAGGATAACTGTTTTACAATGTTGTGTTGATTTCTGCAGTACTGCAGTGTGAGTCAGCTATAAGTACACCTAGATCCTCTCCCGACAGAGCCTCTCTCCCACACCCGCTGTCCCACCCTTCTAGCTCAACAGAGCACTGAGCTAAGTAAGCTCCCTGCACTATACAACAGCTCCCCACTAGCTAACTATTTTACACATGGTAGTGTATATATGTCAGTGCTACTCATTCTGAACTGTGTACACTTTTTAACAGCTTTATTGAGATATAATTCACGCATCATATAATTCACCAATTTCAAATGTACAATTCATTTTTTAGTATGTTCACAGGGTAGTGCAACCATCACCGCATCTAATCTTATAACATTTTCATCCTCCCCCAATTTCCACTCTCCCCTCTCCCAATCATCTTCATTTAATGAGCAACCACTCCTTATTTTCTCCAGTGACCCAGCCCCCAGTCGCAGGCAACCACTGATGAAGTTCCTGCTTTACGGATTTTTCTATTCGCATTTCATATAAATGGAATCATATAATACGTAGTGTTTGTGACTTGCTTCTCAGTATAATATTTGCAAAGCTCATCCATGTTGTAGCATGTGTCAGCACTTCATTCCTTTTTATCACTGAATAATATCTCATTATATGGATATACTGTATTTTATTTATCCATTCATCAGTAGATGGATATTTCAGTTGTTTCCACCTTTTGGCTATAGAAATAATGCTGCCATAAATATTCAAGTACAAGTTTTGTGTAGATGTATGTTTCCATTTCTTTGAGTATATACAGAGGAGTAGAACTGCTGAGTTATACAGTAACTCAACGTTTAACATTTTAAACAACTACTGAACTGCTTTCAAAGTGGCTATACCATTTTATATTCCCACCAGCAACATATGAGGGTTCCAATTTCTCCTATACTCTTTTGAATTAAAATCTTAGTGTATTTAATTTAGTGTCGTGCTTTACAAACAAGTGCTTCTCTCTTTAAAGAATTACTTCTAATGATTGCATTAGTCTGTTTAGGTGTCATAACAAAATACCATAGCCTGGGTAGCTTAAACAACCAAAAATGTATTTTCTTGCCATTCTGGAAGCCGAAAAGTTCAGGACTAAGGTTCTGGCTGGGTTCAGCCAGAGTTCCTGATAAACTCTCTCAATCTGGCTCACAAATGACTACCTTTTCTCTTTGTCCTCATGTGGCCTTTCCTCAGAGCACATACAAAGAGAGAGAAATGTCTGGCTTCTTCCTCTTTATAAGTACATCAATCCTAACAGTTCAGGGCCCCACCCTGATGATCTCATTTAGCCCTCATTGCATTCTTACAGGCCCTATCTAAAAATACAGCCACATTGCGGGTAGGACTTCAACATAGGAATTTGGGGAGAGTGGGATACAGAATGCAGTCCACAGCAAAAGCTAGACAGTAGTCTACTGAAAAATTCTATATGAAAATAATGCTCCAGGAGCAAAAAAAAAAAAAAAAAGTTAAGAAACTTTTTCCCTAAAATATATTATTTGCAAATTTCCTTTAAAATTCATTTTGTTGTGTTAGCTACATACCCTTCACGTCCAAGTGTGGATAAAAGTGTCTTTCTGAAATTTCTCACCTGCATCTACTTGCAATCTGGAAGAACAGACTTCACACTCTTTCAAAAGATATTTAAATTTTCTGTGTAGCTCAACTGTTGTTGTTTCTAACTCCATTTCTATGCTAGAGAAAATGATGCCTTTTACACCATTGAGAGCCTGAATAATCTTGAAAGTTTTCATGTGAACCGATGAAGGAAAAGAGGGCACCCCAGACTTAGCCTTATTGGAAGCTTCTACTAAACAAAAGAAAAACTTCAGAATTCCAAAGAAAACGAATTGGAACCCTGAAGCAGATGGGAAAAGCAGAAATTTCAGGAACACCTCAGTGACCTCATTACAAGCATAATGAAGGAGGCAACGATGGAGTTAATTAGAAAAGAGGCAAGGAAAAAAGATTAAATGAGAGCACAAAAACAACAAAATGTAACTCAGAGAAAGGGAGGCATTCAGCAAGAAATAGAATATGCTGATCTCGGCAAAACTATTCAAAACAGTGGGAGATGGGAGCTAGACTCAAACAAAAGAAATACGAACCAGGTGGCCACTGAGGATGAAAAGTCTGTAGAAAACACAAAGAGCAGGCACCTGGGAAAGAACCACCAGATATCGAGCAGGAAATAGAGGCCTGGTAGCCAAAGTAATTTAGCTGGTTACACAAGAGGAGTCCTTCTTAGCTAAGCGGCACTAATTGTGTGCCGTGTGGGTCATGGGTAAAATTTAAGGTTTTTTTCCAATAGTCTCAAATAGACACTAGTTCAAATTTGTCCTTTACTATTTAAGAACACCTTAAATTTTTGCCATCTTTACTATTTTCTAACTGAAGGGATATTACTTTATTAACTATGTTTAGAGACTGAAAATGACTTCTAAGATCAATTATTATTTTCACAAGCAATACTCGTCCTTCAGATACAGGCTGCAGGCAGTAAATTTTAAAACTTGTTCATAAAGTAGCATTTCAGATATGCAGTTTATCTATGGCTCACACTTGTTTGGACAACAAAAAAAAAGCCATGTCATAGCCCCAAATTTTACTGTAAAAGTTTGTGACAAAGAATATCATGCTTTCTAATCCAAGTATTATTATGCTCCTTGTGTAGACTGGTGGTTTAGATTACGAGAAATAAGTGAAGAAGGGATCAGGAAGTTATTCAACTGATACAAGTCAACTTCTAGCAAGTTCAAGCCCAAAATCACGCTTCTGAACCATATAGATGAGCTAGTTACAATGAGCACAGAAACTAAAAATTTTCCACATATTTTCTTTATCTGTATTTAAAATGATCCCTGTCTATATCCTGTGATTGAATTAAACATGAAACCATAAAATATGACTTGCTATGATTCATGTTAATACAAAAATGCTGATAAATTTAGGGCTCCAAGTTCTCACTCATGCATGACCCCAGGGATGTTGCCAAGCAAGCATCAAGTTGGACTGACCAGTCCTTTTTGCTATATTCAGACAGCTTTCTGTGTGTCAAGAATATAAAACTGCTTCTAGCTCATGACTGTTCCATGAATAATGTAGAGGGTATATTTCTCACATGTACCATATCTTTAAGCCTCTCACAGAGCTACATTCCATTATAAAAGTAAATGAAAAGTTAATCTGCAAACTTCCTTTACAGTATAAAAGAAGATATGAAAAGTTGAAATAAAACAGAGAGGAGGATCAAATTACTTTGTGATTTTTTGGAGGGTAGATTCCAAATGAGAGAAAGGTGGTATCTTATCAGAACTTATTTAAGAATTTATACCATCATTTACTACTGCCCCCCACCCCATGAGAATTATTTCCTAGCAATTAGTCTCTCTTAGAAAGTCAGAACCTCATTTTATCAACCATGAGTTTTCTAGTCCACTAATCTCTTTAATCACTTTACCTCGAACCCTTCCAGTTATCTGCCAGGACAATTTCAAAGCCTGAAACTCCTCACTTCTCTCTTCTGCTTCTTCTGCCCTGAGACTATAGACTATTTCTAAAAAAAGACAGGTAGCCATGTGGACTGGCTTATGCAAACTCTCACCATTCATTTTTTTCCCCCAATTGTTTTTAACTTACAAGATTGCCCTCAGTGAATAAATAACAGCTGTCCACTTGTCAGCCCTGGAGTCACTCCTGCCCTGTCTTTTGACAACTCCTCTCCCGGCCTTCTACATGATAATTTGTGTTTAATAACTTGACTCCTTACATAGATTCCTTCTCTTGCCTGACCACAAGGATTTGAATTGTGTTTTGAACTGTCATTATTTGCACTTGGCCTTGCTTTTCAATAAAGGTCATTCAGCGTAAAATACAACACTACTCTTCGAGGAGAGGTCTAGACACCTTTGGTTTTCACATACAAGGATACAGTAGCAGCCACTGAGGTAAGCTGCTCCCATCACCTATCCAAAAATTACTACCTAGCCAGGTGCTCCTTCTTCTTGGCTCCTTCCAGATGGGGGTCAATTCTGAACACTTTTCAAACTGATTTAGGCTTCAACACTGCCTTGAAAAAGAAAGGCTACCCACTCCAGTATTCTGACCTGGAGAATTTCCATGGACTGAATAGTCCACGGGGTCGCAAAGAGTCGGACAAGACTGAGCGGCTCACTTTCACTGTTTGCTCATCTTTTATCCAACTCCTGCTCTAATTTTTATCATGTTTCCTTTTGTGTTCTTCTCAGCTCTTACAAGTCCCTAGAAACCTGCCAAACACTCCACCCCTTATTTGCAGTAAACACTCTACTCTATCAGTTACTCCAAAGTCATTCAACAACATTAAGGCTCTTGACATCTTAACATCCCAGGGGCAAGTGCCAGTTTCTCAAGAGCTGAGTTGGGAAATGCCTTGAGTTTGGAATGTCCATCTATAACCTTAACACTTGAGTCACTGTCAGGATCCTTGCAAATAGGGCAGAAACACAGTGGACTCCAAACCTTAGCCCCGCCATATGGAGATCTGCAGGCTAAATTGGTTTTATTTGAAATAGAAGGAAAAACTAAACAGAGAAAAGGGTGTAAAATATCAAAGGCACAACAAACAAAAAGCGGTAACTGACAGTAAATTGAGGAGCCTGGAAAATGTTTTAAATACTCATGTTGGAAGGTGTGAAAGCCAGCATCAGTCACTAGGAAAAGCATCATAGAAAATAATTAGCAGTAAAGCAGAATGCATATACTAGGATGGCCAGGCAAATAAAGAAGGATAGGAGCAAAGGCACACCTCTCCAGAGATGGAGCTGAGCTGTGGATGACAGCAACACAGCATGATGACAAGGGTAGAATGGGGAACTGACCAGGCTGAGAAGCAGTGCCAAGGCCTCACAGAAGAGGGGGAGAGAGCACATAATACCACATTAACAAATGACGCTTCTCTTTTAAAACAAGTTTAGAATTTCCTTGTATAGATTGGCATACACTCTTACCCAATTTGTTATTACCCTATTTTAAATCAGAAGTCCAGGCATGGAGCAAGTATACTCCATATTCTATATGAAAGTTTCCTGGGCATATTTGGCACCAGGGATAAAGCATACGAGTATAATAGTAATACCACCATTATATCTATTTCACATTTCCTCATAATGCTTTTGGACAACACACTTAATTTTATGATAATGAATCATATATATTTGTTGTTGTTTAGTCACTAAGTCGTGTCCAACTCTTTGTGATCCTATGGACTGTAACCCACCAGGCTCCTCTGTCCATGGGATTTCCCAGGCAAGAATATTGGAGTGGGTTGCCATTTTCTTCTCCAGGTTATCTTCCTGACCCAGGGATAGAATCCATGTCTCCTGCATTGACAGGCAGATTCTTTACCACTGAGGCACCAAGGAAATTCTAGTGAGAAAGGGACAGACAGAGATGAGAAAGGTGAAATGGTTAGATAGCATCACCAACTTAATGGGCATGAATTGGAGCAAATTCCAGGAGATAATGGAGGACAGGGGAGCCTGGCATGCTGCAGTCCATTGGGTAGCAAAAAGTGGGACACGACTTAGTGACTGAAAACAACAACATACAATGTGTGTGTGCTCAGTCGCTTTAGTCATGTCTGACTCTTTGTGACCCCATGGACTGTGGCCCACCAGGCGCCTCTGCCCATGGGATTTTCCTGGCAAGAACACTGGAGTGGGTTACCATGTGCTCCTCCAAGGCCTCTTACTGACCCAAGGATCAAACCCACGACTCCTGCATCTCCTGCCCTGCCACTGGGCCACCAGGAAAGCTCATATAGTACAATAGTTTATAAAATAATAGTCAATACTATAAAGTGGTATTTGTCTCCAAGCCTTCCACGAAAGTACCAGCTTCTTCTCTCCTCTTCTGGCTAGCTTCTAGATCACTCACACTCCTCCTTGTCTGTGATTGGATTTAAAAGGACTTTCCCTCCACTCAGCAGAGGACTTGCTTTGTGGTTGCTCTTTGCATTGCCCAGAAAAGCCAGTCCTGCAGCCTCTGAGAGTCCTGCTGCCTTTCCCTTCTCCAACACCATTATTATCTAAGCATCAGTGTTCAGGGCATATTCTTCTTATTTATCTCTCCTTCTCTCAAAGCTTTTCTAACAGAACTAAAACTTCTATTTCAGAATTCCCTGCGACTCTAATCATGTAAGCATCAGTTCACATTCTCACATCTCAAAAGTTATGCAAAAGCCAAGTAAATAAAGACCAGAGACTTGCCCACTCCAGCTCCCCCAGATAACTACAGCAAAAACACAGGCTGTGTCCTAAGCCACTTCATTTCATACCCAGAAGATAGATCATTATGGAAGGAAATACTGTTAGAGGGTTGATGGCAAGCAAAGGCCAGAGAATAGCCCTCTGGGGGTAACATACTAGGATCAAACTCTATGTTAGAAGACAAGTATGAAGATGGAGGAAGTGGTGAGGGGTAGAAAGGGGCAAAGGGGAAGAAAAGGAAGAAGAAAATGGTGTTCTTATTCGAAAATACATGAGATACCACCACTTTTACAAGATAAGTGTATTTGGGAAATGACCACTGCTCAGTTAGACCCTAGGTAAAACCACTTATCCTGATGGTTTACCTTACTCCCACACTTGTCACTTTTCTCTGAGCCATGGAGATTAAGTTGTCAATTAATAGATAGTGTAAGTTTACCTAGATGTCATGTAAGCTTTTAGCCATGTAGAAATATTTACAATGTTGTACTTCTCTTTCAATGATCTAGTGCTTAGTTAAACTCTATTTTTCCAAGGAAAATCAGTGTTTAGCAAACAATAAAAAATTATAGAGTCAGCGATCTTCAGGATGGGAAGTAATACAATTAATATTTTTTAAATGGCTCTATGCTTCTCGGAGGCTACAAAATATAATCTCAGTTCTGAAAATGTTTGTAGTATATGTATGTATACTATATAAGTTTTGAGATAGAATTGCATATTTAAAATTTCCTAATACTAAGCATGGATTCATTTTAAATGCAACAGTTTTGTTCCAGTAAATGTTTTGTCTCTGAATTTAATACCTGACTGCCATTTAATAAGCACAATTCAAACTGGAAAAAAGCTAGATGATGGAATATGATATAATTAGGAAACACTTCTTATATACATACAGCATCAGTGTCTCTGTAAGAGTTAATACAACTTCCAAAAATACCAAACCAGGGACTATGAAAAAGCAGTGAGAAAACCGGTTCAATATGATATCGACTTTTGGAATTCTTGAGTTCAGAGCATAAGTTCCCCACTTGGTCTATAGATCCCATCTAGGTATTCCTGGAACCAATATCCATAGTTCAGGCAGAGAGCTCAAGAGAGATTTAGCAATATAAATAACCTTTGACCAAATTAATTCCAACATGGTTTAACCATAGGTCTACAAATGTGCTCCTG
The DNA here is from genome assembly GCF_023699985.2 of Odocoileus virginianus. Lineage (NCBI taxonomy): Eukaryota > Metazoa > Chordata > Mammalia > Artiodactyla > Cervidae > Odocoileus > Odocoileus virginianus. The sequence goes on from NC_069676.1 coordinate 84,358,619, forward strand.
AGAACCCTTGGACTTGGCATGTTTTCCATCTTGCTGTGAAATGCCCCGATATACTCTAGCTGGCAGGTAAATAATGGGTGGCATTTAATAAAAGCAAATCAAAGCTAACATTTTGAATCAATTTCCTTCCCTAATATAGCAGCAGAGATTTAAGGCAAATGCTTTAATTGTGAATTTCTTCTGGCCAATCTCATTATGGCATTAAAACAGTGCCTCCTACAAATTTGTCACTCCCACCTGCCAGTACTAATGTTGTAGTTGTGTAGGCATAACCCATGTGCATTTAGGCCCAAATTTAAAATATTCTGGAAGTTGGTGTTCCTTTTCATGGTACTTTTCTATATACAAACAGGAAGAAGCTACGTCTAGACAAAATCTGTGTCTCTTAGGATATTTTGTCATAAGCATTTTCCTCACCATTTTTAATCTTCTTCACAATACTGCTTTGTCAGATAATAGCGGTTAAATTCTTAAACAAAAATAGCGAAGAACTGTAAATAAAGAACAGAATAAACAGTTCCTTGCTCCAAATGAATACATTTCCTATTATATTTTGTCAGTGTAGTTACAGCTTAAAAGATACAAAAGGCATGTCCAAAGCAGTCATATAAACAAGTAAATATTATCTAAAAATGAAACATCCTTTATTAGCTTTTTAGGACTTTCTATTTCTTCTGGCTAATAGAGTGAACAATTCAAATAATATGTTTGAAACTGAATGATAAATCCATTAAAGAGCTTATTTTCCCTAAATCCTAACTTCCAAAACATATGGAAAATTGCCCTAAGGTGAAGAAAGTTGTTGCTTTTATCACACTGTGCATCTAAATTCACAAGATGATTGATTTAACGAGGAGGTTTGTACATTAGAAGACTTTTCCATTGTTACAATAAGAGGAAATCACAAGAAAGATTAATGCCCTCCACATGGGGCCACTGTATTAAAATGTCTTTGAAATGTCTTCACCCCAGGAGCACTTCCTATTCATGCCAGTGCTTGGTAAAGTTGGTCTCAGTAAAAAATTTATTAGCTATAGCCGATGAAGTTGTGCTGGAAATACATACCTGAGACATGCTTGCTTTCAAAGAGACATATAAGCAGGTCAGTTTGCAAACAGAATTTGATTTCGTGGCTTGGTTACCAGGGGAGCACATCTCCGAGGTGCTTGCAAGTGAGGCCACCCACAGGTCTGCCATGGTATGTACGATCTTGTCACCACAGGGCAGTGTTAGCAAACTGGAAGCAAAGCCATGCACACTCCTATCACTTAGAAGAACTCTCACACCTAGAGGCTTAAGGTGTCTTTTCTAAAAAGACAGGATGTTTTCTTGTCCTCACCTTCGCTTTTTTCCACATATACAAGAGAAAAGAAAACACTTCAACCCAGTCTTACAAGTCACTGGAATGGTGACATCTACCTGAGTCCTTCCCTTCTTGTATCACTCTGACTATATAAAAGAGGTGACTTTAGAAGAATAGTTTTTGTAAAACCTGATTAAGCTCAGGTTTATATACTACATGCAGTCAGTCATCCCACTAATGACATTAACTGGACACCAGTCATATGCCTGGTAAGGTGCAACATATTGGGATATACACATGAAACAATTTATAAACCAAAAATACTGTTTATTTCATGACCATGAAGTAAATAATGAAGTCCAAAGTATGTAGCCTTTACAGTAATAAAAGTGAGATATAATCGAAATCATATTGAAAAGCAAGAGGACCATGGCTGACAGATACCAAAATGCATATGGCATAGAAAGACAATTGTTGGCACACAACAAATATAAGACCAACAAGACTCGAAGCAGGTTATCTATCACATCAATCTTATTCCCTGGTATTATACATTTCTGCTTCTTACCTTTACTCATGCTCCCCTGGTCTGGAGTATTGTATCTCCTCTCCATGTATTCACGGGATACTCTTCATAAAGACCCTACTGAAACTCCACATTTCTCATGGCAATTCCAAACCCCAACAACCTCTCACTTCTGTAAATTCTTACACTTTTTAAATCTCCACCTCATACTTCAACAAATATTGTTCTATACCACTTGTTATTGTTTTCTCTTGGTTGATTTTATAATCCTAGCTAGCTTGCAAGCTTCCTGAGGGTAGGAACCAAATCTTCCATAACTTCTGCCTCCCCACACTTACAGAGGAGCGAGCATATTGTTATTTGCACTTAATAAATACTTGACAATTTGACTTGTTCTAGGTTGGACTGGTGTGAAGAACTGGCTCATTTGAAAAGACCCTGATGCTGGGAAAGATTGAAGGCAGGAGGAGAAGGGGATGACAGGATGAGATGGTTGGATGGCATCACCGATTCAATGGACATGAGTTTCAGTAAACTCCAGGAGTTGGAAATGGACAGGGAGGTCTAGGGTGCTGCAGTCCATGGGGTCACAAAGAGTCAGACATGACTGAGGGACTGAATTGAACTGAACTGAGGTTGGACTGGGAGGGAAACAGTTCTTTTTTTAAAAAGTTGAGAAATATAGAATACATTTATTCACCACTTTAAAGTAAAAAATGAAACAGTTGTCAAATTATAAAGAAAACAAGGACACTGGGGTACAAGTAATAAAGTTGTAAATGTTTGATTAAGTCATTAGTTTAAGACAGTAAAGATCAGAATCATTGAAAAAATCCATAAGAAACATAACAGGAACACACATTAATATAAGAAGATTTATAGCCTCTTTGCCCTATCCTGAAAAATTCCAGCATTGCTTCTTGAGCATCCCCCTCAATTTAAAGAGAAGATAAAAAGAAAAACTGTTGAGGCAGCTATGGTGAGTGAGGTAGGCATGAATATACAGACCAGACCAGGGTTCCAGTTTTACTCACATACCAAACAGTAGAAAGATTTGGGAAAGTTATTTAAACTCTAAATTAGAGATTTCATATCTGTAAAAATCAGAGTAATAAAACCTAGCACACCGGGTTGTTGGGAGGATGAAGTGAGTTCTTAGTTTACAGTTGACTCTCAGTAAATGGAGTAAATATAACCATGTTGTTGCCCATAGCAGGCTTTGAAATTTTACTGATAATTACTTAGAAGAAAAAAGCATCATTTATTCCTATTTGAAAATATGCTTTCTCTTAGAAATTAGCATGTGTACATGTGTGTTAAATCGCTTTAGTCGTGTCCAACTCGTCAGACTGCAGCCCACCAGGGCCCTCTGTCCTTGGGATTCTCTGGGCAAGTATACTGGAGTGGGTTGCCATGCCCTTCTCCAGGGGACCTTCCCAACCCAGAAACAGAACCCCTGTCTTACGTCTCCTGCACTGGCAGGCAAGTTCCTTACCACTAGCACCACCTGGGAAGCCCAGAAATTAGCATATCTATAAGCAAATTTTAAGAACTGGACCCTGTAAGAGATCACTACACAGAGACTAAACAGCATGAGAGCAGTACAGAGAGAGGCCAGCGAGCCTGCCAGACCCTAAACGTGGCACTTGTCTTTTCTCTCCATTTCGCACTTCACCTTTCCCATTCTTTGGGCTATTTCTTTAAATATTCTTGAGCTCTTCCTAACTAAATCTTACTTTCACTCTTTCTTCTTTTTCTATTTTTTCATGAGTTCCCTTTCACCCATCCTGCTGCCTATAGGTATTAACTCCTGAGAACACAGAGATTTCAAAAATGAAAAGAAAGAGAAAAGTATTGACTCTCTTTCATGTGTATAGTAAGTTGAGCCACATGAAATTGTTGTTTTGTAGATAAAATTTATAGACACAAAAATACACAGTATGTAACTATGGTGTTTTAGTCACTAAGTCATGTCTGACTCTTATGACCCCATGGACTGTAGCCTGCCAGGCTCCTCTGTTCATGGGATTTCCCAGGCAAGAATCATCAAGTGGGTTCTATTTCCTTCTCCATGGAATCTTCCCAATTCAGGGATCAAACCTGGGTCTCCTGCATTGCAGGCAGATTCTTTACCAACTGAGACTCCAGGGAAGCCATGTAACAATGTGTCTACCTACAAATATTACAAATATCTTCTAATGTTCTCACTGTCTTGAGTTTATAAGAAGTGAAGATAACTTCACTTTGGTAACATTGAAAAGTCATATTCAAACTGTGTTGAAATTTTAATTGGTTTTGAATAACCTTAAAACTTCTTTCCATTTGGCCAAGATGTGATTACAATTTGTAAGTCAAATGCTTTTTCAAAAAATGACCCATAAAACATGGATCAGTGTGTGAGGGTATGCAGTTACGGTTCTTTGGTTATAAGCAACAGAAGCCCACTCTGGCCAACTTAAGGATGAAAAGTAACTTGATAGAATTTTTAAAAATCTGAACCATCAGGTCTTGGGAAAAGTGGAAGAAGGCCAACCATGAGCTCTCAAGAGCAAGAATTAATGCTCAGAATCTTTAGGAAACTCCCAAAGAAGCTTTATTTTAAAAAACATAATTGATTTTATATTTTTAGGACAATTTTAAGTTCATGGCCAACTTGAGCAGACAGTAATGAGTTTTTCCATATACCCTCTGTCCCTATGTATGTATGGACTCCCCCATTCCCACCCAAAGCTTATAGTTTACATTACAGTTCACTCTTGGTGTTGTATATTCTATGGATTTTGAAAGATGTACAACATGTATCCACCATTATAGTATCATACAGAGTAGTTTCACTGCCCTAAAAACCCTTTGTGCTCCACCTATTCATCTCTAACTCCACATAACCCCTAGCAACCATTGATTTTTTTTTAACTATTGCCACAGCTTTTCCTTTTTCAGAAATCCATGTAGTTGGAATCAACAGTATTTGTCCCAAAACTTATCTGAAAAACAAGTGGTAATAAGTAAGTGTTAGTCACTTGGTCGTGCCCGACTCTTTGCAGCCCCATGGACTGCAGCCCACCAGGCTCCTCTGACCATGAGATTTTCCAGGCAAGGATACTGGAGTTGGTTGCCATTTCCTTCTCCAGGGGATCTTCCCAACCCAGGGATTGAACCCGGGTCTCCTGCACTGCAGGCAAATTCTTTACTGACTGAGCTACAAGGGAAGCCCACAAGTGGTAATAAAACTCTTCAAAGTTAATATAATAGTGCTTAGAATATGGCTTGGGACATCATAAGTCTCAAAAAAATTAGTTGGATATTATCCTCCCAACAGTTCTAGCATACAACTGTTATTAATTCTACCATTAGAGTCATCCCTCACAATTTCAGCTTGTATTTATACCAATATCCCTGGAATATGATCCTGGCTTTCCCCCCAAACTATTTTCCTTTGTCTCATCTCTCAGAAAACCAACATAGAATACTTCCTTGGGCTGACCTAATTTTTCCAACCCACTTGTTGCCCCCATAATCAGTCTCTTGGTCTGATCTCTTATGACTTCAAATATATCAGCAAACCAATGAACAACCTGACCCGAGGTATTCAAAACATCACCCTCATGTTGTGAAGAAAAGAAGATCATAGTAATTAGGAGAACATCAGTTTCGTAGTGAAATTACCATTCAAGTTAGCTAAAATATAGCTGACTTTGGATAAAATCCTATACTCTGGAAATCTGACATCTATGCTAAAAATTATCTTTATAGTGTTCTTTTATGCCTAGATGTCACATAAATGTTTCAAATACTTCAAACAAAGTGACTTGGACAACAAGAGCTCAGTGGTGCTCAGATTCGTCCCAGGGAAGGAGTCAGGCCATGGGATCATAAAGCAATGCCAAGCCATTGGAGAGGGAAGAAAGTAGATTACCCATTAAAAGTTGTAGTGGATTTTATTAACATGTAAAAATAAAGGTTCAAGGAAACTAAAGAGTATTCAGAATACACAGGTAAAGGATGAGGTTTATTTTAGTAAATTCAGTTAGCTTGTTACTGAGCAAAGAATAAGGAAGTGACAATCACATGCATATAGACAGTTATGTTCCACCATGCATTGTAGTGTCTCACCCACTAGCGATTCTCTGCCTTTTCATTACTAACAGCACTCAATTTATTCAAATACAAGTCAGTATCTTCTTCTCAAAAATCTGGGCTTCTAGTCAATCCCAAGAAGATAAGCTTGACTGATTCAATTGAGGTAATTCTACTTCCCATGCAAATGATTACTTTAGAAATAGACATGTACTACCTAAAAGTGACCAAAAAGAAATAAAAGGAAGGACTTCCCTGATGGTTCAGTGGTTAAGACTCCATCTTCCAAGGCAGGGCACAGAGGTTCAATTCCTGGTAGGGGAACTAAAGTGCCACATACTTCAGGGTACAGCCAAAAATTTTTAAAAAAGAAGTAAAGGGAAAACTCTGAAGATGGATTGATGGGCAAGTTTTATCACTTTTTTTTTAAAGGCCAGGAAAAGGAAGTATCAAGCATTTATTCTCTCTTTCCTATATTTTGAGCAACAAAATAGTTTATAAGGAAAAATTCTTCTTTATTCAAGAACTGCAACTAACAAATGCAGCCCTTAAGAGAATAATTAATTAATCTAGGCAACAACCATCAATAGATGACAAAACATTATGCAAAAACTGATGCAGAACTTCATAAAGAATGGATCTTATTGAAAACTTCTGAATCCATTGATGAATCATAATATCACTACCAGTTATTACCTATCTTCTGATTTGGACTTTTAGAAAGTACACAATATCACTTATGAAATTATTCCTACTTATTCCTACAAAATAAAACAGAAATGAATCTGAATCTGTTTATGTCTTGATATTTAAATACTTAAATATGAGGAGTTTAATGCATCACAAGGAAGCAATCAGTCAAATCTAGTATGTGGATGGTCTACAGAATAAATATAACCCAATGTTGACTTTTTGTGACCCCGTGGACTGTAACTCACCAGGCTCCTCTGTCCATAGGAATTCTCTAGGCAAGAATACTGGAGTGGGTTGCCACGCCCTCCTCCAGGGGATCTTCCCAACCCAGGGATCGAACCCAGGTCTCCTACATTGCAGGTGGATCCTTTACTGTCTGAGCCACCAGAGAAGCCCATGCCTATGCCTTCTCCAGGGGATCTTCCTGACCCAGGAATTGAACTGGGGTTTCCTGCATTGCAGGCAGGTTCTTTACCAGCTGAGCTACCAGGGAAACCCAAAAAGAGACTTAGACAAATATAACAATCAACAAGCAGTGTATGGATCTTATCTGGATTCTTTTGTTTTCTTTAGATAGTTGGGAAAAATTGAACATAGTGGTAAATGATTTTAAGGAATTATTACTTTTATATGTGATAAATGTATATGATTATGTTAAAAAGTTTGTATTTGCTAAATGCATGCTGCACTATTTATGAGTAAAATATGTAATGTTTGTTCTAACATAGTCCAGTTAAAAAAAAAAAGTGGAAAGTGGAGGAAAGGAATAAATGAAACAGATTGGCAAAATGTTGATAATCATCAAAGCTGGAAGGTCATAGGCTTGAAGTTTTTCAAAATTGAAAGATTTTAGAGACATGGGGGAAACCAGGCACAGAAGGACACACCATCTTTCCATTTCCAGATTCTGATTATTACTATGACTTTGATGGGGCACCTCTTCTAAGGCAGAGCAGAGATGGGGAAAGAAATTCAGTCATCGATGACATCATTGAGCCACTGGATTAACCAGCCCTGACACCACCCTACTCTGTGATTTTACTAGGTCAAGTAATAAATGCTTTTTTTATTTCAACTAATTTTAAGATGGGTTTTCTAGTACTTGCAGCCAAAATTATCCTAATTGATATGAAGTTGCATAAAATCATTTTATTGCTGTTTTTTAAATTATTATCTTTAATTAGACAAGGATTACCTGCTCATTGAAAAAACAAACAAACAATAGAGAAGCATATAAGGCACAAAGTTATTTCTCCTCATGTCCTCCCACCCACCCCATCTCCCACTCCTTAGCACATGCATCTACTATAAACACATTTTTATTTAACTGGAATATCTGCACCTATGTCTGCCAGATGATATTGTTTGTGAGTATTCCTTTGTGAATCTGTGTGCCTATATATCTATGTGTATTCTCATATGGGCCTTAATCCTTTTGGGGCAAAGAACTTGTCTTTTCATTTAGCTATGATTATCTCCCTAAGTAGCTAATGTAGCACTAAAATTTCAGCAGGCACTCAGTAAACATTTGTTTGTAGGTGAAATGATGTTAAAAAAAGAATAGCTGGGCTCACAAGAATCATTTCCAAACTGCACACAAACTGAACTCCAAGTCTGCAAATGCAATACTGTACCTTCCCCACACCCCCGCAGAAAAATAACAATAGATCACAACCGAAGATACCAGCAGGTGTGCAGCATGCAAATGGAGAGCAAGGAAACTGAAGTGACTGACATTCTGAAGACATTTTCCAGCAAGATAAATTGTCAAAGCTGAGAACATTTGAACAGCAGGGCACAGCAAAGAGGCATTACATCTTCACATTTCAAGTCATTTGGCTGTGCACAGCAGAGTTACTTATAAAACTTAGGAAAGAGAAATCTACATTAACTGTTGAGCCATCCATAGGACTGCATTTGGTAAGGAGAGAGGGCATATGTGCCCATCTGTTCCGGATCTAGCTACCTTCCCAACCTTCCCTCTCTTGTCATTTTTAGAATGTAAACATTTTGAATGTAGGGAGGAACTGGGTTCTGTGGTATGTTCTGAACAGTTTCCAGCACTTTGAGCACTTAGAACATTTTTAAGGAATAACAACATTTTGCATTGGACTGGAGGGAATAGAACTTCCCCTTCATTTGCTAAAATGAGAATATCTTTTATTCACCAAAAGCTGTTCTTTGGCTGACCAATTTAGTAAAAGAATAAAGAACTCTTCCTCTTAAGCTTAGAAGAGACCTGTTCTTAAACAATGAAATGGTAATTCAAGAAGACATGTAGTATCAGAGGATCAGTTTGTAAAAGCAGTACTTCTCTGAACCACAAAGATAGCTTAAGGTTGTAGAAGCTCAATTGGACCCAGCCAGGGGTTCTGCTTTAGGAGGCCCAGTCTCTTGAGCAGATGTAGAAGAAAATTGTGCAAGATTAGACCAGGCAGAAAACGTTTTGATTCCAAGCGCTGAAGTTGCAAAAGAGAGGAGGGGCTAGTGTCAATCTTGTAGAATTTTTAAGAAATAATGGTGAACTGTTTTTTGAAATGAAAATTAAAAATTTTTAAATCCTATTTGGAATTTAGCCTACAAATATTGCTCAAGTGTGAAACTGGTGCGGAATTAAAGTGAGTCACTGTGCACTGTAATAGTGAAAGATTGGGAAACAATATAAACATCCATCAATATGGGACAAATTGAGTCATTTATGGCACATCAATACAATGGAAAACTATGTAGCTATAAAAAAGAATGAAAAAGTGCTCTACATAGTAATGGAAAGATTTGAATTTTAAAAAATACAGGATAGTATGTATGATAAATGTTGTTTTAGTATAAATGAAAGACAAATATCTATATTAGTAGCAAGTACATGCATAAGCAAAACTGTAAGGGCACAAAACTTTCACAGTAGCTACCTGGGGAAAGTAGAAACTGGTCACGTGTGAGAAAATAATTGAAGGAATGCTTTATACTGTGTAGGTTTTCATAGATTCTCATTTTGAATCATATGACTATTTAAACCATTTTAAATTAACTTCCTTTTATACCTATACTGAAACTTAAAATCAAGTAAACAGTACAAAATTCTTCTTTAGGATGACTTTTTAAAATACATTCTTCCAAATATTACAAAAGAAAGCCATGCCCAGCCTTCCCTGATTGCCTCAAAAAATAAAAAATTAATTTAAAAATTGGAGCAGGTAAAAAGGATGTAAGCATACAACACACTATTTTTCCCTAGACAGCTGTTAACCTGAATATATAAATATTTGAAATGGTGAGTTGCTAATGTAAAATGAAAGATGTAACCTCAGGGGTAGAACTGAATGCACAAGGGAATGACTACAATTTAGAGAAAGAAAAATACGTAGAGTCAGACTAATGCTAAAACCTCAATTTCGTCCTCAGAGACTGTAAACAAGAAGTCTAGGTGAGTGACAAACATTATAAGATCTTCAACAATGAATGCTGGTTTATATTCTCCACTCCATTTACGTCAATAACAGTTATATTTATGGAATGTATAGCCAGCCTCACCCAAAGGCCCTATTACCACAGAAAATAAAAGTGTGGATAAAGGGCAACTCTGCCCATTGCCCCTGGTGAAAATAAATTGTTGAGGATACAATCTAGTCAAAGAATGAATGCCTAAAGGCATCTGTTAAAAGTTTTCATTTAATTCCTAAAACCTTTTCCTGTATATTTATTTTCTGTTATTTCTCAGTTGTTTTGAAAATAAGCACCTATGGTAGTAGGGGAAATAAATGCTGTATTAGGTTCTCTGCCAAGGCAATATGGGTCCTTCTCCCTCAATAATAGCACAAAACAAAAAATTCAAGTACTATTGTTACCCACATTTTCTTCTTTTTTCTTATTAAAAATGTTGTTTTAAAAAATGACCATTGCTTTTCAATGTTGATTAAATTAAAATTAATCCAGTATTATGCTAAAAAATGCAATGAACATAAATGATAAACCAGCTAACATTATTTATATTTGCTATTTAATTTAGAAATTTAATTATTAATATAAATCAATATAATATAGGCATAATGTTCTCTGACAGTAATAAACAATTTCACACTGTTAGTCACATAAAAATCTTTCATCTGAAAATGAAGTCACTTTTTTAAATCAGGGAAAATACACTTGGCAAGACTGGAGTCTCTCCAAATAACTCAGAGAAGCACAAACATGAGTTAATAATCTGAGTATCATTTCAACTCTATGTTTGTGAAGTATCAAATGTATGAAAAACTATGGTAAAAAAGGGGCGGGGGACATGTCTCAGCAAATTATCATTATATATACATAGTTTTTAGGTTTGTTTTAAATCAGTTATCTTTCCTAAAACTCTGGACCACAGTATATCATACATGACTATTTCATTTGTCTAACATCATTAAAATTTATACCCAAGTAGTTATCAGGAGTTGCAACTTTTAAAACAATTATAAAAGGCCCTGTTTAACAATTTGGGTATGCCATACTGTGACCAAAAATCAATCAGTCAGTCAATCAAATCAATCCAATGTAAAAGCAAAAGTACAGTCACTCATTTTGACAATTTGCCTAAGTCACTAAGCATCAGAAAGTAGAAATTAAAAACTCTTTAGGACTGGAAGGTTCTGAGAGGCTTTAGTAGCAGAGGGGAGGGGACATTTTTACAACAGCCCTTGACAGATGTTCACTCACACTGGATAACTGGGTGAGCACCAGCAGAGATGGGGAATTAACAATGAGCAGTTCTTTGTTGACCTGTACTGATTTTTAATGAAACGTTTTCCTTACTCCAGCAACTAGCGCCCATTCCTTATAGTAATTATTCCAAACAAAAAAAATGTCTCTTTCCCCAACATGGCAGCTTTCAAATATTCAAACACTGTTGCCATGTTCTTTGTGGTTCCAAACCAAATACTCGGAAGCCATTCAAGTGTTTTCTCATAACACACATTTCCAGACTCTCCACCTTCTACTCTCTCTGATTCTCTTTGATACTCTCATATGACAGTGTTCCTTAGAGTGTGACACCTAGAACTGGGCATAAGTTTAGTCTAACCAGCAGACAGTACCCCAGGAAGTCTCTGGATGTGAACAATGCCAAGCTTCAACTAATGCTACCTGTAATTGTGTGCCTTAACAGTCATACAACTTTTTTTGTATTATATTGCACTTAGAATTATCCACAACGCTAAGGATATCATAATATTATACTTTCTGATGTCATTTATATTATTTTAATAAGCTTATGATTATATATTAATATTGGCAAAATTTTATCTGATTTCATCTTTCCAATGAATATTGATTCTGTTATCTAGTATATTCACTATACCTCAAAGTTGATATTAACTGTAATTCTTATAAACTTGGGTACTGTTTCCAGGACATTAAAAAGAAGGTTTAATAGAAAGACTAGTGCATTATGAAACTTCACTAGAGAAAGTCTTAAAAATTGACATAAGTGCATTAATTAACCAAGTTTTTTTGCATTTAGTTCACAGTCATACAATTAATTCAAATTAATTGTTATCACCAATTCTATGTTTTATAACCTGTTCTAAAAGTACATGAAGGAAGGCTACCAAATGACCAAGCTACTCTATACCATGGAACATTGTCAAACCATCAATTTCACAATCCATTAAAAAAAAAAGGAAATGGCATTCCTTAAGAAGGACTTTTTGCTGGTGAATTTGTGCTGCCACCCAGAGATTACATTTCACATTTCTTTATATCATGTACAAATTATTTTCTCACCAAAAAATTTTTCTCATTCACACAGATGACCTTAGAATTTGCAATTCAACTATTATGGAGTGTTAAATTTTAAAAACACTACTGAAATTACTAAGAGTGGTCAAGGGGAAATAAATGGTGGTCAACAGTATGATTACTCACTTCCAGTTGAATCTGTACCTTTTTTAGAGAGATGAGTTCTATCCAATTTCATCTCCAATGTAGTAATAACATAAAATAGACTAGAGAAAACACTCTTTTAAACATTATCTTATTAATATTATCCAAAGTCATGTGTGGTATTTGTTTTAAAATGACTTCTCTTCTGTCAGCATTTGTTAGCTTCTTGGCAAATAGAGAAGAATCTAGAAACAATACTCCTTGGTTATGATAGTGTCTAGGATGAGCAAATGAATGAACTAATGAATAAAAAAAATAGGAAGAGAGATGGAGAGAGAGGGAGGAAGGAGTGAGAATTTTGTCTACTAACACATTGATCTTGTTAGGCTATAAATGCTTTCCTTAAGTGACTTAGGGTGGGAAAGCAAATTCACCAAGAAGGGCACAGAAGCAGTGGGAAAGAGGAAGACTAAAGACTTGAGACATACTACCCAAATCTTTCACACAAATTCTTGGATAGACTTGATTAACTTATTCCAAATGATTTTTAATCTTCAGTAGAGAAAGATAATCCCCTCGAAATCCAGTCTGTGGACTAATTCAGAAACATAAGCCGGTTAAGAGACCATGTTCTGTCTACATGCAACATTTTGGAAGGTTTAATCAAACTTGTAAGGATGATATAAATTATTTTTTCAATCATTTTTAAAAAACACTCTTTCCAAAACAGATGAATCTAATATAAAACACTTTTCCCCCTAAGGGAAAAAAATTCATCTATTGAGATGAATAGATTTCTATAAAAAACTAATTGAGTTGATGTAACCTTATAGGCAAACATTAATTATAACACAAGAAGATATGTAGAGATTAACTGATCTAAAATGCTATACCTTTTATAGGTGAAGATGAACTTGGTTTCACAAAGTAACTCTGGTCATCATTAAAATTTCAGGTTATAGAGCAATCCAAAAGTTTTAAAGAATATTCTTAATTTTTGGAAAGTAATTTGTTCTATAAGATTTTTCATTAACGTACATTCTTTTCTTGGATCTTTTCCATTGACATTAAGAAAATCACTTGCTTTTTTTTAACTTGTACTGTTCTGCCAACTACAAATTTGAAAGGCAATATTATTTGTTCTTCCTCCCTCTTATTAAAGATTATAAGCATTAAAAATTCCTATTTATGCTTTGTGCCACTTTGGATAAAGTGTGTAAGATGTTATTTGTGTAACAGAGAAAGGGTGATTCTTCCTGGCTTATCTTTCTCCCGACATCATCTTAGCATGAGATTTTGTTGGTCCAAGGATGACTGGGAAGAGAGATGCATTGTGTACATTGAGTCACACTGACTCTAAGTTCTTTGGATCCTCGAAGCTGGAAAAACCACCTTTTCAATGCTGTGAGCAACTTGATGTCCTCCAAGATGTGAAATTATGCACCACTTTTTCCTTTGTCCTTAGAAAAATACCACAATGAGTGCCTTTGTCATACAGATATAAAACACCAATGTTTAAGAAGCTGTTACTCCTAAGAGCAAAATTGTTCATTGAAATCATGGAAAAGGCTGAGTTCAACTTTTGCAGACTTTTTCCCATAAAGAAAAACTCCTTTTTCATATCTGTTTTCATTGCAGCATACTTCCAAACTGTTGCTTTCCTTGTGGGTGAGGATGTGTGATAAATCTAATTATTGCTCACAGAATAACAGGAACTAAGATTTAGAACTACAGAAAAGATATTTGACATTATACTAGTTTCAAGGATAGAAAAGTGAAGTAGGGTCAGAATCTCTGAGGATGGAGCCTGCACATGTATATTTTAGAAAGCTCCATGCATCTTCTGAAGCACAGTCAGGTTTGAAAAGCCTCCTACTATGGATTGTAGGTAACCCTCTCATGGTCTAATCTACAGTTAAAAAAATCCAGATTTTGAAAATAATCTGCTGTTGAGCTTTTATGTTGTGGTGTGACTGGAACAAAGACATACAGGAATGGTCTTAAGACTGAAGGTTTTCTAAAAAGAAGTGGAAGTGAGAAGATCCAAGGACAAGACTTGAAACAGCCCGTGTGAGACTGGGATGGTAAAAATTTCTCAGCTCACATTAGGCCTCATAGTTCAGAGTACAGGAACATCAAGTCATACTAGATTGTTCTCCTGGGATAAGCTCAACTTCACTCATGGAAACAGACCGGAAGTCAGATTATAAAGCACAAGGGAATTGCCAAGTGCCAAGGAAATACAGGCACAGCCCTGACAGCTTCACCTACACTCAGGAACTAGGTTATTTGTGCATAAATTATGGACAAAATTGCACAAAGACTCTGACTTTTCCATCTACTTCTTATTTTGTGTGTGTGTTGTTGAAGTTTGCTAAATTTGGGTCCACACTGAAGTACAAAGATCACTCTATTTAAGATATCACAATACGTCACTAGTTCAAAATACCTTCTGCCTCTGGGACAAATAGAGCAGAAAGGTTTTATCTTCTGGCATCCTTGACATCTGACTTCTTATCCGTCAGCAGTTCAAGATGATATCTAAAAGTTAGCACATGCTCTAGGCCCTGACAGAGACAAATACATAGCAACAATGATTGCTACTACCATGTTCAGATTCACATGGATAATAGATGGGACTTTGCAGGTTGCCTCACAGTCAGTGATGAGGCTGTATTTCATGTAAGTGAAACCTGTATCACCACAATATCTGTATGAGACTCGGAAAACTACCATGCTGCAATGAAATATGCAAAGGATTTACAATATTTAATGACTTCTGAAACACACCTTGGTGACATTTTGACCTAACTTTCACTTGATATTCGTGAAGTTGAGTATCTTCTCATGAGTCTAGGGATCACGTACACTTTATTTTTCTGTGTTGCACACGTTTATATCTTTTGCTCACTTTTCTGTTGAGTTCGAGTCTTTTTCTTCTAAATTCCTAAGATTTGCAAAACTCCTTAAATTAGCTTATAGATTTAATATAAGTCCAAGAAAAAAATGCCAACAGTTTTTTTTTTTTTTTTCTGAAACAGACAAGAAGTGCTAGGTTGTGGGTTTTTGGATGTTTCTTGCTTGTTTATTTTTCTCTAAAAAACTTGAGAAACAACTTGGGTTTGCTTTATATATATATAGAACAACTTAGAAGATTTGAATATTTCTTGTTAACTTTTATCTAGGTACCATATTTTACCTTTATGTCACTATTGTAAATGAGGTCTTGGCTTCAATTATATTTTCTAATTCATTTTTTGTCCATTAAAGCAATTTTGTATATTTTAACTTCATATCCTGTTACCCTTCTGATCTTTGTTTGTAGTCATTTTTAACAGATTTTCTTGGAATTTTCCAGTTATCTGTTTATAGACTGGCTTTTTCTTTCCTATTTTTATCATTTTAATTTTTTCTCTTATTTAATTGTGCTAGTTAACACTGCCAATGCAATTTTAAACATCAGTGCTAAAAACAAGTATCATTGTCTTATTCCTGACTTCACTGAAAAACACTCTGACTCTCCCTTTCCTGTGTAAAATGTTGTTTGGAGGAGGATGACATAATTATGCACATAGGTGTCTATATGTATTTCTACATTGAGATAGATAGATAGATATAGCTAATCTACCAATCACCATCTCTTAATGTTTTTTTTCTATTAAATCAGAAATGGAGACTAAATTTGGCCAAATGCCTTTTTAGCACCTAGAGGCATTCATATAATTTCTTCCTGAATCTCTTAATATTACTAATATCAAACTATCCCTCTTATATGGAATAAACCCCACTTGGCTATGAAGTATTATTTTTTACTATACTGTTAAATACTGTTTGCTTATATTTCATTTAATATAGTAACTGCATCAATATTTAGAAGTGATATTGATTTGTAGGGGGCTTTTTGTCTTGTAAAACTTTAGTAGTTTTGGTCTCAGTATTATTCTCCCTTCATAAATGAATTTGTTTTCTTTAATAAACTGGAACAGCTTAATCAGCACAGGAAACATCCTGCCATCATGACATTTTTAAAGGATAACACATTGACCATGTTTTTTTTTCTAAATCCATCTTCCTTTTCCTTAATCATCCAATTTTAGTCAATGATTATTTTCCAAAGTACTTATTAAGAATCTTATATATGTTTACACACTTATGGCAGAAAGTGAAGAACTAAATAGCCTCTAGATGAAAGTGAAAGTGGAGAGTCAAAAAGTTGGCTTAAAACTCAACATTCAGAAAAATAAGATCATGACATCTGGTACCATCACTTCATGGCAAATAGATGGGGAAACAATGGAAACAGTGACGGATGTTATTTTTGGGGGGCCTCCAAAATCACTGCAGATGATGACTGCAGCCATGAAACAAAAAGATGCTTGCTCCTTGGAAGAAAAGCTATGACCAACCTAGACAGCATATTAAAAAGCAGAGACATTACTTTGCCAAAAAGGTCCATGGGAAAGATTGAAGGCGGGAGGAGAAGAGGCTGACAGAGGATGAGATGGTTGGATGGCATTGCCAACTCAATGAACATGGGTTTGAATAAGCTCAGGGAGTTAGTGATGGACAGGGAGGCCTGGAGTGCTGCAGTTCATGGAGTCACAAAGAGTTGGACATGACTGAGCAACTGAAATGAATTGAACAGAACACTTCTACCACTTGATTTGTCACCTTAAACTGATATTACTTTCAGTTTAGTTCAGTCTCTCAGTCATGTCTGACTCTTTGTGACCACTTGGACTGCAGCACACCAGGCCTCCCTGTCCATCACCAACTCCCAGAGTTTACTCAAACCCATGTCCATTGAGTCAGTGATGCCATCTAACCATCTCATCCTCTGTCATCCCCTTCTCCTCCCTCCTTCAATCTTTCCCAGCATCAGGGTCTTTTCAAATGAGTCAGTTCTTTGCATCAGGTGGCCAAAGTATTGGAGTTTCAGCTTCAGCATCAGTCCTTCCAATGAAAATTCAGGACTGACTTCTCTCAGGATGGACTGGTTGGATCTCCTTGCAGTCCAAGGGACTCTCAAGAGTCTTCTCCAACACCACAGTTCTTCGACGCTCAGCTTTCTTTATGGTCCAACTCTCACACCCACACATGACCACTGGAGAAACCATAGCCTTGACCAGACGGACCTTTGTTGGCAAAGCAAAGGCTCTGCTTTTTAATATGCTGTCTGGGTTGGTCATAACTTTCCTTTGAAGGAGTAAGCGTCTTCTAATTTCATGGCTGCAGTCACCATCTGCAGTGATTTTGGAGCCCCAAAAAATAAAGTCTGCCACTGTTTCCACCATTTCCCCATCTATCTGCCATGAAATGATGGGACCAGTCATCACTTTGCTGGAGCAGCCGTGAAGAGAGACCCCTGTCCAAGGTAAAAGAAACCAAAGTAAGATGATAGGCACAGAGAGGAGATCAGAGGGAAGACAGACTGAAACTACCATCACAGACAATTAGCCAATCTGATCACATGGACCACAGCCTTGTCTAACTCAATGAAACCAAGCCATGCCATGTGGGGCCACCCAAGACGGCTGGGTCGTGATGCAGAGGTCTGACAGAACGTGGTCCACTTGAGAAGGGAATGGCAAACCACATCAGTATTCTTGCCTTGAGAAACCCATGAATAGTATGAGATGGCAAAAAGATAGGACACTGAAAGATGAACTCCTCAGGTCGGTAGGTGCCCAATATGCTACTGGATATCAGTGGACAAATAACTCCAGAAGGAGTGAAGGGATGGAGCCAAAGCAAAAACAACACCCAGTTGTGGATGTGACTGGTGATGGAAGCAGGGTTCGATGCTGTAAAGAGCAATATTGCATAGGAACCTGGAATGCTAGGTCCATGAATCAAGGCAAATTGGAAGTGGTCGAACAAGAGATGACAAGAGTAAATATTGACAGTCTAGGAATCAGTGAACTAAAATGGACTGGAATGGGTGAATTTAACTCAGATGACCATTATATCTACTACTGTGGGCAGGAATCCCTTAGAGGAAATGGAGTAGCCATCATGGTCAACAAAAGAGTCTGAAATGCAGTACTTGGATGCACTCTCAAAAACGACAGAATGATCTCTATTTGTTTCCAAGGCAAAATATCATGGTAATCCAAGTCTATGCCCTGACCAGTAATGCTGAAGAAGCTGAAGTTGAACAGTTCTATGAAGACCTACAAGACCTTTTAGAACTAACACCCAAAAAAGATGTCCTTTTCATCATAGGGGACTGGAATGCAAAAGTAGGAAGTCAAGAAATACCTGGGGTAACAGACAAATTTGGCCTTGGAGTACAGAATGAAGCAGAGCAAAGACTAATGGAGTTCTGCCAAGAGAACGCACTGGTCATAGGAAACACCCTCTTCCAACAACACAAGAGAAGACTCTACACATGGACATCACCAGATGGTCGACATCGAAGTCAGATTGATTATATTCTTTGCAGCCAAAGATGGAGAAGCTCTATATAGTCAGCAAAAACAAGACCAGGAGCTGACTGTGGCTCAGATCATGAACTCCTTATTGCCAAATTCAGACTTAAATTGAAGAAAGTAGGGAAAACCACTAGACAGTTCAGGTATGACCTAAATCAAATCACTTATCACTATACAGTGGAAGTGAGAAATAGATTTAAGGGACTAGATCTGATAGACAGAGTGCCTGATGAACTATGGATGGTGGTACATGACATTGTACAGGAGACAGGAATCAAAACCATCCCCAAGAAAAAGAAATGCAAAAAAGCAAAATGGCTGTCTGAGGAGACCTTACATATAGATGTGAAAAGAAGGGAAGCGAAAAGGAAAGATATACCCATTTGAATGCAGAGTTCCAAAGAATAGCAAGGAGACATAAGAAAGCCTTCCTCAGCGATCAATGCAAAGAAATATAGGTAAACAACAGAATGGAAAAGACTAGAGATCTCTTCAAGAAAATTAGAGATACCAAGGGAACATTTTATGCAAAGATAGACTCAATAAAGGACAGAAATGGTAGGGACCTAACAGAAGCAGAAGATATTAAGAAGAGGTGGCAAGAATACACAGAAGAACTGTACAAAAAAGATCTTCACAACCCAGATAATCACAATGGTGTGATCACTCACCTAGAGCCAGACATCCTGGAATGTGAAGTCAAGTGGGCCTTAGGAAGCATCACTATGAACAAAGCTAGTGGAGGTGACGGAATTCCAGTTGAGCTATTTCAAATCCTGAAAGATGACACCATCAAAGTACTGCACAAATATGCCAGCAAATTTGGAAAACTCAGCAGTGGCCACAGGACTGGAAAAGGTCCATTTTCATTCCAATCCCTAAGAAAGGCAATGTCAAAGAATGTTCAAACTACCGCACAATTGCACTCATCTCACACGCTAGTAAAGTACTGGTTAAAATTCTCCAAGCCAGGCTTCAGCAATACATGAACTGCAAACTTCCAGATGTTCAAGCTGGTTAGAAAAGGCAGAGGAAACAGAGATCAAATTGCCAACATCCACTGGATCATCAAAAAAGCGAGAGAGTTCCAGAAAAACATCTATTTCTGCTTTATTGACTATGTCAAAATTTGACTGTGTGGATCACAATAAACTGTGGAAAATTCTGAAAGAGATCTGGAATACCAGACCACCTGAGCTGCCTCTTGAGAAACCTGTATGCAGGTCAGGAAGCAACAGTTAGAACTGCACATGGAACAAAAGACTGGTTCCAAATAGGAAAAGGAGCACATCAAGGCTGTATATTGTCACCCTGCTTATTTAACTTATATGCAGAGTACATCATGAGAAATGCTGGGCTGGAGGAAGCACAAGCTGGAATCAAGATTGCCGGGAGAAACATCAATAACCTCAGTTATGCAGATGACACCACCCTTATGGCAGAACGTGAAGAGGAACTAAAAAGCCTTTTGATGAAAGTGAAAGAGGAGAGTGAAAAAGTTGGCTTAAAGTTCAGCATTCAGAAAACTAAGATCATGGCATCTGGTCCCATCACTTCATGGCAAATAGAGGGGGAAACAGTGGAAACAGTGGCTGACTTTGATTTTGGGGCTCCAAAATCACGGCAGATGGTGATTTGCAGCCATGAAATTAAAAGACACTTACTTCTTCGAAGGAAAGTTATGACCAACCTAGACAGCATATTAAAAAGCAAAGACATTACTTTGCCAACAAAGGTCCGACTAGTCAAGGCTATGGTTTTTCCCGTGGTCATGTATGGATGTGAGAGTTGCACTATAAAGAAAGCTGAGTGCCAAAGAATTGATGCTTTTGAACTGTGGTGTTGGAGAAGACTCTTGAGAGTCCCTTGGACTGCAAGGAGATCCAACCAGTCCATCCTAAAGGAGATCAGTCCTGGGTGTTCACTGGAAGGACTGATGCTGAAGCTGAAACTCCAATATTGGCCACCTGTTGCGAAGAGCTGACTCATTTGAAAAGACCCTGATGTTGGGAAAGATTGGGGGCAGGAGGAGAAAGGGACAACAGAGGATAAGATGGTTGGATGGCATCACCGACTCGATGGACATGGGTTTGGATAGAACCTGGGAGTTGGTGACGGACAGGGAGGCCTGGCGTGCTGTGGTTCATGGGATCGCAAAGAGCTGGACACAACTGAGTGACTGAACTGAACTGAACTGATGGGACCAGATGCCATGATCTTAGTTTTCTGAATGTTGAGCTTTAATCCAACTTTTTCACTCTACTCTTTACTTCTATTCATTACTAAGGAAGCACTAGTAATTACTTAACTTTAATATCTAAGCACTAGATATTACTTTACTTCTAGTTATTACTAAGGAAGCACTGTTGAACTTACACTACTTTCTACCATCTGACCAGAGAAGGCAATGGCACCCCACTCCAGTACTCTTGCCTGGAAAATCCCAAGGACAGAGGAGCCTGGTAGGCTGCAGTCCATGGGGTCGCGAAGAGTCAGACACAACTGAGGTGACTTAGCAGAAGCAGCAGCTACCATCTGTCCTCTTCTCCCATTTTTTCCTCAGGTGTTCTATTTTGCATTTTCAAAATATATAACATATAGTATTATATCAAGCCTATCATTTTGCATGTTTTAAAAAATTCTTGGTACTATATTTACATCTATGTATTACTTACTACTGGTCCTTCTGCCCTTGCTTCCTGATGGGGAAAAGTGCATCTTCAAGTTCTTAGTCATTCTACACTTTTTATCTGAAACTTCAACATGTGAGATATATAGAGAGATATATATCACTCTCATATATTTCTTAGCTCACACTTTCTTGAGTACTGAGCTCTGCAATGTTCTGTAGCTGTTGACTATAACTACTGGGAAGTCCGGTGCAACCTGATTTTTCCTCTCATAAATAACTCAGACTTCTTGTCTAGTTAAGCAGAGAGTTCTTTTTCATTCTTAAAAGTCTAGTAATTGTATTATTCTATTTCTTTAAGTCTTAATATTAACCATTCTGGATTAATTTTCGGTTTATGAATCTCCCTTGTCTTCAATACTTACCATTTTCCCCTCTAGTCTATCTTTTATTTTTCACTTATGTTTTCTTTTTTCTCATTTTCTCTGCCATACTTTTACCGTGTTTCCATAGTGTCTTGTGCTTTTCATAATTTAGTCTGCATTTCTGAAAAAACTATCTTTTTCTTCAGTTTCTTTCCTGAAGGCTATTAATTCCCATTTTCATTTCCTATTGTCTGACCATCCTTTCTCTGAATTCCTTTATTTCTATTTCATGATTTTTAAACAGTTGTATGATGTGTGTGTGTGTGTGTGTGTGTATATATATATACATGTATGCATATATCTTTCCTTTCTAAGAACATTATTTGCTCTTTTCTTCTGATTTTGGTGGTGTGTACCTTGTGAGTTTTCTTCTATTGCCAAGCTCACTCTTCTCTCTTTCCTCATATATGTGGATGTAGGATTTTTACTTTTTTTATTCATCATTGAATGAGTTTCTTTTTCTTGGCTTACCTATTATCAGGAAAACCTGGTCAATGAAAGAAGAGAGGTAAGAATGCTTCCCAGTTTCTTAGATCAAAGAATGTGCCTTGATCTTAAAGAAAGATAGGTGTTTTCTTTGTTATCTTCCACTGCATTTTTCCACAATCATTCTCACTGCTTCCCCCATCCCTGATGCCTTGTCCTACTTGTTTTCAGTCCTGCCCTCAGCAGTTTTCACTCAAATAGGGGTTCCCTTCTTTTGAAGGGTGAATATTTGCTGATACTTTGGGTGTGTTCTGCTTCTGCTAGAAAAACCTTACTCCAAGTTCTTCCCCACAGTATCTACCATTCTGCAGCACCTTTTGGTGTCCCATCCTATTCTGGTTTCATACGTTCCTTCCTCAACATATATATATTATCTCAAGTTTGTGGAGTGGGCTGTGGGGAGTTGTATTTTTTGTTATAATCATTTGCTGTTTTAACTGGAAAACAGAATTCCTCTAGTACAAATTCCTGAAGTTATTATCCCTGTTGCTCTTACCTTGTGTTATCCAGGAACGTTTAGTAAATTTTGATAAAACTAACATCCAGGTCTCTGGAAGAATACGGAAAACTGAGAAATATCTATGCTCATGTACAGCATCAAATAGAGAGTACAGAGGAACTTTTTCAATCTAACGATGGTCAGCCATCCCAGACTAGAGAAAGCATTCTAAGTGGAGGAAGGCTAAAGTCAGAGTATATATGCAATGTGGAAACAGCCAAAATAACACATGATATGCTATTTATGAAACTGGTAGTCATATTCAGGAAACCCGACAAGTTCTTGTGGAGGAGAATAATAATAACAGAAGCAATAACAGGCAACATAGAGTGCTTTCTGCGTGGCACTATTCTAAGTGGCAGTTATCATTTATCAACTCAATTATCTCACACAGCACAGAGATGGTTACTGCTCTTACCATGTTTTACAGACAAGGAAACTGAGCACAGAGCATATGAGCAATTTGCCAAAGTCACACAGCTAGTGAGTGGTGGAACTGAAATTCAAACTCA
This sequence comes from Odocoileus virginianus, assembly GCF_023699985.2. Classification (NCBI taxonomy): domain Eukaryota; kingdom Metazoa; phylum Chordata; class Mammalia; order Artiodactyla; family Cervidae; genus Odocoileus; species Odocoileus virginianus. The sequence goes on from NC_069676.1 coordinate 84,382,056, forward strand.
TTCTGTTCCAAATGCCATGCCCTTGACTAGCATGTGATCTGTATCTGCCAATCTTTTGGGGGGGGGGGGGAAGACATCTTCAGAAAAGCTGATTTTTAGGGTGTCCTAAATATAGGACTCTACTGCCTTCAGTTTCTTAGGACATATGCCCAAAGCCACCATAATTTGAGTAGTAATGTTTAATGCTACTACATATAAGCCAGAAGCTGGTAAACAGGTCAAGGAAATTCTGCTTTGCACATATATATTAAGAACGAATACCTGTTTGGTACTTTAGAAACCAGTGGGTAAAATTTCACAGCTGAAAGATAGTTATTTAAGTGAGAAAAAATGGTTTACTTCAAGAAGGCAATGATTTTATGTGCTCCACATTTTAAAAGAAAATGCAATTAATTTTATTTCATTTTAAAATCAAGTTAAGGTTAAAATAAAGCTTCAAAGTAAACACCATACCTCCTCTGTTTGCTAAAGTGACAACTTTTCTTTGTGTTCTGTGTGTGCTTTATAATCTTGCTTGATAAGGGTCCTACGACTGAAAAAACAGAATTCTTAAACAACCATCAGTATTAGCGCCACAATTATTGGAGAATATAGACAATACGTAGACAATCTGTATTGTTAATCCCAAACTAAAGTCTGTCTTCCTGAATTTTAAAAAAAAGTATATTTTCAAGAAAACTGATTTCCCTGAAATATATTTCTCAGAGATACCTAAAAATGATTATTCTGATTCATATAGTAAACTGTCCAAAACATTTTTTGAAGAATGCTCACAATCTCCAAATTTTAAACTTTTGCTGAAATGGTTTTCTTAATGGTTTTCAAAAAATTATTAAGAAAATGAATGAGCAAGCCAATGACTAGGAACAAAAATATTTATAATACATATATCTGAAAAGGACTTGAGGTATATAAAAACTCTTGCAAATAAATAATAAAAAGACAAGTAATCTATTATAATAAAAAATGTGCAAAAGATTTTAAACACTTCACAGAAGAAAATGTGCAATGGGTCACTAAAATAGTTTTTGTAAGTGCACAACATTATGAATTTTTAGGGAAAAAGTATAAAATCCTGCCCTTTGGGACAAATTAGGTACACCTTGAGGGTATTTTGTTAAGTTAAATGAGTTAGAAAAAGGCAAATAGCATATGATTTCATTCATATGCAGAATTTTTTTAAAAAACAATACAAACAAGCAAACAAAAGAAAGGAAACCCATAGATACAGAGAGCAGATTGGTGGTCACCAGAAAGGAAAGGGGTTGGGGGTAGACAGAATGAGTGAAGAGGTCATTTGGATGGTGATGGATGGTAACTAGACCTTTGGTGGTGATTAGATATAATGCTGTACACCTGAAACATATAATGTTATGTTCTAATTTTACGTCAGTTTTTTTTTTTTAAAGGCAATGCAAAATGTGGCAAAGATGTAGGACAACAGGAGTGTTCATTCTCTGCCCCTAGAAGTAGAGATGGTATAACCACCTTGAGGAATGGGTTTGATAATGGCTTGTGAAGGTAAGCATGCATCAGTACTGTCATCCAGTAATTCACTCCTAGCCATTTACTCAAGAGAAATTAAAACATATGCTCACAAAAAGACTTATACAGGAGTATTCATAGATCCAAAATGGGAAACAACCCAAATGTCCACCTACAAGAGAAAGGATAAATAAATTATGTTGTATTTATACAATGGGACACTAACATAGCAACAAAAAAGGAATGATTTCTGAAACACACAGCATGGGTGAATCTCAAAAACATTACATTGAGAAAATGAAACAAAATACATAAGAATATTATTGTATGATTTCTTTTATCTGAAGTCTAAGAATAGGTGATATATGGTAACAGATATCAGAAAGTGATCCCCTCTTAAGGGTTGGGAGTGACTAAAAGCAAGCATAGAAAACTTTTTTATTATGGTGATGCTTATACACATGAACCTATATATCATCAAACTGAACACTTAAAATATGTGTATTTTATTGTGTGAGAAACGTGCATACATGGTAAGTCACTTCAGTCATATCTGACTCTGTGCGACTCTATGGACTGTAGCCCGCCAGGCTCCTCTGACCATGGGATTCTCCAGGCAAGAATCCTGGAGTGGGTTACCATTTTCCAGGAGATCTTCCCGACCAGGGATCGAACCCACATCTCTAACATCTCCTGCATTTGCAGGTGGGTTCTTTACCACAAGCGCACTACTTAGGAAGTCCATTGTATGAAAAACACACCTCAATAAATACAAAGGGAAAAATCACAATGGTCATTTTTTCACTTATTTATTCAAAAACATTTCTTGAGTAAAGTTAGTATAATTACATATTTGGTTTAAAAATTGGACTTGTGCCCTCAATCTTTCCTAGCATCAGGGTCTTTTGCAATGAATCAGCTCATCATATCAGGTGGCCGAAGTATTACAGCTTTAGCTTCAGCTTCACTCATTCTAATGAATATTTAGGGTTTACTTCCTGGTTTGATCTTGAAGTCCAAGGGACTCTCAAGAGTCTTCTCCAGTACCAAAGTATGAAATCATCAATTCTTCAGTTCTCAGTCTTACTTATGGTCCAACTCTCACATTCGTATGGACTATCCATACAAATGGCAACCCACTCCAGTATTCTTGCCTGGAGAATCCCAGGGACAGAGGAGCCTGGTGGGCTGCCGTCTCTGGGGGTCGCACAGAGTCAGATAGGACTGAAGCAACTTGGCAGCATCAGCAGCATCCATACAAAAAGAATACCAGAAACTAAGTCTGGAGTGAGGCCTAAGTCACCCCACTTAACTGAGGAGTCGGTTCAGTTTAGTCACTCAATCATGTCCAACTCTTTGCGACCCCAGGGACTGCAGCAGGCCTGCTTCCCTGTCCATCACCAACTCCTGGAACTTGCTCAAACTCATATCCATCAAGTCGGTGATGCCATCCAACCATCTAATCATCTGTCATCCACTTCTCCTCCTGCCTTCAATCTTTCCCAGCATCAGGGTCTTTTCCAATGAATCAGTTCTTCACATCAAGTGGCCAAAGTATTAGAATATCAGCTTCAGCATCAGTCTTCCAGTGAATATTCAGGACTGATTTCCTTCAGGATTTGCTGGTTTGATCTCCTTGCAGTCCAACACCACAATTCAAAGTCTTCTTCAACACCACAATTCAAAAGCATCAATTCTTCGGTGCTCAGCTTTCTTTATGGTCCAACTCCCGAACATACATGACTCTTAAGAGTCTTCTCCAAGGAGAAGTTGGTTAGATTTACATAATAATAGTAACATAATAACGATTACACGACATTCCCTACACACCAGGAGCTCTTCTAAGCAGTTTGTGTTATTAACTCTTAATTCTTAGAGGAGAGAAAAACACATATGGAATAAGTGACTTTCACTTATTCAGTTGCTAAATATCTCCAAAACAGCAGAGGCTAATCCTAAGTAGCTCTAGAGTCCATTTTAACCACCACATTTATCTGGTCTCTTTGTGGCTATTCACACCAACTTACCAAGATAGAATGTAGTTTGAAAATGGAGGACTGATGCCTATTTTAAAGGAAGAAACCCTACTCCCACCGGGACAACCTGCTTCTATTAACAGTGACTCATTTAAACCTGGTAAGAAGCACTAAAGTAACTCCTCAATGAAGTAATGAGAGTCACTTAGTAGCCCTTAAGTGATGCTCCAGGTCTAAAGGGGAAAGCGCAGGCCATTCTTGGAACTAACTGGATATCGTTTGGTGAGAGGGAGACACTTCACACATGAGGTGTAGGATAAGTATAAACCAAGAGCCAAGCTCAGAACCATGCAGCAGTGGCCCCTCAATCACATGCACATGCACCCAGAACACCTCACCTCTCATCTTACCTCACTTTACACTGTCACACAGCACCTAATGGTTTTCAAGCATTTCCCTGGTGGCTCAGTGACAAAGTATCTGCCTGCCTAGCAGGAGGCACAGGTTCAATCCCTAGGATGGGAAGAACCCCTGGAGAAGAAGATGGCAACCCACTCCAGTATTCTTGCCTGGGAAACCCCATGGACAGAGGAGCCTGTCGGGCTATAGTCCATGAAGTTGCAAAACAGTAAGGCACAACTTGGCAACTAAACAACGATTCTCAAAACAGCTTCACTCCTATTGTGAGCTTACAGCAACCTGGTAAGGTAGGTAGGCCTTTACCATCCTCATTTCACAAGTTATGAGGCTCAAGTTCCAAGCCATTAAGCAATCATGTAAGGTCACATGAAAAGGTAGATGGTGAGAAGGGATGAGGACCAGCATTTCTGTACTCAGATTCAACGTTCTCATAGCACCTCACCAACATAGACATGTGAGAGACCATCCAAACACTTTCAAAGAATAGAGAAATGAAACAATCAACTTGACCAGGCTTTCCTGTTTAGGTCTAACATCAGTAGTCAGATACCCAGGAATGCCAGCCTAAGTACATGGCAGCTCATGACTTCTGATTTCTTGCTCAGTAGAGAGATTATAAATTCATTTTGTTTTCTGTATATTTGCTTTTGAAGTCATCCTTCCAATCAGTAATAACTGGTATTAGGAAAGGGAGTGCCATGTTTGTTAACCAAACATATGCCTAAGTTTTCATTGGGGCAAAAGAGAGGCTTATATGGGTTAAAACTAGCTGAACTTCCATTACAAATACATTCCAGTAGATTAAAATAAGATGATCTAGATCCACACAAATAATCCACCAATATGACCTTAGATGTTAATCTATTAGTAGTCTATTTGTAGAAAAACTTATTTTAAAAATGAACTAAATAACTTTTATTTTAAATTATGAACAAAAACATTTAAATTTCTCAAGAAACACATTACTTTTTAGGAGATAATGCATTTATTTTTTGAGTCAAATTACATTTGATCAGAGCTAATGGATTTAATAATTCACTTCAAGAAATAAATCCCTAACATAGTTTCTTCATATATGATTAAACTTTCTAAAATTCTCACTCATTAATTTATTTATTTACTCCAAAACAGTTACTAAGTGCCTACTATGAACCATTCTGGACACAAGGGATACAACAGTGAAAAAAAAGCAAATTAAAAAAAATCTTTGCCCTCATGGAAATAGCATTGGGGGAGGAAGCAAAGCAACCAATCAAATGTAAGTAGATAAAATGTATATTATATTAGATGGTGATAAATTCTAAGAAAAATAGTGAAGGAGGGAAACCAGAGAGAGGAACCTGCAAATTAAAAAGGGTGACAAAGGCATCCTGGCTTGACTGGGGCTGAGGACATATTAAAAATACAAGTCCCACCTTTGAAACATGTTCAGGGAAAACATGTCACTCTAAGTCTAGACTGAGTAGCCAGAAAAATTATACTATGAAATATTTGAGTAAAAAGTACATTCCAGATAGAGGAAACAGGAAGTGCAAAGATTGAGGCAGGAACATGCCTCACTTATTTAATCAAAAGCAAGGACCAGTGTGGTGGGAGCTTGTGGGAGCAAGACGTGAGAGAAATAAAAAATGACAAGAAAAACTGACCACTAGCCCTATGGTCAGACGAAAATATGACCAAGTGAGGTGCTTCAAGGAAAAGCTCAGTGTCCTCAGCAGGAGGAAAAAGTATCAGCAGCACCGCTGCTTCTTACGAAGGAGAGAGCTGCCCTGGATGCTAACTGCTCCCAATTCTGACTTCAGTACTTCAGAGAGACCAAGAAGGAAAGGGGACGAGAAGAGTAGCTGGGGGAAGGAAGAGAAAGAAATGAGCCTAGCCATAAGGAAAAGATCCCTCCCCTGAATTCATCTTCCTCAAGGAAATTTGAGGTTAAATCCTTGGATGTGCCTGCGTATTTATCCCATCTCTCCCTTTCTTCCTCTCTAATCCTGTTCAGCTAGGCTCCTTCTGTTTGTTGACAACTCAGGGTTTTAAAGTTAGTACTACCACCAGGCATTCCTGCTAATGGAAGAAGTCCAAATTCTATTTGGCCACGAATACAATTACACCCACAGAAGTATATTTTTGCTCCCAGCTTCAGTCTTCTTTTTGCCAGGTAGATAATTTATACAGAGCTAGAAAAAGATTGCTTGGGGGCAAATGACACAATACACTTGCCACAGACAGACACAGCCTCCGTTTCTGAGACGGAGATTAAGCAGTTCACTTCACTTTTCAACTCCCATTTCAGTGTCCTTTTTAATTTAAATGGAGACAATATTTCTTTACCATCTACTAGCACCAGAAGGATGTCATGAGGACACTTTTAAAATGCTTTCAACTACCCGAGATGAAACATACTTTATGAGCATTATGTGATGCTGTCACTGAATCTTCATTCTCACTAGCCTTATTTATGTGTCTCTCTTTCTTATTTTCAGCAAACATAATCATGCAGTACACCCATTGTCTGCATACTTGGCAAATTTGCTAACTAGGCATTCGTGTGCTCCTTCAGGTGTTTCATCCATATTTATTGATATTCATCAAATAAGCAGGAGTAGTGATGTAGCCTGTTTGCTTTTCTTATTTTCTGCTGCTCTAGTTGAAGATGAATTAAATTGTCTCTCAGATGTTATCAGCAGCTGTCAAAAAGCATACCTTACTCAAAGACTTACTTTGGATTCAGAAAGCACAAAATCATACAACACATTCACCCCAGCAGCAAACTCAATAGTTATCTATAGCTGTTTACTGAGAGGCAACTATTTGTCAATCATCAAATTCTTAAGGCTGTATCTGGGAGAATTCCCAGGAATGGGTAAACCACCATGTGACATATATGATTTCAAAGACACCAAACGGTAATAATCTGAATGCATTTTCATTACATTCTCCTGAATGTATTTTCCTAAATGAAAGTGAAAGTGAAAGTCATTCAGTCATATCCGACTGTTTGCCATCCCATGGACTATACAGTCCATGGAATTCTCCAGGCCAGAATACTGGAGTGGGTAGCCTTTCCCTTCTCCAGGGATCTTCCCAATCCAGGGATCGAACCCAGGTCTGCCACATTGCAGGCAGATTCTCTACCAGCTGAGCCACAAGGGAAGCCCAAGAATACTGGAGTGGGTAACCTGTCCCTTCTCCAGAGGATCTTGCTGACCCAGGGATCGAATCGAAGTCTCCTGCATTGCAGGTGGATTCTTTACCAACTGACTATCAGGGAAGCCCAAATAGATGCCTCTAAATAACACGAGAGGACCCACTAATGGTCTCCAGGCCCTGACTGGAGGCTTCACAAGTATTTTGAGCTACAAACACCCTCATAACAGAGGGGAGTTTAGGTTTGGGAGAGTGGGAAATAAGAAGAGAGAATAAGCATAAGAAAAACACTCGAAGGAAAATAACTGGGTGTGTGAGATCCCTGCCTGATAGAAAAATGAAAAAAAATGAAAATACTGTATTTAAAGGGTATTTTTTAAAGTATTTGAAATAATTCAATTTTTAGAAATTGACAGTTGATACCTTATAAGAGTTCATAATCCAGCAAATGTGTATCCTTTAAAAATTGATCATGTGTGATTAACATGTTTGACTCTTTTGTTTTCTTTGTATTTTGTTCTCTTTCTTAAAAAAAAGAGAGCAAGAATAGTAAAATATTTTACTAGAAAACATATACACATGGAAAAGATACAAAAAGTTTAAATTCCTGTACCTCATTCTTAAACTTGAGATTATTGACATTTCATTTAACCCTCATATATACTGCTTTTGTAATCTGTAAAATGGTTATAGCATTGCCACCCTTTTCTTATCACAGGGTTACTCTATTATATGAGATAATGTATACAAAAATACTGAAAAATATGTCACTATTCAAATATTAGATGAAAATCATTATTTTTTTTAGTTTTAATCTATTAAGGTTATTCTCCCTTCTGTCCATCAAAGATTACCCTGAATGAATGTGGGGGGAAAAAAAAAAAACTTCACATTTCTTATGTAGTAATTGTTGCACTCTGCCACTTCCATAGGAGAATATGTTTATCTTTACCCAGCCTCTGGCAAGCATATCACTCCACCCTGTGTAGCCAAAGGGAAAGAATAGTCTTGAATAAAAAATAAGGTTCAATCATTCAACAGACACACACACCTTCTGCTTCAGTCATCTATTTGTCATGATGAGAAACCACAAAACTATACTTGCATAGGAAGTACAAAAACAAAATAAAGAATGGGGGAAGAAAAACCTGAGCAATCATCACATATTTTTCCTTTGAGGGAACATTCCTCAGTCTGTGTTTCAAGAAGGTATTTTTGTTAAGGATTTTTTTGTAGATCTCCCAATATGTAACCTTATAATGATGTAACCTGCATCTCTATAAATTATATAGCATGTGTCAGAATCAAATGCTCTTAAAATATTATAAAAGGTTGCTAAATATATTTTGCACATTCCTTCCTAACTCTATGTTATACAGTAATTGATACACAGCCCACAAAACATCTAAAAATACTTTTACAGCAAAATAAATGCCTGCAATTTCTTTCTACTCTATGGTAAATGTGGACCACAAAAACCAATGTAGAAATTCAAAAGTACAATTCAGGAAGTGAAGGAAGGGAAAGATAAAATAGCAGTCTCCGCAACTCAGCGTTTACTTCATCTCTGCCTAAGTACCAATCCAAGCATAGTTCAAAGAGTTAGAGTCCGTTAGAATCATGCCCTTTTTCCCCCAGTGATATAGAAGTGTTTCGTCAGGAGAATGAATTTAAATTAAGCAAATATAAAGAAGCAGCACACAATTTTGTAGAACACACCATCGCTTGTCTATCCCACATGTTGTCTCCCTTTGGCCTTCGTAACAGAAGGATGGTTTTCCTTAGGTATCTATGTCTCCCTTCCATGACTCAGGAAAGGATCTCCTGACTTCTCACTCTCTCTAATGTACTTCTCCACTTCTCCAGTAAACAGAAAATTGTGTACCTCTCAAGGCTGCTTTTGGTCTAAGATAGGATGTGTCCTAAAGTACACAGATTAGACTGGTGGCAACAACTTGATTCCATACTTGAGGTCAGGGGTCTCACTCTCTCTTTGTTGGATGTGAACAAGAAATCATTTAGGCTTGATCCTTACCACAAGGGAAAGAAACAGGAATAGGATGAAGCTGATGCTGTGTATGCTAGAGCACAGAGGCAGAAAAAACTTGGATCCTCGATGACTTGACACCAGACAACTGATGACAAGAAGTCTGTCTTACTCCTGACTTAATCAGCTATATAAAATAAACTTCATAATTGTTTAACCAATTTAGGTTGGATTTTTGTTGTTGTTACTTGCAGCCAAACACATCAAAACTGTTAAGAGATATATTCGTTCCAAGTGTTCTTTTATTTTGTGCAGCTTTTTAAAGAGTAGACTGGTTAGGTGAGTTCAGTCAAGGTCATACATGTACAATTGCATTCACTGTATTATATGCAAGTGATTAGTCCAGCTAATTGCTGCTACTTGGGTGGGGAGGGGAAGGAGTCAACAGGAAAAATGCTTCATGCATCTCCATACAGAGGTATCTGTTTTAGCACTAATAGAGTGAATCTTCCCTGAAAGGACTTGTTAAAAACAACATCCTCATCACCACAGTGTACAAAAATTATTCATGAAAAGAAAATTTCATCAATTTAAAAGCGTGCAAGCTATTTAATCTTCCCGAAGCCGTCTTCCTTCTCTTCCACTCTACCTGATCTAGCTTGAATCTTACTCTTCAGGGTTCAATATCATGGCCTCTTCTCCTGGGAAGCCCTTTTTGACCCATGAAGACTAGATTGGATGCTCTTCTTGTTTCCATAGCACTCTCCCTTTACCCCAATCCCAGCTCTCTAATATAGGGCAGTTTCCTTTACATGGGTTTGTACTTGCCCCTAGCATATAAATTGCCCTGGGGCTGGGATAATGCCCAATTCACTACTGCATACACAGCATCTAACACAATGCTTGTTCATCATAGGTACGCAATAAGCATGAGCAGAAGGAACACAGGCCCAGAATGCTTTGAATAGAATAAGACCTAGAGTTGCAACATGAAATAGTCATCCCTTTTAGAAGATTGAATAGGAAATATTTTGCAAAAAGCAGAATTTCCAAAATAAGACTTTCTCTGAGGTGACTTTTGAGCATTTGTAATTGCATATTTAAAAAAATTTAATAAAGGCTGATGCAAAAAGGAGATATATCTTATGCTATAAGACATAAATATATGTATATTTAAATACACGTACATATATACACATATTAATATTTTAAAATATGCAAACTGGAGAAGAAAAACATTGAGGCTAAGAGCAGAGACAGTACCTTTAGCTACATTGCCTAGAGTTATCATCAGCTCCTTAAAGATAAATAAATGAACATGGAGATCAGAATTCTGTGTCCTCTCACATTTATTATTCTTAAAAATAGCTATTCAGTTCAGTCATTCTCAATAATTTTGTAGTGTTCATAAAGGTTCATATTAAAAAATCCTTTCAAGTATTTTTGACATAGGTAAATACTACTTGACTATTTTACCCTAACAGTTATGTTGCCCAGATGATGACTTCTATTATGTATGAAACTTTTAATAATTATTAACTTTTTAAAGTTTTAATAATTAATAATATTATTCTGGGTGCATATAATTCTATAGGTCAATTACTATTTAAAAGGGAAGAAGAGACAGCAAAACTATTTTATTATACTACAATTTTTGGTATCAAACAGTTACAAAAATTCAAGCTTCACTAGAACTTGAAAAATCTCCTTAAGCACTTTTCAAATATAGGACTTTGTTAAAAATAGAACTTGTTTTATGCCATTAGAAAATGTCAAAATTTTAATAATATAAATTGTAACAGAAGGCTTTCATTTTGCCTAATTAGAGCAAAGGAATTTATTTTGTTTTTTCAAAGTAATATTTGTTATTGATGAACACCAACACCCAAAGAGGTCATGAAGGGTGTGAAGAGATGACTTACTGGAAGAAAGAGCAGAATAGTTACACTATATCTCCAGAGTATTTACATTTAGTTTTTATTTGATGCTAATTTTCACTTATTTCTAGTTTTCTGATGATAATAAGATTTTCCAATTTTATTTCTGTTGAAAGATAATGATTTTAGCTGCATATCTTAAGACAACACCTACAGAAGTTTTAAAGGTCAGCAAAGATGCCCTTAATAAGAGTTCTCAAAGTAAAATTTATTAAAAGCAAGCAGCAAAACAAACTAGGTAAACTGAATTACTTTTGCAAATTACAGTTCATATCTATAAATGTTTATAGAAAGCCCATCATGGTTATAACTCAGTCTCTGTATGATTTAGGGGTAGGAGGTTGAAGAGCTATAAAGACTGCCATCTTGCATTCTAATATCTGCATCTTTGGTTTGTGAAAGAAAAAGCAAGAAAGAACAGAATAGAAAGAGCAAGAGATCTAAGAGAGATGACAGAGTTGGCAACAAAGTTAGCTTAGTAAACTCTTTGAGCCTCTTACAAGCACCATGAAGAGTCTTAGTACACTTTATTGAGTATGTGTCTGTCTGTATTAGTTGCTCAGTCATGACTGACTCTTTGCCACTCTTTTATTGAGTATCAGTTCAATTCAGTTCAGTCGCTCAGTCATGCCTGACTCTTTGAGACCCCATGAACTGCAGCACGCCAGGCCTCCCTGTCCATCACCAACTCCTGGAGTTTACTCAAATTCATGTCCATCAAGTTGGTGATGCCATCCAACCATCTCATCCTCTGTCATCCCCTTCTCCTCCTGCCTTCAATCTTCCCGGCATCAGGGTCTTTTCCAATGAGTCAGTTCTTCGCATCAGGTGGCCAAAGTATCTATCGGAGCTTCAGCTTCAGCATCAGTCCTTCCAATGAATATTAAGGACTGATTTCCATTAGGATTGACTGTTGAATCTCCTTGCAGTCCAAGGGACTCTCAAGAGTCTTTTTTTATTAATTAATTTATTTTAATTTGAGGCTAATTAGTTTACAATATTGTGGTGGTTTTTGCCATACATTGACATGAATCAGCCACGGGTGTACATGTGTTCCCAATCCTGAACCCCCCCCCAACCTCTCTCCCCATCCCATCCCTCAGGGTCATCTCAGTGCACCAGCCCTGAGCACCCTGTCTCATGCATCGAACCTGGACTGGCGATCTATTTCACATATGATAATATACATATTTAAATGCTAGTCTCTCAAATCATCAATTCAAAAGCATCAATTCTTCAGTGCTCAGCTTTCTTTCTGGTCAAACTCTCACATCCATACATGACTACTGAAGAAACCATAGTTTTGACTAAACGAACATTTGTCGGCAAAGTAATGTCTCTGTTTTTTAATATGTTGTCTAGGTTGGTCATAACCTTTCTTCTGAGGAGCAAGCATCTTCTAATTTCATGGCTGCAGTCACCATCTGCAGTGGTTTTGGGGCCCAAGAAAATAAACTCTGTCACTGCTTCCATTGTTTCCCCATCTACTTGCCATGAAGTGATGGGACCAGATGCCATGATCTTAGTTTTCTGAATGTTGATTTTTAAGCCAACTTTTTCACTCTTCTCTTTCACTTTCATCAAGAGGCTCTTTAGTTCTTTGCTTTCTGCCATAAGGGTGATGTCATCTGCGTATCTGAGGTTATTGATATTTCTCCCAGCAATCTTAATTCCACCTTCATCAGATTTTCCAGCCCAGCATTTTGCATGATGTATAATGCATAAAAGTTAAATAAGCAGGATGACAATATACAGCCTTAACATTCTTCTTTCTCGATTTGTAACCAGTCCGTTATTCTATGTCTGGTTCTAACTGTTGTTTCTTGACCTTCATACAGATTTCTCAGGAGTCAAGTAAGGTGATCTGGTATTCCCAACTCTTGAAGAATTTTCCACAGTTTGTTGTGATCCACACGGTCAAAGGCTTTGGCATAGTCAATAAAGCAGAAGTAAAAATTTATCTGGAATTCTCTTTATTGAGTATGTACCCACTTAAATCCAAGTGTGTTAATTGGGACAGCTTATTGTATTATTGCATGGTTCGTTGGTTGACTGAGTGATTTTTGTCAACAATGGAGGGACTAGTTACCCATACTACTATTACCTAAAATACCACACATACTACAGTTTGTTGCTTTACTAGTATTTACTCTTAAATCATGACTGTTCTCATATGTCATCTTAATGTTCCTCCAAAAATATATTCATGTTTCTGTTTCATGGTCTAGTTCTGTTTTTCCTCCTTACCTCAATCCCACTCTTTAGGAAAAAAACTGCTAAGAATATTAAATATGAAATGATACACCCTATAACTATATGCATCTCATTTTAGAAAAGAAGTCTAGAAAGGGGAGATATTTAAGAACACCCAACAGATTGTACCTACATAACCTTGTAGAAAGAAGAGACATAAGATCACCAAGCTGACCAAGTTGAAGAGAGACAACATAAGTAATTTTCCAAGAATGACAGCATTTGGGGCCTAAGTTGTAAATATCTATTGTGAAATCTCACAGTGCACCATACGCACTAAAAACCTCATGTTAAGTGAAGAGAAGGGAAAGCTAAGAAACCTGACATCTGAAAGGAGAAAGGTAAAAATTGGTTACAATCCAGAGATGAACTGAAAGGAAGACAGCACTGAAAATAGTAGAAAATAGAAAGAAATCAGAAATGCTGATTAATTCCCATCATTTCCAGTATTTCTACAATTTCTATTTCAATATCATTTCTATAGAAGATGCATAAAAAAGTGGATGGCAAAATGGAACATTTAAAAAAAAGAAACTACCTTAGGAAATAAAAATGTCATCAGCAAAAGTAGAAACAACAATAAAGGGAAAAGTTAAATAGTCTTGGGAGTACAAATTATAAAGATAATTGAATGGGGTTTTGAATATTTATATACATATAATATGTGAAATGTCTGTTTAACAAACTGAATGCAGAACAATGGAGAAGAGGTTCACCTTGGAGCCCCATTATTGAGTGGAAGTGAGTCTTGGGACCACACCTCCCTTTGCTTGCTAAGACATTAACGTCAAAACCTAATATTGATATTAAATAAATCACTAAATCTTTGCTAAAGTCTGTAATATGTAACCAGAAGTAATTCTCTAAAGATGTGTGGATAAATGTGAATACTCATAATAGTGTGCTGTGAGTACTACTATAAGCACTTTTTCCTTTTTTGATATTTCAATATCCAGCAGTGTGTAATTATATAATGTCAACCTGTTATGTTTGAAAATAATACCCCCACAGGGGTTGGCTTATATCACAAGATCTTTGAATATGAATGTGCTTATAAAAATTTTCCTTTTGATTATACCTGTGTTGAGGTAGTTTGTTGCTATAGGTTGCGGTAATAATACTTCACATTTTATAGCACTTTAATCCAAGAATTTGGAGAGATGTTACTAAAAATAGGAAAGGTAAAATTCAACAACTAGAAAACCTAAAATTGTGATTCTTTATCTATTGTGGAGTATTTTAAAGGTAAGATTTCTTTTTTGGCTGTTTCTCACATTTTTCTGTGATTACACAGAGGAAGATTATACTGATATAAATGCAGAGGCAATTACAAGAAATATACAATTGCATAATGAATTAGAGTATACATAATTGAAGAAAAAATTGTATCTAGAGCAAAGAAAGGACAGCAGTTAAACATTGCCTTGAACTTTGATAAAAATGTGCTATATTTAAAAATAAAATGACATTAGTAAGCTTCTTTCTTGGGATTATAATTGGACCCATATTTGCAAAACAGTAGACTCTGCCTAGTGTGCTAGGCGAGTTCACCACTTGGAATGGAATCTACAACTAGTTCTTAAAAATAATTCTCTGAGCAAATCCATGATGCACAAGGCAGCCCATCTTTAATACAAAGGGTAGACCAAAGGAAAAGAAAACTTTAAAATCAACAGAGGAAGAGTATGATCTAATCATAAGACACAAAAACTACTGTACAAATGTTGGTCAGTATATTGATTTGCAATGAAACTAAAGATGCTAGAGAATTACAGCACTTATTTCAAAGAAGAAAAATATTTATAATATTAAATATCAACTTCTGTGCATCTCAGCTTGAAACTGATCATGTATTTTTTTCTTCTTCTTGCCTGTCAAACTAAAACTTATCATGAAACCCCCTATGTTGATGGTTCTATTTAGACTGTTTTAAATATATATTCAAGTGGCCTCAAGGTGGTTCAAAATTGAATTCACAGGCTTCCCCGATGGCTCGGTGTTAAAGAATCCGCCACCAATGTGGGAGATACAGGTTCGATCCCTGGTCGGGGAAGATCCCACATTCTGCGGAGCAGCTAAGCCCGGGTGCCGCAGCTACAGAGCCTGTGCTATAGAGCCCGGGAGCTGCAACTACTGGGCCCACACGCTGCAACTACTGAAGCACAAGCACCCTAGAGCTTGCAATCTTCAACAAGAGAAGACACTGCAGTGAGAAGCCTGTGCACCACAACAAGAGTAGCCCCGACTCGATGCAACTAGAGAAAACCCGCTCAGCAATGAGGACCCAGCACAACCAAAAATAAATAGAACTTTTTTAAAAATATCTTTTAAAAATTGAATTCATGTTTCCAATTCCATTACTTAATTATTCAATAAATATTTAAAGAGGCCCTAATATGAGCCAGGCACTGGATTAAGGGCTTGGGAGAAAGTCATGAGTTGGATACATACAGACTCTGCCTTCATGGACCGGACAGTCCAAAGGGGAAGACAGATCCTAAGAAGGTAAGTCTTGAAAGTGCCGTGAAGAGAAGTGCAGGAACCTGGGGAGTACGGAACAGGTTGACTGTGAGGGAGTGTTCTTTGAAACAAGCCTTGAAGGATGACTAGGAGATAGGGCCAGGTAGAAGGGCAAAGCAGGGGTGGGAAGAAGAAGGCCATTCCTAAGAGAGGGACTAGGATATTTAAAGGTCCTGAGACAAAATACAACATGGAAAATTCAAGGCAGGCTGGGAGGTTTCAAATGCACAGTTAGCACCATGAGGCAATAGCCATACCTATTATTATTTGGTTCACTGAATATCATCATAGTGCCCAACACATAGTAGTTACCCATTAAATATTTCTTGGATGAGTGTGTTGAAGGATAGATAACTAGAAGAATATAAGCAAAAATTATTCTACAGTGGTAAACAAGGGTCAGGCATGCAGGGCCTCACAGGGAAGTCAGGAATGTTGAATTCTACCATGGGAATCTGACAGGGAAGAGTTCCTGTTATAGGTCCACACTAAGTTCAGTGAATACTAATCATGTGATCAATATACACAGGCAACTGCTGGATTTATTGTTAATGTAATAAAGGTAATTTTTGCAAAGTATTTTTAAAAATAGTGACTATTATCCTAAGGACAATGGGAAATCATTGAAGGTTCTATGCAGGATAGTAGCATATCCAGAAAACTGATTTTTCCTATTATTCAGTTCAGTTCAGTTGCTCAGTCACATCTGACCCTTTACGATCCCATGGACTGCAGCATGCCAGGCTTCCCTGTCCATCACCAACTCCCAAAGACTACTTAAATTTATGTCCATCGAGTCAGTGATGCCATCCAACCACCTTATCCTCAGTCATCCCCTTCTCCTCCTGCCTTCAATCTTTCCCAGCATCAGGGTCTTTCCAGTGAGTCAGTTCTTCACATCAGGTGGCCAAAGTATTGGAGCTTCACCTTTAGCATCATCCCTCCAATGAATATTCAGGAGTGATTTCCTTTAGGATTGACTGTAGGATCTCCTTGCTGTCTAAGGGACTCTCAAGAGTTTTCTCCAACATCGTAGTTCAAAAGCATCAATTTTTCAGTGCCCAGCTTTCTTTATGGTTGAACTCCCACATCCATACATGACTACTGAACAAACCATAGCTTTGACTAGATGGACCTTTGTTGGCAGAGTAATGTCTCTGCTTTTTAATATGCTGTCTAGGTTGGTCATACTTTCCTTCCAAGGAGCAAGTGTCTTCTAATTTCATGGCAGCAGTTCCCATCTGCAGTGATTTTGGAACTCAAGAAAATAAAGTCTGTCACTGCTTCCATTGTTTCCCCATCTATTTGCCATGAAGTGATGGGACCAGATGCCAAGATCTTCATTTTTTTTAATGCTGAGTTTTAAGACAACTTTTTCACTCTCCTCTTTCACTTTCATCAAGAGGCCCTTTAGTTCCTCTTTGCTTATTGCCATATCTTCATATCTGATGTTATTGATATTTCTCCTGGCAATCCTGATTCCAGCTTGTGTTTCACCCAGTCTGGTATTTCACATGATGTATTCTGCATATAAGTTAAACAAGCAAGGTGACGATATACAGTCTTGATGTACTCCTTTCTCAATTGGGAACAAGTCCATTGTTCCTTGTCAGGTTCTAGCTGCTGCTTCTTGACCTGCATACAGATTTCTCAGGAGGCAGGAAAAGGTGGTCTGCTATTCCCACTTCTTGAAAAATTTTTCACAGTTTGTTGTGATCCACAGAGTCAAAGGCTTAGATTAGTCAATGAAGCAGAAATAGATGCTTTTCTGGAACTCTCTTGCTTTTTTTGATGATCCAGATGTTGGAAATTTGACCTCTGATTCCTCTGCCTTTTCTAAAACCAGCTCAAACATCTGGAAGTTCACAGTTCACATATTGAAGCCTGGCTTGGACAATTTTGAGCATTACTTTACTAGCATGTGAGAGAAGGCAATGGCACCCGACTCCAGTACTCTTGGCTGGAAAATCCCATGGACGGAGGAGCCTGGTGGGCTGCAGTCCATGGGGTCAACTAAGAGTCGGACTTGACTAAGTGACTTCACTTTCACTTTTCACTTTCATGCATTGGAGAAGGAAATGACAACCCACTCCAGGGTTCTTGCCTGGAGAATCCCAGGGTCGGGGGAGCCTGGTGGGCTGCCATCTGTGGGGTCACACAGAGTTGGACATGACTGAAGCAACTTAGCAGTAGCAGCAGCAACTTTACTAGCATGTGAGATGAGTGCAATTGTGCAGTAGTTTGAGCATTCTTTGGCATTGCCTTTCTTTGGGATGGGAATGAAAACTGACCTTTTCCTGTCCTGTGGCCACTGCTGAGTTTTCCAAATTTGCTGGCATATTGAGTGCAGCACTTTCACAGCATCATCTTTTAGGATTTGAAATAGCTCAGCTGGGATCCCATCACCTCCTCTAGCTTTGTTCGTAGTGATGCTTCCTAGGGCCCACTTGACTTTGCACTCAAGATGCCAGGCTCTAGGTGAGTAATTACACCATCGTGGTTTTCTGGGTCATTAAGATCTTTTTGGTATAGTTCTTCTGTGTATACTTGCCATCTCTTCTTATATCTTCTGCTTCTGTTAAGTCCATACCATTTCATCGACTCTAAGGCATCACTAAATATAAAACGCACCATCCTTTTACATATGACATTTTTAAAATGCTGCTAATGGAACTATATATACTAAATCAATCATAAGATATATCCTGATTTCAGAGAAGTTATAATGTAAAAGAAAAACCTATATATTACAGTTAATAAATTATAATATGTGTGAATTTTAAGTGGGAAACCAAGGACACAGGATGACTAGTTAGAAGATATTTTCATGGCTACTCCAGTGACTCAGGCTATTGCAGACAGATAAGATGGAAGCAGAAAAGTGGCTATAGGAAGAAAGTGAACAGAAAAGAAAGCTATTCAGCAAGAAGAACAGCAGGAACTTACAACTGATGAATATCAGAGTGAGAATGTCAGAGGCACTGGGTGGATTGTGGTACTGTTTACTGAGTTCAGATCATTACTATGGAAACTCTGAAGAGAAATCTGGGCTAGGGCTATGCATTTGTGGTTTATCAGCTTACAGATGGTAAATGAAGTCAGGGGAGCCAAAGCGATTTCTTTTTCCCTTGGGTAGCACTTTTTAACCAAGGGCAATGACTCCAGCTGCAGGTAGAGTTGGAGATGGCCACAATGGCAGGCAGTGAAACAAATCAAAAGCTTCTTGGAGTAGTACCAGTGAGAACAAATGAGAGCCTGACAAAGGCGTCAGTCATGAAATGGAATGTTCAGATCCTACAGATATTGTAGAGGTGAAAGCTAAGGTGACAAAATTGACTGCAGAGGCTGTGAAAGTAGAATTATTTATAGGTTCCTGGGTAGACTGTGGTGCCATTAACTACAATGAAGGAAAGAAGGAGGAGGTGGAGACGGGGTTTTCAGGGAAGACAATGAAATCAGTTTTAGGCCCTTTTAATCACTGACTATGGTCTATGGAGCATCCAACTGAAAATGTCTCCCTAGCAATTTTACAGAGTGCTAAAAAACAACAACTCTATACTACGCTGTATTGGAAACTGTGCTAAGTCACTTCAGTCATATCTGACTTTTTGTGACCCCATGGACCATAGCCACCAGGATATCCTGTCCATGGGATTCTCCAGGCAAGAATACTGGAGTGGGTTGCCATCTCCTCCTCCAGGGGATCATCCCAACCCAGAGGTCTAACTTGCATCTCTCACATCTCCTGCATTGGCAGGCGGGTTCTTTACCACTGGCACCACCTGGGAAGCCCCAGTATTGGAATCTCGTACATACTAGAAGCAACAGAGGGATTGTCATGGCCTTACTTATTTTTTTTTCAGGGAAAAGTGGTATCATTGGTCACAGTAGTTAGACAGACTTTAACTTCAATAGCAACAGACTGGGAGAACCTGGGCAAGACACTTCACATCTCTGAGCCTGATTTCCTGATCAGTACACTGAGGATGACGTTTAGCTTCTAAAGGTATTTTCCAAATTAAGTAAGATACAAAAATAATCAGAACAGCCCTTGACATGTGAAAAGCACTTGATAAATTGCAGCTATTTTTATTATATTTTCTGGTGTGGGACAATCTCTTCAAATGTTCATAATTGTATTCATCTTTTTTATTCTTATATCAAATATTTATTGGACCCTGCTATGTGGGATGTACTGGTACCCATCTGCTTCTACCACATCTCTCCATCTCTTATTCTAATCATCTGAGTTACTAGCTGCTATTCCTCAATTTTTCCTGTGTTCCTTATAGCCTTTGATATCTCATCTCCAATCTGGGTTGAAATATCAGCAAAGACTCACATGCATGTCAGTACAGAGTCACACAAGCTTTCTTCCTAAGAGGACAAATAAAGGAAGTGAGGAAGACAGACATGAGCAAGAAAAAGAGGATCCAAGTTTGAACTCAAAACTTACATTTTGGCAGAACATATGTATTAAAAAAGAAAAATGATTTTTACATCAGAGAGAGTCAATTTCTCAAAATGATTTAAATCTCTTTTCCTGCTACACCTGCGAAGAAAATGGTACCACCATTCATTTGTGATTCTCTTTCTCTAACATTTGTAATTTTAATCCTTACTGGTACCTTTCTTTCTTTAGGGATTTATTCCTCTTTGTTACTATTTTATCATTAAAAGGCTTTGTCACAAAGTCATTTTGAAGCTAGTCTCCCTTACAATTTTATTTTTCTCCTCTTGACTTTAACACCAATTTTAAAATTCTTACCCAGAGTTGCCTGTTGGAAACTGCCCTTGTTATAGAAGAGGTCACCGTGATTTATAATAGATCGAGATATGTATTCTTTTGTGGTTTCTAAATTTCCCTTTGCTTACCTGTTTTGGAAAATTCTTCAGTCTGCTTCTGTAGGTTAATTGATCACTTCCTCAGCTAGGATTTTGCTACTTTAACTTTGAAAATGTTTCCTTGTAATTATTTCATTTTTATCCTCTTCTGGTCTGGGTATGCCAGTAGAATATCAGGGAGAATATCCTAGATATCACTATCCTAGTTTAAAAAGATTCCCATTCAGAGCCATCTGTTGACTCTGCTTCTGGCAAACCACCCAGGATCCCATGTGGAAATAGAGACCTTTCATCAGTTTCTTCACTGAAGAACACATACGATAGAATTAAAACACAAACACAATTTTCTGTATTTAGAGGAACAACATTTATGAGCATATTTTTATGTAATATCAACATGGCATTCCTTTGTTAGCTGTTTAAGAGTTTGCAATCTAGTTGGGAGAGACAGAACACCACAGAATGGTTCAGAGAAGTGAAAGTGTTAGTCACTCAGTTGTGTCCAACTCTTTGCGACCCTATGGACTATAGCCCACCAGGCTCCTCTGTCCATGGAATTCTCCAGGCAAGAATACCGGAGTGAGTTGCCATGCCCTCCTCCAGGGGATCTTCCCAACCCAGGAATCTCACCTACATCTCTTATGTCTCCTGCATTGGCAGGCAGGGTTTTTACCACTAGCCCCACCTGGGAAGCCCTCAAAAGCGAGTTCCTAGAGAATATAAATTTTTTTAGCGATTTATCAAAATAAAGTAATCTTATTTCTTTCAAAACAGGTAATAACGGAGATTTCAGGGTGCCAAGAGACTTAGAGACCAATGTAATAGTTTGAAAGAAAATGAAAGTGTTAGTGACTCCGCCGTGTCTGACTCTTTGTGACCCCATGGACAGTAACCTGCCAGGCTCCTCTGTCCACAGAATTCTCCAGGAAAGAATACTGGAGTGGGTTGCCATTTCTTTTTCCAGGGGATCTTCCTGACCCAGGGATCAAACCTGGGTCTCCTGCATTGCAGGCAGACTCTCTACTGACTGAGCCACCAGCTAAAAGTTTGAGACCCAATCTATTCTCAGTTCAAACAATATTATATATCAGATGTTTCCACAATGGTTTCAGTTCTTTGATTATCTGGATATTTTTCCTATAAATATTTAGCAGCTAGAATCGCCCTACCTGTTGAAAATAGGGAAGGAAGAGCAGACAAACAGGTTTTTGCCTTAAAGTAAGTAATAACTTCAAAACTGAAATACAGTTGACCTTTGAACAACACAGGGGTTCGGGGAGAAGTAAAAAATCTGCATATAACTTATAGTGGGCCTCTGTATCCACAGTTCCTCCGATATATGATTTCTCCATGGCTGCAGTTCTGCACTGGAATCCAAACAACTGCAGACCATATAATACTACAGTATTTACTATTAAAAAGTCTGCCTATTCGTGGACCCAGTTGTTCACAGGTCATCTCTATGTCCCTTTATAACTCCCATGGAACAAAAGTGTTTGAAAGTGACAACAGCCCGTCATAATTCCACTTCCCCTGGTGGTTCAGACAGTAAAGAATATGCCTGCAATGTGGGAGGCCTAGATTCGATTCCTGGGTCGGAAAGATCCCCTGGAGAAGGGAATGGCAGCCCACTTCAGTATTCTTGTCTGGAGAATTCCATGGACAGAGGAGTCTGGTGGGCTACATCCATGGGGTTACAAAGAGTTGGACACGACTGAAGAGCTAACACTCTCACTTTTTCCCTTTTCTATGACATTGTCCCATAATCAGGACCTTCTCCATTCCTTCCTTAGCAGAAATATTAAAGTGAAGCTGGCACACTTTTAGATGGTGATTTCTTACAGAAACTCTCCACACATTACAGGTTCTATTTGTTTGATAATTGTCTTTTGAAAAAAATGTTGTTTCACATAGATCTTAGTTTTTTCCCATAAGAAAGAACAAACCATTAATCATGTGGTGAATATATGGGAAAACTTGTACCATGTGTCTCCAGGGTCAAAGATATGCTGAGAAGAAGCAAAAGGGAATCCTGGAATAGTCCAAAAGGAAACAAAATAAGAAACTTCCTAGAAATTTTCAGTCTTTAAGAAAAACACTAGAGTTAAAAAAGAAACTTTATTTTCTATGAAAGAAAATGGATATAATCTATCAAGGAGAATAATCTTGACTTAGAGAAAAGTCTCAATTAGAGGATAATTTCTCTAGAGTTTAGTTTTAGTAATTAATTTCAAGCACAAAATAAAAACTATAATAAGAAAGATATTAGCAAAATTGCATTAGATTTTGAAAATTTATAACTCATTATAATGTGATAAGAACTTAAGAATTTAATGCTAAATAGAGAAGGTGAACATATGTTGTAAAAAACTCTTACTTCATGAATCACTTGATTTCAAAAGATTGGATTTCTTCATACTTGTGAGTAAAACCTGAATTTCAAAGTAGGAAAAAAGAAATGAACCTCATTCTACAATAAGGGTTTCAGTAACAGACCGAGTTTTAATTCCAACTTGTCATTCATTATGTTCCTTCAGCATTTCTCTTTATATATACTAATAGCTGCTGTGGAAATACATTGTGATGTATATAAAGCAGCTAAAACTTCCTGTTAAGTATGGTGGATTAAACACACCTGTCTCTGGTCCTTCCCCAAAGCTCTAGCGCTCTAGATTAAAAAAAGAACAAGAAAAGAAAAATAAAAACAATTCATACACATTGAGAATGAATCTACAAGGACAACAAAAATAAGATTCGACAAGATAAATTTAATAGCTGGAAGCAAACAAGTAAAAGCTAAGTGTCAACATATCAGAGAAAGCTGAAACCTGGCTAGCATCTACTTGTGCCAAAGAGCCTGGAAGTCTCAAGAACTCACAGCACCAAGTATTTCTGAAGCTACATGCGGAGTGGGACCAAAAACAAAACTATAGACAAATCTCTCTCCTCAATCTGTGCTGAAGACCAAAGTTTACTATCTGGGGAGGATGAACCAGGGAAGTTCTGAAACTAGGGATAGAAGTTAGAGCTAAAGGCATGAGCAAGATATCAAGTTCAAAACAGGGGCACTGAGTGCAAGGTTACATTTAGAACAACACTGCTTCTCAACCCCTACTGGTCTCTTAGAACACCAGCAGCCAATCTGACCCCATAACCCAAGACATAACATCAAAGATTCTTCTCTGAATTAACTGGCCCAAGGGAAAAGACAGATATGAAAATAAGAGGGAGAGAAGTTAAGGGATCCATCCAGCAAGTCCAATATCAAAATATCAGGGTTTTCCAGAGGGAAAGAGAAAATGGAAAGACATAAATTGTTCTAGAATTAATACAAGAAAAAAAATCTCAAATCCTAAATGTCACAAGTTCCAAACTGAAAGCTGGGAAAAAAATAGACTTTTTAAAAGTACTGATAGCCACAAAGGTAACCTGGACTTCAAGAGCCAAAATTACAGAGGAAGGGGAAACTCACTGAGATGAGCTTACATTCACTGATGCTTTTTCCCCAGTATATTTGTTGACTTGCATGGTGGGAACTGAAGTTGAACAAAAAGGGTTGGCTTTTGTGTGTGTGTCAGTTTCCACGGTATATGGAGACTTAAATTTAAGTTCAGTGATACCTAGGCTTCCAAAATTTGAGGATCCAATGTCCTAAAGAAAAGGGGACCACAGGAAGAGGTAAACCTGACATTCCTTGGAACTTCTCTGCTTCAGGTATTTGCAGATTCTTAAGATGTCCAAGATTAGAAGCCAAGAAACCAAGCAGGAATATGCAGGTTAAAACCTGAAAATGAAGCAATGTCCAACTGACCACAGTGTCAAGAAGACAGAAATGGGGGTTCAAAGTCTGTCAAAGATAAGAGGTCTTGGTAGATACCTCCAGACTTTTAGCTGAGATTTACAAACAGAAATACTGTGAGAACAGACTGAAATAACTATCCACAAATATATCAAGGTGATCCACCCCTCCTCTAACTGCCTGCCAGAGGGGGGAAAAAATTCTCTCTGGAAAAAAAAAAAGATAAAATCAATCATTTTAAATTTACAATGTCTGGCATTAAGTCAAAAATTACACATGCCAAGAAGACAAAAATGACTAAAAACAAAGAGAAAGAGAAAATAGAAACACATCCCAGGTATTAGAGTTATCATTAAGAATTTCAAAATAACTACAATAACACAGTCAAGAAAATAAATGGCAAGATGAAGAATTTCATCAAAACTGCAGTCTGTATTAAAAAGAATTCAGGGAAAATTCTAAAACTGAAAAATAACACTTTAAGAAATCAATGAGTATAATGAAAGATTTAGATAAGCAAAAGAAAGAAAGGATTAATGAATTAGAAAACACTTCATTAGAAAAAAAGATCTTAAGGAGACAAAAAGAATGGAAAAATCAGAAATAGCATTAGAGTGAAGTGGAACACAGCAAAAAGATGTAGTGTAAAAGTGAAAGTGTTAGTCCCTCAGTCATGTCCGATTCTGTGATTCCATGGCAGTAGCCCACCACGCTCCTCTGTCCACGAAATTCTCCAGGCAAGAATGCTGGAGCGGGTTGTCATCCCCTTCTCCAGGGGATCTTCTCGATCCAAGGATCGAACCTGGGTCTCCTGCATTGAGGGCAGATTCTTTACCATCTGAGCCACCAGGAAAGCCCAACAGACAAAAATGGAACTCTCAGGATGACAGCTATGTGGCAGGCCTGAAGAACAACCAGATTAGAGTAGAAGAAAAGAGACCTTTAAAGGGATACCTCTCACACATAATGACCATGGCGGTTACCCAATGAGTTAGGATTTCAGTTCCATCAGAGAACTGGGGATGAATTAATGATATTTACATAGAAAAGAAACAAAAACATTTTTTTTAATTTCAAAGAAAATATAAGTTATATCTGAAAGGAAATGAAATAGAGTATAATACATGGTTCACTATCTGTATATAATATTTACATGATTGCAACAATGTAAATAAACATTGACAAATAAAAATGATTATATAATTTTACTGAAAGAATAAGGAAGGAGAAATATGTCTGTCTTGAAGGGGTGGGATATAAGAGAGCTAAACCATAATCTTCTAGAGAAGGAAGTCAATAAATAATATTCAAAGAGACAAATCAAGAAATAGCAATATAAGCTATTTTTATATACATTAGCAAATATAAGGCTCAATAGTTAGAAACAGAGTAGTTGCCTCTGGAGAGAAGGAATTAGAAGAGGAGAAAAATAAAACAGGGATTAGCTATTTCTTATGAGTCTTGAAGTATTGTTTGATTTCCTAAGCATTTGCCAATATGACTGTAGTAAGAAAAAATTACATTAAGATAAAAAGATAGAGAAACTAACAAAATGACTGATACATGGAAGATACTCCATAAATGTTTGTTATACAAATTGTATGACCTCAGGGAATATGGTGAAAAGTAAATAATCCACATTTGTTGAGCTCAAGATCTTCTGGGGAAGTGAAGCACTGCATGAAGTTGAATTCCTGTATATTCTGAGTGTGGCTTCTGCCCCATTTGCCAAAGTCTCTCTCAACAACTACTCAGCAGGACTGTCCCTCCTCAGGGCAGAGTGGGCAGCTGCCTACATGGACGATTTGATAACACTAAATCATCACGTGACTATAGGTAGTACTCCCCAGTGCCTTTTCATAGGCTTAGATTTATTCAAGTCTTCCAAGCTTAGAGAGTCTGGCTACTGATCCAATGGTGAGGTCAGTTGCCTTTCTTTAGCTGATTGGTAAATCATGAAGACACTTCAAGTGCTGGTTTGATCAAGCTAAGTGGTCCAGATTGTGGTAGACAAGAAATCCTCAATGTCAAAAAGTTGGAATACTGTAGCACTATCCACCCCCACTTACCCAAAAATAAAACAAACCAACAAACAAACAAAAATTGTAACACTCAAATTTCACCTCGAAGTAACAACCAGATCTGCTTAGGTGATCATGTATCTGAGAAATGGTATTAATAGTGTGGATATTTACAGCCTCAAATAGCACAGCAAACCTGATAAGTACCTGGAGAAACAAAGCTAGTCCACAATAAGAGGCTCAGTATTTGTTATTAGGATGGATGAACAGTTAGATGAGATATGAGGCTAAGTTTTAACTCAGAGGAAGAAATATAATTGTAGCATGCACCTAATCTTAGACATGCAGGGTCTGAAAATATGAGAGTGAAAATAACAATTTTGAGTTACCTTATACAGTCACAGACCTCAGAATTGGAAAAAAAATATTAGGAGATGGTTTTGTTCTCTTATTTTTAACAGATGAAGAAGCAAAATCTTCAAGAATTCAAGGTAGGAAGAAACTCTGGGAAGACAGTGATGGTAGGGGAGCAGTTTTGAATCTCCCCAAATTCTGTCATAAAAACAGAAAACAATTGTAACGGCAAAACCAAAACCCACAGACCAACATCTAAAATTGAATAGGTGATAAGGTGTCCTGTTGAACCCCCAAATCAAGCAGATAGGGACAAAATATCAACAGCTCATGACCTGTGTGGAATTGGCATTTTTGTATAAGAAGGTGGAGAAGTATCTTACTGACCTGAGGATGACATTGGAAAGTGGAAAGTGTTGCAGGCTAAGACTCAAGGCTTCTTTCTAATAAAAATAAAATCGCTCTTTTAGAGGTAAATGTTGATTTAACTGACATCACAAAAGATCGGTGAGCTATTCTGATGCTCTTGTCTGCAGACTGTGTGCTCACTCGCTAAGTAGTGTCCAACTTTTTGTGACCTCGGGGACTGTAGCCCACCGGGATTCTCTGTCCATGAAATTTTCCAGGCAAGAATACTGGAGTGTGTTGCCATTTCCTAATCCAGAGAATATTCTCAACCCAGAGATCTCAACCCCAATCTCCTACATCAGCAGACAGATTCTTAACTGCTGAGTCACCTGGGAAGCCCAGTCGGCAGATTCAGTCAGTTCAGTTGCTCAGTCGTGTCTGATTCTTTGCGACCCCATGGACTGCAGCATGCCAGGCTTCCCTGTCCATCAGCAACTCCCAGAGCTTGCTCAAATTCATGTCCATTGAGTTGGTGATGCCATCCAACCAACTCATCCTCTGTCATCCCCTTCTCCTCCTGCCTTCAATCTCTGGCAGCATCAGGGTCTTTTCCAATGAGTTAGTTCTTTGCATCAGGTGGTCAAAGTGTTGAAGCTTCAGCTTCAGCATCAGTCCTTCCAATGAACACCCAGGACTGATATCCTTTAGGATTGACTGGTCGGATCTCCTTGCTGTCTAAGGGACTCACAAAAGTCTTCAACACCACAGTTCAAAAGCATCAGTTCTTTGGCACTCAGCTTTCTTTATAGTCCAACTTTCACATCCATACATGACCACTAGAAAAACCATAGTTTTGACTAGACGGCTCTTTGTTAGCAAAGTAATGTCTTTGCTTTTTAACATGCTATCTAGGTTTGTCACAGCTTTTCTTCCAATTTCATGGCTGCAGTCACCATCTGCAGTGATTTTGGAGCCCAAGAAAACAAAGTTTCTCACTGCTTCCATTGTTTCTCCATCTATTTACCATGAAGTGATGGGACTGGATGCCATGATTTTCGTTTTTTGAATGTTAAGCCAACTTTTTCACTCTCCTCTCTCACTTTTATCAAGAGGCTTTTTAGGTCCTCTTCACTTTCTGCCATAAGGGTGGTATCATCTGCATATCTGAGGTCATTAACATTTCTCCTGGCAATCTTGATTCCAGCCTGTGCTTCATCCAGCCCAGCATTTCACATGATGTACTCTGCATAGTAGTTAAATAAGCATGGTGACAATATACAGTCTTGATGTACTCCTTTCCCAATTTGGAACTAATCTGTTGTTCCATGTCCAGTTCTAACTGCTGCTTCTTGACCTGCATACAGATCTCTCAGGAGGCAGGTAAGCTGGTCTGGTATTCCCAGCTCTTGAAGAATTTTCCACAGTTTGTTGTGATTCATGCAGTCAAAGGCTTTGGCATCTAATCTGCAGATTAGGTCACAGAAAATTTGAATATTGGAAATTCCTCAAGTTATAACAGTCCCATTAGTTTGCAGTTTTTAAAAATTGGTAGGAAAATAAAGAGCAATTTGAAAGACTATTCATGTATGTGTGTGTGACCTTACCTATATCAATCTATCAATATTTTTATATAATCTCCCCTTCAACTTATTTGTTTTATATTCTTTTGGGCACTAAAATGAATACACTAGAAAATCACTACATTTTGACTTTAAAATTGTTTGAAACTATGAAATTGACCTTTAAAAATACTAATGTCTTAGCTAAATGCTCAAGTATCCTTTTAGCATTTAGCTGCTCTTATCTTGAGGATATCAAATCTGCTATTTTCCCCTCAAAATGCATGAGAAGACCCTCCAGTGTACATTGATATGGTGCCCTGAGGATGTCTCTATTTATAATGTGGGGTATCTCATGAACAATTCTGGTTCTGGGCCAGTGCTCCAAGGCAGAACAGAGTGGTAGGTCCCAGGTGAGTTTCTTAGGTAGCCCCCTATAATGTAAATTGGGCTGCCCTCAAGGCACCCTATAAATTTATTATAAAAATCTAAAATAAAAAATACACAAAACCCCTAAAAGTTTCCCTTAATAAAATGAAAACTGTTCCCCTGGATTAAATATAACTTGAAAATAGATCAGAGCAACAAGTGCCATAGGAAACAATGGAGGAGGCCTCTAGCATTTCCAAAAACACTTGTATATAACTCTGAAAGAAGTTTTAAAAATCTGATTTTAAGTTGCTGAGGTGATTACAGTGTTTTTCCTGCTTTGCAATCATTATATTGCTTTGTGGGTAGACAACGAGCATTAAATCATTGTTAAGAGTTCATTGTAACAAGTCCAGAATTTGTTTTAATAACCTTCTTACTTTGATGTCTCCAGAAATGTATCCTGGCAAGAACTGCTAAACATTAGCTAAATATAAATCTTGAACTGCCTTTTAAACTTTAATTATTTGCATATCTGCTTCTGACCGTGATAGACGTTAACAATGAGCCTTCCACCTTAAACAATTAGAAAATTTGACAGAAATCCAGGACACAATGGTTTTTAGACATTGAATAATAGGTGACACAAGAGTGTGGCTCCTAAGGACAGGAAGACACTGTGTGAGCTCTACCACCTCCAACATTCTACCTGAAGACAGCTAACAGTCCTCAGAAAATGGAAGGGAACCCAAACTGAGCCCTATGGTCTTGCTGAGCTGAAGAGACAGAAGTTGGAATTTAGAAACACCAAGACAGGGAGACTTTCTGGGGCAGAGCATCAGAGAGCAGGGGGCTACAGAAGCAACAGAAAGCAGTAAGTAGATCAATTCTCAATTTATTTCCTACAGGGATGAAAGGTACCTTCAGAAGGTACTGTCTTAGCCACAGGGCCAAATGAGACCTAGACTAAAGGCCGTTCTGGATCTGCCCAACAAATCTTAAAACTCAGCCTCAAAGAAATTTTATTTCTAAGAATGCAATCGCATGCCAGGACAAAAGCCCTATTTTTAAAGGTACTTGAAGAAATACCAAAAAATTCACCCCAAAAAACAAAAGCATAATATCCATTATCCAATCAGTATTCACCACACAGGAAAAGGGGCAAAAATGACAGAGATAATAGAATTAGCACACATGAGGCGATGAGGTGAGAAAGGGAACATTTTTTTAATGAAACTTTTAGAGATGAAAAATTTAGGAGCTGAAATTAAATATATAAATATATATATATATATATATACATATATATATCCTTGATATAATTAACAGCAAATTAGGCACTATGGTGGGAGGCAAGGGGGTTAAGGAAGGGAAGGGGGTGGATTTGAAGACCTGCAATAGAAACTACAGGAATTGAAGCATAGAGAAAAGAGATTGGGAAAAGAAAGTATCACTGACCTCTAGGATAATATAAAATTGTCTAATATACGTATACTCAAAATTGAGAGGAAAGCTGAGAGGAGGAGAGAAAAATCCATGAAGAAATAACAGTTTAAAAACTCCCAAATTTGGTAAATTCTAGTTATTTTTTAAATTTGTAATATCTCGGAGAAAATTCCATTCTCCAGTGATTGATAAGTCTAATATTTAACTTGGGAAGACAAAAAATTCAAAGCTAGTACTGAGAAATTCAACATAACACCTTAGCTCTTGTATCAAGATAGAGAGAGAGAAAGAAAAAGAAAATAAATAACAGTCATAGGCCATGAATTAAGGTTAAAATGCCATGTGGTATTTTAACCTTAATTCTGAATTTTCTTGTTCTCATCTATCTAAATTAGGCCCTAATGATATTTAAACAAAGCTACTTATAATTCCCATAATAGGCAAATAGAAGGGAGGTTAAAATAATTCTATTATTTCACAATGATGAAACAGATTGAATATTTCAATTATTCTACTTATTATAGTACACATAGAACAATGCTCTGTAATCTGCTTCGATATATATAGGCTCTTTACCCACACCACAGTGGGACTAATGCAGTCAATTTGGTTGAGCCTCACTCGCTGATTCAGTGTTGGAATAAAGTACTTCACAGATTAGCTTAGTCTGCAGCACTTAAAGGTCAGGATTTATTGTAATGTAAATCACAAAGCAATTTTATCTTGACAGAGATTACATACTGTTACAATATTTCTCGCTGAATCTAGTGATGCGTTTGCTTTTTCTTTGCAACTGCTGTGCAAATTGGACTGTAGCCCAGAAAAGAAAAAGAGATGGCAGGCTGCTTTGGCTTTTTAGAAACAACTTAATTCTCTTCATTTTTCAAAGTTCCACAAGGAAAAAAAAAAATCTCTGAAAATAGACATAAAACCATACATAAATACTTGTAAACCTTTACAAACCCTAAGCTCGAGTGCACATAGATATCTGTGAATGACCATCTTTCAAATATTTTGATGTGTTTTAGGACAGAGTGTAATTGCTAATGGCTGACCTCTTGTAATTCATACAAAAGGGTCTTGATATATTATCTAAATTGTCTCCATTTGAAGCAAACAAACAAAAGCAGTAAGAAGCATTCATGCTTTCCACTGCCACAAACAAAAAGAAAACAGTGCAAACAAAGCAAGGTGAACATTAGGAAATCCACTGCTGTCAGCATCGAGCTAACAAATATTGAAAGCCAGAATGGCAACAACTTCCTAATTTTTCTGAAACTTCAACTAAAATAGAAGGGATTGAGACTAGATATCAGAGAGACCTTTTTGATTACCAGAGAATTAAATGAACTACTCAAGAATTTGAAGAGTACT
Organism: Odocoileus virginianus; assembly: GCF_023699985.2. Classification (NCBI taxonomy): domain Eukaryota; kingdom Metazoa; phylum Chordata; class Mammalia; order Artiodactyla; family Cervidae; genus Odocoileus; species Odocoileus virginianus. Next base: position 84,413,893 of record NC_069676.1, read on the forward strand.
CATTCCTGAAATCCTCAAGACAAGATCACCTGTCTCCATCCTAAATCATGTATCTCAAAGAATAAACATGAATAAAATGTTCCCACAAAGTTTAAACAAGCATCTGTATTAAATTTTACCAAGTTTTATCAATTCTTCATACAATTGTTATTGTTGTTTGGTTGCTAAGTCATCTCCAAATCTTTGCAGCCCGCAGACTGTAGTCCACCAGGCTCCTCTGACCATGGGATTCTCCAGGCAAGAATGCTGGAGTGGGTGTACATTCCCTTCTCTAGGGATTTTCTCAGCCCACTGATCAAACCCACGTCCCCTGCACTGGCAGGCTGATTCTTTACCACAGAGCCACCAGGGAAGCCCTGTTCACACATAGTTTCCAATACTGACTACAAAAGCAGTGGTAAGGCCCAGAACTTACCTGAAAAAGTAACCAAATCTAATTGTCAGATGCAAACACTCCATTTCTATTCCCCTCACCTGAGGCATGATTGGGTTCAGTATGTCTTTTCTCCAGTTCTTGCAAAGCACTTTTCCTGCAATGAAAGGTGATACATTATAATGTTGTTTATTAAAATACTGACTAGTTTATTGTTTCAGTCTCCTAGCTGTACCCTGTCAAGCAGGGCTTCCCATTTATCAGTCATTCTGTAATCCAATTAAAATATGATTCACTTGTTTTCTTTAAATGAATTCTAAATTTGGTCTAAATAAAAGTATTTTAGTATAGAAATTTTACTTTCAAAAATACAGATTTGACGCGCTAGTTTAAAAAATTCAGTGTTTGCTATGTAACTCTTGAAATGGTCTCGGGTGCCACCTGTTGTCCATGTAGCACACGCTGGGGAATATAAGCTATACAAGGAGCTGTGAAAATAAACAATAAGTGGTACAGGTTCAACTTGTATGTGGGCAGTAAATTATATTCTTATTCATAAAATGCCAGCCTCTGTGTCCACAATAACATATACAGTTAGGCACAGTGAAAGAAGTAAAAGTGAAAGTGTTAGTCAAAAGTTGTGTCCCGCTCTTTGTGACCCTATGGACTGTAGCCCACCAGGCTCCTCTGTCCATGGGATTCTCCAGGTAAGAATACTGGAGTGGGTTGTCATTCCCTTCTCCAGCGGATCTTCCCAACTCAGAAGTTGAACTCTCATCTCCTGCATTCCAGGCAGATTCTTTACCATCTGAGCCACAGGGGAGCCCTAGGCACTTCCCATCTGAAATGTCCCTAAGTCCATGGGGTCACAAAGAGTCAGACATGACTGAGCAATGTGACAACAACATGGACTGATCAGGCATCCTGGCTTGCTTGGGACACTCCCAGTTTCTGATGGTTGTCCTGAGCTCCCTCTTTCATTCTCAAAAAAGGTTCTGGTTTGGATGATACCCAAACGAGTGGGAAAATTGACATCCTCAGGAAACTGGACAGTCAAATGTTTCTGATTGGCCTTATTCTTATCTGCTAGGTAGCTCTTCAGTTCTTCCCTACAAACTTATCTTATTTAATCTTCACAGCAAACCTGTGACTTAGGAAATACATATAAATTACAAATGGGAGGAAAGGCTCTGGGAGGTTAACAACCCAGGGTTCACACAGCTCTTTCAGAGCACAACTAGAATTCACATCCAGTCTCTGTTCCCTATCAGGACATCTTTCCTAGGGAATTGGGAGGTCTGGGAGGTCTGGGAAGGAGAAAGGTGGGGTGTGGGAGGCAGAAGCATTCTGAGAAAGAGCCCATTCCTTTTCACAGTGCGTTTGAAGAGGTTAGCACAAGAAACAGCACAGTTGGTCTGCAATGTTGCCACAATCTCATGTCATAAGAATACCTCATTTTCCATTAAAACCATAAGCACTTGTTCAATTACCGGGATTATAAGCAGCAGGCCTTGTGAGTTAAATGGACTTTTGTGCTCTGCCCTGAAAAATCTAACCAGACTCTTAAACACAGCCAAATTTTCTAACTGGGTTTTCTTTTTTGATGTTGAAAAGAAAAGAATTAGAAGGAGGAAAAGGAGGCACCCCTGGGGGGAGATATGGGAAAGAAGGGGAGGACGTGTAACAAAACACTCAGCCGGCCTTTCCCCAAGACCCTCCTCTCCTCCTGTGCCTCTGTGCGCTGCCAAGCACGTCTCCCCTCCCAGCTCGTGTGGGGGAAGGCCAAAAGCTTTACATTACACCACTGGTTTACACCCTGAGAAACGTCGCATGAGCTGCAAAATACACTTTGAAGCAACTTTCTAAAAGGCACATCTATATTTACCAATGTGTTCCACATGATTAAACTGTGAAATTTGTCTCCAGTTTGGCAATACCTTAGAGAGATGTTGTGAGGTTTAGAAAGAAAATGCCTGTGAAGTGCCTTAAGTTCCATGGAAGGGAAGCACTAGATACATCCAAGGTGCTGTTATATGCCTTTATGTTATATTGGTGCAACAGCAAATAAAATAACGTAAGTTATGATGTCACAATGTTGTCACGCAACATCATCCATAGTGAGAGCAAGAAAAATCTGTTTTTAAAATGCCTCTTTTCCCCCCTCCTCTTCAGCATGTTAAAGCATATGGTATCCAAAACTAGTTCACAGTGAACTTCATTTCTGCACTGCTGTAAATGAAGTTTCTTCTCAGGCAGATGTCAGTGCTAAAAGTTTGGTGCTCATAAATACCAAATTAACATAAAATCTATATAGCTTTTTTTCAAACGTCTTCCTTGGTTGATGTGGGCTGACTGGATAGAACACATGGTTCTCTTATTTATTCCTGAATCCATAATACATTTTCAAATTCACTAATGTGAAAAACAATAGTTACAACTGAACCCCAAGTGATACCCCCTGAGGCCTCTCTGATTGTAAATGTCAAATGACAAAAGAAAGAAAACAAAACTAGAAAGGTAACAGATATTCTTGAACTGTTAATTTAGGCTTCATGGTTCCAAACTATAAGTCACCACTTATACAAAAAGCATTTGTAGACAGAATAAGAAATAAATCTTTTATATACTTTACTGCCTGATAAAACCATCAAAATAACCTGTTAATAAAGCGAACCTGAGTTTATTGCTTACCACAGTACAAAGGCCAAAGATCCTGACAAGAATCTTGATGGTGTTTCAGAAGAGGAAAGGCAAAGATGGGATACATATAAGACTTAGGGGATCTAGTTTAAGATGGATATTTTGGAGGGTTTGATTATGATTAGGCAAACTTGTGATCTGACAGTTTGGGACTGGCAGACTATGGGAGGGGAAAGTTTTTTTAAAAATTAAAAGGGTTTCAAAGCACATCTTGAAGAGTAAAAATGTTGTATAATGCTGCTTTAATTTGATTTGTCTAATATTGGTTTAAATGGATTCCCATGAATTTTCTGAAATGAACAATAAAGTCATAGTCAATTTATCCTTCTGAACAAGAATTTTCTCATAGTAAGTAAAATCATGTCAATGCAAAATATAGGCTGTTCTGGGTAGAGATCATTTTATTTCTCAACACATATAAATACTAGAACTATTATTTAGCTGGAAAAGCCCAGCACACCAAGAGCAGCTCCTGTTTTGAGAAAAGAACTCGGGACTTCCCTGGCAGTCTGGTGGCTAAGACTCTGCACTCCCAATGCAGGGGACCCCAGTTCAGTCCCTGGTCGAGGAACTAGATCCCACATGTCGCGACGAAGAGCAAAGATTCCATGAGCCGCAACTAAGACCCTGCACAACCAAACAAATAAACATTAAAAAAAAAAAAGAACTCACTTTAAGTCACCAAAACAGACAATGGTCTCCTCTCAGATGCCACCTCCCTTCAACCTTGCTTTCACTGCTGACCAAATTCAGACTGGCTCATTCTTTCTTAAAGAAGTTACTGTTCTTTAAGATTAGTCAGTTCTTGGTCTAAGGATCATTCCTTTATGTGACCTAACATATCTCTACGTATATAACATAGTTCAACACTTTGAGGACAAACCTCAAGTTCTTTGGAATCACTTCATCATCACTTCCACGATAAAAATCCTAATCATATCTCTACTTAAAGCTTTTTAGTAAGTCTCCTCTGTCCTCTAGATGAAGTCTAAACTTCTCAACATGCCTCTTCAACTGTATTATCTCCTGCTCCTCTCTCACTTTTCCACACACATGTGTGCATACATGAATTTTATATGCCAATCACATTAAACTATTAACACCTGCAATTCCAGAACATGTTTCGCTCTGTCTTCCCTCATTGATAGTTCTCTTCGGTGCAGAGCTGCGGCTTTCTGGAAAACTCACCAACACTCCTTCACTTCTGTTTCTACTGGTTAATTTCTGCTCATGTTAAAGATTCACTCAGCTGAGAAATTACTTTCCCCAGGATGACTCTTGAAAATATAAGGGAAATGCTCCCCATAAATGCTCCATTAATACTGTGTGCTTATTTCCATCATCCCACTCCATCCTCACTATATGGTTCTTCAGTTCAGTTCAGTCGCTCAGTCATGTCTGACTCTCCGCGACCCCATGAATCGCAGCACGCCAGGCCTCCCTGTCCATCACCAACTCCCGGAGTTTACTCAAACTCATGCCCAACAAGTCGGTGATGCCATCCAGCCATCTCATCCTCTGTTGTCCCCTTCTCCTCCTACCTGCAATCCCTCCCAGCATCAGGGTCTTTTCCAATGAGTCAACTCTTCGCACGAGGTGGCCAAAGTATTGGAGTTTCAGCTTCAGCATCAGTCCTTCTAATGAATACCCAGGACTGATCTCCTTTAGGACGGACTGGTTGGATCTCCTTGCAGTCCAAGGGACTCTCAAGAGTCTTCTCCAATACCATAGCTCATATGGTTCCTAGTACACTCTATTGTAATTGTCCATCTACTTGCTTACCCTGTCCTCCCTGTCACTAAGCAACTTGATGGCAAATACCACATCTTACTGCATTGTCTGGGAAACAGAGGTCACTTAAGATATCTTTTTAATAGGCAATGAGTGAATGGATAGATAAAACCTTATAACTGTGACTGAAAAATTATGAAGATTGATATGATTTCAAAAAAAGTCATCTGATAGATCCTAAAAAATAAAAAGGGATTAATCCTCAAAGTGTTAATTACAAATAAACAGTGAAATTTAAGAAAATTAAAATTTGCACAAACAAAATTAATAAAACTTTTAAAACATGGGAAGCCATTCTGTTGGTGAGGCTATGGGAAGGCAGGCACTTTCATATCTTACAGGTACAGCCTTTCCGAGGGGAATTTGACATTGACAATACCTAATAAAATTACATGTGCATGTACATCTTACCCCAAGAATTCCACTTCTGAAATTGAGCCTAAAGTTTCATTTACAAAAGAAAAATATATATATACCAAGTTTTTCATTGCAACACTGTTTATAATGGCAAAATACTAGAAACAACCTAAATGCCCATAAGTAGAACAATGATTAATAAATCATACTACATTTGCAAAGGGAGAATTACTGCAGCTAAAAAAAAATAAGAATAAGGAAGATTATGAACTGATATGGAGTGATTTCCAGGATATTTGGTTAAGAGAAAACAGCAAAACGCAAAAAAGCACCTATGGTATTTTACCATTTGTGTTGGAAAAAGAAAAGGGAAATACAAGAAGATATACATCTAAAGGATAAACCCAAAACTAATAAAATTGGCCACCTACAAGGGGGTGGAAACAGAATGGAAGGAAGGAAGAAAAAGAACAGAATAAAAAGGATAAAGGGAAATTTAAGTACATCTTCTTGTATAATTCTGATTTTTAGAACAAGGACATTGTTTTAAAATATCAAATACATACAAAAGCATATTAAAAATTATTAAAATCAACCAGGATTTGGAGAAAACTCAAAAGAAGATATAAATAGCAAAAAATGAGCCCTACTGTCTTAGCAAGGAATAACATAACCCTATTTAAGAGGACAAAGAAGAAAAGAACTAGCTTAAGTAACTTAGGGGGAAATTCTTTTTTTTTATTTATATTTTAAGTCTAAAGACAATAAAGAAAACTATATAAGTACTATTCCGCAATTAATAAATTATTCTAAAACTAAACACATTCTAGGAATGAGTAAATAAATATATTGTAGATAACAAAATGCAGGTATCTATTTTACTGTTGGAGAAACTATTTACAAATAATGAAAGAGGGAAGCCTAGAATGAGTCCTGTACTGTTGGACTGGAATTGAAGATATCAATATGAAATTGTGATTTTTAATCTATTCAGAGAAAGAGAGAGAATGTTTCCTTGCTCTGTCCACTTAAAGGAAATAATATCACAGAACTAATGAAGGCACTTAGTACCCAGATCTTGATTTCCAAAGATATAAATAAAATGAACCAGGACTCCTTAGAGAAATAACTGAGTCAAGGGCTGGAGCGGAGAAAGTTCAACATGTGTCTGGAATATCTCATAGAACTAGAAAGTATGGAAGTGTTCAAATAGGTAATGTTGATATATTAGCCCCTACACGAATACACAGATGTCACAAAACCTAAATGAAATTTAAAAAGGCAGAAAATACATAAAATTTAAAAAAAAAAAAGCCACTGGTGGCAAAGGAGTATGAAGAAAAAATGTACCTGAAATATTCAAAATAGGTACCTAAAATTAATTAATTCATTTAACTCTTGTTTTTTTTTTTATTTTACTTTGTCTAGGTATCCAACTTTCCCATTCACTTTTGAAGAGTATTTAGAATCACAGAATAAGCAATTATATCATGTGCTCTAATACTTAAGTGGGAAAAAGAAAACACTTCATTTCCTTACTTATTTAAATACAACTTCTCTTTGCCTATTACTGTTGTTACAAATAAAGATTAAATACCGCATGTTTAGTCACTTAGTCGTGTCAGACTCTTTACGACCCCATGGACTGTGGGCCCACCAGGTTCCTCTTGTCCGTGGGGATTCTCCAGGCAAGAATACTGGAGTGGGTTGCCATGTCCTCCTCATGGGGATTTTCCCAACCCACAGATCAAACCCAGGTTTCCCACATTGCAGGCAGATTCTTTACCAGTTGAGCTATCAGGGAATACGTCAATGCTATTCTCAAGAATAATTTCCAGCACTAAGAAGGAAGGTCCACTTTATGTCTCATGACCTTATAATAGCAGTTGGTAAACAACTATAGACAGTATTTGCGCTCCACGGGTTATCCTGGAAACAGAAAAGGGGCAAATGTAATTCTGGCTGCCAATATCAACTTCAGACCAACGCTTTTATTTCACATGAAGTCTGACCATTCTTCAGAGAGTCACGTTAGCACATATTTATGCTAATGGTGAGTGTTCTGACAATAACTCAGGTACTACCTGGGGCAACTCTTTAAAGTTGCTTTGAATGCTATTTAGATCTTCTATTTTTATTTACTCTTCCACTTGTTTTTTATGTCTGTCCACTGGTGAATCCAGGATACCTGAGGACACATTATTTATCTTACAGTTCTCCTTATACCTCCTATAGTATGTATCACAGTATTTGCTTGAAGAAGGAGACAAGGTTTGAGAAAGACAGTGCAGTTTTGATACATGCTTTCTTTACAGAAGCTAGATCAATATTACATACTATGAATAGAAAGGACACCAATTAATCAGAAAAAATACCTTTAATCATCTTCAAACTGTCCGTTAGAAAAATGTAAATACAAATGAGAATTTGAAAGTGATAAATATCTTGTCAAGTTAAATTAAACTAAACAATTTTTTAAATGGCCAAAAGTTCTTTTAGAAAAAAAGTATAGGAAATAGGAATATAAGTATCTACTTGTTCCCATCCATACAATAATCTTCTAACATAGGAATTATTACTACCATTTGACAGGTGAGGAAATGGAGACTCAGAGTCATTTGCTCTGAGCAATTCACTCACAATCATTCAACTAGCAATTGACAGAACTAGAATTCACAATTCAGTTTGATATCAAAGTAAATAATCTTTCTATTATACCACAATAAGAAACATCTCTAATAAAATCTAAAAAGGATACAAATGGAAATAGTCAAATGAAGTTTTAATTATATTAAAACTAAAACAGAGCATAAGAGGCAAAAACAATCAAAAAACAATCTTAGATAAAAATCAACTCAAATAGCACTAGATGAGAAGGAGACCCGGGTTCGAGATCTTTTTCTCACTTTACGCCTTTTAATTCTTCTAACACCTAGCTCAACAAAACCATCTTTAAATATTCATTGCCTCACCCACTGACTAAAAGGTACAAATAGAACACTTAAAATCAATCACCAAACTACATTATAATAAAGTTTCAATTAACCAGAACAATTAGGAGATTGTTCATTTTAACATAACATTTAGCTAACTAACCACAAATGAGAAAAACCTTTTTGCGGATTCAAGGTGGCCATTGGAAACCTTTCCCAATCTATTTTGCGAAGCAGAGCAAATTTATTGTATAGAAGCAGCACTGGGGAACTTGCTACAATGCAGATATCCCTAGGTTCCCCCACAAGAGAGTCTTATTTGGTATGTCTGTCTGCAATGATCTTATTCAGATCTTAAGATGAAACTAAGAAACAGTAAGTAAAGGATATAAAACATAATAAAACCTTTTTGAATTGCAAGACTCAACAGTACCTCAACCATCATTCTGACCACTAATCATTTTTCCCAAATCTCTGAAAATAGATGTTGAAGGCACAGAATCCTGAACAAGAATCTAGAAGCCCAAAATCTTGGCTTTTACCTTTGTCCTCTAAGGAAACTATATTTAAAAACTTCAAACTGAGGTTAATTGCCATCTAGTAAACTGAAGTCTTGAAATTTTTATTAGATTTATGTGACATGGAATAAAAAATGATATTTAGGATTATTAAAAACAATGTTCATAACACGTCATACCTAAGGAATTAAGAACATGTCAATGTAACATAAATGGTGTGCACCAGACCTACTACTTCAGTTTCCTATTTCAGTAGGTCATAATATATTCATGATCACAACACAAAGTGCATAATCAATAGCTATAGGATGCAAATGGATATATTAGTAATTAGTTTATAAGTAGCAAAAGTTAAAATATATGTTAAACAGCTGGTACCAGAATTCTTCTTAAAGAAAGAAAGAACAATCTTTGTTTAGCGAAATGTCCTGATGAGCCACTTGGATTGGAAGATATAGATCAGGAAAAAAAAAAAAAAAGAAGAAGAACAAACGGAGAATTAAATTGCTGTGGATGAAAACTGTAAGACTTGTCTTCCTTGAGAGTGGAGGAGGAATGGAGAAAGATAAAGGTAAGTAGTATGGCAGGAGCCTAGAGTACAAGTTATGAGAAATAGCTAAAGTTTGTCGTTTTCTTTAAGCACAGCAATGTTCAATGCAATTTAAAACTATCTGTTTGGCTAAGATATAAAGTTTTTCTCTCTCTCTAAACATTCAGTGAAGTCTGCTACTCTCTAAACTTATATTTTTCATTTCAATCCCTTCTGAATCATTCTATTTTCAATGTGTGTATATATACATATATATATATATATTCATAAAAATGAAATAATATTAACATACTAAGCTCTTTGCTAGTTCATTTAATCTCCAGACCAATTCTATAGAGTAGGTACTATCATTAAATCCATTTTATGGATGAGAAAGCTGAGTTCTAAGAGGCTAAACAACTTACTCAAGATCACGAAGTTACTAAATGATGAACTGGGATTCAAACCTTTACTAGATCAAATTTAAGTTCACAGCTAAATAGGTACATAGGGTTTCCCACATGGCCCAATGGTAAAGAATCCACCTTCCAAGCAGGAGACATGGGTTCAGTCCCTGGGTCAGGAAGACCCCTTGGAAAAAGAAATAGCAACCCACTCCAGTATTCTTGACTAAGAAATCCCATGGACAGAGGAGCCTAGAGGGCTACAGTCTATAGCGTCGAAAAGAGTTGGACAAGACTTAGTGACTAAACAGCAACAACAAATAGATACATATATACATATACACATATATACACACATACATAAAATAAAAAGATATCCTGGTATCTACATTTAAGCAAAATACATTTTTATAAAATAGGAATATTCAAAATATGAGTAACATTCAAAATATTAGCAAAAATGCTATATTACTATCTTTTTCAAAATATTTCAAAATCACTAAAAGTTAAAGTATACAAATTCTAGCGACTGAATTCTGGCTATTCAGCATTTCTACCTTATTCTTTTATCATACAATCATCTTTGAAAAGTTAATCACTAATTAAATATCTGCTAATATTTAATAATTAGTCAATAACAAATAACTAAATACTAATTATAGAATATAATCTGTATATTGATTTTAAAACATGTCCACAGATTTTTTTTTTTTACACTCCTCCCTCCAAAAAGTGGATCCTAAATCCCCTTCCCTTAAGGGTGGACTGGACTCAGTGACTCACTTTTAATGAATAGTATGTGGCAAAAGTGATGGCAAGTAACCAGGTCATTAAAGTCTGTAGCTTTCTCATTCCGCCCCAGCGTGGATCACTTGCTCTGGGGAAAGCCTGCTACCATGACACAAGGACACACAAGGACACCAAGATGAGATGCAGATACCAAGGAACTGAGTCCTGCCGACAGCCAGTGAGGAATTGAGGCCCTATCAACAGTTAAGTGAGTGAGCCACATAAGAAGTGGCCCCGCCAGCACCCGTCTAGCCTTTGGAGGACAGCAGCCCTGACTCATGTGTTGACTGCAACCCTATGAGAGACCCCAAGCAAGAACCAGCTTGAACCAACACCCAAGACCTGGGCCCACAGAAACTGTGTATGATAATAAACCTTTGAGTCATCTAAGTTTGGAGTTATTTGTTATCCTAGCAATAGTTAACTGATACACTCACTGTGTCAGTAATTCCCAAAGTGTGGTTCCAAGACCAGCAGCATCAGCCTCTTCTGGGTACTTGATAGAAGTGCAGATTCTCAGACTCTACCCAAGATGTACTGAATCAGGAACTCTGAAGTTGCCGGGCAGCAATTTGTGTTATAACAAGCCCCCTGGGTGTTTCTGGGCTTCCCAGGTGGTGCTAGTGTTAAAAAACCTCACTGCTAATGCAGAAGATATGAGATGTGGGTTTGATCCCTGGGTGGGGAAAATCTCCTGGGGGCAGGTGGGTGCCATGGCAACCCACTCCAGTATTCTTGCCTGGAGAATCGCTATGGACAGAGGAGCCTGGCGGACTGCAGTTCATAGGGTTGCAAAGAGTCAGACACGACTGCAGCCACTTAGCATGCACACACATACTAGGTGATTCTAATGTACAGTAAAATTTGGTAAGCACTATGCTAAGCCCTCAATAATTTAGCTAACAGTGAACAAACCTCAAATCTCCTTAATAACAGACCTCATTCTCCACCTCCAGAGAAACTTGTATTTATTCTTGGAATATGGTATAATCTTTCAGCATCAGATTGCAAACAAGTCTCATTCTCATGACAAAATGTCAGTGAGGAAAGGGCAGAGAATCCTCCTATCTTCACATTGTGCCTGGCACACAATCAATGCTAAATAAATATTACTTGGCATGAATAACTAAATATACAACTATTGTTTAGTGAAGATTAAAATGAAGTCTTTCTTTCTTTTCCTTTTCCATTTATCATCACTTGAACTCTTTTAAATTGACTTCAGCCAAGATCATGTTTGTTATGGTATCCATGGAAATAAGATGTTCCTAGTATATTAAAGTAGAGATTAAAATGACTAAGACTGACTTCACAACAGACACTCACTTTGGTGGCTTGTGGAGTTGTCAAAAACAAAATGAAATTCATCAATTATCAATAACGCACAATATGTCCCCCCAGTCCTTACTAGGGATCTTATTAGATGTTTGAACACCAAAACAGAGCTTGAAGAACCTGGCAAATGCTAACAACTGCCTGACATTTGTTCTTATCAATCCTTTCTAAAACACGTATCATTAGAATATAACTCCAACTGACTATAGGAGTGTTTAGAAACTAACAGGTAGTGATATGAAGTCCTCCAAATGAGCCGACTTGCTGAGTTCATAACACTAATTCTGTACCATCTTTAATTAATTAAATGAAAAAAAATCTCTATCCATACAATTTGGAGTTACAAGGTGGAACAACACTTTTTCCTAGGGGACATATCAGAGCCTTTGACATACACTAATGTGAAAACATGGACACTTTTAAAGGAGCAGCTCGTAAAGCTAACACTTTAATATATACCGCCCTATTGCAAACCTTCAACAATTTCCTTACTTTGAATTTGTAATTTTAACTTCTAACTAAACTGTTTGATTCATAAACTCTATCTCTTCTTTGAACGTGTGTATGTGTGTTAGTCACTCAGTCGTGTCCTCCAGGCTCTCCCATCCATGGAATTCTCCAGGCAAGAATACTGTTGAGTAGCCATTCCCTTTGCCAGGGGATCTTCCCAACCCAGCGACAGAACCCAGGTCTCCTTCATTCCAGGCGGATTCCTTTACTGTCTGAGCCACCAGGGAAGCCCCTAGTGATATTTAAATCATTTAAATCATTACTTTCTGTATTTCCTATAGACTTAATTCCATACCCATTCCTATCTCCAAAAATGTTATTATATACTCATTGATATTATTATTATATACAAAGTAATTCTTTTCAGTATAAAGTACAACTCAGTTGTTAAAATGACATACCCAGAATCATATCAATGTTTTCCCCTTGTTATTAATTTAAATAAAAACCATATAGAAATATTTTAACAGTTATAACAGCTCAAGGGAACAAGTTTATAAACTGTGATAGTCAAATCTTTTGAGAATATAATAATTACATAATTGTACTGATAATACTCTTAAAGCAATGATTTCCAACTACACTGTGTTCCAACTGTTGTCTGTAACATATACATTCTAGCTTGTTATCCTCATTCTCTGAACACAAATATTCCACCCCATTCAGAGATGGGCTCTAGGACCCATGTATTCTGGTGCCATAGATCAGAATTAATTGGGCCAGATTTGGATACTAGACTAATATGTCCAATCATATTCTCTTTCCAGGAAATTGTATTTAGGAATAAGAAATTCTAGTTTGTCTCTACTAGGGTTAAAAAACTGAGTCCATATAAATTTGGGAACTTGGGGGATGACTCTATAGATAGAAAAGAAAAATCATTCTGCAAAGAAAACCAATAAAACATACACAACAAGGACAGCGTATATGACCGTAGAGAGGTACTTCATAAGCATCTATTTGTGAAAGCATGGTGTGTTTACACGGATGCTTTATTACACATTTAGCAGAGAAGTCCCTTTAGTTTGTCACTACTTATCTGAAATGGTTATAAAGTAGTAGGCAAGTTGTGAGTCACAAAATCATACTTAGAAACTTCTGGTTTAACATAAATTAAAAAAATAAGGAAACAAATAAAAACACTAAGAATTCTCCATTCTCCAAGGTCTAGCTTTCAAAGATCCTTTACCCACATGCAAAGCAGCAGCCCTGCTTTTACAAATGGCCTTTGTGACTGAGCCACATAACAGCTCAGGCTGTTCTCTGCTTCTCCATCGGCAGATTCCATTCTAGGTAAGGGGGCCTCGTAAGGAAGAACTTACCTCTGTGTGTTTCTCCGTTGCTGTCACACTACTACCACACTCACAGCATTTCTGACACCAGACGCGTGGGGCTTTGTCTCACACCAAACAATTCTTTGTGACACCAGCCGGGTGTCCTGCGATTCAGTTATGACACTAACCAGAGTTAGTAAAGACCCCACAGGTTCAGGACTCAGTCCTACAGCTCTGTCCCCAACTTTAGATGTCAATTATAAGCAGTAGGACCTTTGGTTACACACAAGTTCTTTCCAACATAGTATAAATTGGGGGTTCCCATAACCCCCTTCCTTGGGTTCAATTGTTTGCTGAAACAGCTCACAGAACTCAGGGTAACATTTCCTTAAAGGATATGATAAAGGATACATATGAAGAGTCAGATGAAGTGATACATGGAGCAAGAGCTGGGAGGATCTTCACACAGGAACATCATTCTCCATGGAGCTGAGATATACCACTTCCAGGTACTTATTTTTTTGCCAACCAAGAATCTCCCTAAATTCTGCACTGTGGGGATTTTATTGGACGTTCACCATGTAGGCACAATGGAATATTAATTCTATCTTGTCTCTGGAGAATGGAGATTAGGGCCAAAGTTTCAAGTTTTTAATTATGGCTTAGTCTTTCTAGTGATTGACTCCCACCCTGGAGTCCACTTAGAGACACCTCCTTAGAACAAAACACATTCCTATCACCCAGGGATTTCAAGGTAATTGCAAGGAGCTTAGGGTAGGGTACTCTTTTCACTCAGGAAATCACAATGGTCTTGAGTTCTGTCAGGAACCACACTTTTTTAAGTTTCACAACCCCACAGATGGAACTGCTGCTAAGTCACTTCAGTCATATCCGACTCTGTGAGACCCCATCCCTGGGATTCTCCAGGCAAGAACACTAGAGTGGGTTGCCATTTCCTTCTCCAATGCATAAAAGTGAAAAGTGAAAGTGAAGTCGCTCAGTCATGTCCGACCCTTCGTGACCCCATGGACTGCAGCCTACCAGGCTTCTCCATCCATGGGATTTTCCAGGCAAGAGTACTGGAGTGGGGTGCCATTGCCTTCTCCACAGATGGAACAGTTTCCACCATAACTACCATGAACTTCCACCACGAACTACCTGTGACTGACATGGCCTGTTGAGAAAGCTAAAGGTAAAACTTTATTAACCAAAACATATAATGTAACTCACCTAACTTGAGAGGGACTGGGAAGTTTACTCCTTTAAAACTCCTAAAAGTAGAATGTAATACTTATCACATTAAGACATAGTTTGCATTTGAACACCTGACAATTCAAATTTCTGGATAATAAGTAGAAAACACTCCTGCTCACCTTCATAGTCTCTTCTCAAGTGAGACTTCAAATCTGACCCAAATATTTCAGTTCATACACAGCACCTCCAGCACTTCTGAGGTAGCTTCTTATGATATAGGTGAATTCATAAGGGATTCTGGCACAGACACTAGCAACCTTCCAGAAATAAGAGGAAGATGATTTGTGTAAGCAAAAGAAATAGTGAGGCTTTCCTTGCTTTTCACATATATCTGCTACTCCTAAAATCTATCAGTTTTGCATCTTTAGATTAAAAGGACCTTAAAATTATTTTAAATTTAGAAAGCAATGTATGCTCAGAAATTCCAGAGAGAATAGGAAAGAATCATGACAATTAAAAGTACTCCTTTTCACTACCTAGAGATATCTATTTCTTATTATAGAGGACTTCAAAACATATTCAAAAGTATCTAAGTATTTGATACTAAGCAGTTGATCCATTATATATTGTTGGGCATTTAAGGAGATTATAGTTTTTCTGCACTATAAACAATGATGCAATAGGAATTTGTATTCATCAATCTTTGTGCATATCTCTAAGTATCAGATTAAATAAAAATATAAAAATTAAATTTAAAAGTGTGGGCTTTTTAAGTTCTTAACACATATTGTTCACCTGTAAAATCCATGAGGTCAGGAACTTTGTTGTATTTGCTCCTGTATTTGTGTATGCTAAGTTGCTTCAGTTGTGTCTGACCCTTGCAACCCCATGGACTGTAGCCCACCAGGCTCCACTGTCCATGGGATTCTTCAGGCAAGAATACTAGAGTGGGTTGACACGTCCTCCTCCAGGGAATCTTCTGGACCCAGGGATCTAACCGGCATCTCTCATGTCTCCAGCATTAGCAGTCGGGTTCTTTATCACTAGTGCCACCTGGAAAGCTATTTGCATCTCCTGGATCAGTAGAAAAGTGACTGGAACATAGGAGACCTTCACTAAGAATGTGCTAATGAATGAATGAATGAATATATTGTAAAGAGACTTTCCAAAGTAAACTGTACTTTCAAATATAATTCTTCCCTCAGAAAGTTAAGTCCATCACTTGTTACCATCCTGGTCTGATTCATTAGTTAGCTCATTATTTCCTTCCTGATACTCACTAAAGGAAAGTGTACATTTCATGAGAGCCATTTTCTAGGAAGTAGTAAGAAAGAAAAGGATACAAATATAATTTTACCTCTAATTCCCTTCCCTACATTTATCTAGAACCTTAGGATTCAACATTTTTTTTATAATTTTGCAGCAAAAAAAAAAAAAACCCTCCTTAGGCTAAAAATATTTATATTTTTCTAAACCACAGATAGGTGATAGATGCTTATAGGTAAATGAATATAGGTGCTATATATAAATTACTGCAGTGTATGTGTGTGCGTGTGCATGCATGCATGTGTGCATGTGTGCCCACTAATGGATACAATAATACAAATTACATTTTGACCCAGATTAAAACTTGTTTTAAAAAATTGTTCATATTTTTCAAATTAATCTACATCCAAAATGCATATATTGCTTTCCATTTCTACACAGTACTATGATCCCAGATCAGCCTTTGGCAAATTCTTTAGCTTGCCTGACTCACCTTTCTCTAATAATACAAAAAAAGTATACATGGAGTAGTTCGATATAGAGCTTCTATGTCTCAATTTCTAAATTAAGACCTTTCACGGAGCTTTTAATAATAAAGTTTCATGCTCCTGGAATTACAAAGTTAAAAATCATTCTTTCCTTGCCTTTCAACAAATTTCAGTTCTCTCCTCTGTGTGCATGTAAATTCTATTAATGCTAATGGAGGCAACGCACGTGCATACGGAGTGGAATATATCTCTAAATCACACTTTAATCTTTAGCTACAATTCTGGCGCCTGTTCAAATGATACATGTGCCTCAAATACACACTGTATGTCTGTTGTTTCCTGTCTGGATATTAAAATTTATTCATGTATTTTTAGTAGCTATTACAACATTTTGGCCAACAAATTTTCTTATTATTATTATACATGTGTCGAGTTTTAACTGGGTGCTAGATGCAACAGTAAACATTCCTAATTTATTATAATATAATTAGAATGTAAATTCAATTCCTGACCAGGTTATATTTGTTTTAAAAAATGGAAATTTTCTGTTGTTTTCCACCTGGTTAAACATATGTAGTAAAGAGAAAACATAATGCAAACAAAATAAATATAAGTAACCTGGTTGCTTGTTTCTGTACTGAATCATGGTTATCCTTACATAATTTAAAAAAAAATTTAAAGCACGCATTTAAAACCTAGTTAAGAGATATTATATTAAGTTTACTAAAAATATCAAAATTGTTATATTAACCATACTTTTTGAAGAAAGTGGCTAGCTAAATAATTTTGCATTATTTTTACATAATTTTTTTTTTATTCTGCAGAACAACTGTCTCAATTTTCTTTTTTTTCCCCCCATTTACTTTTATCAGTTGGAGGCTAATTACTTTACGATATTGTAGTGGTTTTTGCCATACATTGACATGAATCAGCCATGGATTTACATGTATTTCCCATCCCAATCTCCCCTCCCAACTCCCTCCCCACCCCATCCCTCTGGATCATCCTAGTGCACCAGCCCCGAGCACTTGTCTCATGCATCCAACCTGGGCTGGTGATCCATTTCACCCTTGATAATATACATGTTTCGATGCTGTTCTCTCAAAACATCCCACCCTCGCCTTCTCCCACAGAGTCCAAAAGTCTGTTCTGTACATCTGTGTCTCTTTTTCTGTTTTGCATATAGGGTTATTGTTACCACCTTTCTAAATTTCATATATATGCATTAGTATACTGTATTGGTCTTTATCTTTCTGGCTTACTTCACTCTCTATAATGGGCTCCAGTTTCATCCATCTCATTAGAACTGATTCAAATGAATTCTTTTTAATGGCTGAGTAATATTCCATGGTGTATATGTACCACAGCTTCCTTATCCATTCATCTGCTGATGGGCATCTAGGTTGCTTCCATGTCCTGGCTATTATAAACAGTGCTGCGATGAACATTGGGGTGCACGTGTCTCTTTCAGATCTGGTTTCCTCGGTGTGTATGCCCAGAAGTGGAATTGTTGTGTCATATGGCAGTTCTATTTCCAGTTTTTTTAAGAAATCTCCACATTGTTCTCCATAGCAGCTGTACTAGTTTGCATTCCCACCAACAGTGTAAGAGGGTTCCCTTTTCTCCACACCCTCTCCAGCATTTATTGCTTGTAGACTTTTGGATAGCAGCCATCCTGACTGGCGTGTAATGGTACCTCATTGTGGTTTTGATTTGCATGTCTCTGATAATGAGTGATGTTGAGCATCTTTTCATGTGTTTGTTAGCCATCTGTATGTCTTCTTTGGAGAAATGTCTGTTTAGTTCTTTGTCCCATTTTTTGATTGGGTCATTTATTTTTCTGGAATTGAGCTGCAGGAGTTGCTTGTGTATTTTTGAGATTAATCCTTTGTTGCTTCATTTGCCGCTATTTTCTCCCATTCTGAGCGCTTTTCACCTTGCTTATAGTTTCGTTTGTTGTGCAAAAGCTTTTAAGTTTCATTAGGTCCCATTTGTTTATTTTTGCTTTTATTTCCAATATTCTGGGAGGTGGGTCATAGAGGATCCTGCTGTGATTTATGTCGGAGAGTGTTTTGCCTATGTTCTCCTCTAGGAGTTTTATAGTTTCTGGTCTTACATTTAGATCTTTAATCCATTTTGAGTTTTTTCTTTTTTTTAATCCATTTTGAGTTTATTTTTGTGCATGGTGTTAGAGAGTGTTCTAGTTTCATTCTTTTACAAGTGGCTGACCAGTTTTCCCAGCACCACTTGTTAAAGAGGTTGTCTTTTTTCCATTACATATCCTTGCCTCCTTTGTCAAAGATAAGGTGTCCATAGATACATGGATTTATCTCTGGGCTTTCTATTTTGTTCCATTGATCTATATTTCTGTCTTTGTGCCAGTACCACACTGTCTTGATGACTGTGGCTTTGTAGTATAGTCTGAAGTCAGGCAGGTTGATTCCTCCAGTTCCATTCTTCTTTCTCAAGATTGCTTTGGCTATTCGAGGTTTTTTGTATTTCCATACAAATTGTGAAACTATTTGTTCTAGTTCTGTGAAGAATACCATTGGTAGCTTGATAGGGATTGCATTGAATCTATAGATTGCTTTGGGTCATATACTCATTTTCACAATATTGATTCTTCCAATCCATGAACACAGTATATTTCTCCATCTGTTTGTGTCCTCCTTGATTTCTTTCATCAGTGTTTTATAGTTTTCTATGTATAGGTCTTTTGTTTCTTTAGGTAGATATACTCCTAAGTATTTATTCTTTTTGTTGCAATGGTGAATGGTATTGTTTCCTTAATTTCTCTTTCTGTTTTTTTATTGTTAGTGTATAGGAATGCAAGGGATTTCTGTGTGTTAATTTTATATCCTGCAACATTACTATATTCGTTGATTAGATCTAGTAACTTTCTGGTAGAGTCTTTAGGGTTTTCTATGTAGAGGATCATGTCATCTGCAAACAGTGAGAGTTTCACTTCTTTTCCTATGTGGATTCCTTTTACTTCTTTCTCTGCTCTGATTGCTGTGGCCAAAACTTCCAAAACTATGTTGAATAGTAGTGGTGAGAGTGGGCACCCTTGTCTTGTTCCTGATTTCAGGGGAAATGCTTTCAGTTTTTCACCATTGAGGGTAATGCTTGCTGTGGGTTTATCATATATAGCTTTTATTATGTTAAGGTATGTTCCTTCTATTCCTGCTTTCTGGAGAGTTATAATCATAAATGGATGTTGAATTTTGTCAAAGGCTTTTTCTGCATCTATTGAGATAATCATATGGTTTTTATCTTTCAATTTGTTAATGTGGTGTATTACATTGATTGATTTGCAGATATTAAAGAATCCTTTCATTTCTGGGATAGATAGAGCCCACTTGGTCATGATGTATGATTTTTTTAATATGTTGTTGGATTCTGTTTGCTAGAATTTTATTAAGGATTTTTGCATCTATGTTCTTTAGTGATATTGGCCTGTAGTTTTTTTTGTGGCATCTTTGTCTGGTTTTGGAATTAGGGTGATGGTGGCCTCATAGAATGAGTTTGGAAGTTTACCTTCTTCTGCAATTTTCTGGAAGAATTTGAGTAAGATAGGTGTTAGCTCTTCTCTAAATTTTTGGTAGAATTCAGCTGTGAAGCCATCTGGTCCTGGGCTTTTGTTTGCTGGAAGATTTCTGATTACAGTTTCAATTTCCTTGCTTGTGATGGGTCTGTTAAGATCTTCTATTTCTTTCTGGTTCAGTTTTGGAAAGTTGTACTTTTCTAACAATTTGTCCATTTCTTCCAAGTTGTCCATTTTATTGGCATAGAGCTGCTGGTAGTAGTCTCTTATGATCCTTTGTATTTCAGTGATGTCTGTCGTGATCTCTCCATTTTCATTTCTGATTTTGTTAATTTGGTTCTTCTTCCTTCGTTTCTTAATGAGTCTTGGTAACAGCTTGTCAATTTTGTTTATTTTTTCAAAAAACCAGCTTTTAGCTTTGTTGATTTTTGCTATGGTCTCTTTAGTTTCTTTTGCATTTATTTCTGCCCTAATTTTTAAGATTTCTTTCCTTCTACTAACCCTGGGGTTCTTCATTTCTTCCTTCTCTAGTTGCTTTAGGTGTAGAGTTAGGTTATTTATTTGGCTTTTTTCTTGTTTCTTGAGGTAAGCCTGTAATGTAATCTTAATTGATGTTCTGTAAAAACACATAGCCATTTCTCAACAGAGCCCTATGTATCTCCATATTTACATTTTTTCCTTTACTTTTCCACTTTTTACGATGTTGCCCCAAAAGGTTAAAAAAAAAGATGATCCTGAAATATGTAAATCATAGCATAGTCAAAATTTATATAATTTGAAGTGAAGAAAAATGGTAAAATTTCTCAACAACTGGTCTTTTCTTATTCTGAAGTCCTATACTAGTAGGAAAAATAGTCCCAATTTAAACGTAATCCAGTCTATTTGCATTTCAAATGTGAATATTCAGTCAGTGCAAAGTCCAAAATCTCTGTCAGATCTGTTTTTCCTCCTACTTTCCCTTTCCCTTCCAGAAACAGTAGAGGGAGTATGAAGGCTTCATATGCATAGATGATGTAGGAGAGCTCTCCTGCATTCCATGCAGTTTTGTCAATTCTTTTGGTTGTTGCTAAACAGTCACTGGCTTCAACCAGTCTTCAGGCATAAAATCTACCTTCTGGAGGAATTTCAAATTATATGGTACTCACATCCCACCTCGGACTTTAACCCCATTCTTCAGGCATTTATTCTCTTAAACAGAGGCATGTTGAATGTGGCTAAACTCCAATTTCAGCATTTCTGTAAAAACCTTCAGTTCAGTTCAGTCACTCAGTCATGTCCGACCCTTTGCAACCCCATTGACTGCAGCAGGCCAGGCTTCCCTGTCCATCACCAACTCCTGGAGCTTGCTCAAACTCATCTCCATAGAGTCAGTAATGCCATCCAACCATCTCATCCTCTGTTGTCCCCTTCTCCTCCTCCCTTCAATCTTTCCCAGCATCAGGGTCTTTTTAAATGAGTCAGTTCTTCAAATTAGGTGGCCAAAGTACTGGAATTTCAGCTTCAGCATCAGTCCTTCCAATGAATATTCAGGACTGACTGACCTCAGGATGGACTGATTGGATCTCCTTGCAGTCCAAGGGACTCTCAGGAGTCTTCTCCAACACCATAGTTCAAAAGCATCAATTCTTCAGTGCTCAGCTTTATGGTCCAACTCTCACATCCATACATAACTACTGGAAAAACTATAGTTTTGACTAGACAGAGCTTTGTCAACAAAGTAATATGCTTTTTAATATGCTGTCTAGGTTTTAATATGCTGTCATAGATTTTCTTCCAAGGAGCAAGCATCTTTTCATTTCATGGCTGCAGTCACCATATGCAGTGATTTTGAAGCCCAGCAAAATAAAGTCTGTCACTGTTTCCATTGTTTCCCCATCTATTTGACATGAAGTGATGAGACCGAATGCCATGATCTTCGTTTTTTGAATGTTGAGTTTTAAGCCAGCTTTTTTACTCTCCTCTTTCACTGTCATCAAGAGGCTCTTTAATTCCTCCTTGCTTTCTGCCATAGGGTGCTGTCATCTACATATATGAGGTTATTGATATTTCTTCCGGCAATCTTGATTCCAGCTTGTGCTTCATCCAGTCCAGCATTTTCCATGATGTACTCTACACAGAAGTTAAATTAGCAGGGTGACAATATACAGCCTTGACATACTCTTTTCACAGTTTGGAACCTCTCCATTGTTCCATGTCCAGTTCTAACTGTTGGCTCTTGACCTGCAGGTAAAGTGATGAGGTATTCCCATTGCTTGAAGAATTTTCCACAGTTTGTTGTGATCCACACAATCAAAGGATTTAGCACAGTCAATGAGACAGAAGAATTTTTCTGGAATTCCCTTGCTTTTTCTATGATCCAACATATGTTGGCAATTTGATTTCTGGTTCCTCTGCCTTTTCAAAATCCAGCTTGAACATCTCGAAGTTCTCAGTTCATGTACTGTTGAAGCAATTTGGCCTTGGAGGATTTTGAGCATTACTTTGCCAGTGTGTGAGATGAGTGCAATTGTGCGGTAGTTTGAGCATTCTTTGGCATTGCCTTTCTTTGGGATTGGATTGAAAACTGACCTTCTCCAGTCCTGTGGATAACTGTTGAGTTTTCCAAATTTGCTGGCATATTGAGGGCAGCATTTTCACAGCATCATCTTTTAGGATTTGAAAGAAATCAGCTGGAATTCCATCACCTTCTACTAGCTTTGTTCGTAGTGATGCTTCCTAAGGCCCACTTGATTTCCTACTCCAGGATGTCTGGCTCTAGGTGAGTGATCACACCATCATGATTATCTGGGTCGTGAAGATCTTTTATGTATAGTTCTGGGTATTCTTGCCACCTCTTAATATCTTCTGCTTCTGTTAGGTCCATACCATTTCTGTCCTTTATTGTGCCCATCTTTGCATGAAATTTTCCCTTGGTATCTCTAATTTTCTTGAAGAGATCTCTAGTCTTTCCCATTCTATTGTTTCCCTCTATTTCTTTGCACTGATCACTGAGGAGGGTTTTCTTATCTCTCCTTGCTATTCTTTGGAATTCTGCATTCAAATGGGTATATCTTTCCTTTTCTCCTTTGCTTTTAGCTTCTCTTCTTTTCACAGCTATTTCACAACCTCCCCAGACAACTATTTTGCCTTTTTGCATTTCTTTTTCTTGGGGATGGTCTTGATCCCTGTCTTCTGTACAATGTCACAAACCTCCATCCATAATTCTTCAGGCACTCTGTCTATCAGATCTAATCCCTTGAATCTATATGTCACTTCCACCGTATAATCATAAGGGATTTGATTTAGGTCATACCTGAATGCTCTAGTGGTTGTCCCTACTTTCTTCCATTTCAATCTGAATTTTGCAATAAGGAGTTTGTGATCTGAGCCAGTCAGCTCTCAGACTTGCTTTTGCTGACTGTATAGAGCTTCTTCAGCTTCAGCTGCAAAGAATATAATCAATCTGATTTCAGTATTGACCATCTGGTCCATGTGTAGAGTCTTCTCTTGTGTTGTTGGAAGAGGGTGTTTGTTATAATCAGTGTGTTCTCTTGGCAAAATTCTGTTAACCTTTGTCCTGCTTCATTCTGTACTCCAAGGCCAAACTGCATGTTACTCCAGGTATCTCTTGACTTTCTACTTTTGCATTCCAGTCCCCTATGATGAAAAGGACATTTTTGGGGGGTGTTAGTCCTCAAAGGTCTTGTAGGTCATCATAGAACTGATCAGCTTCTTCAGCATTAGTGGTTGGGGCATAGACTTGGATTACTGTGATATTGAATGGTTTGCCTTGGAAACAAACACTGATCATTCTATCCTTTTTGAGACTGCACCTAACTATTGCATTACAGACTCTTCTATTGACTATGAGGGCTTCTCCATTCCTTCTAAGGGATTCTAGCCTAGAGTAATAGATATAATGGTCATCTGAATTAAATTTACCCAGTCTGGTCCATTTTAGTTCACTGATTCCTAAAATGTCAATGTTCACTATTGCCATCTCCTGTTTAACAACTTTCAATTTACCTTGATTCATGGACCTAATAGTCCAGGTTCCTATGCAATATTGTTCTTTACAGCACTGGACTTTGCTTCCATCACCAGTCACATCCACAACTGGGCATTGTTTTCACTTTGTCTCAGGCTTTTCATGGTTTCTGGAGCTATTTCTCCACTCTTCTCCTGTAGTATTTCAGGCACCTACCAACCTGGGGAGTTCATCTTTCTGTGTCATATCTTTCTGCTTTTTCATACTGTTCATGGGGTTCTCAAAGCAAGAATACTGAAGTGGTTTGCCATTCCCTTCTCCAGTGGACCACTTTTTGTCAGAACTCTCCACCACAACCCATCCATCTTGGGTGGCCCTACCTGGCATGGCTCACAGTCTCATTGAGTTAGATAAGGCTCTGATTCAAGTGGTCTGTTTGGTTAGTTTTCTGTAATTGTGGTTTCCATTCTGTCTGTGCTCTGATGGATAAGGATAAGAGGCTTGGGGAAGCTTCTTGACAGAAGGGACTGGCTGTGGGGGGATCTGGGTCTTGTTTTGATGGGCAGGGCCATGCTCAGTAAATCTTTAACCCAATTTTCTGTTAATGGGTGGGGCTGTGTTCCCTCCATGAGGCCAAACCATGGTAGGGGTATTGGAAACCTCCTTCAAAAGGACTTATGCCAAGGCTGTTGTATTCAGTGTCCCTGACCCCATGGCAGGCCACTGTCGGCCCACCCTCTGCCAGAGACTCCTGGACACTCACAGGCAAGTCTGGTTGTCTCTTCTGAGGTCACTGCTCTTCTCTGCAGGGTCCTGAGACACACAGTGTTTTGTTTGTGCCCTCCAAGAGTCCATTCCCCCAACCTGTGGAAGTTCTGTAATCAAGTCCCACTGGCCGGTTCTCAGTCCCTTTGCCAGATCTCCAGGTTGGGAAATCTGTTGTGGACCCTAGAACTTTCTTAACAGTGAGAGAATTTCTGTGGTATAATTGTTCTGAAGGTTGTAGGTCATCTAAGAGACTTGCAATGTCCTAAACCAAGTCTTAAGAAACCAAGACTAAGGGTCCCTTTACTAGGAACCCATGTGTTTCCATCATCCTTAACCTCTGCCTAAAAAGCCTCTCCCCAAGTTTAAACCCCAAGGTGAGGAGCCAGGACTTCCACCACTGACCTTTCACTGCCTTTCTCTCTCTCATTCTCTCAGTGAGAGAATTTTCTACTTTCCCTTCCTATCACAACAGAACTGTGGCTAAAATGTAGGTTTCTTCTTTCCAATTTCATGGCATTTGCCCTTTTCTTCCTTTGTTCCTTGCTAACATAATCCTGACTTTACTCAGATATGAGATGTGTTTCAGGGGAGCCTGAGCCCCTTCTCAACTTCAGAGAGCATTATTTGGATTAAGCAACCATGGTAATTCATTACACTGGCAACCTGAGGAACGACATGTGATACAACTATGATCAAGAGATGTAAGTAGACACAGGCTGGTGCTTCCGGCAAAATGTTCAAATGTGAATGCCCTCTTCTCCCATGTAGCTCTTGGATTTTGCTTATGAGGACATAAGGCCTTGAACTGCTGCAGTTGGTTATCTTGCACCTAAGACAAGAGTAGCCACCATGCTAAGAATAGCACATAGGATAAGCACAAAGAAAATCTGGCCCCTAGTAATGTCACTGAGCCATTAGGCTAAACACTCTACCTAGAATCTCAAGATTTCTTTTTACATGAGAGAATATTTCCTTACGGTTAAACACTTTTTGTTGGCTATTACTTAGCCAAAAGCATACTATTGGATTATATCTTCCCTGGGATAAAAATGTCAGAAGGGCCACAGGGTGAGAAATTAGAGACTAGACAAGGAAAACTATAAGGAAATATAATATAATATTAAAAAAATATTACACCCATAAAAAATACACTGATGTCAAATGAGGTGAGAGATATGTAGTATCACTTCACAATTCTGAGTGGGCTCAGCTACCAAAGAGTTATTGGTGAATTCAGGTTTCTTCCCAGGAGTGATGAGTTCCAATTAGCTACCTGGACATTACTGAGGCTAGATTTAATCTAGTCTGAATGAAAAAAGAGTGCCCAAAGTGTTAACATCCCCTGTTTGGTGGCATCTTTGATAGAGACTCAGATGTCTACAGTGCTTGAAAGGGAACTCAAAACAGTTCCCCACCCCCCTCAAAACAGTTCTTAATGACACAGATTTTTAAAAAAAGAAAGAAAGAAAGAAAAGAGATAACTCTGATTTATCAGATACTGCCTTCCATTTTGTTGTTGTTGTTGTTTGTGTTTTTCAAAGTTATAAATACATATAGTTTATGGAATCAACGAGTTCCACAAAGTTTTCATTTAGTTCAGTTCAGTTCAGTCACTCACTCATGCCCAACTCTTTGGGACCCCATGGACCGCAGTATACCAGGCCTCCCTGTCCATCACCAACTCCCAGAATTCACCCAAACTCATGTCCACTGAGTCCGTGATGCCATCCAACCATCTCATCCTCTGTTTCCCCTTCTCCTCCTGCCCTCAATCTTTCCCAGCATCAGGGTCTTTTCCAATGAGTCAGTTCTTTGTATCAGGTGGCCAAAGTATTGGAGTTTCAGCTTCAGCATCAGTCCTTCCTATGAGTATTCAGGACTGATCTCCTTTACGATGGACTGGTTGGATCTCCTTGCAGTCCAAGGGACTCTCAAGAGTCTTCTCCACCACTACAGTTCAAAAGCATCAATTCTTCGGCTCTCAGCTTTCTTTATAGTACAACTCTCACATCCATACATGACCACTGGAAAAACCATAGCCTTGACTAGACGGACCTTTGTTGGCAAAGTAATGTCTCTGCTTTTTAATATGCTGTCTAGGTTGGTCATATCTTTCCTTCCAAGGAGTAAGCATCTTTTAATTTCATTGCTGCAATCACCATCTGCAGTGATTCTGGAGCCCCAAAAAATAAAGTCAGCCACTGTTTCCACGGTTTCCCCATCTATTTCATTAGAGGAAATAAAAAGCAATCTCTCTTCCTTACTATCATATCCTGCTTCCCAGAGGCAACCATGCTTAGCTCTTTGAGGTGAACCTTTTGGAATATAATTAATTTGCTAGGGCTGCCATAACAAAATGCCATAGGTTGTGCCTTAAATAAAAGAAATTTACTTTCTCACAGTTCTAGAGGCTACAAGTCTTAAGAGATCAAAGTTTCAGCAGGTTTGGTTTCTCCTAAGGCATCTCTCTTCTTGACTTGCCCTTTCTGTGAGGAAGACATACTTGTCCTCACATATCCTTTTCTCTGTGTCCATGCATCCCTGGTCTCTTCGTGCATGCCCTAGTGTTTTCTTATAAGGACACCAATCAGATTAGACTGAGGCCTACCCTAAAGGCCTTGTTTTAATTCAATTACCTCTTTAAAGGCCCCAGCTCCAAATATTCATTCTAAAGTACTAGAAATTAAGGCTTCCACATATGAATTTGGTGGTGGAGGACAGCACAATTCAGTCCATAACAGATAACATAAATTGAAAATATTTACATCACAGTTACTGTAGAGCAGTACAGTGGTGGTCTAATCTCACCTATTCATTATCCTCACACTAACCATGTGTGATGTGTATTATCATTATCTCCTTTTTAAAGATGACTACTAATGTACAGAGAAATCAAGTAACTTGCTTAAGGTCATACTGCTGGAAAGTAGCTATCATTCAAATCTAGATAGTCTCAATCCAAAGTTCATGTTCTTAATACTTAAGTATGCTCCATTCTTATATTGCTACTTCTCTCTATAGAAAATGAGCATTTAGTTCTCTAATCCTATCAGACATATGAACACACTCTTCCCTCACCCTCTCAATATTATTATTTCATTAATTTTTGTTAGATCAATATTCAGCATTTACCTCTTGTGAGTATGTATGTGATTTTATAGTTAGGCAATAGACACATTATTTCTTTTTCTTTCTTGCATAAAATTTCATTTCCCTGGAGATAATATTAATAGCAATCCTGTTTTATATTTGCTTAATTTTATGTGCAGTTATTGGGCACACAGTGGGACAATGGCGGCAGGGACAGGGACGGGCGCTGACCTCCAGACCCAGCATGAGCGAAGTTCCCCGCAGAAAATGTGATGACTCAACATTCAGAAAACTAAGATCATGGCATCTGGTACCATCACTTCATGGCAAATAGACGGGGAAATAGTAGAAACAGTGACAGTCTTTATTTTTTGGGCTCCAAAATAACTGTAGATGGTGACTGCAGCCATGAAATTAAAAGACGCTTGCTCCTTGGAAGAAAAGTTATGACCAACCTAGACAGCATATTAAAAAGCAGAGACATTACTTTGCTGACAAAGCTCCATCTAGTCAAAGCTATGGTTTTTCCAGTAGTCATGTATGGATGCGAGAGTTGTACTATAAAGAAACCTGAGTGCCGAAGAATTGATGCTCTTGAACTGTGGTATCGGAGAAGACTCTTGAGAGTCCCTTGGACTGCAAGGAGATCCAACTAGTCCATCCTAAAGGAAATCCGTCCTGAATACTCATTGGAAGGACTGATGCTGAAGCTGAAACTCCAATACTTTGGCCAGCTGATGCAAAGAACTGACTCATTGGAAAAGACCCTGATGCTGGGAAAGATTGGAGGGAAAAGAAGGGGACGACAGAGGATGAGATGGTTGGATGACACCACCAACTCAATTGACATGAGTTTGAGTAAACTCCAGGAGTTGGTGATGGACAGGGAGGCCTGATGTGCTGCAGTCCATGGGGTCACAGAGTCAGGCACGACTGAGAAGCTTAACTGATGTGTAGTTATCAGGGACTTCCCAGGTGGTGCTAGTGGTAAAGAACCTGCCTGCCCACGCAGGAGACACAGAAAGACACAGCTTTAATCCCTGGGTGGGCAAGATCCCTTGGAGGAGGGCATGGCAACCTACTCCAGTATTCTTGCCTATAGAACCCCTTGGACATAGGAGCCTGGTGGGCTATGGTCTATAGGGTCACAAAGAGTAGGACACAACTGAAGCGACTTAGCACGCACACACGTGCAGTTATCACTAATTTAACTGCAAACTCTCTAAAAATTATTAAATCTCTCAATTTTTTGTTCACAGTAGGTATTCCAATGAGTTCATCTTGAGTAATTTCTGCCAGAGCTTTCAGACGTGCTTGAATCTGGATTGGTCACTCTCTAAAGCGTAGGGCACAATTAACATCTTGGTATTTGCTTAACCCCCATCACAGAGATTTTGCTTTGCTTCTTCTTTCATGGATGCTACATCTTAAAGTTTCTTATTATTATGTCCTCATTTCAGAAGATTTTATCTTTCAGGAGCTTCCAAAGAAGACAAGCGGGGAAGGTAAATTTTTGAGAACTTGGAGGTCTCCAAATATCAATCCTATCTCACAAGAATTTGACTCACTACGGAATATCTGGGCTCCCCTGGTGGCTCAGATAGTAAAGAATTGACCTGCAATGTGGGAGACCCAAGTTTGATCCCTGGATCAGGAAGATCCCCTGGAGAAGCAAATGGCTTACCCACTCTAGTATCCTTGCCTAGAGAATTCCATGGACAGAGGCTACAGTTGCAAGGAGTTGGACATGGCTGAGCAACTAACACTTTCATGGCATATCTGCATCAAAGTCATTTTTCTTCTCCATTTTGAATCTACTGACACACAGTCTTCAACCTTCCAGTGTGCTAAGAAACCATTCTGATTCTTAATGTTTTATGACTATCTATTCTCTCTGGAAAGTTACAGAATCTTCTTTTTGCATCACAGTATCCTGAAATTTTGCTGTGAGGTGCCCTAATTCACAAGTGGGCTGCTTGGAGCTCAACCTGGAAACTCATATCCTTAAATTTTTGGAAATGTTATTATTTTGTTGGTGATTGCTTCCCTCTTACTCTCCTTCATGACAATCATTTCCTCTGTGGTGTCTTTCTGAAGCTTTTTTTATTCAGATGCCACATATTTAGACTGATCTTAAGAACACCTTTTGTTTCCTCTTTGTCCTTTTGCTCTGCTTTCTGAGATTTCCTAAACTTTATCTTTCAACATATTTATTCAGTTTTTATTTTCATTCTTACCACTATATTTTTAATTTTCAGAAGCTCTTTTATATTCTTTCAATTTTTCTTCCTGTGGTGTCTTGCTTTTGCATCATGGATGTAGTATCTTCTCTTATTTATCTAAGGTTATCCATCTTTTTCTTTCCATTTTTCCCATTTATTTTAGATTCTGTTATAAGCAGGAGATTTAGGGGCAGGTGTTTAATTGGGGACCACCTTCAGGAACAATACCTTCAAGGGAGTGAGGAAGGCAGGACTGGGCTGACAAGGAAGCTGACCCATGATGCAGTTGCCACAGCCAATCCTACAGGGAGTTCTGAAGCTGGAATGGCTCTTTAGAGTTGTTTCCCATTTTTTGTCCCCAACTGGTGCAAGGGAACCATGTCTTTGTAACACACACATCTCAGACTGGATGTGAGCTGCTTGGAGGAAAGGATATAACCCTAGGCAAAGTGAAATGAGAGGGTCTTGGTATTCAGTCTGCAAATGCTGAATAATCATTGTTTTCAGCAAGTTACTTACAACACTCCCCGCATCCCCACCTCCTCCTGGTACATCTTTTTTTTGGTACATCTTAATCCAAAGAGTTTTGTGGAATTTTTTTTTTTTTTTTTAATGCAGTTCAGAAACTAAACCTTAAGATTGGGGAAGGGAATTTGCCTGGCTGTGCAACTGGGAACTTAACTGCTTTAAGAAGCTTTCAACCATTCTTCCTATTTTTAGCCCCACCTTCCGTCTCATTTCCAGAGGTAACTGGAGAAGCCAATTCCTGGACCTTCAGGATATTCTGCAACATGAAAGCTTCTGTTTTTCCCACTGTCAGCAAAGAATCTGGCTCTCTGGGTCTGCTGAGTCAGTAAGATTCATTCATCTGCTTTCCAGCTTCCAGAAATTTGCTATTTCTTCCTCTCCCAGTCTGTCCTTGTGGGTATATGCCTTTTTAAAAATATCCCTTTACTGTCATTTTAGGAAGCAAAAGTATATGTGTCTACTTAATCTCTTACATATTTTCTCTCTTTCTCAGATACGCATTTTAAAAATAAATCGTATATTCTCCTGGTTCTAAAGAAAATGTCTTTTTTTATCCATCTCTGAGCTACCCAGTTACCTCTTTTGCCTCCAATTTAAGCAGGAAATCACTTGTATTAGTCCTCTGTGTAGTCTCTATCAGTATAAAAGGAAATATGCATATTCTCTATCCTTTTTAGACAAAAGATAGCTTAAGACTGTTCTGCACCTTGCAGCTTTCATTTAATATTGCTTAAAGTTCTTTGCCTATCAGTGTAGAGCTTGCTCATTCTTTTCTACAGCTGTGTAATAATCTATTTAACCAACCAACCACCTATGAAATGCCCTATGAAAGGGCATTTTATTTCCATTTTTTGCTATAATAAACCTATGAATAACCTCAAACATAAATAATGTTGCATGTGCACAAGTACATCCTCAGGCTAAATTCTAAGAAACTTGTTGCTGAGTCAAGTAGTGTCTATCATACAGTGCTGATAGACATTATCCACAAGTGGTTGTATCAATTTTTAATCCCAGCAGTGGAAGAATGTCTGGTTTATTTATTTATCCTCCCAACACATAGACTTTTTAGTGTCTAACAGATTATATTACAAAAATAACTAGGTGAAAATGGTATCTCAGAGTACTTTAACTTGGTATTTCTTTCAGTATGGGTAGAACTTTTCCTATATCTGAGTCCCATTTTCACCTCATTTTGCTTGAGTTACATTCAGTCCTTCATAGAGTCAAAACTTTTCTTTGGGGAAAAAAATTGGATGCGTGTGTGTAAACAGAAATACAAAGGCATCATTAAAACACTGTTGAGCCAAATGGATTATTATGGTATCAACAAAAAAAAAGATCTCTTGCCACATCTAAAACACCATGTATTCGCATTTTCTAAGGACAAGGGAAATTATCCAAATACTTCATCTAGAGCAAGGCATTTCTCATACAGAAGAACATGTCTAGTCAGAAGACATACTAACTCAAATTATGAGTTCACTAGTCTTGGTCGAGAAATATGCTTGGAAAGATGGTTGGTCCATATCTGGGATCCTTAAAATCAACTGTGGTATTGCAGGGAAAATACTGGGCTTAGAATCAGAAGGCAGAGTATATTACATTAGTCAGGTAAGGTAATCATTCCCAGCCTCAATTTCCTAATCTGAAAAATGGAAATAGTAATGTCTGCCCCACAGAATTTGTAAACTGTTCACCACTGAAAACTATTAATATAAATTACTTCTAAACAATAAATTCAGGAAGGAGGAGTAATGCAAATCAGGTAAAAACACCTTGAATATGAAAATAATTATTTGAACCATGAAAAAATTAAGCAATATTAAGAAATATGAGCATAAACAAATAGTACCTGATACTAAGAAAGCATGTATAATCGGAAGGCACAAAAGAGAATGTCCTCACAACTAGAAGTGAGACAAAAAGATTGACCAATTTGGCAATTATATAACTTACCTACTTCATGATTATAAATATTAGGTTGGTGCAAAAGTAACTTCAGTTTTGCATTCTTGAACTTTGCCATTTGATATTGGAATACATTCTTAAATGTGGTTATGTTATATATCATTTTAATGCACATTTCTTGCTTTATTTTTTTGCTAATGACTTATTACTTGCTGCTTATTTTATATTTATTTTAGACTATAGCAATTACGTTAGACAAAAAGCAAATCTGAGTGATATTTTTAATTCAAGTTCAAAATGGGTTGTAAAGCAGCAGAGACAACTCACAACATCAACAACACATTTGGCCCAGGAACCACTAACAAATGTACAGTGCAGTGGTGGTTCAAGCAGTTTTGCAAAGGAGATGAGAGCCTTGAAGATAAGAAGCATAGTGGTCAGCCACTGGAAGTTGACAACAACAAACTGAGAGCAATCATCGAAGCTGACCCTCTTACAACTACACGAAAAACTGCCAAAGAACTCAACATCGACCATTCTATAGATCATTCAGCATTTGAAGCAAATTAGAAAAGTGAAAAAGCTCAGTGTGACTCATAAGCTGACCGCAAATCAAAAAATTGTCATTTTTTAAGTGTCATCTTCTTATTCTACACAACAACAACGCACCATTTCTCAATCAGATTGTAACAAAAAGTGGATTTTACATAATAACCAGCGACAACATGCACAGTAGTTGGACTGAGAAGCTCCAATGCACTTCCCAAAGCTAAACTTGCACCAAAAAAGGTCCTGGTCACTGTTTGGTGGTCTACTACCCATCTAGTCCACTACAGCTTTCTGAATCCAGGTGAAACCATTACATCTGAGAAGTATGCTCAGCAAACCAATGAGATGCACCAAAAACTGCAATGCCTGCACCCGGCATCAGCCAACAGAATAAGCCCAATTCTTCTCCACAACACCTGACCGCACATAGTACAACCAGCACTTCAAAAGTTGAACAAATTTGGCTACAGAGTTTTGCTTCTTCCACCACATTCACCTGACCTCTCGCCAACCAACTACCACTTCTTCAAGAGTCTCAACAACGTTTTGCAGTGATAACGCTTCCACAACCAGCAGGAGGCAGAAAATACTTTCCAAGAGTTCACTGAATCCCAAAGCACTGATTTTTACACTACAGAAGTAAACAAACTTATTTCTCATTGGCAAAATGTGTTGATTGTAATGGTTCCTGTTTTGATTAATAAAAATGTAAAAATGAGCCTAGTTATAATGATTTAAAATTCATGGGTCTGAAACTGCTATTACTTTTGTACCAACCTAATATTATAAGCTAAAATGTTTCATAGAAATCATAAGACTTTACATCACAGACAAAAGCCAGTAGAGTAGCGAAAAATATATACTGAATTGGCAAAATTTAGAAACATGTTTTGTGAAAAAGATTTTTCTGTTTTATGTAGCTCATAATATACACATTTTAAATACAAATTATTCACAAGACTGAACTTATATCTTCATTTTATAATTATTTTCTAAAAAAGTTTGTTTAATCAAACACACCTCATCTTATTCATTTTTATATTTTAATTTTTAGATATAATGTAAAAATAAAATTATAACACAAGAAATATTTATGAGGACTATAAAATCACTGTTTCAAATGTGTGTATGCTTCAAAATATAAAAACTATTATCATGTAACTGTCATGTGAAATGCAGGTTTTCTCAGATTATTTTTTAGTTGCAGCAATAGGTCCCCCTAGTGGAGGCTGGAAGTATATTTTGTCCTATTTTTCTCTCCAAATGCTATTCTAATTTGAACAGTTAGATTAAAGTACACTGATATTCTTCCTTGAAGAAATGCATAGGGACAGTTAGTTTAAAAGAAGAATTGGCTGACTGAGAAGTTAGAAGGCCTGTGAATTTACCATCAGTTGCACTACATGTAAATTTGTTCTAAACACTGTTGGTGGGAATGCAAACTAGTACAGCCGCTATGGAAAACAGTGTGGAGATTTCTTAAAAAACTGGAAATAGAACTGCCACATGACCCAGCAATCCCACTTCTGGGCATACACACCGAGGAAACCAGATCTGAAAGAGACACGTGCACCCCAATGTTCATCGCAGCACTGTTTATCATAGCCAGGACATGGAAGCAACCTAGATGCCCATCAGCAGACGAATGGATAAGGAAGCTGTGGTACATATACACCATGGAATATTACTCAGCCATTAAAAAGAATTCATTTGAATCAGTTCTAATGAGATGGATGAAACTGGAGCCCATTATAGAGAGTGAAGTAAGCCAGAAATATAAAGACCAATACAGTATACTAACGCATATATATGGAATTTAGAAAGATGGTAACAATAACCCTATATGCAAAACAGAAAAAGAGACACAGATGTACAGAACAGACTTTTGGACTCTGTGGGAGAAGGCGAGGGTGGGATGTTTTGAGAGAACAGCATCAAAACATGTATATTATCAAGGGTGAAACGGATCACCAGCCCAGGTTGGATGCATGAGACAAGTGCTCGGGGCTGGTACACTGGGAAGATCCAGAGGGATGGGGTGGGGAGGGAGGTGGGAGAGGGGTTCAGGATGGGGAATACACGTAAATCCATGGCTGATTCATGTCAATGTATGGCAAAAACCACTACAATATCGTAAAGTAATTAGCCTCCAACTAATAAAAATAAATGAAAAAAAAAAACACACATTCAAAATTACAAGAAGCAAAACCCCCTCCCCCTAAAAAGAACATTCTCAAAACATAAGATTTCATTAATAGAGATTAACAGTTGAATATGTAACAAGACGAAGTTTTAAAAAGTTAGACCCATAGATTACAAGAACCAAGCTAATGAATCGTTTTATTGGTCTATGTCTATTAATGTATACAAAGCAAAATGGCCCGTTAGACACAAAAGCACAATCACTGTTCATTGAAAACTCACAAGAAAATTACCAAATTAAAGTGCTTTTAATTTTTTATACTTTTAATTTTTAGGTGAATGGGATGATACCCTTAAGTGATACAAAGTGGGAAAAGTTGACTTCTATGAATGAATGAAATGGAACAAACAAGAACCAGGTGTTCCCATTCAATTCCATCAGTGAATGCCCAGCCACCATCACCTTAGAACAGTATGGAACTTAGATTCCATTCTAATGCTCTTTTGAAAACTGAGGTTAAGCAGAGTCAGTCCCAGGACAAAAACAGAAACGTAGATGAGATTGTTTCCCACACCCTAGAGGTCCTGGGACATTCAAGATCTGACAGTAAATGCGCAAGCCAGTAACTACTAAGCAGTCTTTTGCCACCGGTGTCTCTCGGCCACCCATCCTTGCCCTACAACTCCTTCCAACTTCTCCCATACCACTCCTAAATCTCTGGCTTCCTTGAGGCTTAGGAAGCCCTCATCATCAATTGAAATGGTTACTCTTTTCCTCAATGCCCAATTAATCAGAATCCTGAGCCATGTTTTAAGATATTGGGCCATACATTTAATTTCATGTTTCTATACTTTTTTAGAAAGTAGTATATGGGATATGTCATTCAGCAATGAGTCTGTGCGTTAATTTGCACATCTGAAACTTCAACTCATATTCCAAATTCAGCTTTAAAAAAAAAAGAAATTATTGGCCCTCACCTTTTACCTTAGTCTGAATTCCTAGGACAAGTATCTTGGTTATGCAGGCCCAGCTTAACTAGGCTGTAGATTCACCATCCTAAGGCACAGCAGGAGTCCAGTATTTCCCTTCCCTATAGTGCCAGGAGTAGGGGGCATGTACCAGAGAATGGGCTTCCCAGGTGGTGCTAGTGGTAAAGAACTTGCCTGCCAATGCAGGAGACATAAGAGATGCAGTTCTAGCTCTGGATCAGGAAGATCTCCTGGAGGAGGGCATAGCAATCCACACCAGTATCCTTGCCTGGAGAATCCTCATGGACAGAGGAGCCTGGCGGCCTGCAGTCCATAGGGTCGCACAGAGTCGAACACGACTGAAACGACTTAGCATGCACACTCTGGAGAATGAGGGGCTGCTGTAGATCTCACTCCCACTTTAACCAGAGATGGCCCTCAGTTAACTCAGCACTTCTCCAATCCCAAGGAGGCAAGAGGAAAGAGAGTACAGCGGTAAAAAGCAGCTATTTGTGATGGGGAGATAAGCCCTGTCCACAGTCTCTGCTAGCCAATTAATTTGAAAACTCCTTCAAATTAACACTGAATAACTAAAGTTGACTTTGATTTGTGTCTTCTTCATTCCATCTGGTTTGTAATCTATTATTTCTAATTTAATAATTTTATTGTATTTGTGCTGGAGACATTTGCTATAAATCTCTCTTTGGAAAAAGATGAGATATAAATTATCAATAAAATAGAAACAGAGAACTCTCTAAGGAAAAAATTTGCCTTTCTATCTTTTTTTCTCATGAATTAATCCTTCAGAAATGAAGACCCTAATAGCTGCCAGGAAATTAAGATTAGCTTTTTACAACAATTTTTTATGAGTAGATATAAAAATTGTTACAATTTTAAGCTTATTTAAACCAAATGGAAACAGTTAACATTATTACTGTTATGACCAAACATAAACAGTATATGATTTATATAATTCTCTACTTTTATATACCAAGTTCCCTAAGAACATACTTCCTTCAAATGGACTAAACACTGGGCTTACTCATCTGCTTATAAACATGTCAAAGAAACATATGCAGGTTTAAAATTTTCCCCCTACCAATCTTCTAGCTACATGGGTCTGGGTACACCTGAGAGTCCCTAGAGCACTTGGAGATCCCAGATGTTCCAGGACTAGACTATAGAACTACAAGTCACTTGGACCCACAGATCAGTAATTTCAACTGTAGTACCTGTCTAGTTCTATAGCAATTTATATTTTAATAAAATTTGCAATTCACAAAACATCTTCACTAGTATAATCTGATTTAATTTTTCCCCAAACCAAATTTACAACATATGTTTTCTAGTTTTTAAAAATCTTTCCTAATTTTTTTCTTTTAATCTTTGCTAAGCAGTGAAACTAGCCAATTAGATTTGAACAAAGTTTTCTCTCACAGAAAATAGCCTTAGAATCTAAATCTTCCTGTTTTGCTTTTTTCCCCCCTTTGAGGGAGTTATTTTGTTTTTATTGCTAATGCTGAAAAATATCACATCATCTCTTAGGAGTTAGATTAGCAATAATTATCTCTCAGCAGGACTGATATAGAGAAAGTCTCCTGGAAAGTTTAGTTTTGGCCAGCTATTTCAGATTTAATTGAACATGTTTACCTTAATAGGAAATGAAAAAGAAAAATGTCGATTTTGCTTAAAGTATGGTTAAGTTTACCACGTTGGCAAGGACTTTAAACGCCTCAATTTTCAACACAAGCAAGATACATGTTCTCTAAGGAAAGATAGTTTCTCTAATGAAACACAAATCATTAACCAGCTGTTACAATTAAGGAGGTCATCCATGATAGATCCCCTGGAGGTTTTTAAACTTTCATCCTTTGTACCTTGAGATAGTTTATAAACATCATTGTAGGCAGATAATCTAGTGGCTATGAGCAGACTCTGGAGTCAGAACGCTTAGGAGCAAATTCTAATTCCTATTACCTTGAAGGGCTTCCCTGGTAGATCAGTTGGTAAAGAATCTGCCTGCAATGCAGGAGACTGGAGTTCGATCCCTGGGTCAGGGAGATCCTCTGGAGAGGGAAACGGCAAGCTACTCCAGTATTCTTGCCTGGAAAATCCCACGGACAGAGGAATCTGGCAGGAGCCTCTTTGGGGTTGCCAAGAGTTGGACACGACTTAGCAACTAAAACTAAAGCTTTACCTTGAGCAAATTACTTACACCCTCTAAGCTTTGAGTTTTGTGTATGTAAAACAAAAGCCACTCAACAGTATCTGTCCCAAGTTATTAACATTAAAATACATAATGTATATAAATACCTCTGTGTGCCTGGAACACAATAGCACTTAATTAAGTTACTAATTTTTACTGTTTGTTTTCTTTTTACTCTTTTGGCTACACCTCAAGGCATGTGGGATTTTAGCTCCCTGAGTAGGCATCAAACCCATGCCCAGTATTGGCAGCATGGTCTTAACCACTGGACCACAGGGAAGTCCAAGTTACTAAATTTTTAAAGACATTTCCTTTATAAAACTTAGCTGCAGAATGGATATTCATGTGAAAGAAAAAAAAAACTATTTCTATAATCTCATGTAAGTGCAAAGGAAACAGGATGAAAGAATCTCCTCCAAAATAACAATGGATACTAGTCCCAGATAAAAGGTGACAGTATGTCCTAGTTTGCCTAGACTAGTTCTGAGTTAAACCTGTTGCCCCAATATAAATAATAATCTCCCCTAAGCCCCTTCACTCTCAAGTAACCTGGTTCAGATCATAAAATATATGGTCAATTGTGTTTGTTACTAAACTTTTTCCCCACACAGCTCCGAGTCATATTCTATACTCAAATGCATAATACTGGGGGTTAGGTCTGTGTAAACGACATTTTCCCTTTGCTGGCTGAACTTTTTTAAGCTCCACTAAAAACTGAACTGGGGCTTTCCAGATGGCATTAGTGGTAAAGAACCCTACTGCCAATGCAGGATATGTAAGAGATGGGGCTTTGATCCCTGGGTCAGGAAAATCCCCTGCAGGAGGGCATGGCAATCCACTCCAGGATTCTTGCCTGGAGAATCCCCATGGATAGAGTGCCCTGGAGGCCTCCAGTCCAGGGGTCACAGAGTCAGATACAACTGAAGTGACTTGGCACACATGCATGCAGAAAGAGAACTAGAAGAATAAAGGAAGACAGGAGGAGGAAAGGCTCTTAACATTTCCTGTTTGCCTGGAGTTCCTGTCAACATCTCCAAGGCAACAGGTCTTCATTTCAGGAGCATCACCTGGTTCCACTCGCCAGCTTTTTCTCGAGATTTCCCAAACCAGCCTCATCAATCCCCTACCAGTACGCGCCTCCTCAGGCATCTCTGAGTCCCTGCTCTGCAGGACCTTTCCTCCAAACTTCTAGTTTTCAGGAACCACCACCTTTACCCTCAGCAATCTCAGTGTTCCTTTTCTGATTTTTTTTTTTTTTTTTTTGGTTCTCTAACACCAATTTAATTTACTTCCAATATGTGCTGTTTAGTCGCTAAGTCCAGAGAAGGCAATGGCAACCCACTCCAGTACTCTTGCCTGGAAAATCCCATGGACAGAGGAGCCTGGTAGGCTGCAGTCCATGGGGTTGCGAAGAGTCGGACACGACTGAGAGACTTTACTTTCACTTTTCACTTTCATGCATTGGAGAAGGAAATGGCAACCCACTCCAGTGTTCTTGCCTGGAGAATCCCAGGGACGGCGGAGCCTGGTGGGCTGCCGTGTATGGGGTCGCACAGAGTCGGACACGACTGAAGTGACGCAGCAGCAGCAGTCACTAAGTTGTGGCAGACTCTTTCATGACCCTAGGACTGCAGCCCGCCACGCTCTTCTGTCCATGGGATTTGCCAGGCAAGAATACTGCGTGGGTTGCCATTTCATTCTGCAGGGGATCTTTCCCAACCCAGGGATCAAACCTGTGTCTCCTGCATTGCAGGCAGATTCTTTACCACTGAGCCACCAGGGAAGTCCACTCTCTATATTACACTGTTAAAACATCCAGTTGTGCTCTTCTTGATGTCTGAAGTCTAACTGATACTGATACCATTGAGAGGAATGGGAATGGAACTGGCAATCTTAAAACAAAGAATTTTTGCTGTTACTGTCTATATTATCTTTATATAATACCTACATAAGTTAAATCTAATTATTTTAAATGACTTTTAAAAACTATCTTGCCATCTTCACGTTGGTCTTCAGAACATTAAAAATCATTTTCAGGGTAGAACACATCACTAGCAATTCCCAAGAGGATTTACATTCAGAGATTAGCACCAGATAGATGGCTGAGGGAGTTGAGGAAATGAGCAACCCAACTGGATAGTTCACTCATCATAGTGTTTGCTAATGCAAGGCCATTAACACTGGCACATCAACTAAATTTGATAGTGTTCCATTAGAAGTGCTATATGAATTTCCTGCAATAAACTATTAAATAAGCATTATGCATCACATATTAAGTGCATAATAAATATATTTCTGATTTCCTCCCCATCGCAACTACCTACCACCAGACCCTAATCTAGGAACTGTTAAGAGGCACATAACTTCTTAAGAAAGTAGGCTTTGTAAGCTTACATATAAAAAAAAAAAGATCTTACCTGAAAAATCGCAAACTATCAAAGCTTACCAGGACACCAGAGCAGCAAACGCACCAACTTAACAAGAAAGCTATTTTCTTACATCATGAAATGTCACTGCATAATCAATATAACTATAATAATAAATGACTAGTACTCACCTCCACTTCCTTTTGTAAAGCAAATGCACTCCTGTCTTCTTACTGCCCCCTCTACTAGTTAATTTTATAAGCCTTTGGACTTTTCAGTTATTGTCACTGGAAAAAACTTGAAAATAATTCATAGCCTTCTGTAAGAGAAAGCTTTCACAAAGAACTGAGGTGAGCACCCTTCCCCTCAAGCCACAATTTCAAAAGAAAAT
The DNA here is from genome assembly GCF_023699985.2 of Odocoileus virginianus. Classification (NCBI taxonomy): domain Eukaryota; kingdom Metazoa; phylum Chordata; class Mammalia; order Artiodactyla; family Cervidae; genus Odocoileus; species Odocoileus virginianus. Next base: position 84,455,007 of record NC_069676.1, read on the forward strand.
GCTGGCATTCCAAGGAGAAAGAATTTGCAATTAAGAATAAGGAAGAATCTCTGTCCATGACAAAAGGCACCTTGGGTTGTTTACTCCAATACAGTGGCGGGACACTAGCAAGCCTGGTTACATGCTTGTGCTCTACTCTGCATTTGCTTTATTCTTCAACTTCCTGGAAATCAACATGCTTTGTGATTGAGACAAGGGAGATGTATTCATCACTACGATACAATTTTTTTAATTTCACAGTCTATTTGTTGCCCTATATACTGGTCACTCAGTCGTGTCCGGCTCTTTGTGATCCCTACACTATACTACTATGAACAACTGATTTCAAATTCAAAGTTAAATTTTAATATGGTGAACAATTAACTTGCTTTCTAGATAATTATCTGAAATATCACCACTATTACATTATTCTTTACTGATCTTTTTTGCTAAGTTCCTAGTGGATAATTCTTTCTGTAGTATGCTAAGAGGCTCACACTTAGAGTGCTTCAAATTATTACTGTACTTTAGATTTAAAACAAGAACCTAAACACCACTGAACCAAACTTTCTTCCTACCACCAGGAATAGGATTATTAGTGAAGGATGGGTATAAATTCTATTTCTCTATGACCTATCTCCCATTACCAGGTGTTCTCCCTCAACATACACTTCTATAAGGAAGAACCCACCAATACCTGGAAAATCTGCCTCCACTGTTTGCTGGTGAATCACTGAATGTTCCTTTATACAAGTAAAACAGAGCCTTAAATGATTTCTGTGACTTACAGATTCCTATTTTCATCACTGTGACATTTAATTGAGTGATAATTATCTTAAGAGATCAAAATTCCAAAATTTAAATCTTTCACTTTGTCAAGAAGCTAGATGATTCAAACTGTATTCAATTAGTTTAAGATGGAAATATCCAGATTTAACTGTCATAACTTACGTTGACACCAAAAGTATTATGGAACATAATACATGACGATAAATGAATTCTATATGCACAATACTTTTTCCCTCCAAACTGAAAGACTCATGAAAAAGGAATTATGCCTATATTGAGTCATCATTTTGTACTGAAACATCAAATGTCAAACTTGTAATGAAAAAATGTACTATTATATTAAAATCTGTATGTCAATTTTTGTTTCTGAAACCAACAGTGTAAAGAGAAAAGATTTAAGAAAGATACGCTTGAGAGTTAACAGACATTTGGAATCAAAATAAAACAAAATGTACCAAATTTTAATACACGAAAAAATAAACATTTTATTAAAGAAAGTCTGAAAAACATGTGCACCCAAAGTGACTACAAACGCTAAATATAAAACCTTCAAAAAATGTGTACCACATGATTCAATGTTTTAAACTTTATATATAAAAGCTATACTATAAACTACAAAGCTAAACTATTAGAGTACTAACAATACTATCCATATAAAGAAACTTAACAGTAGTAAAATATGAATACATAAGATGCTTATTTTTGGTCCTTTCGGAAAAACAAACTAAGATTTTTTTTTTTTTTAACACGGCTCCAGGCACAAAAATAGAATATAAGATGACAACTGCAACATTCTTAGTGTTTATCCTTGTAATTCTTTAAATGTCACCAGTCATAATAGCAATGAATTCCTCTTGATTTACTGTGATAAGAAAGAAAATGTAAGTCAGAAATACAAATTGTTTTCAGAGAACACTTTTACTATTTTACACTAAGTATTTTTAAATTTTATATTATACAAAATTCTTAATAAACCAAGACATAGTATTTTGCTTTTACTTCTTTGTAGCAAATTGAATACATCAAACTGAACTTCATGAAAACAAAAATATATAAAATATAATAAACATAAATATTCTATAATATTAACTAGGAAAAGGACATAATAGTATGCAAGTTACAAAAAAATCCATTATAATCATAATATTTATACACACAGTAAAATAGCTTTAAAAGCTTGATGTTTTAAATTTCTTAGATGGTTAAGCTCTCTTGATGATCTTTATTCCACTAGTTCATTTAACAAACACTCTCTGAATAAATAAGCTTAAATATATCATACATGTAAATTAGAATTATGAAGGATGAAAATAGAATTAGAAAAAATGTCAACTTGTTTTTGGAATTTTTATAGATATAAAAGCCTCTGTTTAAAAAAAAAAAAACTGAAACATAGTTAAAGAAAAAAACAGTGCAAAAAAAAGCTAGAGGGAATTAAGAATGAGTTGCTCAGAACCTAAGAACAACCAATTTCATGCATTCAATATTAAACATCTAAAACACAGTATGACAGACAGTAGAAGAGAATACAAAATCTATAATACAAAACTCAAAATACTTTCAATGATTTTATAAACTGCAGTACTGATCTTTAACCTTTGCAGTTAAAGGAATACGCTTCAGTATCTTATGACAGCTATGACCCCTTTCCCTCTCTAGTTATAAAACATAATCAAAATATATTAAAATTTTGAACAATTTCATCAATATGCACCTTCATTTAAGAACTCCTGACTTAGAAAAATCTAGAATCAGGCATCTAGACCAAAACAGCAAACAAGAATATACTTTTAAGGAAAACAACATAAGAAAACTGGCCTTAGTATGATTTGACTAATATCATTTTAACAGCATAACAGAACCATAATTAAAACATTCAAAATCTGAAAAGTACTTATGCTTTCCTATTTAAAAATCTCAAACTTTTTCTCTCAATTTGTAAAAATCTCAATACTCAAATTTCAAATCAAGCATCATATAGTTCTAAAACAAAACACTGGAGCATTTCAAAAGTATTTTAAACTATTCCATAATTTCATATCTAAAAACAAAATATTTAAGTCCAAAAAGGTGAACTTAAAAGCTGGCTCAGACAGTAAAGAATCCATCTGCAATGCAGGAGACCTGGGTTCCATCCCTGAGTTGGGAAGATCCCCTGGAAAAGGACATGGCAACCCACTCTAGTATTCTTGCCTGTTGAATTCCATGGACAGAGGAACCTGGCAGGCTACAGTCCATGGGGTCACAAAGAATCGGACACAACTGAGCAACTTCACTTCACTTCACACACTGAGCGACTTCATTTCACTTCACTTTGTTATCAGTGAGACTTCCAGACAATTAGGAAGATCAGTGATGCCTTCATACTTTTGGTTTCATAAGCTTCTCTATCAATCCTATTTTATATCAAGTTCCTTTAATAATTCTAACACAATGCCTACTTTGAAATAAGCATTTGATAAAGTATATATTGAGTCAAACAAATATGCCACTTCATTTTTTTGTACACTACCTTTTCAAACAAAATTTTCATCAGTCATTTTAAAGGGTAAATCTTATTACATGTTATTAAAATTTAAAAATTAAGTAGATTAATTACCTTAGAGACTATCTGGCTTCAGAGGGGAAGTAACAAATTTTAACATCTAAAGTGCCAGTTGAACATTTTACTAACACATTGTTTCCTATAATAATATGTAATTTTAAAAACTCTATAAACATAGAAAACTAATTAATATTTTACTTTATAGCATAAGAGGTAATACAGTATTATGGTTAAAAGCATATTCTTTGTCACTATGGAGATCCGAGTTTAAATCTGACTTTGCTGTGTTGTGATAACCTTGAACAGGTTATTAAACTCTCAGAGCTTTAGTTTCCCCATCTATATATTCATCTACCCTAAGCCTAAATAGGTAAAACAATGTATTTACTCCACAAAAGCTATTCCGAAACTTAAGTGACATAATCTACAAGGTAACATTATAAGAACAAAATATAAAATATATTAAGTACTAAATAAATGTTACAGGGATTCCTTGGTGGCCCAGATGGTAAAGAGTCTTCCTGCAATGTGGGAGGCCCTGGTTTGGTCTCTGGGTTGGGAAGATCCCCTGGAGAAGAAAATGGCAACCCACTCCAGTATTCTTGCCTGGAAACATCCCATTGACGGAGGAGCCTGGCAGGCTACAGTCCATAAGGTCGCAAAGAGTCGGACATGACTGACCAACTTCACTTCACTTCAAATGTTAACATTCATAATTATTTAGAAGATGGTCCACTTGGGGTTTTTTTAATGTTGCTACCGTTTTTCAAAAAGATTTATTGTGTTTTAGTTTATATATCTTGGGAGGGAGTCTTTCTATATCACTGCTGCTGCAGCTGCGTCGCTTCAGTCATGTCCAACTCTGTGCGACCCCATAGACGGCAGCCCACCAGGCTCCGCCGTCCCTGGGATTCTCCAGGCAAGAACACTGGAGTGGGCTGCCATTTCCTTCTCCAATGCATGAAAGTGAAAAGTGAAAGAGAAGTCTCTCAGTCGTGTCTGACTCTTAGCGACCTCATGGACCGCAGCCTACCAGGCTCCTCTGCCCATGGGACTTTCCAGGCAAGAGTACTGGAGTGGGCTGCCATTGCCTTCTCCGTTCTATATCACTACCACAGCTTTATTTAGAGAAGCAATCCTGTACCTAGTATAGGTAAAAGAAACTGTTTATAACTCTGGTCTTTTGACACATTAAGTAGGAGGAGTATGAAATAGACATACCAAGATTCTCTCTACCACTGAAGAGAGTACTTTACATAAAGGAACTCATTTAAAGCTAACTTAGAGTAATAATCAACAGCTTGGGAAGACACAAACATTTTTTTAACTATGAAGGCAACGGATTATAAATCCAAATATTAGAGTTAGAGCTTAAGAAGTCATTTTAATTTTCTCAAGTTTCAATCATCTCTGTTTTAAAATATAATTAATTATGCTGATTCTCTTCAAAGAGCTAGTACTAAAAATAGAAAAGTTGTATACATGCATGCTAAGTCACTCCAGTATTGTCCAACTCTTTGCGACCCTATAGACTTTAGCCCAGGCTTCTCTGACCATGGGATTCTCCAGGCCAGAATACTGAAGCGGGTTGCCATCCCCTCCTCCAGAGGATCTTCCTGACCCAAGGATCAAACCCAAGCCTCCTGCATTGCAGGCAGATTCTTTACCACTTAGCTACCCAGAAAGCCCCAGAAAAGTTGTGCAATGCTCAATAATAGTCACATAAATATAATGGGAAAGCATAATAATGCACAATTCTAACAGACAATCTACAAACCTGAGTTGATAACCAGTTGCTACTGTCTTACCTCCTTCTTGAAGCATGCCAGTATTTCCAAGAATATATAAATATATGTATATACATATAAATATATATATTCATGTAAACATGAATAGTTGGTACTATAGCAACATATATCTACTGTAACACACACTCCTGCTTACTACTTAAGTCAACAAACATCATAGTACTCATCACGTTCAAGAAAACGCAGAAGAATATAAACATGAAAAAGAAAAAAAAAGGAAAACAAGTTTACATTTAATGCTAGGCACGTTCAGTTATCCTCATTTCATAATGATAACCACCTTGAAAGGTATTAAAGTTGCATTTTTATAAATAGGAAAACTGAGACTCAGAAAATGTTAAAAACCTGCACAAAATTACAGAGCTACTAAGTAAGTGGTAGAGATTGAATTCAAATCCAAGCCTGTATGATTCCAAAGCCTCAGGCTTTTCGCACTGTATGATTCCATACTGCTCTTTAGTGGCTCACAATACAATTGGAAAGACACATATGTATATAACTAACAGAAGGCAATGTATAAAAGGTCAAAAAAGACTGTTTCTCTAAATGGGCCCTCAATGGAAATTTCATCATTTACAAATAGAGATCAATGAGGGAGGCTCTCAGGAGTTTAAGATGAACCTGAGATAACGACTAACATTTTAGCAGACAGAAACTGGCAATTAGATTAAAGAACAGCATGATGAAAGGCACAGCATAAAAGGACAGGATGGAGTAAATTCTGTCAAAGTATGTATACTATATAAGAAGTGAGGGTTAGAGTAAAAAGAGAAGAATACAGTGGGAAATAAAACGAGAGAGCTGTCACAGGACAGATCTCATAAAAGGCTTTGGACTTTATTCCATAGGCACTGAAGAATCCTAAGTGTCTGAATATGAAAATGACATCACCAAACTTGCATTTTAGGAAAAGAATGATATTAGAATAAATTGGGATGAAAACAGAGGCTTAGAGGCATAGAGGAGGCAATTAGGAGGCTACAAGAGACTCAAGTCAGCAAGAGAAGGGACAACATCAGCCTCTTATTGGGCAGCACCAGGCAGCACACAGAACTGTGTACCAGCAGGCGTTCAAGGAAATAATAAACGAAGCTATGATATTATAGAATTCCAACAAAGAAATCAGGGCCTGAATTAGGACAGCAGCAGTAAATAAAGCAATAAAACTTCAAAATATCTGAAGGGCAGACTCAAACTTAAGACAAGCATAAAGGTTGAGGAAGAAAGCATTAAAGGCTGAGATTTACTGAGTGGCTGAAATTTTGGAGATACTTCACCTTCAAAGAAAAACACTTTCTTGAAGTGTGGAACCTCATATTATAACCTGTACAGTTGGTTTTAAAGTTCTGCTTCATTCCAAGCCAAGTATATGTAATACTTACGCAAAAAGCCCATTACAGGATGAACATTTACACTAAATAAAGGGACAGTTTGCAAAGGGTGTTGAAAATCATTTGGTTTAAAAAAAATTACTTATGTGTACAAGTAGGAATATTTGGAATATATGTTTTACTCAAAACTTACTTTCTCCATCACCATCTTTATCAAATTCTTCTATCATAGCCCGAAGTTCTTCATCACTCATGTTTTCACCCAATTCTCTGGCAACACGTCGCAAATTCCTCAAGCTTATTTTACCAGAATCATCATCATCAAATAGTTTAAATGCTTTCAGTATTTCTTCATGTGGATCTCTTTCCAATATCCAATCTGTCACTATAGTTAAAGAGAGATGAAAAGTAAACCTTCACAGTCACAAAGGCATTCATTTGTAAAATCAACTAATTATTAGAAAAGAATTAAAGCTGTGAAATTGTCGACAATTAGTTTGACAATAAAAATGCCAAACCAAAGTACAAAATCCCTGAGATAAACCTAAAATCAGAAAAGACAAATCCATATTCTAGAATCTAACACTCACATTATCAATAATTTATCCTATTATATGGCTTCCCAAGTGGCTCAATGGTAAAGGATCTGCCTGACAAGCAGAAAATATAGGTTTGAAGCCTGGGCCAGGAAGATCCCCAGTGAAGGAAATGGCAACCCACTCCAGTATTCTTGCCTGGGAGATCCCTTAGACAAAGGAGCCTGGCGCATTACAGTCCATGGGGTCGCAAAAAAGAGTCAAACACAACTTGTGACTAAACAACAATATCCTATTATAAGAGTAAGCATAATTATATTACACAGAAGCAAATTTTTGAAAACTATATTTATACCATATTTATTTAACGTCTACTATTAAGAACGGTACTAGGTTCCACTGACATCAAGCACACAAGTCCAGGAGTTCTTAACCTCGTTGCAGAGATGACATACCAACAAAACAATCAAAACCAACTAAAACTTGTTTGCTGGCTAAACTTAACGGTAATACTCATTGTTCTCCGAATTTAACACAACTTAAAAACAAACAAATTTCCCTAACAAATTTACAAAATTAACTGCCACCACTGATAAAGACACAATCTCAGACAGTATATGAAAATTCTGCTGGTATCTTCGTAACTTAGAAGAACCCCCTGGTTTCTCAAAAGAAGTTACTAAAAGGATAGAATCTGATTGCAGTAAGAATAAAAAAGTCTGGAAAGGAGATCTCTCTAAAGTCAAATCCATTCTATTCAGCAGGAGAATAACTATCAGACAGCTAAATTAAAATTAAATGTGAGCAATTTCAGGCCTCAACAGTAACAATTACTTAGTATACTAAATTTAATAATATATAAAAAGAGTAAGCTTGATATTTTCATAAAACCACAGTCATTAATCAATAGCCACAATAACAAAACTTTTTAAATCTGTGGTATAAAATTTTTTAAGTAATTAGATAAAATTCCGAAAATATCAAAGTAAAAATCTTTGAAGTAATTCTACATGTTAATCTACCACTACAACAAGAGGTATTTATGACTTTCACTGTGCCATTAAAAATAACTCCATCCTGTGAGGTTTACAGAATCATTAAAAATTTGCAAAGGCTTACAGATGGAAAACACTGGCATATTTAATGCACCCTAAAGAAAAATACAAGTCAAGGCCCCCACAAACTCTTGCTGTGCTGCTGTCTGCATCATAGCTGGTTGAATGAGCTTTAGAATAAGCACCTATTCAAGCTAATGTTAAATCATCTACACATATATTAAATAATTTTCTTTTTTTGAGTTTTTCCTCTACAATAATTTTCTTTTATCCATTAATTTTATACATAAGTCTTCCAAGTAACTAATTGAAGTATATTACTATAAGTATGCAAATCATCAAAGCTCATAAATATTCAGTTAAAAAGGAGTTGGCATATATACAGCCATAACACCAAAATAAAATACCACACTTAACTTTATGGCTCATACTCAACTTATTTTGAATTTAGTCCCAACAAAAAAGCAGGACAAGGAAGAAAAAAAAGTGTTAAGAAATTTTCTTCACCAATTAAATAATTTACATGACAGGTGAACCAAAAAAGCAGCTTGCTTAAAATATTAATGTACTTAAAGAAGCAACAGGGTGATCTGGGGAACAGATGGGGTTCCAAGATGCATAAATTCCTATCCCAATGGTGCTTTAATTGTGTTAGTTACTTCAGACTTGTGTGTCTATATAATCTTTTATCAATACTTTGCCTTATAATGCAACTTTTCTTTGGAAGTATAAATACCCATCATTCTGGACAGCTAAATCATTTTAACTTTATGATGACTCTCCTCCATGCCTTCATGTTCTATTCTTATTCTACAAAGCAGAATTGTAACATTTTTTTTCAATGAAAATAAATCAACAGAAAGGCAGTAAAGGTGGGTTCAATCTATTTCACAAATTTCTGTCCATGTAACTCTATTTTCAAACGACTTAATTATACTATCAGAAATGTACTCACTCAAGACAGTTAGAACTTACACATTCTAACAGTCACTTAAGGGTCCTTCGCCTGTGTCTGCCAAAGTCTATGAGTGTAGACTGACTAGATCCCGCCAAGTCAACACTCCAAGGCCGTCCAGATGGCCCCAACCCCAGCTTTCTATCCTTCAGAAGCACTAAGAACAATGCTGCTGCATCAGTTTTCACTATAGCCAATCACCTTTCATGCCTAGAACATGGATCATACCCAAAGCGCCCTTAGCCCCAATAATCACAAAGTCCAAATCTATAAGAACAGGGGCCAGTGGGTGAAAGTTCAGGAACTCAAGGAGCATAATGGACACATCACAGGTCCCGACTGGGCTCCCAAGAGTGACCGCACCATCACTTGCGGGGCCCACCGCAATGCCTACGTCTGGAGTCAGAAAGATGGTGTCTGGAAGCTAACCCTGGTGATCCTGAGAATTAACCATGCAGTCACTTTCATCAAGTGAGAACAGATTTGCCAAAGGCAGCAGGGCATGACTCATCTCTGTTTGGTACTTTGAGTCTGAAAATGACTGATGGGTGAGCAAGCACATTAAAAAGCCCATCCACTCCACGGCCCTCAGCTTGGATTGGCATCCCAACAACTTCTTGCTGGCAGTAGGATCCTGTGACTTCAAATGATGAGTGCTTTCTACCTACAGTAAAGAAGTAGATGAGAAGCCAGCCAGTACGCCCTGGGGCGGCAAAATGCCTTTCGGTCTGCTTATGTCAGAGTATGGAGGCAGGGCGCATGGGGTCACCTTCCTGGCTGGCAGCAGCTGCCTGGCCTGGGTCAGCCACAACAGCACCATGTCCACTGCTGACACCTCAAAAAGCGTGCAGGTCTCAACTCTGAAGATGGAGTTCCTGCCCCTCCTGAGTGTGTCGTCTGTCTCAGAGAACAGCATCGTGGCTGCTGGCCATGACTGCTGCCCCATGCTCTTTAACTAGAACAATCGCACCTGCTTGACCGTCAGCAAGCTGGACATCCCCAAACAGAGCATCCAACGCAACATGGACAAGCAGGCCATGACCAAGGACCGCAACATGGCCCTGGAGACACTGCACCAGAAGTCAAGTTTGGTGCATCAGAAGTCAAGTCAAGAAGCATCTCTCACGTCTCTATTTATGAGGTGGACAACTGATTGTTGCAAATTTTGCACTAACGGTGTCGATTGAGCTGTGACCATTTGGGATTTCAAGACCTTAGAATCTTCCAGCCAGGGCCTTCGGATGATGTGAAGATGAGCGGACCTCCAGACCCAGCATGAGGACAGACAGGCTGCGTGAGGCAGCTCCACCATTCACATGCGGAGGAGAGCCACTGTCAGGAAACACTGAAGACACACGTGGCGCAAACCTTGTTTTGTTTTGTTTGACTATAATTGGTGAAAGTGTTGACTTTTTAAAAGCAGCAGAGATTGAGTTTTGTTTTATGGGTTTTTTTGTTTTGAGATTTCATTCTATTCTTGACCAAAGTTTCTCTTTGAGTAGTTTATTATGGAAAATTATCAAGACTAATTTAAAGGAAGGGGTGGGGAGGTATATAAATGGTCTGCTAAAAAAATTAAATAAAAACACTGAATGTGTTTTTAAAAACCACTTAATACAGCAAATTAGAAAACATCACATTAAAACTTTAAACCCAAGCAGTCATATCTTAGAATACTGAGGTTATTAACTTTTTTACTCTTAACTACATCCCTTTTCTTTTCACTCTCACCACCCTCAGCACAAAAAATCTATTGCAGTTGTCCCTCAGATTCTTGGGTATCCATGGGAGACTGGTTCCAGGACTCTCCTCAGATTTCAACATCCCGAACAGATAGTATTTGCATATAATCTATGCACATACCCCTGTTATACTTTAATCTCTGGACTACTTACAATATCTAATACAATGTAAATGCTATGTAAATAGTTGTAAATACAATGTGGTGAAGTGAAGTGAAAGTCGCATCCGACTCTTTTGCGACCCCATGGGCTATACAGTCCATGGAATTCTCCAGGCCAGAAGACTGGAGTGGGTAGCCTTTCCCTTCTCCAGGGGAACTTTCCGACCCAGGAATGGAACCCCAGGTCTCCCACACTGCAGGCGGATGCTTTACCAGCTGAGCCACAAGGGAAGCCCAAGAATACTGCAGTGGATAGCTTATCCCTTCTCCAACGGATCTTCCCAACCCAGGAATCGTTGCAGGATTCTTTATCAACTGAGCTATCAGGGAAGCCCAAATACAATGTATATGCTATGCAAAAAATTGCCAAGTATTCAGCAAATTTAAGTTTAGCTCTTCAGAACTTTCTGGCATTTTTTTTCCTAATTTTCAACCCACAGTTGGTTGAATCCACAGATGTGGAACCCAGGGATAGAAGGCCGACTGTATATTCTGTTGACAATCTCTCTTCCCTCCAACATAATCTTTAATCATCTCAACAGAGTTACCTCTCTAAAAACATATCTCCTCTTTAAAAAACTGCTGACTAAAGGCCAAACCCTATGGCACTTAAGACTTTACCTAGCTGGCCCAATCCTAGCTTTCCTATTCTCTAGAGCAGGGGGCTGGGCTTCCCTGATAGCTCAGTTGGTAAAGAATCTGCCTGCAATGCAGGAGATCCCAGTTCAATTCCTGGGTCTATTCTGATTCAGAGTCATTTGTCCCAAAGTGGGTTTGCTCCCTGGGGTGGGAAGATCCCCTGGAGGAGGGCATGTGGGTTGCCTGGAGAATCCCCACAGACAGAGGAGCCTGGCGGGCTACAGTCCGTGGGGTCAGAGAGTCACACACGACTGAGCGACTAAGCACAGCACAGCACATAAAACATATATTCATCTGTGGTCAGTCATTATTTTAAAATAACCAAAAAATGGAGAGAAAACATAGCTCTTAACTATTCCCAAACACTAATAAAATTTTATCTGACAGTTGATACTCTTAATAAGTGGCCTAAGGATAGCTAAAGTATGTGCTGAGCCTGTGAAAAGGTTGATCTTTGAAAGTCAGGGTGAAGTTTATTCAAGAACGTTTATTCTAGAAGGAACCCAGTATTTCTGCTCAATTAAAAATATAGAAGAGATGGAGGATCAGGAAAGGTAGAGATGGCATAGGGCTCTGGCTTCAACTGCTAATAAAATCAAAATTTTAAAACCGTATCCACTTAAGATGAAATGATGTTTTATAAAATTATTATAGACAAATATATAGTGCTTAAAATAACCTAAACCAGGTGGCGCTAGTGGTAAAGAATTCGCCTGCCAATGCAGGAGACACAAGAGCCGCCAGTTCAATCCCTGGACTGGGAAGATCCCCTGAAGGAGGAAACGGCACCCCACTCCACTATTCTTGCCAAGAGAAGCCCTTGGACAGAGGAGTCTAGCGGGCTATAGTACATGGGGTCACAAAGACTAAGACCCAACCTAGCGTCAACATACAGGAAAAGGTAATGAGAAAAATATAAATACATGGAGTAGAATACTTTTTATGCTTCAACAATAAACATATATGATATTTTTGAGCCATTAAAACAAAGACTAATTTTTCAAGTAATAACAAACACTTAATTGACTCAGCTGGTAAAGAATCTGCCTGCAATGAGGGAGACCTGGGCTCAATCCCTGGGTTGGAAAGATACCCTAGAGAAGGAAAAGGCTACCTCCTTCAGTATTCTGGCCTGGAGAATTCCATGGACTCTATAGTCCATGGCGTCTCAAAGAGTCAGACACAACTTAGCGACTTTCAATTGAACTTACTGTATACTAAGGCTCTTTTGTTAAACACTTCACATATTTTTAACTTATTTATTCCTAAGAACCCTATGAGATAGTACAACCATTCCCACTTTATAGCTGAAAATGAGGCAGAGAGAAGTAAAATGATCAAGTTGCACAGCTAGTAGGTGGCAAAACCAGGATCTAAACCCAGGCAATCTGATTCCAAAATGCCCATGCTAAACCACTACACTGGACCAAATTTACTTGAATTATAGCTCCTTCCTAGTAGTATCATTCCTACTGTATCCTGAACCTTGTTTCTATAAACAATCTAGTTGAAACTTTTGCTAAAATCATAAACCCGAAAGCTTCAATACTGGAGAAATGAAGATGGCACTCTTCCTCAAGTAAATTCTACAATTTAGAGAAAAAAAAGAATATGCTCTCCAAAGGGACAAGCTCCTCTCCAAATAATCATCTATTCGTTCCTAAGTTGGAGATCTTCTCTGTGGTGCTTTTTTTGTCTTCTAGATTTTTTCCTTTAATTTCCCTCTTCCTTGCTTTGGGTTCAAATTTTCAGATTTGACAAAAATTACTAATGATACAAATCTATTTTTTCCACATGTACTAACTGCTACTCTTTTTCTTTCTCATATTACTTCTTGTTGAATACTTAAAGGTTTTTTTGTGTATGTCTGTGTGTAGCTGAATTTTCCTAGATTCTTGGAATATCAAAAACTAACTAAATAATATGCTTAGGGGATTTCCCTGGTGGTCTCGTGGTTAAGAATCTTCCTCGAAATGCCAGGGACATGCGTTTGATCCAGGAACTAAGATCCCATAGGCTGCGGAGCATAAAGCCCACACACTGCCAACTACTAAGCCCAAGTGACACAATAAGAGTGTCTGTGTACTAGAATGAAAAATCCAATATGCCACAACTAAGATCCAACACAACCAAATAAACAAATTAAATATTTTTAAAAATGAACAAAGGATTTGAATAGACATTAAAAAATAATAATATGCTTAGATTATGACCCAGCTGGTTGTCTGCTCCCAGTCTGGCAACTGCCACCCTTACTACAATCTTCTCCCCACCAGTAACTTTAAAGAGATGACTTTACTCATTGACATCAAGGTCATCTACAGTATGCAGCCCCTCATATGCTTTGTCAACTTGAAGGCATGTACTTCATATATGACTAAAGATACCATATCTTTAGATACGGTAGATTGGTAGATACTGCTACCAATTTCCTCTTCTCCCACTTTGCCAACGAAAATCACTTACTTGGATGATCTTGGGAAATATTTTCCAAACAAAAATACACCAACCTTATCTTTTCCTCTAAGAAAATAATTTCTCAACCACTCTTAGTTTTATCACATAATATAGGTACACGTTACATAGAAAGACATCATCTCATAACAAGCAACACAACAGTTGCTTGGTTAAAATCTTCAGAACAAAACAAAAAACAAAATGATAAATCTCATTTATAGTGAAGCTACAAATCTTTTCTTTGAGAATTAGCAAAAAAAGAAAGAGCACCCAAAAAAACCCAAAAATAAGATACCATTATACAGCAATGTCCAATGACAAAATACCACAACCCAGAGAATTTTAAAAATACTGATAGTATCCAGATAATTTCCTAACAACTGCTGATTACAAAGACTTCTGTAAAACAGTCTTTACAAAACTGTTAAAATACACACCAACTTCATTGAAATCCTCAAAGGTTATTTTCCCAGTGGCTTCTCTGTCATAATCTTTAAGAATCTTCAGTACATCAGCTTTTTTTACGTCAAACCCCAAGGCTCTCATTGCCACCTTTTGGATTAAAAGGGAAAAGCAAATTATAAAAAAATTTTTACAATAAGTGAATTCCAATTCTTAAGTTCTTAAAACTTAAAAGATGACAACATATCAATAAAGCATATTTTTTCACGTTTTATGTTTCTAAAATAACAGTGATAGTTTTTCCTTCATTATTAAAATTAAATGGCATTTCTTTTCATTTTTATGTATCCCTTTTTTAATATGACAAACTAATCAATGAGTGTTTACAGAATATATTGTACAATGTACTGACTTTACTGCACAGATAATTTTAACAAGTTATTTTTTCTCAAAGGATTAACAACCAAACTTTAAAAAGGCACAGCATAAATACTCAAAAGTTATACAACAGAAGAGATTAAAAAATTAAAATAAGAATTACTCAACATGATTAGTTATCAAGTTATCAACTACTTACTAGTTATCAAGTAAGTAGTCAAGATCCTGAGCTTAGAGAAAGAAAAGATCTAGTTAATAGTAACAAAGAAGGGATGTTATTATTTAAAGAAGGCTTATTTGAAGAGATCCAAGTTGGATGAAGTGGAGTAGAGGGGCATTTAGGAAAGAATGACTAGTACTAAAACACAAAGAAATATACAATAGGCTTGAACACAGTGAACAGAGCACTTTACCTTACATGAATGGGGAAAGATTAGGTGGAAAAAAAGCAGTTAGCAAATGAGAAAAAGTAGGTGGTAGTATAAGTGTGGAAGGCTTTCAATGCAAATGAAAAAAATCTGAACTCTATCTAGTGCACAGTGAGGAGCCACTAAGGGATCGTGAGCAATGAATTACACAGCGGAAGAATTTCAGAAAGACGATCTAGTAACAGTGTACAGGAAATGGAGAAGCCATGTAGAAGTTCCAGATATAAAAGGAGACCGCAAACCAAGATAACAAAAATGATCACAAATAGAAGAGACATTGTAAAGGAAGTGAAGTGAAGTGAAAGTCGCTCAGTCGTGTCCGACCCTTTTCGACCCCATGGACTAAACAGTCCATGGCATTCTCTAGGTCAGAATACTGGAGTGAGTAGCCTTTCCCTTCTCCAGGGGATCTTCCCAACCCAGGGATCGAACCCAGGTCTCTATCACTGCAGACACATTCTTTACCAGCTGAGCTACAAGGGAAGCCCATTATAAAGGAAGAACTGATCAAAGCTGGGTAACTAAAACAGAGGGAAAAATAAGCTAAAGAGCCACAAGGATACTACCTTACTCATTATGCTGAGTTTAAGATCCAAACTATCTTAAACACCGATTTCCCCTTGATTCTTTATAAAAAATTCTAAAACCAAAAACTGGTATTTTTCCCCATTAGCACTGCATCAACATCAGACACGACTCATGTCATCTGAATAAGAGAAAATAGGTTGAGACTGTTACTGACATGTTTAAATTAAAAAACAACACTCCCTCAATCTGAGAAATGAATGAGTTTTAAAAAAAGTAAAAAAAACACACAATGGGAAGAATATTGTTACAACTGTTTAAATCCTAGTTTCAAATATTTTAATTATGTGAATGAAAAATAAGCCCCTCTACAGGAATATATTTTTACATTTAAAATATTATTCATTTTACCATGTGAAAAGGAGTTTCCAAAAAGATACAAGTACTACTCAACTTTATTATAGCCCTTAACAGTAAATGTTTAAAATGGTTTACATTTCCAAAACCAGTTCAATTAAAATATTTAGAAATACATTTTTAATCAGCGGATAAAAATGCAAAACATTTTAACAGAAAAGATATATTTTAAGTGTATTACCTTTAATTCATGATAATCTATTGCTTCATCTTTGTCTGTGTCAAATAGTTCAAAAGCATCTTTAATTTCTTGTTTCTGTTCTTCAGAGAGTTCTCTTCTTTTTTTCCTCTTTGTTTTGTCTACTACAAGCTCATTTCTATGAAATAATAAGAAAAAGTCTATTTAGTCCACTATTATTAATCCTATTGTCATAGGCTTCTAAATGATAAAATTCCAAAAAACGCAACAAAAAAATTAGCCAATGAATAATGTTTTAAATATCTAAAGAGTATTTTGTAAAAACATAAATAAATTTCCTTACATGAGTCAAAGCCCTGCTCATTCCATTGTCTAAGCTGCTTTAAATTTGTACCTCCCTAAAACTGAAAAGTTTTAGTTTTAGAGATTATTAAAAGAAATGAGGACCTAGCTTTTCCTTCTTCCTAGCTTTTATTTATTCCCAGTAATATTACTGCGGAAGAAACAAGAACTGTGAATAAGAAACAGTTCTGTCAGAAACCCCCACAAAAAACAAAGCACCCATACTTATTCTCATCATTGTACAATACAGACTGTTTAAAAAAAAGAATTCAATTCACAATTGTTGATTTCTATATATTAGGTTTACTTTTACAGTGCTTAGAATTATCAAAATTATTGCAAAAAAATCTAATTCATCAATTAATTTACAAACTATTTTGGCACTGTTTAGACTGTTTAGTATTTTTAGACTACACATTTTAAACTGTTTGGCACTTTTTTGTAATTTCTCCCATTGATATCAACAAATCAGCCAAAATAATGAACGTAAGCATACCACAAATATCAAATACAAAAAAAAGTACTTAATACTTGTGGTATTTTATTTATATATACGGTGAAGAGTCAACTGTCTTGTAAATCTCAGCATATACATCTAGACACTTTCTCACAAACTCTGAGAAAACTTAAAGTAAAAAAAGTAATTTACTCTAAAAACTAGAAATGTCTTCGTTAAGAGGTGCCAATATAAGCGTTCCAAATTTTCAAATTGGGCTACAACACTTGTACAAGTTTTGAAACAAGAATTCTATAAACTTTAAAAATGTAAAAACCAGTTGACTTTTCTTTTATTCTCTGAAATCTACTCTAAAAAGGCAAGAAATGGCTAGAAAATGACCAAATGAGGTTACGATAAAGCTCTTTCTTTCACAAGAGACCTGAATTCACACAAGCTTGGAAACTCCGGGGGTTATTCTCTTCCCAAGATTCTGACCGGACAAAAGTTCACAACCCACCGACAGTAGACATTCAAGGTTACCACGATTATCCCTCTTCAGAACTCGCTTCCTTTTTACTGAAGCGTAACTACATAAACACTTTTAAGGTAAAACTTCTAGCTGGGGTTGGGAGAGGGAGCAAACAACAGTGGGTTCGAGGTTGGAAATGAATGAAAGATAAAATGAGAAAATTTAGGAAATCTAAGAGATTACCAACTGAAATCACTAAAGGGGGCCTCTGATTATACCCTTTTGCAGGGCCCCTGGAGAAAGAGGAGAGGTTTTGCGTTATTTCCAAAATTTATGGGTAAATATGTTAGCAGCGGGCTTCCCAAGTGGCTCAGTGGGTAAAGAATATGTCTGCAATGCAAGAGAAAATCTCCTGGAGGAGGGCAGGGCAACCCTCTCCAGTACTCTTGCCTGGAGAAACCCACACCCAGAGGAGCCTGGCGGGCTACAGCCCATAGGGTCGCAAAGAGTCTGACACGACTGAAACGACTGAGCACGCACGTTAGCAGGAGGTCGGCTGAGGTGGGAGCCATGGACCAGGCACAGAACCAACTGATACTCCAAGGCCTGGTTTCCCGGTTTCTCGCACAAACACCGCGCACTGAAACCTCGCGATATTTCCCTGCCTCCTCAAGACTACCACAGTCCGGCTTTTTGGCGGTCTAAAGCCAGTGCCCTGACAGAAATGACCGCCTCAGCTAAAGTGCGGAGCTCAACAGGGTCCCCAAGGGGAAGGGCTCTGGGCCCGGGAAAGTTGACCAAGCATCCCGTCCCTCGTCCCAAACTGCATTCTCTTCCTCACTTCGGCCCCCAGCTGCTTCCCTTCCACACACAACCGCCCTGGGGCCCGCTGCGAGGTTGTGGAGTGCATTTGCCGCCTCCTCATTACCGACCTCAGAGCTAAACTCATTTTCTCTTCGGACTGAGACGTTCCTCTCGAGAACGATTTTAAACCCCTATCCAAAGCAGCAAGACTTCACAAGCCGTTCGACAGACGCCAACGACCCTCAGCGGTCTCAAAAACCTCCCACAAAGCAACACACTTCTGAGCTGGATTGGTTGAAATCGCTAACGTCCTGCCCATTGAGGCGAAAGCGTCACTTGTCCTCTGCTCTCATTGGGCAACTTTCACGTCAATCAAATAAATATCTCGCTTCACCGGCTACGCCTCTCGCCCTTTAGATTGGCCTGTTGCTTTCCGCCCCCCATCCCCCCACCCCAATCCTTTGCTGAGTGTTCGCTGGACTCAGGTGGGAGGTGGCTGAGCTCTGCCTCTGACCAGAAAGCCTGTGGCGTGTGGCCCAGTGTCCGGAGACCCGGCGGAAAGGAAAGAGATGAGATATGTCGCAGGCTCTCCTCCGGCTAGGAGGGAGCGGCTTTCGAACGGTTTCTGCGAAACTTGACTCTACTGTATTGTACATTTTTGGATGGTTTGAGTACATGGGGAGTTTGTTTCAAATATTATCAGATTTAAATATCACTCATTCTAATTTCTAGTAGGTGTGAATCTGCATTTTTTTAATACAAACTTCAAATGATTCTGAAGCAGATACTGCGGATTATATTTTGATAATCACTGGGTTGGATTATTAGGCTGTTTACGGTTGAAGCTGTGCCTAAAGGGCCATTTGCTCCCCTATTCCTCCTTTGAACGGGTTTGTTCGTTTTTGTCCTTTATTTTCGAGTGCTATAAGGTGCTTAAACTCAAGTCTCTTAAAGCTCACTTGGACATTTAATATCTTTACCTGTTCATCTCTCCTACTAATCTTAAAAGGCTTATATCCTTCATTTAACACTATTCCTAGTACCTAAAACAATGTCTGATGCATTGTAAGCGTCTGATGCCTCTGCTCAGTAAATATTTGTTGCATTGAATGGAATCTTGTTGTGAAAAATCACAAAGTACTGAGCTAAGCTGCAAATCTCAAAAAGGAATGAAATAGCGGGAGAGTAGATGTCCGGTAAGGGAAGAGGGAAGGTATTAATATATAAAATTGTGGTATAAATATAAAAAGATACATGTACATGTTTAGAGAAGGGAGAGAACACAGAAGATATAAGAAAGACTTCTTGAAGGAGATGGCGTGTATGTTCAGCCTAGAAGGATGATCTAAATTTGGTTTAAGTAAAGATGGTAAAAACATCTACTTCTGCTTTTTTGACTATGCCAAAGCCCTTGACTGTGTGGATCACAACAAACTGGAAAATTCTGAAAGAGATGGGAACACCAGACCACCTGACCTGCCTCCTGAGAAATCTATATGCAGGTCAATAAGCAACAGTTAGAACTGGACCTGAAACAATAGACTGGTTCCAAATCAGGAAAGGAGTACATCAAGGCTGTATACTGTCACCTGACTTATTTAATTTATATGCAGAGTACATCATGAGAAATGCTGGGCTGGATGAAACACAAGTTGGAATCAAGATTGCCAGGAGAAATATCAATAACCTCAGATATGCAGATGACACCACCCTTATGGCAGAAAGTGAAGAACTCAGGAGCCTCTTAATGAAAGTGAAAGAGGAGAGTGAAAAAGTTGGCTTAAAGCTCAACATTCAGAAAACTAAGATCATGGCATCTGGTGCCATCACTTCGTGGCAAATAGATGGAGGAACAATGGAAACAGTGAGAGACTTTATTTTGGGGGGCTCCAAAATGACTGCAGATGGTGATTGCAGCCATGAAATTAAAAGACGCTTGCTCCTTGGAAGAAAGATTATGACCAACCTAGACAGCATATTAAAAAGCAGAGACATTCAAAGTCTGTCTAGTCAAAGCTATGGTTTTTCCAGTAGTCATGTATGGATCTGAGAGTTGGACTGTAAAGGAAGCTGAGGGCAGAAGAATTGATGCTTTTGAACTGTGGTGTTGGAGAAGACTCTTGAGAGTCCCTTGGACTTCAAGAAGATCCACCCAGTCCACCCTAAAGGAAATCAGTCCTGAATATTCATTGGAAGGACTGATGCTGAAGCTGAAACTCCAATACTTATAGCCACTTGATATGAAGAACTGACTCATTGGAAAAGACCCTGATACTGGGAAAGATTGATGGCGGGAGAAGGGGATGACAGAGGATGAGCTGGTTGGATGGTATCACCAAATCAATGGACATGAGTTTGAGTAAACTCTGGGAGTTGGCGATGGACAGAGAGGCCTGTGTGCTGCAGTCCATGGGGTCGCAAAGAGTTGGACACGACTGAGTAACTAAACTGAACTGAACTGAAAGATGGTATAGTAGCTCAGACGGTAAAGCATCCACCTGTAACACAGGAGACTTGCGTTGGATCCCTTGGTGGGGAAGATCCCTTGGAGTAGGAAATGGCAACCCACTCCATTATTCTTGCCTGGAGATTTCCATGGACAGAGGAGCCTGGCAGGCCACAGTCCATGAGTGTCACAAAAAGTCGGACACAACTGAATGACTAACACACATGCAAAGATGGCATAATGGAGTAAACCTAAGAATTAATAGCTATAGGATAGCCCCCCAAAAATAACAGAAGTAAAAAACTCTAAATTTTAAAGTATAAATCACCTTTGAGTCTAAAAGGACAATAAAATTGTGATTATATACTAGACCATAATGACAATGGAAAACTATGTTAAAATTGTAAGATATAGACCAAGCTATAGAACAAAGTTACTTTACTATTAAACAAGAATAAAAATAAACCAACACTGATTTGAATATTTTAGAAATAAACAAAACTAACTAATTGAAATTAGGAAGAAGAAATTACTAAAGATAAAACAACAAAAGAAAATAGGTTTTTAGAAGAAAATTGTTAAAGTAATAATTGATAAATAGTCTCATAATCTAATAATAAACTCAGAAATAGGGAATTGTAACAAGAAAGGGAATATTGCCACTAATAAAGTCAATAGTTTAAAAAAACTATTAAAATACTTTATACAACTTCATTCTGCCAATAAATATTAATACTAAAATGAAAGTCACTTTTCAGGGAAAACAAAGATAAGGACTCAAAAAAGAAAACTGAAGCTATAGACAAGACTTTAAAATTAATGCAAAACTCTGTATCTCAAAAAGGCATCCAGCCAACTCAGATTTATGGGTGAGTTTTAAAATTCTTGAAGAGCTGGTTCTTGTGCTTTAAATCCAAAGCATGATGGAGGCCTTCTTAGCTTAATTTTTTAAGAGAGCACAACCCTTAACATCTTGGTGGTGGTGGTTTAGTCGCTAAGACGTGTCTGACTCTTGCAACCCCATGGACTGTAGCCTCCCAAACTCCTCTGTCCATGGGATTCTCCAGGCAAGAATATTGGAGTGGGTTGCCATTTCCTTCTCCACTTGGCATCTTAAAAGCGTTTAAAGTCAATGAATGCATGCTCCATGATGAGCCAGAAGTGAAATTGCTCAGTCATGTGCGACTCTTTGAGATTCCATGGACTGTAGCTTACCAGGCTCCTCCGTCCATGGAATTTTCCAGGCAAGAGTACTGGAGTGGGTTGCCATTTCCATCTCCAGGGAGTCAAACCCAGGTCTCGCACATTGCAGGCAGACGTTTTACCCTCTGAGCAACCAGGGAAGCCCATGATGATCCAGAGCAGAGCCAAAAGTAGATAAACTGGTTTAGGAAGATTAGTAGCATTAGTTATTTGTTTAGTCTTCCTCCTGAAATCTTAATGAAACAATCGTTGAGAAATTAATTTCTAATACTGAAGTGACTCAGAGAAGTACCATCTACAGACAAGAGTCCCAGAGAGACACTAGGTTTAGAGTTACAAAGTAGAGGGTGGAAATGAGAAGAAAGCTCAATATAAAATATAAGTTTAAAAACTGTTTAGGAAACCTCTCCTCTTCAGTTTCTCCAAGTTCCCCTCCTCGTTATTCTCTCCTCACCTCTATTTAGAACCCCACTCTTAAAAAGTGAATGAAAAAATAAAAAACCACTAGAGATATTAAGAAAATCAATGGTATGAAGGATGAATTTAAGGAAACAGTTATCTAGGAAGACTGAACTTAGGAACCATAAGAAACTCATGATAAATTAATAATATTAAGCTTTCTAAGAGTCAAGAAAATATTGTATTGGAGAATGGGATACTTTGAAAAAGGAAAGCATCCTGACAGTAAGAAAAGACTTTAAAATGATTACAGAAATTAACATTTTAATACATTAGTGAGATGATTTAATTAAGGAAATATTTCAGAACATAGAGCATTCAGACAAAAACATGAAAAAATTGAAAGAAAAAAAAAATGTGGAGGATTAATTCAGTAGGTCCATCATATGACAAGTAGGAATTCCAGAAAGAGACAGTAACAACTGGAGAATAGGCAGAAAACCATCAAAGTAATAATTAATTGAAGAAAAATTTCAAGGAAATGAAGAATAGCACAGGTCTTCAGATTGATAGACATTCCTAGTGTGGAATAAAATAAATGGTAAAAGAAACCACATCTCACCACATCAACAAGATATTTCATAACATCATAAAGAAAAGATAAAGGCCTAACAGCTTTCAGAGACAAGAATCTGATCTTCTATAAAAGAAAAATAATTGAATTAGCATTAGATTTTTTATCAGAAGCATTAGAAAGACCACAATGCCATCAAAATTTTAAGGGGAAATTATTTTTAATTTAGAATTCTATTCCCTGTCAAGACAAAAATCAAATGTGAGAACATAATATCAGTAAACTCAATCATCATCTATGCTAAGAGGTGTACTCCATAAAAATGAGTGAAATTAAAAAATAAGTTAGATGTAAAACACAAGAATTATAACTCAGTGCGGGAAATAGAATGGCTAGCCAAAAATGTCCGTGCCCTAATTCCTGAAATTTGTGAATATATTACATGGCAAAAGGAACTTTGCAGGTGTAATTAACACTACCAACCTTAAGATAGGGCAGTTATCCAGTAGTCTCAATCTAATTACATTAGCCCTAAAAATTAGGAAACTTTCTCCCTGTTGAAGGAGAAGAGATCAGAGAGATGTGCAAAATGAGAAGGACTCGATCCACCGTTGCTGGCTTTAAAATGAAGAAATGATGTCATGAATCAAGGAATATGAGCAGCTTCTAGTAGCTGAGACAACCTCCAGCCATTAACCAGCAAGGAAACAGGGATTCAGTCCTACAAAAGCATGGAACTAAATCCTGGCAGTAATCTGATTAACCAGATTCATCCTCTGAGCCTCCAGAAAGAAGCATGTCACTTCTAACACCTTGATTTAGGCCTTGTGAGACCCTAAGCAGATAACTCAGTTGAACCACACAGTGCTAGACTTTTGACCCATAAATTTGAGACATAGTGAGTGATTGTTGTTTTAAGTCATTGACTTTGAAGTAATCTTTTATGGCAGTAAAAGAAAACTAATACATTTCATAATTTAATGAAAAGAGAAAAGGCAAGATACAAAAGGCTTAGAAAGCAATTAACATAAAACAGACACCTAGAATGTTTTCAAGAAGAAAAATTGAATGGAATGCAAGCAATAGTGTGTGTGTGTGTGTGTGTGTGTGTGTGTGTGTGTGCGTGTGTGTAAAAGACAAGTATGATATTAAAACCAATAAAGATATAAAAATATAAAGATTAAAAAATTAAACAGCAGACTTCCAGGGAAGTCCAGTGGTTAAGACTTCACACATCCACTGCAGGTGGCTTGGGCTCAATCCCTGATCTGGGAACTAAGATCCTGATCAAGGAACTAAGGCAAATAATGAAGTAGAAAAAATATTTCAAATACATGAAGGACAAGGGGGTAATATTTTTCATAATATAACTAAAAACTTTATAATCTGACCTTGACCTGTTCCAAACCAAAAGATTATTTTCTTGTTCTCCAAGTACTGCTTTCAAGTGTATTTTACCCAATCTCTCCTTCCTGTTGCTCTCTGTCTAGGGCATCTCTTATAGCTTGCTTTTCATTGTTGATTAAGTCATAAGACTAAGTCCCTATGGTTATGATTTCCTTTCTGGTATTAAAAAGTCAAATCTGTGGCAAAACTATGTCTAGTCCATTACTTTTCCCTAGTAGCTAGATAAGTTGTGTTGGAACAATTGAGTAGCCTTGCAGAAGAGGTAAAGGTAGATTCATACCACCTTGGTTCATTGGTTTGTGATGGAGAACTATGAATACAGTGTCATACATTTCCAAAGTAATACCACACAGATGATTTTCTTGTCCCAAGGAGGGAAATGTCATTTTACCAGAAGGTACCATGAGTCTGGTCTTCCCAGGTGGTGCTAGTTATAAAGAACCTGCCTGCCAGTGCAGGAGACATAAGAGATGCAGGTTTGATCCCTGGGTCAAAAGATACCCTGGAGAAGAGCACGGCAATCCACTCCAGTATTCTTGCCTGGAGAATCCTATGGAGAGAGGAACCAGGTGGGCTATGGTCCATAGGATTGCAAAGAGTCCAACACCACTGAAGCGACTTAGCACACACGCATGCATCACCAGTCTGATATAATGGTCTAAATTAACAACACCAATTGCAATATTACCAGATATCAAATATCTGCTATTAATATGAAGTAGCCAACCCAATCCCTTACATCTTTTAGCCTAGAATGTTTAACTTGAATTTTATTACATTGTAATATCTAATTTTCATTCTATAGGAAATATAAGAGATAAAGAAACCTCTTTAAAAAAAAAATGGGGGGGGGCTAGTCCGGAAAAAGCATTCTATGGGGTAATCAGACATTCTCTTCAATAAGTTAGTGCATGCATCAAAGGAAACTATAAGCAAGGTGAATAGACAGCCTTAAGAATGGGAGAAAATAATAGCAAACGAAGCAACAGACAAAGGATTCATGTCAAAAATATACGAGCAACTCCTACAGCTCAATTCCAGAAAAATAAATGACCCAATCAAAAAATGGGCCAAAGATCTAAACAGACATTTCTCCAAAGAAGACATGCAGATGGCTAACAAACACATGAAAAGATGCTCAACATCACTCATTATCAGAGAAATGCAAATCAAAACCACAATGAGGTACCATTACATGCCAGTCAGAATGGTTGCTATCCAAAAGTCTACAAGCAATAAATGCTGGAGAGGGTGTGGAGAAAAGGGAACCCTCTTAACACTGTTGGTGTGAATGCAAACTAGTACAGCCACTATGGAGAACAGTATGGAGATTCCTTTAAAAACTCTAAATAGAACTTCCATATGGCCCAGCAATCCAATTGCTGGGCGTACACACTGAGAAAACCAGATCTGAAAGAGACACATGTACCCCAATGTTCATCGCAGCACTGTTTATAATAGCCAGGACATGGAAGCAACCTAGATGCCCATCAGCAGACAAATGGATAAGAAAGCTGTGGTACATATACACAATGGAATATTACTCAGCCATTGAAAAGAATACATTTGAACCAGTTCTAAGGAGATGGATGAAACTGGAGCCCATTATACAGAGTGAAGTAAGCCAGAACAATAAACACCAATACAGTATACTAATGCATATATGTGGAATTTAGAAAGATGGTAATGATAACCCTATTTGCAAGACTGAAAAAGAGACACAGATGTATAGAACAGACATTTGGACTCTATGGGAGAAGGCAAGAGTGGGATGTTTCCAGAGAACAGCATCGAAACATGTATATTGTCAAATGTGAAACAGATCACCAGCCCAGGTTGGATGCATGAGACAAGTGCTCGGGGCTGGTACACTGGGAAGACCCAGAGGGATGGGATGGGGAGGGAAAGTGGGAAGGGGGTTCAGGATGGGGAACACATGTAAATCCATGGCTGATTCATGTCAATGTATGGCAAAAACCACTACAATATTGTAAAGTAATTAGCCTCCAACTAATAAAAATAAATGAAAAATAAATAAAAAATTTTTTAAATTGGCAAATTTCAAAATAATAATGTTAGTGCATGAAAAAAGGGGCTGACCTAGTTCAAAGGGTCTTAAAAGATATTAGAATCAGATAGAATGCCTTGTCCTCAATTAAATACTGATTTGGACCAAGCAGTTAAAAAGGCATTATATAGACCACTGAGGAAATTTGAATATGGACAGGGAATTAAATGATATAAACAAATTATTATTTTGTCCATCTAATAATATTCTAATAATATTCTGTCCATCTATGACAATGTTCTCTTATACAAACTAAAGTATTTAGAGGTGAAATGTTTAAAATGTTTATAATTTACTTTAAAATAGCACACTAAAATCTGTTTAAAATTTTTTTAAATACAATGACAAATTCTATGAAGAAACTAAGACAGGAGAATGAGGTAAGAGGTGAGTTTACTGCTCAGAGGTTGAACACCACAGATCTGGGAAGGCTCTGAGAAAGTGATTTTCAATCTAACATATAAAATAATTGCTGCTGTGTCACAGATCCTCTAAGTGCAGAAGAGAAGATAGGATTAGGTGTGACAGAGACTAGGAAACATCTGTGAGGGTAAAGGTGTGGCAAGAAGATGTCAAGAGAGTCTTCAAACCACAGCCTAGTTGTGATACCTGGGAAGGGAGAGCAGGAAGGAAGGAAAATCAGGTTGGAAGAACTTTAGAGTGAAACGTAGTTGTGAGAAAACCTGGGGCCAGTGACGAGCCCCAAAGCAAGAACTGCCCTTTTGAGGAGTCCTATGGTAGAGTTGGACTGTGAAGAAAGCTGAGCGCCGAAAAATTGATGCTTTTGAACTGTGGTGTTGGAGAAGACTCTTGAGAGTCCCTTGGACTGCAAGGAGATCCAACCAGTCCATCCTAAAGGAGATCAGTCCTGGGTGTTCATTGGAAGGACTGATGCTGAAGCTGAAACTCTAATACTTTGGCCACCTCATGCGAAGAGTTGACTCATTGGAAAAGACCCTGATGCTGGGAGGGATTGGGGGCAAGAGGAGAAGGGGATGACAGAGGATGAGATGGTTGGATGGCATCACCAGCTCGATGGGCATGAGTTTGAGTAAACTCTGGGAGTTGGTGATGGACAGGGAGGCCTGGCGTGCTGCGATTCATGGGGTCTCAAAGAGTCGGACACAACTGAGAGACTGAACTGAACTGATGGCAGACAGAAATAGCCTAACACTAGCTAGCTCTGATATCCATGCTGTACTCACCAGCTAGGTGCAGCTCAGGCTAAGTGTGGTCTCAGTGTGAGTGGATCTGAAGGTATGACAGCCAGAAGGTGTTCCTATGCTCCTCACAGTAGGATTTTTTTTTTTTTAAACTTTCTTTTAAAAGTTCTTTTAAAGGATGCCTTCATTACTGTCATACAAGAGTTACGAAGGTCTGGAGGGAGAGTATATCAAAAAGAGAAACTGGCAAAGGTCCTAAGATAGGAACAAGGCTGGCATATTCAAGGGGAAAAAAAAAGAATTCAATAAGTTTGAAGCATGATGAGAGTGGCAGAGTTGTACAGGAAGGCAGATTGATAAATAGAGTCCTAATCACATAGGAACCTAGTAAACTATGATAAGGAGATGAATTTTATTTCAAGTGTAATGGAAACCCATCAGCATGTTTTAAGCAGTGAATTATTATGATCTGATTTAGGTCTTAGAGCCAAACTTCCTGAAACAATCTATATTTACAGCATCCATTTCCTCATATCTCATTTTCCCCCAGCCCACAGCAAATCTAGCTTACATCCTCACCTCACTACTGGAAGAGCTTTTACTAGGTCACCAAAGACTTCTTAATTGCTAGGTTCAATTGCTTTTTTTCAATTCCCATCCTACTTGTCCCCGGGGTCACATCTGCACACTGACCACTCACTCTTTAAAATTACTCTCACGGCTGCTTTTTACTACTCCTTCTTTGATGACTTTTCTTCATCCACTCTCTAAATGTTTATTTTTGGCAGAATCATATCCTTAATTTTTCCATGCTCTCCTAGGCCCTCTCATCTTCTGAATTCCAACAATCACCTAAAATTTCTCAAAAATGTTCCTCTAGCCCTCTACTCTCAGTTTTCAAACCTAGATTTCCATTTGTGGGTTAGCATGTCCATCTTAATGGAAAATAATATACCAAAACAACAGTCATTTTCTCCTAAAAGACTAAAAGATGCTCTACCTTGCATAACGGCCTCACCAGTCACCTAGTTCATGTAACTCATTGGAATAAATTTAACTCCTCACTGTTGTCAAAGTATAATATTCAAAACTTAAAGGCATGACTATTGTACAAATGTAAAGTGAGTATGTTTCCAAGCTCTATTTAATTCTTTAATCAGGAAACCAGCAAGATGATAAAGCTGGTTCACAAAAAATTAGAGAAACTTGAGTATACGTAGATAGTCACAAAAGATGTGCTGAAATAAAGTTGCTCAGTTATAATGTCCTGTTGGTTAATGTTTTTACAGGTCAAAATAAATCATAGCCTTTTGATTTGTATTCTCTACCAGACAAAAATCATTTGCAAAGATCTAGGAGTTAACGTTTTGCTCCATTTTAGCCCTGTGTGTACGTATGCTAAGTCGCTTCAGTCATGTCCGACTCTTTGAGACACTATGAATTGACTGTAGCCGGCCAGGCTCCTCTGTCCAAGGGATTCTCCAGGCAAGAATACTGGAGTGGGTTGCCATGCCCTCCCCCACGGGATCTTCGTGACCCAGGGGTCGAACCCACATCTCTTACGTCTCCTGCCCTGGCAGGCAAGTTCTTTGCCACTAGGGCCACCTGGGACGCCTACTCATACTGTCAATTAATTCACTACAAAGGCACCAATATCATTTAATGAGAAAAAGAAGATCTTGCAATGAATAGTACTGCAGTGACCAAATGTCACACAAAAGAGAAATTAACCTGATTTCTATCTCTTGGCATAGACAAGAATTGATTTGAAATGAGTCTTAGACTTACAAGTGAAAGAAAATGTTTTAAAGCTTCTAAAAGAAAATATAGGAGAATATCTCCATGACTCTAGGGCAGATACAATTTCTTAAACAGGACTTAAAAAGTATTAATCATAAAATTTAAAATTGACAAATTAGATAGCATCAGAAGTTCACATTTCTCTCATCAAAGACACCATCAGGAAAGTGAAGAGGCAAGCCACAAACCAGGAGAAGACATTTACAGTACATATATCGAGAAAGCATTAGAAATCAATTATAAAAATGCTGAAAATCAAATAGAAACATTGCATAAAATATCTGAATAGGCACTTTGCAAAAGTACATATCTAAATGAGCAATAAACATATAAAGAGGTGTTCAACTGTATTAGTTCTTAGGAAAATACAAGTTAAAACCACAATGAATATCATCACTCATGCACCAAAAAGACTAAAATTTTAAAATATTAAAGTTTTTTGAAAAACTAACAATATCCAATGCCAGAAGGATATGGGCAAACTTTTAAACATTGCTCCTATGACTATAAAATAAAACAACCACTTGTAAAATTGTCTGTCTCAACTAATGTGAAGCTCACTCAACTTATGACACAGCAATTTCATTTATAGGTATATACCAAGGAAAAGTAGCATGTCTCCCTAGAACAATTTTTGAAAGAATGTTTATTGCAACCTTATTCGTAATAACTCCAAGCTGGAAACAAACCAGATTTCCATTAACAGGTTAAAGAACAAATAAATTGAGGTATATTCATACAATGGAATATTACCAGGGATAAAAGAAAAACATTATAAACAACTGAAAAAAATAAAGAACTAGTCACAGAGTCAACAAAAAGATGGATACTCATGGATACTATCTTAAGTGAAATAAGACACAAAAAGTATGCGCGAGTAAATTTGTAGTATGATTCCATTTGTATAAAGTTCAACAACAGGCAGAACTAATCAATGTTTACCAAAATCACAACAGCATTACTTTTGGGTAGGTGGGGATGGGATAGTAGCTGGTGGTATGTACTGAAAAAAGCACAAAGGAACTTTATGGGGTGATGGAAGTATTCTGTATCTTAATCTACATGGTGGCTACAAGAGTGTATGCATGTACAAAAATCTTCTAACTGCATACTTAAGATTACCATGCTTTATGCATTTTACTAGGTGTGTTATCTACTTTAAAATATTAGTTTTCCACAGGGTCTTTGGATGTAATTTTTGTAGAATTAGGGAATACAGATTGTAGAGGGTTAAAGAATGATGAGATAGTGATTAACTTCACTTTGAAGAAATTCAGCTATGAAGAGGAGAAGACTGAGGAATTAATAAAGATATTAACAAGTTTTAAATATTCCTTTGGAACAGGAAACACTTTATCAGAGGAGAAGCCAATTGAGGGGTACAGGTTAAAGATGGGAGTGAAGCAGGAGAAGAGGAAGTTGATACAATTTAGATCTCTTAGAGTCAAAAGTGGAGGATTATCTACACAAAGAGAAGGAAGTTAGAGTGGAAAAAAGAGAGGTAGGGTGAAGATACTCAGAGACTGTGAGGTAGAATATAGTTTGAGAACTTTCACTGTACTTGTTCTCAAACTTGTAAGTACAATAGGAAGTTGGGATATCCACTAAAAGTCAGGATATGGGATGAAAAGTTGACAGGAAGTAGAGTGAAAGTTTTGATGAAGCCAGTTAGCTCTTTTATTAGCTGTGAGGGGCTAGTTTTTTCTTTTTAAGTTTCCTCATCCCTGTGATGGGGATCACACTTACTTGACAAAGTTGCTTTGAAGAGTAAGTAAATTAATGAATCTAAATTATCCATTAAGACAAACAGTAAATGTTAGTTTCTCCTTTTAAAAAAGGACCATAGTTGCAGAAAATTATTATTCATGAGTTGTTTGACAAACAAATTGAATAATCTGGAGTCGGGACAAAAGATGCAACAGAGAACAAGGAACCTAGTCCCCAGCAGCACTGGGAAGGCTGGTGCAAATGTACAAATATTTCCAAGTTACAGATCAAGTTGTGTATGTATTCTAGTCGCTCAGTTGTGTCCAACTCTTTGCAACCCCACAGTCTGTAGCCTGCCAGGTTCCTCTGTCCATGGAATTCTCCAGGCAAGAATACTGCTATTTCCTCCTCCAGGACATCTTCCCAATCCAAGGATCAAACCCAGGTCTCCTGCATTGCAGATAGATGGATTCTTTACCATCTGAGTCACCAGGAAAGCCCATAAATCAGGCTGGCAAGCTGTTAAATAAAATATGTTCTATCATCCTACTTTGACAAACATGGCTTTGTGGTGACCTGAAGTCCAGGTTCAAAGTTGAAATTCTGATTCTTTAGTTTTTCATACTGAATCTCGGTAATGGGGTAAGATCCAGACAGACTCAGCCTTTTCTTCTTTCTTCCAACTCTGCCCCACGCTGTGGAGGGCCTCTAGTGTACATGTGTAGATACTCCAGCCTGCAAGTCCAAGCTTCATTCTCACCCTTGGCAAACAACAGGCATTTGGCCACCTGTGAGCTTAGGGTTATACACTCAATGGCATGGTTCTTGCCAGGCAAAAATCCTAGAGGCAGACTCAGAGCCATTTGGACAAGGACTTCTGGGGTCCCAAGTCTCTGGAACTTGTACACAAAGTGCGTGTGTGGGCGTTGGGTGTGTAGGGAAGAAAAATAATTTCCCCTCTGTCCCTTTGAGTTCTTGCCTGACAGCCCTGTGATAAAAAGGCTGATTAACAAGAGAAAAACAAACAGAAGTTTGTTAACATATTTACCCCCTATACACCTGGGAGATATCCAGGGGAAAATGAGTAGTTCTAAAAAGTGGAAAGGATATGTTCTATTCCATTCTTATTAAAAATTTCAGCATATTTTAATCTTAAGTTTTTTTGTTCTTTCTAGTTAATGTGATTAGAGATATTATGTATATTCAGTGCTGGACGCATGAAGTGCGGATAATCCTAGACTTCAATATGACTAGCTACACTGCCCTTAGCTCTGGGCGCAAGAGCTCCCTGCTCAGGGTCCCATTCTTTGGAACCCACTCTGGCCCTTCTTCAGCTGTACTTCATACGAGGTGAGGCATCTCGGGGGCCTAAGACATACCCCTCTGAGGAGCAGCAGAATATGTTACCTTAAAACGTGCCTCTGATAAAAATTTTTTGAGCCAGAGACAATTCAGCAGCAGCAGATGGAGGAAAAGCTCTCTTGACCCACCCCTTCAAAGGACACAAACCCTCTCTTTGTTAGAGACAGACCCTTATTAACCCAGAGATAGCACCAGAGGAATCTGCAAACCCTATTCTATTAGTTTCCTCTCATATACCCACCTTCCCAGTTTTCTGCCCTTGAAAGCCTAAAATTGTTTTCCTTTATCCTGTAACTTCTCTGCAAATGTACTGTTCTTTGTTGATTATTTTATATAAGCTAGAGTTCTATACTTGAAAAGTAAGCCATATAGCCTTTTGAATTATTTTGATGGATTGAAAGTTTCCCTATGAAGCCTTGTATAAAACTGAAAATTATCTATTAATCTCAGAGCTACTCTTCAAATCAGAATATTTAGTTGGCAGCAGGGGTCTGGTAACCAGCTTTGGGGAGCTTTAGCTAAAGAAAAGGAAATTTCATGGCTTCTTTGTCTGGCTTTACATTTCTTAAAACCAGATAAGTTGTAGTTAGATACCCATGCTTGTAGATTCATAGGATGTCTTTGAACCCAAATGGTGTTCTTATCACAACAGTCAGAAACAAAGGATTTTGCATTTTTTTGGATGAATTCTCATTAGTAATGAGGCACTAAACATGCTACTGAATACAATATAGAGAAGATTAATAGAGTTATTTTTAGCTACCACCTACATACTACAGGCAGACAGCATCAAGAGCAGGAGGGAAATAATGGTTCTTTTAGTTTAATAAATCGTAATGTTCCTGCAAAATTCTTCTCTTTCCTCCCAAAATTGGGGCATCTAATTATATAAAGTGATTACTGTGGCAACAGTTAAGATATTTAGAGAAAGAAAAAAGAGAAAGAGAGGGAAAAAAGGAGGAGGTGGGGGGGGTGGATGAGGCTATTAAACAGAAAAACGATTAAAAGAAAAAAGTATTTTGACTGAAAAGTAAAATGTGGTAACTGGTAACTAGAAGAGAAATGAAACACTGAAATAATTATGTTTAGGTTTGAACAAGTCAATAGCTGAATATCAAAGTAAAGACAAATTTTCTCACTGTAGATAAAAGAACCACAATAGTAGCTTAGGTGAGGAATAGCAATATATTTATATTTCCAAATAAGCCCTGCAAGTCAGATTTGACAGAACGTAAAATACCGTATGAAATAAGATCAAAATTTATATGTTATATAGTATATTATGTATTATTAAATATTACATTTAATATGCTTTTATATTATATTCTCCAGGCCAGGATACTGGGGTGGGTAGCTATTCCCTTCTCCAGGGGATCTTCCCAACCCGAGGATGGAACCCAGGTCTCCCGCCTTGCAGGCGGATTCTTTACCAGCTGAGCCACAAGGGAAACCCAAGAATACTGGAGTGGGCAGCCTATCCCTTCTCCAGCGAATCTTCCTGACCCACGAATCAAACCAGGGTCTCCTGCATTGCGGGCAGACTCTTTACCAGCTGAGCTACCAGGGAAGCCCAACATTTATATATTTTTATATTAAAACCTAAAATATATGGAAGACAGCTTGCCTAAAAAGAACTATAAATAGCTTTTAGACATTTAACTTACTCAGCTTCTCTAAAAATAAATTAAATGCTCAAATAAATGACACGGAGATAAAATTTTCACCTACTAGAAATGTCTAAGTTTGGTATTGTTGTTGTTTAGTCGCTAAGTCATCTCTGACTCTTTTCTGACCCCATGAAATGTAGCCCACGAGGCTTCTCTGTCCGTAGGATTTCCCTTGCAAGAATCCTGGAGCGAAAAAAAAAAAGAATCCTGGAGCGGGTTGCCATTTCCTTCTCCAAGGAACCTTTCTCACCCAGGGATTGAACCCACGTCTCCTGCAGCAGCAAGCAGATTCTTCATCCCTGAGCCGCATGGGAAGCCCGAGTTTGGTATTACAAACTTAACTATGGAGAATTAGCAGGGAAAGCCTTCCTTAAGCATTGTTGGGTAATTTGAAACAAACTCTTTGGAGAGCCTTGGAGATCACATGTATCAAAATTATAAATGTACATACTATTTAAACTAAGATTTATACTTCTCAGAAATTATGTTGTAAATATAATTGCAGAAAGTGGGGCTTCCCAGGTGGCTCAGTGGTAAAGAATCTACCTATCAATGCAGGAGACCCGGGTTCCACTCCTAGGTCAGGAAGATTTCCTGGAGAAAGAAATGGCTATTCCAGTAGTCTTGCCTGGGAAATCCCATGGACAGAGGAACCTGGAGGGCTAGAGTCCATGGAGAAGCAAACGAGTTGGACACAACTGAGAGACTAAATGGCAGCAACAATGCATAAAACATGTGCATAACTATTCGCTGCCATTTAGAAAAAGATTGGGAAAATACTCAACGACCATGAACAGAAGGTGGTTAAATATATTAATTTACGTCCATAGCATGGAATTATTATGCTCCTGTTAAAAAAGATAATGCAGATCTGTACATACTAATATGTAATATGTTTCAAATATATCCTTAAGTAAAATAAAATTCCAAACTAGTGTATATAATACACTATCATTTGAGTTAAAATAACATTAACAATAAGAATAAAGAGAGATTAAGGCCACTTCACAATGTCAGTGCTCTTCAGCCAAAGACAACCAGAAATAACTGTAGCTGAACAAGGGAATTTATTTATTTATGTTTGCTGCAAGCTCAGTGAGAGAATTGTGAGGTAGCTCAGAAAACGAGTGCAAGAAAGGACTTGTCTCTGAATGGGTAATTTGAGGGGGTCCAAGGAAGCAGGGTCAACTATATGAGTGGGTGTCTGAGTGAATTTCATCTATAGCGAGGACAGCTGATGGGGAGATAAAGAGACAACTGAACAGTCTCAGTTTCCCACTTGGCCTTTGCTGGCATGGGTGGGGATGAAGCCAGGGTTTTTTCTGTGGTAAATTAGTTGCTTTCAAAAA
The DNA here is from genome assembly GCF_023699985.2 of Odocoileus virginianus. Classification (NCBI taxonomy): domain Eukaryota; kingdom Metazoa; phylum Chordata; class Mammalia; order Artiodactyla; family Cervidae; genus Odocoileus; species Odocoileus virginianus. Next base: position 84,490,492 of record NC_069676.1, read on the forward strand.
GCTTTCTGTCTTGCTAGGCCACTCTTTTCTGGTCATTTGGTTCAAAGGATAAGGCGTTGGTTGGACCTTTGTCAGTGCCCATTATCATTTTCAAGTTGTCTGCTTCTCCAGTATTCATTCTAGGATGATATGCATTAAAAAAAGAAATCCAAGGAACTCACCATATTGTTTGCTCTCTGGATCCTGAATTCCTTAGCTGTTCTGATCTATTTTCATCTACCAGAATCTTCATATATTTGTGCTATGTTATGTTATGCCGAGAGCTGTGTTTTGTTTTTGTTTTTGTAATTGGAAAAGTACAGCTACTCCATTCTCCTGGAAGTGGAAGTCTCCTGGTATATTTTTGCACTGTTTGAATTGTTTCACTCAAAGCATGAATCATCCATTCAATGATTAAATAGCTACATAGGTACAGGCCTTGCCTTTTTAGAACTGATAATGGTGACTACAGCCATGAAATTAAAAGATGCTTGCTCCTTGGAAGAAAAGCTATGACAAACCTAGACAGCATATTGAAAAACAGAGACATCACTTGGCCAACAAAGGTCCATATAGTCAAAGCTACGGTTTTTCCAGTAGTCATGTATGGATATGAGAGTTGAACCATAAAGAAGGCTGAGCACCGAATAATTGATGCCTTTGTATGGTGGTGTTGAAGACTCTTGAGGTCCACTTGGACTGAAAGGAGATCCAACCAGTCAGTCCTAAAGGAAATCAACCCTGAATGTTCACTGGAAGAACTGATGCTGAAGCTGAAGCTACAATTCTTTGGCCACCTGATGCAAAGATCTGATTCATTGGAAAAGACCCTCAGGCTGGGAAAGATTGAAGGCAAGAGGAGAAGGGAGCTATAGAGGATGGGATGGTTGGATGGCATCACCAACTCAATGGACATGAGTTTGAGCAAGCTCTGGGAGATAATGAAGCATAGGGAGGCCTGCAGTTCATAGGGTTATGAAGAGTCAGACACGACTGAGTGACTAAACAATAATGATTGCTAAATATCTTTGAACAAAATAATGGAGAACAGTAGGACAGAAAGTAAATGGAGTGTGTAAAGCTGCGTTGGTATAATGGTCAAGGAAAGCCTCTCCACAGCACCTGAGCTGGGATCAAAAGCCAGTCTAGTGAAGAGCTGAAAAAGAGAAAAGGAAGGGTAAATGCAAAAGTACTGAAGTAAGAATAAGCTTGGCATAATCCAGGAATAGAGAGAATTCTAATATAAGTGGAGTACTAAAGCTGGCTAGTATTGTCTTACTTATTGACATAATGAAAAGAATTAATGTCCTTTCATATTGGAATTACATTTGTTTATCAGATGCAACTATAGTTTGAATACAGATACAAGGGTTTGGCAAAGATCAGTGAGAGACTGTTGCAAGAACTAATATGCTATATGGAATTTTTAATAAAGAATATTGTCTTTATTGTGCAACATATTTCTTATAGCATTAAAATTTATTCTAAAATGTATGAATCTTCATATAAACACATGCGTGGGTGTATGATGCCTCAGAAAAAAAGTGAAGGCTAGAAATAAATTTGAGTCATCAGTATTTAAATTGTAGTTAAAGTTATATAACTAGATAAATCAACTAGAAAAAACTTTGTGTTTAAAAAAAATAAGAAAGCTTAAGATGAAATCCTAAGTGTGTGAATGGAATGGTCAGTGTAAGAAAGAAAACCAGGAGAAACTGGAAGCCAAATAGGAGGAAGTGGTCAACTCCGTTGAACTTGGCAATATTGATAACTTCAGCAGGAGCACGTTACTAGAAGGTTGTTGCTGGAAGCCAGACTGGATTAATTTAAAACAGGCATAGCATTTCTATTGTCGATCAAGATTTATGCAAAATGTATTTTGAAATTTTCTTCTAAGTAAGAGAACTATAAGGTAGAAAACTACTTAAATGCTTAGGTTTACCTGATAATTGCAGACAGAATTTCTTTCTTTAACTCTGTTAGGAAACCATCCCTTCTTGCTCGTACTTCCCCTGCCCATCATCACTAAGAATCTTCCCACAAGACCACTGTTTCTCACTCATCCCTTAGAAAACTGTATAAATATTGAAGTATTTACAAATGAGATGATGTGATGTCTACAGTTGGCTTCAAAATAATCCAGTATGTGTGTAGGGTAGGAGAGTAGGGACTTGATGAGGGTGTGGAAGAAACAAAATTGGCCAGATGTTGAAAATTCTTCAGGATAATCAGCTCAGGGTTCGATTATACTACTAATTTTCTACATGTGTATATGATTGAGATTTTCCAGAATAAAAAGATTTTTTAAGTGTCGGGGAAGAACAGGATAGTCTTTACCATTAAAAAACTTGCACACGACTTAAGACTTCCCTGATGATCCAGTGGTTAAGATTCCACACTCCCAAAGCAAATGAAGCATGTGTTTGATCCCTGGTCAGGGAACTAAGGTCCTACATGCTGCAGAACATTAAAAAAAAAAAAAAAAAAAAAAAAAACGACCTTACACTCAACTTAAGAAGGGTCTTATTTAAAAGAGTTAAAACTCGGAAGGTAAAGAGAGGAGCACCAACAGAGGGAGAGACGGCCCATGGGTGTTTGAAGGAAGCCAGATTGTAGTGTGATTTAGGTATAGTAACAATATTCATGGAATGTTTATTTCTGTGGTGCTATGTCTTATAAACGCTTTCTCATTTACTGATCATACATCCTATGAGGTTATACGTACATACGCACAAAAAAATGCTAGGACGTGTCATTTTTCTTGAGTCACAAAACTGGTTAACTTTTGGGTTAGTAATCTTACTGGAAAAGCCAGAGTGAAAAAGTAATGGGCTAAGGGAGAGATGGCCAGAGACCACCTACTAGCCAAACAAGACCTACAAAAGGTATGCTTAAAATGTTTGATTTTGCTCCTAACATTTAAACCAGGAACCAGAAAACGAAGAACAAAAACTTTCAATTTCCAATTTGTCTTAAAGAATGGAAGATTTAGCATTACCGATGTTGCACCCCCCTCACAGTCAAGGCACTGCTGCCCTCTTTGTGTGGGACTTGAGATTTCTCCTTTTTGCCAGAGCCCTCTTAACCTGTCTTACTGTGAACGAACTGCTTCACTTTGTGCATTATGGCCTGTATAAGTATTTGAGTTCCTTTATATACTAATTATATTCAACCTGGAGTGTTAGGACACACTAGTGTGGCTCTGATCAGTGAGAAAGGAATAGAGGCATAGAAACTCAATATGATTTTTCCACCACATGTTGAGAACTACAGTCCAAACCACTCCTCTAGCAATCAATCCCACACTCTGTGCCTATTGTAATGTCTCTTGCAGAGTTTCCTTGTGCTATAAATGTTAATTGCCAGGTGAATGAATGGTATAATAATAAATGCTTGAGAATTCAGAGGAGGCCACAATTATTTCTGCAATCATTAAGGCAAAGAATTCTAAAGTTGTGCTGAAATTTTATCTGAAGCAAAAACATTTCAGATGGAAAAAAAAATCAAAGGAAAAATGCATGAATTTAGGAAAGTACAAAATATGTAGAAGGACTAGGAAAGTAGACTAGTAAATTTAGAGCTGAGACTCCTTGATCCCGGTAACTCTATTATTCCATCAGGATCAGATGGAATCACAGAAATGTTAAAACTAGAAAGGAACTTACAGCTCATCTATAACCAAAACCCTTCTTCCCACAGATACCAAACAAAATGTGATTTGCTTAATGTAACATAGCTAATTGGTGAAGGAATTAAAATTAAATTAAATTTCTCATATTCTTCCTCCATAACTTCCCTTCAATGTGGCTTGTTTACATTATTTGCAAGGAGAAGAAAATATGAGCTGAGTTCTGGATATATTGTTTTTAATAACCTCAAGTAGCAGTTTCCCCTTTCCTTTCATCACTCATTTACACTTCAAATTCTTCATTATTATTATTATTATTGGCTGCACTGGGTCTTTGTTCTTGCACGTGGGCTTTCTCTAGTTGCAGCGAGTGGGACTACTCTCTAGCTGGAGGTGCATGGGTTTCTCATTGTGCTGGCTTCCCTTGTTGCAGAGCACAGACTAGGGCATATGGGCTTCAGGAGTTGCTGCACATAAACTCAGTAGCTGTGGCTCACCAGCTTAGCAGCTCCAAGGCATGTGGGTTCTTCCCAGATCAGGGAAACTGACAATCGGGAGCTTTCCTGGTGGCTCAGACGGTAAAGAATCTACCCACAATACTGAAGACCCGGGTTCGATCCCTGGGTCGGGAAGGTCCCCTGAAGAAGGGAATGGCAACCCTCCAGTATTCTTGCCTGGAGAATTCCATGGACAGAAGATCCTGACAGGCTACAGTCCATGGGGTCACAAAGACTTGGACATGACTGAGCAACTAACACTTTCTTTCAAGAGGGTGGAAGAGGGTGGCAGAGGATGAGATGGTTGGATGGCATCACCATTTCAATGGACATGAACTTGGTTGAACTCCAGGAGATGGTGAGGGACAGGCAGGCCTGGCCTGCTGCAGTCCATGAGGTTGCAAACAGTCAGACACGGCTTAGAAACTGAACAACAACAGAGTGGACATTCACATATGCTGGCCTGCAATCTCAGGCTCAACCTTTGTAATATTAAGGGTCAGAATCTGAAAATAGTAATCAGTCTCAATATTGCTCAAAAGGGACTGATAGGCTGCCTCTGGTTTTTACTGTGAGTTGGTGATACCTGGTTTGCGTCTTGGAATTTGAGACTGGCGATATAACATAGTGTTGGGTTTGAATCCGGGCTCTAGCATTTATCAGCTAAATGATAAGGACAATTTATTTAACCTCTCCAAGCATTAAATTGCACATATATAAAATAATGATAGAAATTGTTTCTACCTCTCTCTCTGAGTTGGTATGAGAATTGAGTACCTTTGTTTGGGTTTCCCCCAGAGCAAACTCTGAGACAATAATTTCAAATAGTTTATTTAAGAGCTGATCCCAGGAAACAAGGTGAGGGTGATAAAGTGAGACAGGGAAGGAAATCTTCCTGGGGATCCTCTAGCAAAGGGCTAGGAAGCTCGGAAGGGTAATAATCCACAATCTGTATTCCCTATTGGATGAGGGTTGCCCCTGGGATATTAATTGCCTGACACTTCTGGCTGACCCTGAGCAGAGATTAGGTCCAATCCGGGGACAGACAAAGCCCCCACAGTGAAAGGTCCAAGGCTTGAAGTAAGAAGCTTTGAGTTTTTCCAGGCATGGCCCACCAAGGCTACAGGTGACCTGGAGGGGGCTGAGAGGGTATAAGCAGAGCATTGACAGCATCCTCTATAGTGAGACAGTGTGTTTGTCATGGTAGCATTTGGAACATAGCCAGCACTAACAAATGAAATTAGCTACTTAAAATACAAAATACTGAGATGTAGAGGGAAAGTCTTCCAGATTGAAAAGAAGAGATGCTATTACCAAGGGAATGAGATGAATGGGCTCAAAACAAAACCTAGAAGTCATCCTTCACACTATCTTCTTCTCATCTCGCCAATCGAATCACTGTAACAGTTTCCTCTCTCTCTTCTCTATCAATACTCCTTCAAGTAGGCTTTTCACATTTCTTGCTTGAATTATCAGATGACCTTCTAATCGGCCTTCTTGCTAATTTCACTTTCTTGCCCCACCCCAACCCTCACTCAATCCATCACTCAGGACTATCAGAATGCTTTTTATAAAATCCAACTCAAATGGAATTACCCTCTATTCACTACTTCAAATAAGTCAATGGTTCACCACTTATTTGGGGGTGAAAATACACCCCTAAGCTTAGGATACTAGACTGTTCATGATCTAGTCCTGCTTACTTCTCCAATCCCATTTCCCTTGTGCCTCACTCTTAACTCTTAAATTCCAGGTATAAGAAATCTTCCTTGGTTCCTCATATATGCCACATTATCTAATAGTTCAGGGCCATTTTTCATGCTCTTCACCACCTTTCTTCATCTAGAAAACAACTAGTTTTTATTCAGGAATTCAAGTTGATAGCACTTTTTATGAAAAACTATCCCTGATATTTACCCTTCCTTCTTGGTCTAGATCAGTGATCAAATAGCATCTGTATATCTCTTAAAACTTACCACTTGTATTACAAATGTCTGTTTACTTTCTAACTTACTAATTAGACCAATTTCCTCATAATCAGATACTGAGCATCTGCATTCTTAATAGGTACTCGGGGTTATTTTTATTCCTACTGAAATCTAAGGATCATTTTATTACACCAAAAGCATTCTAAGCAGAAAACTTGTTTCTCAATAATTTTAGTGCATGTTATAGCATCTAGCATATAGTTGATACTCAATAAGTAACTATTCAATACTACTGTTTACATCTTAAGTATTTTTACTCTCAAAGAGATTTTATCAAGTTGCCACCTATGGTAATATGACTCATTAATTAAACATAATATTCATTATTTCTTGTACCAATGATGTTATAAATTGGGTTTCTTATTGGTGATCTGCTAGTCCTCCAGCTAAGTGGCTATTAAATTTGACCAGTTGTTCCACTCTTTCACCCTTGATAGACTTTAACCTTTTCTATGGAAATTATTTAGTCTTACTGGTTTTTTAAATGACATCTAGAAGAATAGTTCTCAAACTAATAGATATTATAAAGACTTGGAGAGCTTGTTAAAAATAGCTGTGGCCTCAATCTCACAGATTCTAGCTCAGTAACATTTGAGAGAGGAGGGGAAAACTCTATTTTTAATAAGATCTTGAAGAAGAAATTATCCCCTATAATAAATGAAAATGAAAGTTGCTGTCATGTCCGACTCTTTGCGACCCCATGGACTATACAGTTTATGGAATTCTCCAGGCCAGAAAACTGGAGTGGGTAACCTTTCCCTTCTCCATGGGATCTTCCCAACCTAGGGATCAAACCCAGGTCTCCCTCATTGCAGGCGAACCAGCTGAGCCACAAGTGAAGCCCAAGAATACTGGAGTAGGTAGCCTATCCCTTCTCCAGGGGATCTTCCTATAATAAATAGATTTACATATTACATAGACAAAGAAAAGATTGACTTTTCTACAAACTGATTGATACTTAAGTTTTATTTCTTCTAGTTAAATAGTGTCACCTGTTTCAACAGAGGTCATTAACACACATTGCAAACATGTCTTGAATTAGCAGTGCTACAATATTTTGCCTTGATTGAGTTGCCTGGAAACTTATGCGAAACTTATACGAAAACACATGCCTAAATTTTTTCTTTCGCTTTCGATAGACATAAATGTAGATTATATACTTAATCTACCAGGATCCTTTGCTTTTATTAAACAGCTTCTTGACAGCAAAACTGGAAATGTAGCCAAGGATTAGGAATGTGGTTATTTAGTTTTGGCTTGTGTGTGTTCCCATGCTGCCTTCCTACATGCAGCCTTCTTACTAGATGCATGAATCAAATCTTACTCCAAACCTTGAGTCTGCGCTTATTTTCCACAAAAACCACAATAGGGTCTGTAGTTACCTGAACTCTGACAATAATTGTGTGTGTGCGTGGGGCAGTGTGCGTGGGGGAGGCAGGATGAGAATGAGTATGCACAGTAATACTCCTTCCTTCTCTTTCTGTTTGTTTTTTCCATTACCATCAATCATCATTATATGTATGTGTACATATATACTATTGATATATAGTTGATTTACAATGTTGTGTTAATTTCTGCTGCTCAACAAAGTGATTCAGTTATTCACGTCTATATACATATATGGGTGGCACTTCCCAGGTGGCACTAGTGGTAAAGAACTCCCCTGCTAATGTAGGAGACGACAGAGATGCAAGTTTGATTCCTGGGTCGGGAAGATCCCCTGGAGAAGGCAATGGCAACCCACTCCAGTATTCTTGCCTGGAGAATCCCATGGACAGAGGAGCCTACAGTCCATAGGCTGCCCAGGGGTCATATGACAGTCTGTGCCCCTGAACCATTTTGGGAGTAGAAGGTTTCATCATTTCACATGAGGATCATAAACAGAGCCTTTGATCATAAATGTCCCTCTGTCTAGTTTCTGTGTCTCTCCTTTAGATTTTTATATCTACCCCAGAAGATGCCATGAAAAGACATCCTTTCTCTTGTTTGTTCCCAGCTGGATGGATTGCATCATGACACTTTCATGGCCAAGGATGAGAAGGCTCTACTAAGTTCAAAGTAAGCATATGGTTCCCAGAGTAGAAAGTCTGCTTTAAAAATGGAATCAGGATACTCAGAAAGTTTTATTTAAAAACTCTCATTTGAAGAAACCTGGATACATGATGGTTTGAAAATACAAGAGGAACCTGGAAAATCCCTATCACAGCTAGATGGAGTCAGAGTATCTTCGGGAGCTATTGTCTCTCATGCTGCTATAAGAAATGAAATGTTTTTACAGTACAACAGAGTAATTCTCCTTTATACAATACTATAAAAATTCATACCAATGCAGAAATGAATGATAATATCTGTGAATTTTCTGTTTACCTCTAAATAAAATTTTGCTGGTCTTTTACATATAATTTTTATGTTTAAATGTCAAAATTTTGGGGTTAGAAAGTTTTAAAGAAATACATTTCTTCTTTTATGATCAAAACAAATGATGGAATGATATTTTATTTAATGGAATATTCTTTTGTAGAGAATTTGCTATAATGGAGCTATTTAATACAAGCAAAGGATCCTGGTATAAGAGCCTAGCTTTAAACCATACTTTAGAGAATACTGCTATTATAATTGTATGTAATGTGTACCTATTTATTATATATAGTTTCTTTCTAAAATTTGGTATGAACTATTCATTTGATAATTAATTTGACTTTATGATTTGGTTTCATATTTGGTTTGTGGCTTGCTTAACCAGTGGAACATTGTCTTTTATTAATATTTTCTTCAAATTATGAAAAGGTTTTTGCTTGTTCAGATTAATATTTTATAGTATTAAATAATGTAAATATTAAATACAGTAAAAATACTAATAATTAGGGAATATAACCTGAAAAGAGTGACTAATCTAGAAAATCAATTTAAAATATATTAATAATTTCTTTCTAAAATCAACGTTTGGGAAGGAAGTTCAAGAGGGAGGAGACATATGTATACTTATGACTGATTCATGTTGATATATGGCAGAAACCAACACAATATTGTAAAGCAATTATCCTTCAATTAAAAATAAATAAATAAAAGTTAAAGGTCAAGGTTTTTTGGTTTCTTTTTAAATTACACTTTTAATATAGAGAGAGTATTACATGAACTTTCAGAAAAACTGTTTCACTGAATTTCTTCAATTAAACCACTAGATGGCAATATCTTTGTTTCTTTATAAATCCACTAGACAATGGCTCTTGAAAAAAATGTTATATTTTTTAAAGCTTAAACCTCAGCTACCAAATTGCAATTCCTCAATTTTAAAGAAAGAAAACTACAGAGGAAAAAACTGAAGTCCAGTTAAAGATGCTGTATTGTATTTCAGGTAGTAAACTAACATCCTTCCTTAATAACCAGAGGTGTCACTGGGTCACTGAGGTGAAAATTCACTTTGAAGCACACAAATTTCTGAGATTTTGTGCCTGTAAGGATGCCCTATACAAAAAGACACAGCTGAAACAGTGTTCTTGAATCTGTTTTCTTTTCTTGCAACTGATTTTTCTTTTTTTTTTTTTTTTTTGCTTTCTCATCCAATTCCACTCTTTCTAACTCTTCTCTTTCCCCTTTATGCATTAAAAAATACAGACAAGGGTGGACGGAAGGGTTTGAGAGCAAATCACCTTTGTGGAGGAGATTCCTTTACCACAGAAAAGCTTACATACTGCATGGAAAAACTATCATCACTATACTCAAAATGTTCTTTTTACATGAAGATCACTACAGCTAATTTTTTGTGCAATTTAGGTTTACATATTTAGTAACCTGAGTTTCTTTTTCAACTGGAGCTCTTGAAATGCAATAATCAAAACATCAGGTATTTAATTGCTAAAGTATTATGTCCAAAAAAGAAAAATATATTTTTTTCACTTTAATGTATATATAACATAAAATGAACACACATGAAAGATTTTATTCAGCTCATTAGTAATGGGAGAATCAGTTTAAAAGAAAATTTCAAAAACATACATACATACACACATAGTAAGGAATGCTGAAAAGAATCTGCTAATAGATGCAAAACTGGTTAATAACCAATACAGCAATAAAATTTAATGTTTGTGGTAATCTTTCCTATAAGGCAGAAATCAGTTTTATATCTGTAACACAAAATCAATTAATTTGCACTGCTATGTACAAGAATTATTGCTTTACTAGTAGTTTTGTACAAGTTAATTTCTACAATATTGAGATGTAAAACAGCCTCTTCAGTAGAAAGTCGATCAAAGATACATAATGTTATGTAATCAGATAATCCCCAGGAAGTCTGCTAAACTCAGTGATCTCTTTTGTCCATTTCCAAGTCGTGGACAATTTTTCCTCACATGACAATTTTTTAAAATAGTGATGTTGTTGGGATGAGCAATATAGTTGCAGTAAGAGCCTTATTTCATGTGCTGTAATATTAGCGCAAACCACAAGGAGGCACTGTTTGCACTAGATTTACTGCACGGATGGTGACCAGGACCAACGATTAAATCAAGGACACTGTCATGGAGAAAGTGATAGTGAAAGTCACTCAGTCGTGTCCGACTCTTTGCGACCCCATGGACTTAATAGTCCATGGGATTCTCCAGGCCAGAAAACGAGTGGGCAGCCTTTCCCTTCTCTAGGGGATCTTCCCAACCCAGGGATCGAACCCAGATGTCCTCCTTTGCAGGCAGATTCTTGACCAGCTGAGCCACAAGGAAAGCCCCACTGTCATAACGTTTGTAGTAAATTAAACAGACAATGAATTTCCTTAGCTCTGAAAGCAGATGTCAGAGGAGGTAAGCAAAGAATTGTCCCTAAAGTAAAAGAGAATAGAAATCACTTGTCTCTGACTTGGCTCACTGTTTGAGTGTAATGTGGTGCCATATAATAGTCTCAAAATCTGGAGATGGGTCACAGTTTCTCCAGAGGTTAGACCTGGAGAAAAAGAAAAAGAAATACAGTACACTTTATAAACTAAAAAGATCAAGATCTGCACGCACAAATGCCTGTAAGGGCAAGGTGTTTAAGTAAAATGAGAAAAGCAGACTGAATGCGTACAGCACATAGTAGGGGAACTGTGACAAATTGGGGAGCTCATGACCCATCTAAAGAGGGAGATTGTTATTTGGGTCCAACCGTATGAAAATATGGGCTTTCCAGGTGGCACTAGTAGTTAAAAAAAAAAAAAAAACCCTGCCAATGCAGGAGACACAGGAGACATGGGTTCGATCCCCTGCTCAGGAAGATACTCCAGAGGAGGTCATGGCAATTCACTCCAGTATTCCTGCCTGGAGAATCCCATGGACAAAGGAGCCCGGCGGGCTACAGTCCATGGGGTCGCACAGAATCAGACACAACTGAAGCGACTTAGCACGCATGCATGTATGAAAATACAGATAACCAAATGCCGGGTTTTCAGATTTTTTCAAGAGAAATAAGAAAAACATGTTATGTGAATTCTCCTGGTTTTTTTTTTTTTTAATGCTGGCTACTTAACCAAAAAATAAATAAAATAAAATAAACATCATATGTCTTCCCTTCCTTCCCTAAAACTTGCCTAAGGGAGTTTTCTAGAATCCTTATCTCATGTGAAGCCTGTTGAAGTAGCAAGGTCTGAGAAGTGAGAGTGTGATTGAGAAGTAGTGGCAAGAACTGAGCAGCAGAGATGAGCAGGTCAACAATAAGTATGTGTAGACTACACACTTATGAGCCCATTGGGAATTACTGGAAATGGAGGATCCTTTGGGGAGTTAGACTTTACATAGCTTAGAAAAATCTAGAACATCAAAGACCACTTTTATCATTTATTGTCCTTCTTACTCCTCCCACCCCAAGTTGTCCAGTGCTGAGCTCACTGAAGGGAATCAATAACTTTTATCTCATTGAGTTTTCATTCAAATAACAAGTCGAGCAGAAGGATCAAGATAACAGCCTTAATTTTTTGTCAGCTTTTTTATAACTTGGACACTGTGTGTTTGTGTCTGTGAGTATTCTTAATTTCTTAAAATCAATGGGGAAGAAAAGGTGTGAAAAAATAAATGGTAAGATTCCAAAATGGAGCTGGGAATATATTGCTACCACAACCTTCTTTACCTCTTACGGATTTCACGAAACTGTGGATGATGTGTATTTTAACCGGTCACAGTCCCTGTAAGGCCATATACAAAGGCCACCACACCCACCACAGCCTATTGCTCCACCTGGAGACTCCTGACCTAAACTGAAAAAAGCAGATTCTTTTTCTCAGGACTTCTGAATACAGGTACTGAGTCAATGAGTCAGAAGATGCTAAATGCTCCAACTGAGAGGTCAAGGCAAGACATGACAAAGGACAACCAATGCCACAAGTAAACCCAGAAGCACAGAGGAAAACAGAGTCTGTAATGCTCAGAGGGATAGGAAAGGAAGTTGTTGGCTTTATAGCAGTCTCTTTTCCATTTTCCAGGTGTATTTTATTCTTCATTACCCAAGTGTGTTTTATTCTTCAAATGTTTTTGAAATGGCCAGTTTCATCCCTTCGATAAATCCTCTTTATTGATGCTCTATTAAGTGTGTGTTTGCCACTTGAAACCACACAATTCTCTGTCTACTAGCTGCGGCAGTGTCAGATGTGGGGACCTTGTCCTTGGCAGAATGGAGAGACCTCATTAATGTGACCTGAGAACACGGTGTGGTCTCCATGGTGATTCTTACAGTTGATTCTCGAGTACTTTTTATCGTTTTGAGTCTGAGGGTTAAAGTGCTGCTAAAAGACATGAAATAGTACCTCAGGGCCAAACTGAATCTTCCTTGGCATTTCCTCCATAATTCTCTCAACATCACACGTTTCTATTAAAAATATCATGATGACTGCTGGGGTTACATTCAAGGATTGTAGTTTTTGCAGTTTTTGCCATAAGAAATAGCATTTAGATATTTAAAAGTTAGTTCATTTGATTGTCTGCTTAATGGCCAGATATTTTTAAAAGCTTGAAATAACCTAAATAGTTCAATGGAAACAAACTATCTAAAAAATGTATTTCTCCTTGATTCATAGATCAGTGATTCAATTACTTTTTGTCCCCTTTTCCCATTATGTCTCACATTTTCCCCAATACCCTACCAGAATCTCTACGTAGCTTGATAATATAGAAGGTACTACCAATATTCTCTATTTGTGTATTCATTTGTCAGTTCCCATAGTATTTAGTTCAGTACTCTGTAGCTTATAATGTTAAATGTAAGAATTGAATTGTAGAAATGAATTTAAAAACAATATTTATGATCATAGCTGCATTTATTTGTATATTATAAATCTATTATTGAAATGAATGATAAAGCACAGGACTTGTTTTGTTTTGGCCGAGCTGGGTCTTCACTGTGGTGCGTGGACTCTTTCTTGCTGTGGAGCCCAGACTGTCCTCCATGCAAGCTCAATAGTTGCAGTGTGTGGGTTCTCTAGTTGCAAATGGGCTTAGTTGCTCCAGGGCATGTGGGATCTCAGTTCTCCAAACAGGGACTGGACCTGTTTGGACCATGACCCCTGCATTAGAAGGCAGATTCTTAACTACTGGACCATCAGGGAAGCCCCCAAAACATAGATTTTTTTTTTTATCTTTTTTCAAGTCTTTTACTGGCAGGTAGCTTTGTAATCATATCTAGTTATACCAACTATGTGGAGAATAATGTTGTGGATAATTAAATTTCATTATTATTTTGCTATGAACTTAGTAGAGCAATAAGAACAAATTGACTCCATAGCCTCTTTATCTCTAGTAATAAGCTTCATTGTACATTAGTTTTTACCATTGGTAAGTAAATATTAAATGATATTGTACGGCTGCGGCTGCTGCTAAGTCACTTCAGTCGTGTCCGACTCTGTGCAACTCCATAGACGGCAGCCCACCAGGCTCCCATCCCTGGGATTCTCCAGGCAAGAACACTGGAGTGGGTTGCCGTTTCCTTCTCCAATGCATGAAACTGAAAAGTGAAAGTGAAGTCGCTCAGTCGTGTCCGACTCTTCGCGACCCCATGGACTGCAGCCTACCAGGCTCCTCCGTCCATGGGATTTTCCAGGCAAGAGTACTGGAGGGGGTGCCATTGCCTTCTCCCAACACTGTACTAGAGAGGATCTATTAAAACCAATCTTTCAGGGAAATTATTCTATTGGTAACACTCAAAGTAAGAGAGGGAGATGATGGGAACTACAGAGGAGGTTCCTGCAGTAATCTGTGTGTTAGATGTAGAGCCTTGAAGGAGATGGAAAGCTGAAGGGATGAAGAGTAAGAGACCAGCTTGAAAAACATCATGAAGATGATGGTACTTCTGATAGGAAAGAATCAGGATAACTGAATGTTTGCTTCGGAGTACCTATGAGAGAAAAGGGGATATCAAGAGAGATGGTTTAGTGGCAAGATTTCCTAAGTTAGAGTGATGATACAACAATTCTTCTCATGATCAGTGAAAATTTTGTTATTCTCTATCTCACTGGCACCATAAATGGTACTTTATCAATATTACAGCTAAGAACCCAGTTATTTAGAACAATCAGGTTTGCTCACATTGACTAATTCCAACCTAGAGTAAAAATTGGTCTGAAGTAGGCATCTTGTGCTGTTTTTTCTCCCCTCAGTTATTCATTAGATAAATATATTATTGAGCACCTACCTTGAGCACGTTTGCGCTATTTAAAAAATGACAAAGGGGCAGATGAGACAGGAATTATGTGAGCAGAGGGAGAGTGGGAAGAATTCAAAGGGGTAAGGGAGTAGGTTTGTAGCATCTTATAAAAGTACACAAACCATCACTAGGACTTAATTTTCGTTCGAAATGAGAAAAAAAAGCATGAAAGGCTTGAGGCAGAGGAGTGATACGATTCACCTTAAGGATTTTAAAATGTCACTTCGGACACTTGGTGAGAAAACACCATGGGGAGACACGCAGGAGAAGAGAGACCAGTTGGAACTGGTTATTGCAAAAAATAATAATAATAATTTGTTATTGCAATAATTCAGATGAGATTTTGATGGGAGCTGAGACAAGGGTGACAGTGGTAGAGAGGATGAGAAGTACTCAAACTCTGAATTTGAATTAAATTTTGAAGGTAGAATTAGTAGGATTTGTCAAAAGTGGAATGTATCAGTTAGGAATTTAGGAACTATATTAAGCAATTAGGAACAGAAATCTACCTAGAGTATTTTATTTTAATGTAAAGTAATTCTAGAAGTAGTCTATCCAATGATGGTATAACCTGGACATTTTATACAACCTTGCCAGAAATCTTATAAAACATTTTTACTTATAACTCCTAAGGTAGAACTTAGTCACAAAGCTATACTTAATTACAAGGCATGTCTGGGAAGTGAGGTCTCTCAGGTGACAATATTGTTGCTCTCTGCCAAAAAAAACCCTGGGGTTCTGATACTAAGGAAATAGGAAGAATGGATACTGGTCATAACTAGCTCCTTTGACACATGGGTGAAATAAACTGAGAAGTCAAGGAGGACCAGAAGGAAAGTACTTTTACCCTTCATACGGTATGGACCCCTTTAGCCTTTAGGGAAGCTAATGAACCACCCTCTGAGAACAGTATTTTAAGTGTATGAAATGAAATACATAAGATTACATGGGAAGCTAATTCTATTAAAATATTACTATCAAAATATTAGAAAATATGTGATATGAGTGCTCCTTCATAATTGCTTCTATAAAATTCAAAGTAATGAGAAGTGTTAAAAATATTTTGAAATCTCTGCAACTGTACTATGATATAAAAATGTCTGTTATTCGCGACATTGTCACAGATACTGCTAACACTAATGTGATTGATTGCTGTGATCTTAAAAGAAGGAAATGTTACATTTCAGTTATAGGTTCATGGTGTGATAGGTGTAAATTCTTCCCCGTCCAAGTGGATCGAGTCTATCACCCGTTGAACCTCCATGAACCCAAAGTTAAGGACCCCTTTTCACGAGGATTTCAGCCTATGCAACTGAAAGGCTATCAGATGCTGTTACTGAGGTCTGAGAGAAAAGAAATCCAAAGCCCATTTTTGGACACATTAAATTTGAGATGTCTATTTTACTGTTAGGATTAGATTCAGTTAAAGTAATAGAAAAATTCTGACTGTCCATGGCTTACACAACAAAAACACATGGAAGTCTGAGACAGGCAGTCCAGAGTTGGCATGACGGCCCCACAATGTCAATAACCCAGGGTCGTTTCATCTTGTTGCCACATCATGTGCTTTTTCATTCCCAAGTTTCCTCTATGGTCCAAGATGGCTTTTGGACTTGAATTATTATATCCACTCTAAATGCCTAGAACCGAATTCTGGCCAAGAATAAATATTTGTTGAATGAATACACAATAGAGGCACAAATATTGTAGTCATCATCCCAGAAGTAACAGCTCAAGTTTTAAGAGGAGATAAGATTTTTAAGGGAAAAAAAAAGTCATGTATGCGTGTGTGTGTATACACACGTATATATATGTATAAAAGCATATATATTTGAGATTTTTCTTTAAAAATCTAATTTTCATATAAAAGTCTATGTTGTACATATACATCCGCATACAACACACACACACACACATACATACACACACACATATACATACACACATGTGCAGGAGGGTCTGCATTTAGAAGACCTCTACACTCAGTTTAACGTTTTGCTATGGTCTTCTTGAAATTCTTCATAATTTCTGAATGAAATTCATTTTCATTTTGCACTGGGGCCCCACAAATTAAGTAGCTGATCATGTGAACAGACTTTTTGTTCTGGTAATTCAAAACCTCAGTTCGGATTGTACTTTGCTGGAGAAAATAAAAACACAAGAAATCTTGGGCGAATGGGTCTAGGATATAAATGGTGAATCACAAGTTTCAACTCCCACATAAAATCTTAGTTTCTAACAAATAACACCTGTACTAAGACACACATAGAAAATTAGTCAACATAGCCAAATACATACCTGAATAAGAATGTATAGCAACTTGGTTGAATACAGATGAATACTGCTTTATTATATTTACAAGCCATAATACAGGACAAAGAAATTCAACTTCCTTGCTTGTCAGTAAAGCCTCTTAAGTGGAATTCCAAGTTTCGAGACTATACAGTCTTTAATGGATGATACCAAAAAACAAAGTTTAAAAAAAAAAAAACAAACTTGGCAGTGAGAAAAAGAGGCTGGTGGCAGATAAGGTAAAAAAAAAAATTTCTTGAGTTACTGTATCACCAGAAATGCAGCTGGTTCTAGTCTGCATTCACCAGCTACACTTTTCTCACTCAAGCATAGACCATCTGCTAACCAGCCAAGGTAACTCTCACTGTCAGTTCCCAATATGAAGGCAACCAGCTCGGATAACTGTTGTGGGCATTTTGCCTAATTTAAGAAGAGGATCATCGTTACTGTCTTTCTAAATTCCATATATATGCGTTAAGATACTCTATTGGTGTTTTTCTTTCTGACTTACTTCACTCTGTATAATTGGACTCTGTGGGAGAAGGTGAGGGTGAGACGATTTGAGAGAATAGCATTGAAACCTGTATATTATCATATGTGAAATAGATCGCCAGTCCAGGTTCGATGCATGAGACAGGGTGTTCAGGGCTGGTGCACTGGGATGACCCAGAGGGATGGGATGGGGAGGGAGGTGGGAGGGGGGTTCAGGATGGGGAACACATGTGCACCCACTGCAGATTCATGTCAATGTATGGCAAAAACCACTGCAATATTGTAAAGTAATATGCCTCCAATTAAAATAAATTAATTAACCTAAAAAAAAAAAGAAAGAAAAGGAGACTGACCAAGTCTTCGTTTGTCACAACCGGATTGTTTTTTTAATTTAAAAATATGTTCATTATTCCAATTCAAAAGACCCTGGATATCTTAGAAATGGTGGAAAGAAAACAGGAGTTAACAGATCTATTGCTTAAAGTTACCTAAACTGATATTCAAAATATCAGTATAATAATGTTCATAGCAGTGGTTCTTAACCCATCCTCTGAGCACCAGAATCACCTTGGGAAATTTTCAGCACTCAGATAGCAAGATTTTTTAAATTGCAGTCCTTCAGTTATACTCTATTAATTGGCTTGTTACAGCCATTCATATTTTTTCACGCTCCTACCAGATTTAAATATACATTATATTATATTTAAATATTATATTTTATTGTATATTATATTATATTATAGGCTGAGAATTGTGATTCCTCTCACCTTTAAATAGAGATATTAAAGTATTTTCCTACCTTCCAAATATCTCTGGATTTTTTTTTTCTTTTTCTTTTTTAAATTATAGGGCAGGTCTGTAATGGCCTGACTTAAACTTTAGAATTAATGATAGGCTTGCAATTCACTTTTGGTTGAGTCCTGGGATTCCCTGAGAAAGATAGGCACCCACTTGCAGAACAGCTGCAGGAATCAATATGTTTCGAGCTGATTTGCACAACTTTAAAGAAGGCTTATGCAGCATAGCATACTCCACAGTGAAGAACAGCATGATTTTACTTCACATTGGTCAATGAACTTCCATGCAGTGCTGGGAAGGCCACGAACCGATGAGATAAAAGTTCAGAGCTGGACACCTTGGGAAATAAAGCATTTTGGGTGGCATTTTTCTGGATAGCAGTATGATTCTTCCTTTAAGCTTTGAAAACTAAAACTATTTGGGATGCAAATAATTCTCAAATGTGTTATAGATTCATTATTTTTTCCCAAGAAGTTTACTGAGTATAATTTAATCCTTTTTAATATAGATCCTTAATCATTTTCAACTACAATGGTGTAATCAGTCAAGAAATTATAAGGATGCCACAGGGCAACTAAGCCTGTGTGCCACAACTAAAGCGAAGATCTCACATGAGGCAAAAAATCTCCTGTACACAACTAAGACCCGATGCAGCCAAATAAATAAATCAATAAAGAGGGTGATCGGAGTTTTCCAAGTACCATAGTTAACTTTTGAAGAAAAAAAAGAAATAAAGAAATTATAAAGGAAGATGGAGATTGTGAGGTGAGACAGGGTTATCCAAGGTGAATAGAACCTGGCTTCCTAACTTGAAGGTCCAGAGACTCATTCTTATTATAAGCTGTTCCCTGCTGGCCCAGCTGGTAAAGAATCCACCTGCAATGCAGGAGACCTGGGCTCGATCCCTGGGTTGGGAGGATCCCCTAGAGAAAGGAACAGCTACCAACTCCAGTATTCTGGCCTGGAGAATTTTGTGGACTGTATAGTATATGGGGTCACGAAGAGTCGGGCACGACTGAGCAACTTTCACTAGATGACTAGAAAAGATAAACTGAGGCATATTAAAAATTTTAATAATTTATTGCAACAAAAATCAATTTGAATTAGGCAGCATCCAATCTAGCAGATAGAAAAGAGCTCCAGGGAACTATACAAAATGGAAGACTTTTATAGCTTTAAGAGAGCAGGAAGTTATACTAGGCAAAAAAGCAGATGGTTACGGCAAGGTTATTTTTTTTTAGGGTATGGTGGTGGGATCTACCAAGTAGTTTACCTAACTAGTGGTGAACAAGCAATTCCTGATTGACTGAACATTCCATTTCTGGTAGTGCTGAACTATAATTAAATTGTCTTGGTTTGATGATATGGGGCTTAGAATAAGCAGCTCCATTTTCATCCTGTTGTCTTGCTTTTACCACAGCCCAGAGCCACGATCACACAAGATTAAATTCATAAAATACTTACTGCCAGGAGGGATAGTACAAGGATGCCTGTCTGTAACTCTAACTTCCTCACACTGGAAATATTTGTCTTAACCTAACTCATTTTTGCTAATCTTCAAGCTCCAATGAAAGCTAAATCAAAATGAGAAGCTAATTTATAGATTTATCTTGAGAAATCTCTCTCTGAGTCGCCAGTCTTCTCTATATCTAGGGAATATAAAGTTGTGGTTAAGAGTGTGGACTCTGGAACCAAACTGGTTTGGGTATTAATTCTATCTCACTTATCTGTGAACTCTGTCTCAGCTTCCTCATCTGACTCTAAAGAATGGAAGGCCAAAAGATTGCAAGTTAGCAATAGTACTTACTTATAGTATTTTGTTGTATGGAGCAAATAATGTAAGCAAAACAGAGTTGGGCATATGATAAATTCTGTTAAAAATTTTTTTAAATGCTATATAAGCAGATGTATATGGGGTATGTCCTATTAAAGGATAATTTTTAAAAACAATTAAAATCAAGCTCTGATATGGAAATAAAATAAACATGTATCAAAGATTCTATGATTGTAGTTTTTGTTCTGGACACTGAGTTGTAGTTTTGCTTCTTGTTTCTGCCCTCTGATGGATGAGGATAAGAGGCTTGTGCAAGCCTCCCAATGGGATGGGTTGGCTGTAGGGAAACTGGGTCTTACTCTGTGTGCGGGCACGTGCTCAGTATATCTTTAATCCAATTGTTTATTGATAGTTGGGGCTGTGCTCCCCCCCCCCCCCATTGGTTGTTTGGCTTGAGGCAACCCAGCCCTAGAGTCTATAGGCTAATGTAGGGCTAATGGTGACCTCCAAGAAGACATATGCCAACACAGGACGGCTGTTGCCAGTACCCCTGTCCCTGTAGCAGGTCACTGCCAACCCACGCCTCCACACGAGACCCTCAAACACTCAGAGCAGATCTGGCTCCATCTCCTATGGGGTCACTGCTCCTTTCCCCTGGGTCCTGGTGCACACAAGGTTTTGTTTGTGCCCCCCATGAGTCTCTGTTTCTCCCAGTCCTGTGGAAGTTATGTAATCCAACCCCACTGGCCTTCAAAGTCAGACTCCCTGGAGATTTCCAGTCCCTTTGCTGGATAACAAGGTTGGGAACTCTGATGCAGGGCCTAGAACCTCCTCAACAGTGGGAGAACTTCTATGGTATTATTGATTTCCAGTTTGTGGGTCGTCTGCCCGGCAGGTATGGGATTTGATTTTAACATGATTACATCCCTCCTACCAGCTTGTTGTGGCTCCTCCTTTGTCCTTGGACAAGGGGTACCTTTTTTTGGTGGATTCGAACCTCCTCCTGTTGATGGTAGCTCAACAGCTAGTTGAGATTTTGGTGTTCTCAAGGAGAACATGGGCACACATTCTTCTACTCCACTATTTGACCCAGACCTCACAAAGATCACAGTCTTGTCATGGCGAAAGGACCTCAACAAAGCTAAGAGCCATGCCATGCAGGGCCACCCAATATGGACTGGATGTGGTGGAGGCTTCTGACAAAGGTGATCCACGGGAGAAGGGAATGGCAAACCACTCCAGTATTCCTGCCCTGAGAACCCCATGAACAGTATGAAAAGGCAAAAATATATGACACAGAAAGATGAGCCCCCTCAGATCAGTAGATGTCCAATATACTACTGGGGAAGAGTGGAAAAATAGCTCCAGAAATAATGAAGAGGCTGGGCCAAAGCAGAAACGATGCTCAATCGTGATTGTGTCTGGTGGTGAAAGTAAAGTCTGATGCTATAAAGAACAATATTGCATAGGAACCTGGAATGTTAGGTCCGTGAATCAAGGCAAATTGGAAGCGGTCAAGAAGGAGATGGCAAGAGTGAATATTGACATTTTAGGAATCAATGAACTAAAATGGACAGGAATGGGTGAATTTAGTTCAGATGACCATTATATCTACTACTGTGGGCAAGAATCCCTTAGAAGAAATGGAGTAGCCCTAATAGTCAACAAAAGAGTCCAAAATGCAGTACCTGGGTGCAATCTCAAAATGACAGAATTTCAGTTCATTTCCAAGGCAAATCATTCAACATCACAGTAATGCAAGTCTACACCTGAAGAAGCTGAAGTTGAATAGTTCTATGAAGACCACAAGACCCTCTAGAACTAACACCAAAAAACGATGTCCTTTTCATCATAGGGGATGGAATGTGAAAGTAGGAAGTCAAGAGATACCTGGAGTAACAGGCAAGTTTGGCCTTGGAGTACAAAATGAAGCAGGGGCAGGGGTATAAGAGTTTTGTCAATAGAACACATTGAGCATAGCAAATATCCTCTTCCAACAACACAAGAGAAGACTACACATGGACATCACCAGATGGTCAATATGGAAATCAGATTGCTTATATTTTCTGCAGTTGAAGTCATTGTTATTGTTCAGTCGCTAAGTCATGTCCAACACTTTGTGACCCCACGGACTGCAGCATGCCAGGCTTCCCTGTCCTTCACTATCTCCCAGAGTTTCCTCAAACTCATGTCCTTTGAGTTGCTGATGTCATCCAACCATCTCATTTTCTTTGCCCACTTTTCCTCCTGCCCTCAATCCTTCTCAGCAACAGGGTCTTTTCCAATAAGTCAGCTCTTAACATCAGGTGACCAAAGTATTGGAACTTCAGCTTCAGCATCAGCCCGTCCAGTGACTATTCAGGACTAATTTCCTTTAGGATGGACTGGTTTGAACTCCAGTTGCTAAAAGGCAGACATGACATAGTGACTGAACAACAACAACAACTGAAGATTCTATTTAACTTGTTCTTAATGAGAGAACCAGGAAATGTAACTGATTCAAAGGCAAAGTAAAAGAATGGAGATATTTATAAATCAGAAATACGAAACAAATTTGCAGAGGGACCAAAAGCTTGCTTTTGGGAGTGAGAAGGTCCCTATTGTCCTTCCACCAGAAAAAAATGTATGTGCATCTCCAGATAAGAATTCTATGCATTGCTCTTGACTTCCAAGGTTAGGATATCACACCCAAGCAACTCTCTGAGCCAAGTTTTATAGACAGTACCTATAAATTTTGGGAAATCCCTCATTCTTGAAGTCTCCAAAATATTGGAATATTCCTGGATTGCCAGGAAGGAAAGTTTCCTTACCACTTGTCACTGTGGAACTGTCTTGGCCCCTTTAACCTTCTGTAGCAAAAATACCATAGATTAGGTGGCTTATAGACAACAGACATTTATTGGTTACAGTTCTGAAGACTGGGAAGCACAAGATAAATGCTGATTCCATTTCTGGTGAAGGTCTGCTTCCTTATTCATAGATGGTTACCTTTTCACTGTTTCCTTACATGGCAGAGCGGCAAGGGAACCCTCTGAAACCTCTTTTATGTGGGCACTAACTCCATTCATGCAGGCTGCTCATGATCTAATTATCTCCCAAAGGCACCACCTCCCAATACCAGCACATTCGATTTTGACATCTGAATTTTGGGGGGGACACAAACATTCAGTATATATCAGTGATCCTGTAAGTCAGGGACAGGCCAGCTTTCATAAAAGGACTCCATAGGCACCAACTTTCCATTTCTTTAATTTTGAGTTCTTTTGGTATTAACGTATATTAGGATGACATTAAATTTGTAAATAGCTAGTATAGATATCTTTATGATATGGAATCTTGCTTGTCAAAAACTAGGAAGGGTATGAAATTTTGCTCCATTCACAAACTGACAAGTCAGCTTGTTACAGTTTTATGAATGCAGGCAGAAGATATGAAACTTGTGAATCAGAGACAAAGATTTCATTACCCACTGCAAAGGCAGTAGCTACAATATTATAATATTCTTACACTGGTTCCCTAAGCACTAGTTGTAAAGAGAGCCAGATAACACCTGCATATACAGTGAATTGTTCCACAGGAAAGAAACTGTTAGCTTAGGAATCCAAAGTTTTTATATTTGCCAGTAAGAAAACCTTCCCTTTGCTATAGAGGAGATATGTCATTTTTCAAAGCTGTTTGCTATATAAACACCATTGAAAATTTTGTCTATCTGGTTTTGATAGCAGGGTGATGTTGGCCTTGTAGGTTGAGTTCAGAAGTGTTTCTTTCTCTGCACTTTCTTGAGACTTTCTTGCACTTTCATTTGAGAAGGAAAAATGCTCACTTTTCTCTGAATGTGTGGTAGAATTCACCTGTTAAGCCATCTGGTTCTGGACTTCTGTTTGGGGGGAGTTTTTTGTTACTGATTCAATTTCATTACCGTTAGTGGGTCTGTTCTTATTTTCTGTTTCTTCCTGGTTCGGTATGGGGAGATTGTACATTCTCCTAGGTTTTTCATTTTGTTACTGTATAGCTGTTCATAGCTATCTCTCATGATCCTTTATGTTTCTATACTATCACTTAGAACTTCTCTTTATTCATTTCTGATTTTATTGATTTGGGCCCTCTCTCTTTTCTTCTGGATGAGTCTGACTAAAGATTTGTCAATTTTGTTTACCTTTTCAAAAAACTAGATCTTTGTTTGATCTCTCCTATATTTTTAGTCTTTATTTCATTTATTTCTGCTGTGTCCTTTATGATGTATTTCCATCTAATAACTTTGAATTTGTTTATTCTCCTCTTTTAGTTCCTTTAGGTATAATGTGAGGTCATTTGAGATTTTTCCTGTTTTCTAAGGTAGGTTTGCATGGCTTTAAACTTCCCTCTTGGAACTACTTTTTCATTTGTCTCCAAGTATTGTTTGATTTCCTCAGTAATCCATTGGTTGTTTAGTAGCATATTATTTAGCCTCCACAAGTGTTTTTTTTGTTTGTTTGTTTTTCCGCAGTTTCTTTTTCTTATAGCTGATTTCTAGCCTCACAGAATTGTGGTTGGAAAAGGGTGCTTGATATTTCAGTTTGCTTAAATTCACTCTGACTTGTTTTGTGGGCCTGGCAGATGATCCATCCTGGAGCATGCTCCACATACACTTGAAAAAAACCTGTGCTGCTGCCTTTGGATGGAATGTTCTATAACGCCTACTAAGTTCTTGCCAACACGTGTGTCATCATGCTAGAATGAGTTCCCCAGAGTGGCTGCAGTCAGTATCTGTCGCAACGTGATCTCTGATTGCCTCCTACCTTTCCAGGAGGCACTCCAAGATCAGCATGTAGGTCTGAGCCAGGTTTCTTTTCAAATGACTGCTTCTGCTCTGGGTCCTGAAGCATGTGAGATCTTGTATGCCCTCTCTAGGAGCGGGGTCTATTTCCCACAGCCCTCTGGGTCTCCCAAAAGTGAGCCATCCTGGCCTTCAAAGCCAAACCTTCTGAGGGCTGGTCTTCCTGATGCAAGAGTCCTGGGCTGAGGAGTCCATTGTAGGGCTCAGACTCCTTATTTTTTTATTCTGCAATTGTAATTATTTTCCTGTTATAGAATTGCCCACTGGTGGGCAGAGGTATTAATTATACCACATATCTGCCCCTCTTACCTGTCTCACTGTGGCTCCTTCTTTACATATTTAGTTGTAGAAAATCATTTATGCTAGTCTACTGGTCCTTCTCATCAACAGTTGCTCTTTAGATAATCTAGTTGCGATTTTGGTGTGCCCACAGGAAGGGGGCGCAGGGTCTACCTAATCTGACATGGCCATTTCCTGAAAGCTCATTTCTTTTTTTTAGCACTGAATAATATGCCATTGTCTAGATGTGCTACAGTTTATCACCTACAGAAGGACATCTTGTTTGCTCCCAAGCTTTGGCAATTATGAATAAAGCTGCTATAAACATACATGTGCAGATTTTGTGTGGCTGTAAATCTTTAATTCAGTTGGGTAAATATGGCTGAGCACAATTCGATCGTTTAGCAAGAATATATCTTGTAAGAAAGTGCCAACATTCTTCCAAAGTGGCTGTATCATTTTGTGTGTTCACCAGCAATGTATGAGTCCCTGTTGTTCCACATTCTCATCACCATCTGGTGTTGTCAGTATCCTGGATTTTGGCCACTCTAATAGGTCTGTAGTGATATCTTATTTTTGTCTACATTTCCCTGATGACATATGATATGGTGCATCTTTTCATATGCTTATTTATCATCTGTATATCTTCTTTGGTGAAGACCATATATTTTTTATGTTAATTTTATATGCTGCTACTTTGTTAAATTCTCTTCCTGCTTTAAGTGGGGTTTTTTTTCCCCATTTATTTTCATTTATTCTTTTAGTTTTCCAGAACATGCTGGCTCTTGATGTATGTATTATATTTAAGTAAAAGACTGCAATTCCATGTGGGAAAGTGCTAAGGAAGGGAGACTCAGCAATTGCGCACTCCATTGCAGGGTAATCTCCCAGGAACCTTTCTTTGGGGATTCCAGATTCAGTATCTTTTCTTTGGGGAGTCAAATTTTTAAGGCCTTATAAATCTACTCTGGGAAAGTATAATCTTGATTGCCAGCATTCTTTAGGCTAGGTTAGAGAAGTCTGGGAATGTGAACTTATAGTAAACAAACTTCATTGTATGCAGAGGTTTGCTAAATCCCTTTTTTTTTTTTTTCAGTATAGGACCCTGACTTAACAATGTCTAGTTTATTTCGAGTAGAGATCCTATTTTATCCTCCTCACATAATAATCCTCTAGCCAGGAACAGATCCATTTTTCAGGACCTGAAAATTATGAAATTTGGAGGCTTTGAAACAGAGAATAAAAAATAGCTTAGTTTTACAAATTAAACAAAAAAAATGGCCATTTGAACACATTTCTTGGGCCCCTCCCAGGGTCTTCGAAGGGACCCATACCAGTCCTACACCATGAAGCTAAAGATTACTTAATTTCATGATAAACCTAAATTAGCCTCCAACCTTCCTTGTAGTGGGGGATAAGAAAGTGCTTAGTAGTATAGAATTAGGGGGAAATCAATGGTCAAAGTTGCAAACTAAAATTGAAGTGAAAAGGTTTTCACTCGTAGTCCTAGACGTACCTGCTACTATCAATTTCTAAGCCTTTTTAGGGGGAATGTAAATTGGTACAGCCACCATGGAGAACAGTATGGAAGTTCCTTAAAAAACTAAAACAGAACTACCACATGACCCAGCAATCCCACTACTGGGCATATACTCCAACTATAATTAAAAAAGACACATGCACCCCAGTGTTCATTGCAGTACTATTTACAATAGCCAGGGCATGGAAACAACATAAATGTCTGCCAACAGAGCAATGTATAAAGACGATGTGGTACCTACACACAATGGAATACCACTCAGCTATAACAAGGAACAAAATTGGGTCATTTGTAGAGATGTGCATTGTAGAGATGTAGAGACTGTCATTCTTTGTTAAAATGGTATGTATGCCCTCAAGCCTATCCACTCCTCTTTTTACTTATATATAAAGACCTCCATGTACATATAAAAATATCAACATCAAATAGAATTTGTATGCTTTGCTATTACTCTCTCTTATATGTTTAATTCTCAGGCCCAACCTCAGAATCTAAGAGGGTAGAGAAAAGGTCTTTCCTGCCATACATTAGCTTATCTTTTTCTTGTTGACTTGCAGGCATTCTTTATATTTGCCTTAAATTTTTTTCTGTTACACAAGTTAATGAATATTTTAAAATTTCTTTTTAACTTTCATTATGACATCTGAGTTATAAGACATTTTAAATTCTAATATAGTTTTATCTTGTGTTTCTATATAGAGAAGACCTTCCCTATTCTAATGGCTTAAACATGATTAAAATTTTCTTTCAATATACATATGATTCTGCTTTAGATGTTAAATCCATATGGAATTTATTCTTATGATGATGAATTTATCTTTATGATCAACATTTTTATGATGATATTGATTTTTTCCCCCACATCAACTGATATAATAGTCCATCTTTTATCCATTTATTTGAAAGGCCATATTTATGAACTAGTAAGGCTTCTATCTGCTTTGACCCAGCTGCTTCATTTCTTCTGGGACTGACAGGGAGGCCTGGCATGCTGCGGTTCACGGGGTCACAAAGAGTCGGACACGACTGAGCAAATGAACTGAACTGAACTGAACTGGATTGGTAATTCTCCTTTGCTATTCCTCAGTAGCATATTGGACGCCTTCAGACCTGGAGGACTCATCTTTTGGTGTCAAATCTTTTTCACCTTTTATACAGTTCATGAGGTTCTCATGGCAACTATACTGGAGTGGTTTGCCATTTCCTCCTCCAGTTGGTCACGTTTTGTCAGAACTCTCTGCTATGACCCATCCGTCTCGGGTGGCCCTTCACGGCATGGCTCACAGCTTCATCGAGTTACACAAGCCCCTTCATCATGACAAGGCAGCTGGGAAAGACTGAGGGTAAAAGGAGAAAAAGGCATCAGAGGATAAGATGACTGGACGGCAACATGGATGCAATGAACATGAACTTGGGCAAACTTTGGGAGATGGTGAAGGACAGGGAGGCCTGGGGTGCTGCAGTCCATGGGTCACAAAGAGTCAGACACGACTGGATGACTAAAGAACAACAAGGTTTATATAGGTATTATTCAGTTTCTAGGGTCTAATATTCTTGCCCAGGGATTTGACATCTTCTTTATTTCAAGTTTTTCAAAATTGTGCTTCATACAGAAAATAACCTTGCAAGACATTAAATAGAAATTTGCTAACATTTATAAAAAATACCAACCATAGATTGAAATAAAATGTTCACTTTAATAGTTATCACACAAATGTTTAGTTACAGTTATCTGAAAATTATGAGAACAAGTTGTGCATGTCACAGTCATGTTACTATCCATATAAGAACAACTACACACAATCATTTATTCAACTACATCAGGATAACACACAAGGTTTTGTTTGCTCTAGACTTCTCAGTTAAAAGGAAACACCAAATAAGGAAACTGAATTTCCAAAAATTAAGTTATTAACAAAATAAATAATAAAAGTTATTTCTAAATGTCTTATATTTTGACAACTTTGAATGATATTTACATACTATCATTTCTCCAAACCATAAATTACAACAAGGGTCACTGTCAGGGTGAAAATACATATTTTTAAAGCTTTTTAAAAATACGCTATTAAGCTTTAACATCACTTGATTTATTCTTGGCACATGTGGCATTTTGAAAAGTAAAAATACACTTTGCCAATTTTATGTTATTGTGCAGGTATAAGAGAAAGAGCACAGTTTGGGAGGCAGAGAGACCTGTGTTCAGTTACCAGCTTTGTTTCCAAGTTGTGATGTTAGGCTGGTCAATTACTTCTTGGCACTGGGGCCAGGATTAAATTAAATAATGCCTATTTTAAAATGCATAGCATGGGCACTAAATGAATGATACCTCCTTTCCCTAATTTACTCACATTGAAGCAAAAGCAAAATATCACAGTCTTATGTTCTGGTACAATTTGAAAAATCTAGAAAAAAAAATGGGAAATTTAAAAATAAAATCAGTGTATTTTGAAAAATTGCACTTTCAAGAAATAAGGAAAGCCTTCATCAGGTTTAAATATTTCCCATAAAACTTAGTGCCTACTATACCCTGATTTTTAAAAAAAAGTCCTAAAATATGATAAAATGGTCAATGATTAAGGACTTTTGGTTTTCTTTTGTGCTATTGATATAAAAATAATGGCTATATTTAAGGCTCATTAAGTGATAGTTTGTAGTTGCCCTGAACCAAATCTGTAGTCTTGATGTTGCACTATTAAAACAGACCTACTGCCTTGAATGACTATCACAGAGAAATTCCCATGATATTCTTCATTTCAACAACCATGGCCTCCTTACTGATTTTAAGTAAGGGATCATTTGGTGGTATGTGGTCATATAGGCCATAAGCTTGTCTGTCTTACGGATGATTCTTACATACATAATCACTTTTTCATGCTAAATGCTTGGTGCTTAGAAGATCTAAGGCTCCTGAAAACTAAATCGTCACAAGGGAATAGCCTACTCTGGACAGCAACACTTCCATCCCTATTCTTAGCTCCAAAGATGCAGAAACAACTCTATTCTTATTTTCTGTCCTCACCAGCTAACAAATCATCTTTCCAAACCTGACTCAAAAACTTCTCCTCCAGGAAACCTTCCCTAACCAAACTTCACACTCCTCCATTTATGTCCCTGACACTCATGTGTAACTTGTATAAACTTCAACTGCATATACTTCTACTCACGTTCCATCTTCTACCTCCAGCTAGGATACAGTCTGACTTTATAAGCTCCCACAGTGTTGAGCACAGTGAATGCATGTATGTACACGACTGTGCGTATGTATGTGCGGTGTGCGTGTGCATGTGTGCTGAATGACTAAAAGACTAAGAACCTGAGTGGGGTGGAGGGTAGGAAAAGTTTCATAATTTTTCAGAAATCAAAATTGCTGGACCTTCCTAATACTAAAATTTCTGATTTCCAAAGCTATCTGAGTTTGGTTTTAGATATGTCAATAATAAAAAGGCAGTGAAAAAAAGTTTAAAACACCTTTATGAAATATTCCAAAAGGCTTTTTAATAAATTACTAAAAGCACCAAACCAAAACATCTTACTAAATAGTGGGATAATCTTTCCTATAATTTTATAAATGGAAATTTCTTTTCATTCAAGACAAAGAATACTGAACAGGAATAGGTGTTGTGAATCAGGATAAAAAAGGCAATTCATTCTAAGTCAGTATCTTACACACATTTTACAATTAATCTGAAAAGCCTTCTGTGGTACATATGTATGCTTTGTTAAGAAAAAGAATGGTTTATTTTAGGATGTTGTCTGGTACTATAAAATAAGATACATATACTGAAGCTGCTATTTAACAAGGAAAATTTTGTTTATAATAGCTGTTACTATTAAAATAGGATATAATTTTAAAATTATTCTTAATGTGTATATTTTCAAATTTGCCTGACAGTGTCCTTTTGAAAAATCTGACAATTTGTAGTTAGATTACAGACATTTGAATTTCGTTTCTACAATTGAAAATATTACACTTACATAATAACAAACAACAATACATTGTAGCTTTTTTACTGAAGCACTGCAATTAATATTTAACGCTTTTCAATAAAATAAAATTCATTGTACTTTTTGTAAGTAAAATTACACAACACATAATGTACATTATAATTACATTAAGAACAAATAAAATGAAGCATAAAAATTCTGTACCATAACAATGGATTGTTCTAGCTGTCATTCTAACTGTTAGCTTATTTGTTATGTTTTGGGTTTTTATCTTAAACCCAAGAACCTTTATTTTGAAATAATATACTAAAAATATCAAGTCTGGAGTTTAAATGTAAAACTCTCTTATGCTCTTTTTTCCTAGGTCATATAGGAAATAAAAAAAATGAGACACAGAGATAATTCTATTACTGCAAAATGCCTCCTTGCTTCCCCATATACCTCTATATCATTTCTAGGGCAAATGACACAGGACAATGGCAAATTACAACTTTGGCAAATTATAAGCTCATTTAAGTGGTTTCTTATTTGGAAAAAAGAAAAAAAAACTAAGAAGTTCCTTTTTTGGCTTATTCATTCTCAATCGTTTTTTTCTCTAATATATAACAGTAATATAAAAGCACTTCTTAAAATGCTCACTGTTTAAACAACACAAAATGAACTGGAATAATTTATAGAATTAATCAAAGTAGATACTAGGGTGAGGTCCTAGAATTTGTTACACGTAGGGCTAAACTTGCAAGAGATCGCATGGCAAAAGTAGAGACTTTATGGCATATCCCAGCTTTTGAAATATAGTTAGAAGCCAATCGAAAAAGCCTTTCAGCACCAAAGGTATTGAAGTGCCCAGGAAGTACTTTCTCTACCAGACCTCTGTCCACTAATTCTATCAGACGTTCACAGGTTCCAACATAGTCACTTATCCTGCTGTATGGGAGCCAATCAATCAGTGATCCATCATACACGACGTCTCCACTGAAGAGAATCTTTCGGTCTTTGTCATGCAAGCAAATACTGCCCCTAGAATGACCAGGCATGTGCATAACAGTGAGCTGTCTGTCACCGAGGTTGATCACATCCCCTAAAAATGAAAACAGAATTTACAGATAAACATGTTATATATTTGACTTCAATCACTTAAAGAACAGCAGAACACAACAGTTTCAAAGGTGTTGGGAAGATGATATTTATTTTACTTTCATTGTAAAAGCAGCCTAGTAATAAAAGATGATTTAAAATAAGTTGACTACATTTCATTTCTGTTGTTTACTGGACCAGTGTTTGCCAAAGTAGACAGTGGAACACAATTTCTGCTGGTTGTTATAATACATACAAGAAAAGATTCAGTGGTCAAATAATTTGGAAAACTCTTCCTTCAATGAAGAGTAAGCAGCTTTCTTTTCTGCAAGATTTGCTAACGTACATTTAATATGCTAATATACATTGTGGATATACACAAGTGAGATATGGCTGTATAGTTTCACAAATTTATTTGACAAAAAAATTCATTTTCAGAATATCCCTTATACTAATATCCTGATGACACAATTCATGAATGATGCTCTAGTGAAGGGTGTGGTATTTTTCCCCTTTGTTTTATCACTCTGTGGAAATTAAGGTCTGAGGAATCAGTACAAATGATGATGCTCTGGCTACTGCCATTGCTGTAATAAACTGTTCTTGGTCTCGGACCCTGGAATGTCAAGTCTTCTGTCAGAATTCACTAAACCACCGCAGCCTAAGTTACTAACCTACAAATAGGGTAAAATCTCAAACTCCTCCCAGTTATTTGACAGTGGGGACGAAACTGAGCTGTATGAATACAAAATTGCTCTTTCACTGGATTTAAATCAGTACAAACAGGTAAATCATAATAAATTAAAAGATTCATATTGTTATCTCTAGTGCAAACATATACATATACAGAAAAAAATCAAAGAAATATAGCTAAAATTACTAGTGAAATTAAAATGGTATAATAATCAGGAATCATTAAATATAAAAGAAGACAACAGAAGAAAAATAAAGGCATAAACAAGAGACAAAGAAATGACCAAAATGGCAGACCTAAAAACAACTGTGTCAGCAATTATATTAAATATGAAAGGAATAAACACTCTAATCAAAGGCAAAGATTGTCAGACTAGATTTAAAAAGCAAGATATGTACTCAGTCTACAAAAGAAGAACTATAAAATCAAAGCCAAAAATAGGATGATAAGTCATACCTTATAAATATGAATGACAAGAACTAGAGTGGTTATATTGTCAGACAAAATGGCTTTTTATATAAAGAATATTGCTAGAGAAAAGAGGTACATTTTATGAGGACAAAATTAGGTCAATACCTAATGAAAAAAATTCTAAATGTATATGTACCTAAAATAGAGATTAAAAATTCATAAAATAAAAAAGAATTAAAATAAGAATGAATAGTTTAACAATTGAGCTTAAATATTTGAATAGTTTGAATAATTCATAATATAAGCAGATAGAAAATCAGTATGGATACAGAAGACTTGAACAACACCATCAGCCAACCTGACCTAGCCAACATATATAAAATAATTCATGCCAAAAGAGCTAAGTACACATTCCTTTCAATTGTACACGAAAGAGAAGTTTTGTTATATCTGTACACTGAAAACTACAGAAACACTTTAAAGAGAAATTAAAGAGAATGTGAGCAAAAGGAGAAATACACCATATCCATTGATTGGAAGACTTGAAACTGTTAAGATGGTAATTAAATTCAGTTTTTCCTATAGCTGCACTGTCTAATATGCACTTTCTGAGATAATACAAATGTTCTGTATCAACACTAGGCAACATGGCAGCCACTAGCTATATGTGGCTAATGGCATGAGAAATAAAGCTAGTGTAACAAAGAAACTAAATTTTTAATTTTCATCAATCTTAACTAATTTAAATTTGTATTAGATAGCTACATTCAGAGAAGAACTATACAATGATCTTCATGACCCAGGTAACCATGATGGTGTGATCATTCACCTGGAGCCAGACATCCCAGGATGCAAAGTCAAGTGGGCAAGAGGAAGCATCACTATGAACAGAGCTAGTGGAGGTGATAGAATTCTAGCCGAGCTATTTCAAATCCTAAAAGATGATGCTGTGAAACTGCTGCACTCAAAATGCCAGCAAATTTGGAAAACTCAGCAGTGGCCACAGGACTGGAAAAGATCAGTTTTCATTCCAATCCCAAAGAAAGGCAATGCCAAAGAATGTTCAAACTACCACACAGTTGCACTCATCTCACACATTAGCAAAATAATGCTCAAAATTCTCCAAGCCAGGCTTCAACAGTACGTGAACCGTGAACTTCCAGATGTTCAAGCTGGAGTTAGAACAGCCAGAGAAACCAGAGGTCAAATTGCCAACACTCATTAGATCACTGAAAAAGCAAGAGAGTTCCAGAAAAACATCTACTCCTGCTTTACTATGTCAAAGCCTTTGACTGTGTGCATCACAACAAACTGTGGAAAATTCTTCGAGAGATGGGAATACCAGGCCACCTGACCTGCCTCCTGGGAAAGCTGTATGCAGGTCAGGAAGCAACAGTTAGAACCGGACATGGAACAACAGACTGGTTCCAAGTTGGGAAAGGAATACGTCAAGGCTGTCTATTGTCACCCTGCTTATTTAACTTACATGCAGAGCACATCATGCAGAATGCCGGGTTGGATGAAGCACAAGCTGGAATGAAGAGTTCAGGGAGAAATATCAACAACCTAGATGTGCAGATGACACCACCTTTTTGGCAGAAAGCGAAGAACTAAAGAGCCTCCTGATAAAAGTGAAAGAGAGAGTGAAAAACCTGGCTTAAAACACAACATTCAAAAAACTAAGATCATGGCATCTGGTCCCATCATTTCATGGCAAATAGATGGGGAAACAATAGAAACAGTGAGAGACTTTTATTTTCTTGGGCTCCAAAATCACTGTAGATGGTGACTGCAGCCATGAGATTAAAAGACGCTTGCTCCTTGGAAGAAAAACTATGACCAACCTAGACAGCACATTACAAAGCAGAGACATTACTTTTCCAGCAAAGGTCTGTTGAGTCAAAGCTATGGTTTTTCCAGTAGTCATGTATGAACGTGAGAGTTGGACTATAAAGAAAGCTGAGTGCCAAAGAATTGATGCTTTTGAACATGGTGTTGGAGAAGATTCTTGAGAGTTCCTTGGACTGCAAGGAGATCAAACCAGTCAATCCTGAAGGAAATTAGTCCTGAATATTCATTGGAAGGACTGATGTTGAAGCTGAAACTCCAATACTTTGGCCACCTAATGCAAAGAACTGACTCACTGGAAAAGACCCTGATGCTAGGAAAGATTGAAGGCGGGAGGAGAAGGGGATGACAGAGAATGAGATGGTTGGATGGCATCACTGACTCAATGGACATGAGTTTCAGTAAGCTCTGGGAGTTGGTGATGGACAGGGAAGCCTGGCGTGCTGCAGTCCATGGTGTTGCAGAGTCGGACATGACTGAGCAACTGAACTGAATCGAACCTTTCACAACAGTAACAAAAATTAACTCAAAATGGATCATAATCCTAAATGTGAGAGCTTTCTAAAGAAGAAAATCTTTGTGATTTTGGGCTAGTCATAGAGCTCTCAGAATAACACAAAAAGCATAAAACATAAGGAAAAATGATTAACTGGACTTCATCCAAGTTAAAAACTTTCTTGCTTAAAAAGATACCATTAAGGACTTCCCTGGTTGTGCAATGGATAAGAATCTGCCTGAGTAGATAGGTGTTAGCTCTTCCCTAAATTTTTGGTAGAATTCAGCTGTGAAGCCATCTAGTCCTAGGCTTTTGTTTCCTGGAAGAATTCTGATTACCGTTTTGATTTCCTTGCTTGTGATGGGTCTGTTAAGATCTTCTATTTCTTTCTGGTTCAGTTTTGGAAAGTTATACTTCTCTAAGAATTTGTCCATTTCTTCCAAGTTGTCCATTTTGTTGGCATAGAGCTGCTGGTAGTAGTCTCTTATGATCCTTTGTATTTCAGTGTTGTCTGTTGTGATCTCTCCATTTTCGTTTCTAATTTTGTTAATTTGGTTCTTCTCCCTTTGTTTCTTAATGAGTTTTACTAATGGTTTGTCAA
The DNA here is from genome assembly GCF_023699985.2 of Odocoileus virginianus. NCBI lineage: Eukaryota > Metazoa > Chordata > Mammalia > Artiodactyla > Cervidae > Odocoileus > Odocoileus virginianus. The sequence goes on from NC_069676.1 coordinate 84,526,308, forward strand.
TTTTGTTTATTTTTTCAAAAAACCAGCTTTTAGCTTTGTTGATTTTTGCTATGGTCTCTTTATTTTGCATTTATTTCTGCCCTAATTTTTAAGATTTCTTTCCTTCTACTAATCCTGGGGTTCTTCATTTCTTCCTTCTCTAGTTGCTTTAGGTGTAGAGTTAGGTTATTTATTTGACTTTTTTCTTGTTTCTTGAGGTAGGCCTGTAATGCTATGAACCTTCCCCTTAGCATTGCTTTTACAGTGTCCCATAGGTTTTGGGTTGTTGTGTTTTCATTTTCATTCATTTCTATGCATATTTTGATTTCTTTTTTGATTTCTCCTACAATTCATTGGTTATTCAGAGGCGTGTTATTTAGCCTCCATATGTTTGAATTTTTAATAATTTTTTTCCTGTAATTGAGATCTAATCTTACTGCATTGTGGTCAGAAAAGATGACGGGAATGACTTCAATTTTTTTGAATTTACCAAGACTAGATTTATGGCCCAGGAAGTGATCTATTCTGGAGAAGGTTCCGTGTGCACTTGAGAAAAAGGTGAAGTTGATTGTTTTGGGGTGAAACGTCCTATAGATATCAATTAGGTCTAGCTGGTCCACTGTGTCATTTAAAGTTTGTGTTTGTTAATTTTCTGTTTAGTTGATCTGTCCATAGGTGTGAGTGGGGTATTAAAGTCTCCCACTATTATTGTGTTACTATTAATTTCCTCTTTCAGAATGAAACTAGAATACTTTCTAACACCATACACAAAAATAAACTCAAAATGGATTAAAGATCTAAATGTAAGACCAGAAACTATAAAAGTTCTAGAGGACAACATAGGCAAAACACTCTCCGACATAAATCACAGCAGGATCCTCTATGACCCACATCCCAGAATACTGGAAATAAAAGCAAAAATAAACAAATGGGATCTAATTAAACCTAAAAGCTTTTACACAACAAAGGAAACTACAAGCCCTCAGATCGGGAGAAAATAATAGCAAACGAAGCAACAGACAAAGGATTAATCTCAAAAATATACAAGCAACACCTGCAGCTCAATTCCAGAAAAATAAATGACCCAATCAAAAAATGGGACAAAGATCTAAACAGACATTTCTCCAAGGAAGACATACAGATGCCTAACAAACACATGAAAAGATGCTCAACATCACCCATTATCAGAGAAATGCAAATCAAAACCACAATGAGGTACCATTACACGCCAGTCAGGATGGCTGCTATCCAAAAGTCTAAAAGCAATAAATGCTGGAGAGGATGTGGAGAAAAGAGAACCCTCTTACACTGTTGGTGGGAATGCAAACTAGTACAGCCACTATGGAGAACAGTGTGGAGATTTCTTAAAAAACTGGAATTAGAACTGCCACATGACACAGCAATCCCACTTCTGGGCATACACACCGAGGAAACCAGATCTGAAAGAGACACATGCACCCCAATGTTCATCGCAGCACTGTTTATAATAGCCAGGATATGGAAGCAACCTAGATGCCCATCAGCAGATGAATGGATAAGGAAGCTGTGGTACATATACACCATGGAATATTACTCAGCCATTAAAAAGAATTCATTTGAATCAGTTCTAATGAGATGGATGAAACTGGAGCCCATTATACAGAGTGAAGTAAGCCAGAAAGATAAAGACCAATACAGTATACTAATGCATATATAAGGAATTTAGAAAGGTGGTAACAATAACCCTATATGCAAAACAGAAAAAGAGACACAGATGTACAGAACAGACTTTTGGACTCTGTGGGAGAAGGCAAGGGTGGGATGTTTCGAGAGAACAGCATCAAAACATGTATATTATCTAGGGTGAAACAGATCACCAGCCCAGGTTGGATGTATGAGACAAGTGCTCGGACCTGGTGCACTGGGAAGACCCAGAGGAATCAGGTGGAAAGGGAAGTGGGAGGGGGGAACTGGGATGGGGAATACATGTAAATCCATGGGTGATTCATGTCAATGTATGAGAAAAACCACTATAATATTGTAAAGTAATTAGCCTCCAACTAATAAAAATAAATGAAAAAGTAAATAAATAAAAGGGAATGCTGTTTAAAAAAAAAAAAAAAAGAATCTGCCTGACAAGGCAGGGGAGAGAAGTGTTAGTAGCTCAGTCTTGTCCAGCTTTTTGTGATCCCATGGACTGTAGCCTGCCAGTCTCCTCTGTCCATAGGATTCTCCAGGGAAGAATACTGGAGTGGGTAGCCTTTCCCTTCCCCAGGGAATCTTCTCAACCCAGATACTGAACCTGGGTCTCCTGTATTGCAGGTGGATTGTTGACCATACGAGTAATTCAATTCCTGGTCTGGGAAGATGCCACAGTTTGCAGAGCAACTAAGCCCGTGCACCACAAGTACTTCAGGGCCCGCTAGCAGCAACTACTGGGCTGTGTGGCACAACTACGGAAGGCCATGCAGCCCAGAGCCACACACTGCAACTACAGAAGTCTGCTTATCTACACAGGCCTGTGCGCCACAAGAAGTCGCCACGATGAGAAGCCTCTGCGCCACAACTGAGTAGCCCCTGCTCATCACCAGCAGAGAAAGCTTGTGTGCAGCAATGAAGGCCTGGTGCAACCAGAAAAATACAGGAAAAAATTGTGCTTACTTAAAAAAAAGAAAAAAGAAGAGGATACTATTAAGAAAATGAAAAGACAGGACATACACTGAGAGTAAACACTTGCAAAATGTGTATCGGAAAAAGGACTTGCATTAAGAATATATAAAACAGCTCAATTAGAAGAAAACAAAATTTCAATTAAAAAAAAGATTTTGATAAGATCTTTCGACATAGAAGATATATGAATAGCAAATAAGAGCCTGAAAAGATGCTCAACATAATCAGTCATTAGGGAAGTGCAAATTAAAACCTCAATGAAATACCACTACATACTCACTAGGATGCCTAAAATCAAAAGGACTGACAAAAGCAAGTGCTGACAGAGATGTGGAGAAACTGCAACTTATACACTGCACTTGGGAATGTAAAACGGCATAGCACTTTGGAAAACAGTTTGGCACCTTCTTAAACATTTAACATACATTTACCACGTGGGTGTGCGCTGTATGCCACATTTACCATACAACCCAGAAATTCATTTCTAGCTATCTACCTAGGAAATAAAAGCAAGCATCAACATAAAAAATTACATGTAAACTTTCATGCTGCATTAGTCAGAACAATTCCAAACTAGAAAGTTCAAATTTCCTTCAACAGGTGAACATCTAAAATGTGTTATATTGATAAATGAGTAGTTTCTCAGCAACAGAAAGGAATTAATATTGATAAAACAACATGGGTGAAACTCAAAAAACAGCATGCCAAATGAAAGAAGACACAAAAGATTGCATGTGATTATGTTTTGTAGAAAGTTTTCAGAAAAACAAAACTATAATGGCAGTCAGTGAGGCACAGGTCGGTGAAGCCTGGGTGGGAACAGGGGTTGCTCTGGTCTTGTCTCAAATCCCAGTAATTACTAATACAGTAAGATAGAATTAGGTACTCAAATTGCCCCACATTCCAGTCATAAGGGGCCAGACTCCTTCACAGGATAATTGTTTCAGATTTAAGGTGCTTCTGGGGATCACAAACCACTGTCATTTCCGGTATGATTGATAAGTAAGGTAAAGGATATTATAGCTAAGTTGATTTAATAATAGAACTGTTGCAGACAGACTATTTAATAGATGTACAGAAAGAAGAAGAATGAGGGAAGTTTGATGCTCAAAATGAAGCTGTAGAGAATTACCAATGGAAGGATAGAGTCTTATGGTTTTTTATATTCAAGGCCAGGTGATATTCAAAATACTTAGCAGTAGACAAGACATAAGCACCCACCTATCAAAATGGACACCAGCTGTGAACAACTGATAAGGCCACAGAGATGGAATATTATTATTAGGTCTGCTGTTACCATATGGCTTTATAAATGCCTCCCCTATGCTTATAATGCTAACACATATAATTTCATCAAGACCTCTCTTACAATAACCAATACTGTCTGTGAAGTGTATAAATATCACATATAAACTTATATAAAATATATATATACATATATGTACATATATCACATACTATCCTTCCAAGCCTTCACCCTAATCCAGTTGTCACCACATTCCAACCACACTAGACTTTTCTTGGCTTCTCAAATAGCCTTTCCCATCTTGGCATTCCCATTTTTAATTTTTATTTCACTTTTAATTAAAGAACTAAATTACATATTTCAAATAAAATATTTTAGGAGGGCTTAAAATGTAAGAAAACATTCTTTGCCCCATTCTGGCTCTATCTCCAATCCTGCTCCCAGTAGGCAACCACTTTTAACAATTTTAGCAACTTCCTCTGGTAGCTGCCTCTACTAGATATGTTGTTTGTTGTTCAATCTCTCAATTGTGTCCAACTCTTTGCAACCCCATGGACTGCAGCACTCCAGCTTCCCTGTCCTTCACTTTCTCCTGGTGTTTGCTCAAATTCATGTCTATTGAGTCAGTGATGCATCCAACCATCTTGTCCTCTGTCGTCCCCTTCTCCTCCTGCCTTCAATCTTTCCCAGGATCAGGGTCTTTTCCAGTGAGTTGGCTCTTCCCATCAGGTGGTCAAAGTACTGGAGCCAAAGTATTATTTACAGATGACTACTAGGTATAAACATCTGTAAATAATGTTTATACCTCATACTCTACTGATTTCATTCATGTATTATCATTTCTTGGCATTTTAGATGTTATTCATTGACTTCCACTATGAAACAAGGAATTTTTAGTAGCTCTTTCTACTCCTCTCTACCTACCAAAACCACACATGTATACATTTCTCATCTTCCCACCCCTCAAAAGAATGATTCAGGTGCTTAGATCTGGAATCCTCTATGCCTGAGGTTCTATTGTTGTCAGTGTCATCGTCTGCCATCATCCTGATGCTTCCTGTCAACTTTGTCTTGAAACAGATCTCCTATATTCTGTATTCCATGTCTTCCTCTTGGTGTAAACAGGATAAAGATACATCTCAAAAAGTGAAGTTGCTCAGTCGTGTCCAACTCTTTGCAACCCCATAGACTGTAGCCCCCAGGTTCCTGCGTCCATGGGATTTTCCAGGCAATAATACTGGAGTGGGTTGCCATTTCCTTCTCCAGGGGGTCTTCCTGACTCAGGCACTGAACTCGGGTCTCCCGTGTTGCAGGCAGGCCCTTTACTGCCTGAGCCACCAGGGACTCTGAGACATATCTTAGTAGCTTCCTAAGTAACAGCACGTGGGAAATAATTTTTTGAATGCTTGACTGATACTGAAATGGATGTCAGAATTCTAAGTTGGAAATTGGTTTTATTCAAATAAGTCACAGCTCTTCTTTTCTAGCTCTAAAGCTATTATGATTGGTATAAATGAACTTTTGTGTTTAAATTTGGAAGTCTGTAGACTCTTCTTTGGTCCCAGCATTCTGAAATTTTATAATAATGTGCCGTGGGTTGAACACGTTTTCATCTATGGGCTCTTTCAATCTGGAAATGTTTGTCCCTTAATCATGGGATATTTTCTTGTATTTTCTCTACTATTCTTTTTCTCTACTTTCTCTATTTGCTCTATCTGTGCTCCTTATATTCCAATATCAGATTTTTCACACTGGTTCTTTACTGGGTTTCTCCTAGTTTTTCATTTTGCCTATCTGCTCCTTTTGTACGTTTTCAACTTCATCCTCCAGACCTTCCACTAAATAATTTCTGACATTTTAAATTCCAGGGTTTCTTTTAGGAGTGTGAATATGGTTCTGCCTGTTGCTTAGTTTTATGGCATCCTATTGTCTCTCAGATATCTTGAATGCAATAGCTTCTGTTATCCCCTAATGATATTAATGATTGTCCTCTCAAGTCGCTTTGTTTTCAGTATTTTACTTCATGTGAGAGGATTTTCCCAGATTTTTTTCATAATGCTTGATTGCCTGTTTAAGAAATGGAGGATAGTGAAAAAGCTGTATGAAGCAATGCATGGCACCTGGTGAGGCAGACTTCATTGTAGAAAGTTCAAGCCAAGAGTTACCTAGGAATCAGTATCTTAATCTTTACCCCAGGGCTGGACAGATTTCCAGATAAGATTCTTCCAATTTCCTACCTGGAGGTATGTATGGAGGCTAAAGGCCTGGCTCTCATTCTTCTGGGAAACTAGTAAAGAACATATATATTATCTATTATTTTTCTATATTTTTATATACATTCACATACACTTATCCCTCCTATTTTCCACCTGAACCCTTGAGCTCATTAGTACTCAGCATCCCTCAATCAAGAAACCCTTCTGCTTCATTCTCCCCAGAGAACCAACTAACTCTGGGGAGAGGAGCATTCACTTAGGGAGAAGAATTCCAGAGTTCTAACAGCTTCTTAAGTGGCTTTCCATCAATTCTACTTATTTTAGTTTTTTCCTTTTGCCCCTGCTAAGGTACTGACTACAGCTAATTCTTGAGCCTGTTAATCTCCTGCAGAACAAAGTGGACTGGCTCTCAATTTTCTATTGCTGGCATATGATAAAACTGCTAACTCAGTCATCAGAAGGATTGGCAAGATGCTCTGGAGAAGGAAATGGCAACCTGCTCCATTATTCCTGCCTGGGAAGTTCCACAGACACAGGAGCCTGGCGGGCTACAATCCATAGGGTCGCAAAGAGTTGGACATGAATTTGCAACTAAACAACAACAACAATGCAAAACAGAACCTCTGTCAATGTGGATTTATACATAAAACAGACAAACCATGGTCTATTTGCTGCAATCTTAGTGACATTTTAAGAGGGAGTCAAATTAAAAGTGTTCATTCAGAATAGATCACACCCTGGGCCATAAATCTAGTCTTGGTAAATTCAAAAAAACTGAAATCATTCCAGTCATCTTTTCTGACCACAGTGCAGTAAGATTAGATCTCAATTACAGGAAAAAAATTATTAAAAATTCAAACATATGGAGGCTAAACAACACGCTTCTAAATAACCAACAAATCATAGAAGAAATCAAAATATGCATAGAAATGAATGAAAACGAAAACACAACAACCCAAAACCTATGGGACACTGTAAAAGCAATGCTAAGGGGAAGATTCATAGCATTACAGGCCTACCTCAAGAAACAAGAAAAAAGTCAAATAAATAACCTAACTCTACACCTAAAGCAACTAGAGAAGGAAGAAATGAAGAACCCCAGGGTTAGTAGAAGGAAAGAAATCTTAAAAATTAGGGCAGAAATAAATGCAAAAGAAACTAAAGAGACCATAGCAAAAATCAACAAAGCTAAAAGCTGGTTTTTTGAAAAAATAAACAAAATTGACAAACCATTAGCAAGACTCATTAAGAAACAAAGGGAGAAGAACCAAATTAACAAAATTAGAAATGAAAATGGAGAGATCACAACAGACAACACTGAAATACAAAGGATCATAAGAGACTACTACCAGCAGCTCTATGCCAATAAAATGGACAACTTGGAAGAAATGGACAAGTTCTTAGAGAAGTATAACTTTCCAAAACTGAACCAGGAAGAAATAGAAGATCTTAACAAAACCATCACAAGCAAGGAAATCGAAACTGTAATCAGAAATCTTCCAGCAAACAAAAGCCCAGGACCAGATGGCTTCACAGCTGAATTCTACCAAAATTTAGAGAAGAGCTAACACCTATCTTACTCAAACTCTTCCAGAAAATTGCAGAAGAAGGTAAACTTCCAAACTCATTCTATGAGGCCACCATCACCCTAATTCCAAAACCAGACAAAGATGCCACAAAAAAAGAAGACTACAGGCCAATATCACTGATGAACATAGATGCAAAAATCCTTAACAAAATTCTAGCAAACAGAATCCAACAACATATTAAAAAAATCATACACCATGACCAAGTGGGCTTTATCCCAGGAATGCAAGGATTCTTTAATATTTGCAAATCAATGTAATACACCACATTAACAAATTGAAAGATAAAAACCATATGATTATCTCAATAGATGCAGAAAAAGCCTTTGACAAAATTCAACATCCATTTATGATTAAAACTCTCCAGAAAGCAGGAATAGAAGGAACATACCTCAACATAATAAAAGCTATATATGACAAACCCACAGCAACCATCACCCTCAATGGTGAAAAATTGAAAGCATTTCCCCTGAAATCAGGAACAAGACAAGGGTGCCCACTCTCACCACTACTATTCAACATAGTTTTGGAAGTGTTGGCCACAGCAATCAGGGCAGAAAAAGAAGTAAAAGGAATCCAGATAGGAAAAGAAGAAGTGAAACTCTCACTGTTTGCAGATGACATGATCCTCTACATAGAAAACCCTAAAGACTCTACCAGAAAATTACTAGAGCTAATCAATGAATACAGTAAAGTTGCAGGATATAAAATTAACACACAGAAATCTCTGGCATTCCTATACACTAACAATGAGAAAACAGAAAGAGAAATTAAGGAAACAATACCATTCACCATTGCAACAAAAAGAATAAAATACTTAGGAGTATATCTACGTAAAGAAACAAAAGACCTATACATAGAAAACTATAAAACACTGATGAAAGAAATCAAAGAGGACACAAACAGATGGAGAAATATACCGTGTTCATGGATTGGAAGAATCAATATTGTCAAAATGGCTATACTACCCAAAGCAATCTATAGATTCAATGCAATCCCTATCAAACTACCAACGGTATTTTTCACAGAACTAGAACAAATAATTTCACAATTTGTATGGAAATACAAAAAACCTCGAATAGCCAAAGTAACCTTGAGAAAGAAGAATGGAACTGGAGGAATCAACCTGCCTGACTTCAGACTATACTACAAAGCCACAGTCATCAAGACAGTATAGTACTGGCACAAAGACAGAAATATAGATCAATGGAACAGAATAGAAAGCCCAGAGATAAATCCACGAACCTATGGTCACCTTATCTTCGACAAAGGAGGCAAGGATATACAATGGAAAAAAGACAACCTCTTTAACAGGTGGTGCTGGGAAAACTGGTCGACCACCTGTAAAAGAATGAAACTAGAATACTTTCTAACACCATACACAAAAATAAACTCAAAATGGATTAAAGATCTAAATGTAAGACCAGAAACTATAAAACTCTTAGAGGAGAACATAGGCAAAACACTCTCCGACATAAATCACAGCAGGATCCTCTATGACCCACATCCCAGAATTTTAGAAACAAAAGCAAAAATAAACAAATGGGACCTAATGAAACTTAAAAGCTTTTGCACAACAAAGGAAACTATAAGCAAGGTGAAAAGACAGCCCTCGGATTGGGAGAAAATAATAGCAAACGAAGCAATAGACAAAGGATTAATCTCAAAAATATACAAGCAACTCCTCCAGCTCAACTCCAGAAAAATAAATGACCCAATCAAAAAATGGGACAAAGAACTAAACAGACATTTCTCCAAGGAAGACATACAGAGGGCAAAAAAACACATGAAAAGATGCTCAACATCACTCATTATCAGAGAAATGCAAATCAAAACCACAATGAGATACCATTATACGCCAGTCAGGATGGCTGCTATCCAAAAGTCTACAAGCAATAAATGCTGGAGAGGGTGTGGAGAAAAGGGAACCCTCTTACACTGTTGGTGGGAATGCAAACTAGTACAGCCACTATGGAGAAAAGTGTGGAGATTTCTTAAAAAGCTGGATATAGAACTGCCACATGACCCAGCAATCCCACTTCTGGGCATACACACCAAGGAAACCAGATCTGAAAGAGACACATGTACCCCAATGTTCATCGCAGCACTGTTTATAATAGCCAGGACATGGAAACAAACTAGATGCCCATCAGCAGACAAATGGATGAGGAAGCTGTGGTACATATACACCATGGAATATTACTCAGCCATTAAAAAGAATTCATTTGAATCAGTTCTAATGAGATGGATGAAACTGGAGCCCATTATACAGAGTGAAGTAAGCCAGAAAGATAAAGACCATTACAGTATACTAACACATATATATGGAATTTAGAAAGATGGTAACGATAACCCTATATGCAAAACAGAAAAAGAGACTCAGATGTATAGAACAGACTTGTGGACTCTGTGGGAGAAGGTGAGGGTGGGATGTTTCAAGAGAACAGCATTGAAACATGTATATTATCTAGGGTGAAATAGATCACCAGCCCAGGTTGGATGCATGAGACAAGTGCTCGGGCCTGGTGCACTGGGAAGACCCAGAGGGATCGGGTGGAGAGGGAGGTGGGAGGGGGGACCGGGATGGGGAATACATGTAAAACTATGGCTAATTCATTTCAATGTATGACAAAAACCACTGCAATGTTGTAAAGTAATTAGCCTCCAACTAATAAAAATAAATGGGAAAAAAAAGTGTTCATTCAACCTGCTGCCTCTCTGGAATCTATTTTTTGTTTTTATCTCTCCAAATGATCTAAGTTTACCTAAAACAACTGTTGTAGTATCTTGATGACTCTGGGAAAATCATTCAAACATGTATAACAGGGGCCAAAATGCCTGCCTGTTGTGAAAAATAGAATGATGTGTGTCCATTCAAGAAGAACGTGCTGTATCTATCTAGGGTTTATTGCTGTCTTTTTATAGGAAGATAGTTTCACTATTAGTAGGGTGAGTAGCTTTTTTCATCAGAAATGATGCAGTGGATGATGACCTCACCTTGTCCTCCTCATCCCTCATACACAAGTCAGCTTCTGGGTTAGTGATACAGGATACAGACTTATGCTTCTCCATGACAGGTGATCACCAATACACTAAATGAAATGTAGTAAGCTAAGGAATTCAGCCTCCTTATTTTCTAACTGAAACAATGAAGACTATGCTGCTAGGTATGTGCTGTTCACATGTGTGTGTAACTGCATATGATTTTTTTTTGTATATGAATTTTTATATAAATATTTTATATCTCCTTCCCAGCACCTGGATTATGATAATATTAAGTTAGCAGGCCACACCATTCAGAAGATACAGGAAATTAACAATCCTGAGGAAAGAGGATATTGGATTCTACTTGAGAGGGTGAAACATCCAGCTCCTAATGAAAAACAACTTTTAACACAGTAGTATCACCTTCCAAGTGTTTAGTAAATATTAAGCTCTCTTTTCACACTTTCAAAGGCTTAAAGCACCACATAGGTTGGTTGCAGGTCCCCTGCAACTCCAAAAGCCTATAATTCTAGTACTGACTGGAATTTAAGAAATCTGATTTCTAGTCCAGGCTCTTTCCCTAACATGCAATGTGATTTCAGGCATAATATTCAAGCCTGTGTGGACTCTTCACCTATAAAACAATATTTCTTAGCACTCTTTCATCATTGATTTCCTGACAGAGGATCCAAAGTAAATAAATCAAAAGTCATTTATTCTTATAAACAACTTAAACATATTTTAAATACTGATGAAAAACTTTTCTTTTTTGGTTGGGGGGGGTCTGAGTTAAATTAGTCTGAATACCCATAAACTGCAAGGAAATCCTACTTCTAAAAGCATTAATTTCATCAAGAAATATAGTAATTAAAAGAACATTTACTGTAAATTTAAATTTAGTTTTCTTTCACCTCAAAGTGTCAGGTAATGTAAGGCTCCCATCTAAACCACTTTTTTTAATCTTCAGATTTAAAATTTTAATGAATAGGTTTTTTTAAAGTGGTGTGTAAGGTACAGAAACTTGCTATTTTTTTATACATCAAGTGATCAAGATCTCATCTGTAAGATAAACTCATTTTCATAAAGTACTTCATTATTCGTCATACCGGTTGGTCACAAAGTGAGCCTTATTGTACTGCAGCAACTGGATTTTTTTTTTTGTCTCATAACAGTTCAATAAAATAAACTGGCAAATAAGAGTTTCAAGATAGAAAAGCAAGGGGGCTTCATATCCTATTCAGAATTACCATAAAAACATATTTTGGGTGTAGGATTAATGTGTGATCTACATGCTTTGATCTACTGCGCCTGGGCTGGAATCCTAGCTTTTGTCTCTATCTTGCTCTGTGGCCCCTAGGCAAGCCATTTAATTGAAGCCATTTAAGTAGCCTCACTTCAAACGTGTTGGGAGGATAAAATGGTATCAACAGTAGCATTCTAAAAAGAACAAAGAAATTAATACACAAATATCACTGCTGTGACCAACTGGCTCAATCATTTAAGTGCCTGTGGTGGGGGTGGTTGGAAGGGTTGGAACCCTACACTATTTCATTCCATTAATTTCTTTCTGAATCCCATTCTGTTTTTCGCAGAGCCAAAGAGGCCCAAGGTTATCTATGCATTAGTCCACATACTTCACCATTACGGGTACAGCCTCCTTATTAATCTTTCTCAGGCCTGGCGTTCAGCCAGAACAGAGAGCTGTCATAACGTTAAGACTCAGGCACATTCTACTTCATATGTTCACTATCAAGCTTTTTCTCTTGTGAGGCAGCATCAGGAGCAGAAACCTATCTGGAAGCTAAAGATGCGTGAGCAGATTAGAATCACTGCTCTCTAATGGCCTTCTAAGCCTACAGGTGGGCACTGTCCATTCCGAGCCGATGGAGTCAGCAGTTCTCAAAAAGCTCTGAGCCAACGGCACGCATTCTCTCCACGAAGCGTCATTTCTTAGAAGTCTTTTCGCTAGAAATGTGCCTGCAAATGACGGACATGTCTGAGGGGGGAAGAATGGGAACCCTAGTGACAAGTCTCTGGTGGTGTTACTGCACACCGTGGACCTCCCAGAGGAAACTGACTAGGGGGTGGGGCTGGCTTTCAGTCTACTACCCGGCATCGGTACCCGGTGTCAGAGCTAGCCTCCGTAGGAAAGGTTGAGATGGCCTTCCAGCGACTTGATGGTGGAGTGAGTGGGCTATTTGGCCCCCCCCGGGGGGGGGGGGGGGGGGAGGAAGAAACTGAAACAAGTGTTTATGCGATGTGACAAAACAAACCAATCCCCCACCCCACCCCCTCAACCTCACAGCCGAGCAGGTCTGCAACAAGCATCCCTAGGAACCTTCTCTCCCCCAATCCCTTCCCTTAAATGAGAGCAAGCGCCCGGGAAGGCGCGGTGGGGGGTGCGCTTTACCGTCCTGCAGGACGAGGGTGGGCTGCACCGCCTGCACTCGGAACTGTCTGGCCCTCCAGCCGGGGCTCGGCGCCCGCACCACCTCGCTGTCGGACAGCCAGGTCACGGTCTCGAAGTTGTCCCCGCGGGCCAGCGCCTCGGCCTCGGCGTGGTGCACCGCCACCCGGTCGAACTGGTAGAGGCCACCCGAGTGGTCGAAATGCACGTGGGTAGCCACGGCTAGCAGCGGCCGGCAAGCCGCGTCGTCTCTGGCCGCGCGGTCCCGCAGGAGGCCGGAGGAGTACAGGTACTCGGGGAGGCTGCGCAGCCCCAGGCCGGTGTCTATCACCACGTCCTGCTCGGAGCCCCGCACCAGCCAGATGTTGGCGCGGTTGCCAGACTCGTAGAAGCGTTCCTGAATCCAGAAGATGCCGTCGCCCAGGGACTTGTGGGCGTACCACTCGAGCGCCGACATGCTGCGCCGGGTATGGCGGCCCAAGCCGAGCGGGAGTTTGTAGGCGCGCGCGCGCGTGTGCCTTCCCGCGGGCGGGCTGCAGCGGTGTGGAGCCGTCTGCCCGCAGCCGGGGACTAGGCGCAGAGCCGGGAGGGGGCGGGCGGGGGATGCGGCTGCGGTGTGTGTGTGTGTGTGTGAGTGTGCGTGTGTGCGCGCTAGGCGAGGAGAAAGGACTCGCGGAGAGGCGCTGCCTCTGGAGCGTCCGCCCGCACCCTCACGCTGGGTCCGCGGAGAGCAGACGCCGCTCTCCCCGCGCCGGGGCGCCGGAAGAGTCGCAGCCGTGACTGGCCGCAACACCAGGAACGTTAACGCACGGGCCAGTGCAGTAGTCGGGAGATCCAGAAAGTGACACGCTTCCTAACCTCAGGGTGGTCGGACCGCAGAGGCCTTAGAGCGACAGTGGGGGTGGGAGAAAGCCAGGCTGCCCGCCCGCCGCGCGCCTCGACGCGCATTTCCAGCCGGCGCGGAAAGAGTCGGGCCAAGGATCGGGCGGGGGCGGGGAGGGAGCGGGGGGCGGGGGCGGGAAGGGGGCGGGGGCGGGAAGGGCGCGGGGGGCGGGGGCGGGGCCGGACGACTACGGCGCCTGCCGAGGGCTAAAAAAGCTCTGGGCCCGGAGGGCGGGGCCTAGCTCGGGAGTGGGCGGGGATAACTAGTTGGGATCCGAACGCCGCTCAGAGGCCGCGTGGAGGGAGGAGCGCGCCTTCTCCAGAGGTGGAACCGGCCCTGGAGCGCCGGAACCTTCGGTCTGCACCCCTTGGTTGCCGGCCGGCACTTAACGGCTGTACGCTTTCCCCGAGCCTGGAGACTTAGCGAACAGGTAACTGAGGAAGCAGTCGAGGGCTTGGGAGGAGTTGGGGGTGTCGGGGGGGGGGGGGTAGTTAAAGGGGCACGTGGAGAAGGTGGGAGGAAGTCAGCCTTGGAGATTAATTAAAGAGCCTCTGGGTTGCGGGTTGTTGGAAGATAGCTTTTAGCTCCCCTTCTCCTAATCGCTTCACACTCTTAAAAAATAGTTTCCACAGCTTACCTAGTCTACACTTCTTAGGACTCTGCGGCGAGTTAGAAGGGAATTGATGCTCTTACTGATGGTCAGTTTTCAGTGCCGACGGTGTGATGGGCTCTAACGCGAATCATTGCCGCAGGCTTGCAGCTAAGGACAGGATATTCAGTATGTTTTCTTAACTGTTAGCACTTTATCCTGTATCCCAGGGAGGGATGTTGTTGATAAGGTTTTTCTTCTCTTCTAAAAGAATTATATATTCGTTCCCCTGCCTTCCCTTGTTTTTGTTGAGTTTGTCCGCTCTTGGAAGAGACTAAAGAAAGTTGGTAGAGATAAACTAAAGAGAGGTGGAAGCAGCCGCACCTTGAGAAGACAGGGAAAGTGGATAATGACATGGGTGTGGCCCCACCAGCCGCAGAGATCACCCCCACTAATAACACCAGGTTCCTCCTGTCCCCATCCCGCATCTTCTCGCTGTTGAAACACCCATTTAGGCTTTAGAAATTCCTTTGAGAACTTGTAAACCTCCCTGCTCAGTCAGGAAAAATTATGAAGACTCATGAGACAGCATTATGGAAGATAATTATGAAAACACTTACTGTGGCAGCTACTAATAAGCCTTCATAGAGGGAGAGGTGTGTTCTCCTCCCCTACAGTTAAGTCTTGGATGAGGATGTAGCCTTTCTGAATATTTTCCTAACCTAGTTAGAATTTATCCAGACATTCAGTTCTGCAAACTAAGTGATGTGTAAAAATACAGAAAATTCTTTTTTTAAAGATCACAATCTGGGTTCTCAAGGAATTTGAAGGAAGATAATATTTGCACACAAATGTTGGCAATATAAAGCAAATGAGATATTTCCCCAGAGGAAGTTAAAAACTAGGTTCTATGACAATATGCATGGAAGGAACTGTCTCGGAGTAGCAATTTGAGCTGGCCTTAAAAGACCACTGTTGGTTAGCACGATCTCAGCAGGGACATACAGACCTCTCTATAATTTTATTTTTCCTCTAGTCAAAGGGAGGTGAATTGGAGTGATATCCTTACCAAGCTATGAGCTCAGCAATAATTCTCCCAATTTTTATTGGACTTTTGCCAGGCTTTGGTTAGTAATAGGGCAGGAAAAGGTGAATGAGTCTTCAAAGAGGCCCTTCACGCTTACAGATCCTTCTGCTTGTACACTTTCCTCTATATATCCTTTCCTAGTTCTCAGCATGGCTTTTTCCTTCCCTGTGTCAGGTTTGTGTTCAAATATTACAAGATACTGGAGAACTTCTTTATCCAGTCTTTCTATAATAGCACCCATGTTTCCTGCTTTTTTTTTTTTTTTCATAGCACTGATCACTACCTGACATTTTCTATAAAGTACATTTTTTCCCCCATTTCCCATAATAGATTGTGAGCACTATGAAAGCAGGGATTTTGTTTTGTTCACTATTCAAATTATGTAGAAGATGGTCTGACACAGAGGGTACTTAGTTAATACTTGAAGAGTGGATAATTGAAGAAATTACTGAGGAGACAGACAAGAACTGACAGTTACAACATGATATTTAAAAGGGCAATAAAAGCAGTGTGCATGCTATGTCACTTCAGTCATGACCAACTATGCGACTCTATGGACCACAGACTCTATGGACATAGGCTCCTCTGTCCATGGGATTCTCCAGGCAAGAATACTAGAGTGGGTTGCCATGCCCTCCTCCAGGGTATCTTCCCAGCCCAGGGATTGAACCAGCATCTCTTATGTCTCCCTCATTGGCAGGCAGGTTCTTTGCCACTAGCGGCACCTGGGAAGCCCCCAAAGCGGTGTAGTACCTGGGAAACAGGAAAGAGATAGGTCTGCCCCCACTTAGGGTGGAGGAAATCAGAAGAGAAGTAGTATTTGCATAGTACTTTCAGTGATGATGGGGCTTGGTCAGGTGGGCGTGGCATCGCAGGCAGAAGGAGCGCAACATGCGACAGCTGGGATAGCAGCATTGGGAGTGGTTAGAGCTGGGGTGGGAGAAGGCCATGGCACCCCACTCCAGTACACTTGCTTGGAAAATCCCATGGACCGAGGAGCCTGGTAGGCTGCAGTCCATGGGGTCTCAAAGAGTCAGACATGACTGAGCAACTTCACTTTCACTTTTCACTTTTATGCATTGGCGAAGGAAATGGCAACCCACTACAGTGTTCTTGCCTGGAGAATCCCAGGGATGGGGTCGCACAGAATCGGACATGACTCAAGTGACTTAGCAGCAGTAGCAGAGCTGGGGTGGGAGGGTGGTGCAGTATGCAAGAGGTGGAAAGTTAGACCCCAAAGCTCTGTTAGTTAAGAGGATGATACATTAAGGTTTGTGTTCAAGAAAGATGACTGGAGAATGGGTTGAAAGGATGAGTCTAGCCTTTAGAGGGGCTTCCCAGGTGGGTAAGTGGTAAAAAATCTGCCTGCCAATGCAGAGAGACGTGGCTTCAATCCCTGGGCCAGGAAGACCCCGTGGAGGAGGAAATGGTAACCCACGCCAGTATTCTTGCCTGGGAAATTCCATGGACAGAGGAACCTGGAGGGCTACAGTCCATGGGCTCCTGAAGAGTCAGACACGACTAAGCGATTGAGTATGCACAGGCAGCCATGAGAAGTTTACTTGTTCTGTATTAGAGATCCAGTCAAGAGATGGTGAAGCCCTGAACCAAGGCAGAAGTAAAGAAAGGCAAACTTGTAAGAAGGGACACAGAGCTGATTGTCTTCTATGGTTAGATGAGGGGATCAAGGGAGATGGAGACAAGGTCAGCATGACTATTAGTTTCTAATTAGGGTAATTTAGGTGTCATTCATCAGGAAAGATACTGTGACCTGGCTTTCAGTGCCTCTCCTAGCTTCCATGTCTGCTTGTATCTGTTTGTGTATTATTCACCTACGTAGTATGTGCAGCAAACTTAACCTTGTGAGACGTGGAGGACAGCACAGTTAAGCCACAATTGTAACTCACAAAATGTTAGAGTGAGGAGGAGCTTCAGAGATCCTGCCACAAGGTTGTTTCTGTGATTAATTAGCATAGGCTTTCGCAGGTCAGCTCCTGGGTGCTTGAACTGCACCCATGAAGCTCTCTCAGAACAATTTTGAATACGAATTTTCAGGAGGCATCCCAAAAAAGGAAGGGTAGTACATCTGATGTTACATCTTTCAATCCAATCTATTTTGCCATTACTATTTCAGTTCATTGTAAAGATTAAAGGTATTGCTGGGATTTGAAAGGTCTTCAGCTAACCTCGAAGTGTGCTACGGGCAGCCTAATACAAATATGCGGACAATGGAAAGGTAACCTGAACTTTTAACCCAGTTCTGGCTTTGTTAGGAATTAGCTCTGTCTTCAAGCACCCCATTGGCCTTTCAGTGCCTCACTTTCCTATATAATGGGAAGTTCAGTCTGAAGCCATGGTTCTTAATTTAGATTACACATTGGAGTCTCCTGGGATGCTTTAAAAAGTCCTGCCGCCCAAATCCTACCTCTACAGATTCTGATTTCGTTGTTCTGGGGTGGTGGTTGAGGGTTTTTCTTTTTCTTTATGTTGTTGTTTGTTTAAATGTCTTGATGATTCCAGTGTACAGCCAGGTCCCAAACCACTTTCAGAAGATAACAAACAAAAACAAAAATTCTTAATAGTGGGCTGAATAAGTTGTATTTCTGTGGATAAGTTAGTTCACCATTAGTTCAGTTCACTGGCTTAGTCGTGTCTGACTCTTTGCAACCCCATGGACTGCAGCACACCAGGCTTCCGTCTCCTTTACCAACTCCTGGAGTTTGCTCAAACTCATGTCCATTGAGTCAGTGATGCCATCCAACCATCTCATCCTCTGTCGTCATCCCCTTCTCCCGCCTTCAATCTTTCCCAGCATCAGGGTCTTTTCTAGTGAGTCATTTCTTCCCATCAGGTGGCCAAAGTATTGGAGTTTCAGCTTCAGCATCAGTCCTTCCAATGAATATTCAGGATTGATTTCCTATAGAATTGGCTGGTTTGATCCTTGCAATCCAAGGGACTCTCAAGAGTCTTCTCCAACACCACAGTTCAAAAGCATCAATTCTTTGGCGCTCAGCTTTCTTTATAGTCCAACTCTCACATTCATACATGACTTCTGGAAAAACCCTAGCCTTGATTAGATGGACTTTTGTTGGCAAAGTAATGTCTCTGCTTTTTAATATGCTGTCTAGGTTTGTAATAGCTTTTCTTTCAAGGAGCAAGCATCTTTTAATTTCATGGCTGCAGTCCCCACCTGCAGTGATTCTGGAGCCCCAAAAAATAGTCTGACACTGTTTCCAGTGTTTCTCCATCTATTTGCTATGAAGTGATGGAACTGGATGCCATGATCTTAGTTTTCTGAATATTGAGTTTTAAGCCAACTTTTTCACTCTCCTCTTTCACTTTAATCAAGAGGCTCTTTAGTTCTTCACTTTTTGCCATAAGGGTGGTGTCATCTGCATATCTGAGGTTTTTGATATTTCTCCCAGCAGTCTTGATTCCAGCTTGTGCTTCCTCCAGCCCAGCATTTCTCATGAGTACACTGCACATAAGTTAAATAAGCAGGGTGACAATATACAGCCTTGACTTCCTATTTGGAACCAGTCTGTTGTTCCATGTCCAATTCTAACTGTTACTTCCTGACCTGCATACAGGTTTCTCAAAAGACAGGTCAGATGGTCTGGTATTCCCATCTCTTAAAAGAATTTTCCAGTTTGTTGTGATCCACACAAAGGCTTTGGCATAATCAATAAAGCAGAAATAGCTATTTTTCTGGAACTCTCCCGCTTTTTCGATGATCCAGCAGATGTTGGCAATTTGATCTCTTGTTCCTCTGCCTTTCTAAATCCAGCTTGAACATCTGGAAGTTCACGGTTCATGCACTGTTGAAGCCTGGCTTGGAGAATTTTGAGCATTACTTTACTAGCGTGTGAGATGAGTGCAATTGTGTGGTAGTTTGAACAATCTTTGGCATTGCCTTTCTTTGGGATTGGAATGAAGACTGACCTTTTCCAGTCCTGTGGCCGCTGCTAGTTTTCCGAATTTGTTGGCATATTGAATGCAGTACTTTCACAGCATCATCTTTTAGGATTTGCAATAGCTCAACTGGAATTCCATCACCTCCACTAGCTTTGTTCATAGTGATGCTTCCTAAGGCCCACTCGACTTTGCATTCCAGGATGTCTGGCTCTAGGTAAGTGATCACACCATTGTGGTTATCTGGGTTCTGAATATCTTTTTTGTATAGTTCTTCTGTGTATTCTTGCCACCTTTTCTTAATATCTTCTACTTCTGTTGGATCCCTGCCATTTCTGTCCTTTATTGAGCCCATCTTTGCATGAAATGTTCCCTTGGTAGCTCTAATTTTCTTGATGAGATCTCTTGTTGAGTCTTTCCCATTCTATTATTTTCCTCTGTTCTTTGCATTGATCACTGAGGAAGGCTTTCTTATCTCTCCTTGCTATCCTTTGGAACTCTGCATTCATATGTGTGTATCTTTCCTTTTCTCCTTTGCCTTTGACTTCTCGTCTTTTCTTAGCTATTTTTAAGGCCTCCTCAGACAACAATTTTGCCTGTTTGCATTTCTTTTTCTTGGGGATGGTCTTGATCACTGCTTCCTGTACATTGTCCCAAACCTTCATCCATAGTTCTTCAAACCTCCATCCATAGTTCTTCAGGCACTCTAGCAGGTCTATCTGAATCTATTTGTCACTTCCACTGTATAATCATAAGGGATTTGATTTAGGTCATACCTGAATGGTCTAGTGATTTTCCCTACTTTCTTAATTGAAGCCTGAATTTTGCAATAAGGAATTCGTGATCTGAGCCACAGTCACTTCCCGGTCTTGTTTTTGCTGACTGTTTCTACATCTTTGGCTGCGAAGAATATAATCAGTCTGATTTCGGTGTTGACCATCTAGTGATGTCCATGTGTAGAGTCTTCTCTTGAGTTGTTGGAAGAGGGTGTTTGCTATGACCAGTGCATTCTCTTTGAAAAACTCTGTTAGCCTTTGCCTTGCTTCATTCTGTACTCCAAGGCCAAATTTGCCTGTTACTCCAGGTATCTCTTTACTTCCTACTTTTACATTCCAGTCCAAATCAACCATAAGTCAATAAATAAGGAAACAACATTGATTATGAAACTGTTGCTGTATACAGAGTATGCTGCTAAACAGTGGAGGATATAAGATTTCTGGTGTTAATACATTTGAAGAAACAAAAAAATGGAAATGAAACTCCTTTGGAAAAGATTCTTTTCCCAAAAGAGGCATTGTCCATATTTCTTCCAGAATTGAAGAAAGCAGCAACATGTATCACCTCAGTTTTTGAAAATCCATGTATTTTAACAGGAGAATCTTTCCAAAAGCAAGGTGGGATGAACCGACAGTTGTGATGTTGAGCAAGTTAAACTGGATCTTAAGGTGAAAAGGGATGCAGTCAGACAAGGAAGAAGTGGTTTCCAGTGGAGCGAGTGCTAGTCAAAAGATTCCAGGCCAGTGAGTCGGGAGGATCAGTGCAACCATCATAAAAGGGCTCTCAATACTTGGAATAGTGAGTTTGGACTTAATTATCTATCTAAGAGGGAGAGAAGAGAAGCATTTAATCAGAACTATGCTTTAGAATGAATAGTGTGAGAGAATAAAATAAACAGGAAGAACAGGGGATACTACAAAATCTGCAGCCATCAAAAGTAATGTGGAAAGAAGCTGAACTGAATTGTGGTAGAGAAAACAGAAAGGAAGGGACATTGTGAAGACAGATGATTGATTCTGATGGAGGGGTGAAACAGAATGATAAATCAATCCTGACTCACTCCAAATCTTCAAATATTGGTGATTGGGGAAATAGCATACTGTGGATAGAAATAGGGACATTCTATATGAAAAGCTAGCGAGTTACTATAGAGAGATGATCTCAGTATTTTAAGTTAAGATTGTTGTTGTTTAGTCTCTAAATTGTGTCCAGTTGGTTTGCAACCCTATGGACGATTGCCCACCAGGCTTCTCTGTCTTTGGGATTTCCCAGGCAAGAATACTGGAGTGGGTTGCCGTTTCTTTCTCACGGGGAATCTTCCCAACCGAGAGATCCCAACCCATCTCCTGCATTGGCAGGTAGATTCTTTACCACTGAGCTGCCAGGGAAGCCCTGAGTTTAAGGTACTGTCCAAATACTCTTTTGGTAGTAAGAAAATGGGATGAAATTCAGAACAGAGGTTAATGGTAGAGATAGTTGTGTGGAGGACATTATCAAACCCTGAGAGGGGGTATTTTTTCCAAAGATAAGGAGCAGAACTATAGATTGAACCTTAAGGAAATCCATATTTAGGAGGTTTTAAGAAGAGAAGTAGACAAAAACTGGTCTTGAGTTAGAAGAACCTGCGATCAGACTAAAGCCTGGAGAATAGACAGTTTCATAAGGATGGAGGCAATAATAAGTGGTATGCCTTGGATATACCAGTCTCATCACTTCATGGTAAACAAATGGGGAAACAGTGGCAGATTTTATTTTCTTGGGCTCCAAAATCACCGTGGACGGTGACTGCAACCATGAAATTAAAAGATACTTTCTCCTTGGAAGGAAAGCTATGACAAATCTAGGCAGCATATTAAAAAGCTGAGACATCACTTTGCCAACAAAAGTTCATATAGTTAAAGCTATAGTTTTTCCAGTAGTCATATGCAGATGTGAGAGTAGGACCATAAAGAAGGCTGAGCACCAAAGAATTGATGCTTTTGAACTGTGGTGCTTGAGAAGACTCTTGAGAGTCTCTTGGACACCAAGAAGACCAAACCAGTCAGTCCTAAAGGAAATCAACCCTGCATATTCATTGGAAGGGCTGATGCTGGAGCTTCAATACTTTGGCCACTTGATGTGAAGAGCTGACTCATTGGAAAAGACCCTGATACTGGGAAAGATTGATGGAAGCAGGAGAAGGGGACGACAGAGGGTGAGATGGTTGGATGGCATCACTGATCAGTGGCCATGAGTGTGAGCAAACTCCGGAAGATGGTGACGGACAGGGAGGCCTGGCGTGCTGCGGTGCAGGGCGTTGCACAGAGTCGGACACGACTGAGCAGCTGAACATAGCAGCATGCTTTTGAAGTCCAAGAGGTGAACAAGGGGAAAGTCCAGTGGGTTTTGCCTTTGAGGACTGTTAGGGGCCTTTGCACTTCAGCATCTGGCCTGAGTACCGTTCCCATCACAGTGAGATAAAAGGCAAACCTTTTGCCACAGCTCACACAGGGCTCCACAAGAGCTGGCCTTTGCCAGCCTCTCCTTGCTTCTCACCTGCGTGAGCTTCTTGCTCCTCAGACACTGCATCTTGGGGCTTCCCCTCCTGCCCCTGTTGTGCCTTCTGTCCATAGCCATCTTCAACTCCTTCCCCCACCTCAAAGCTCTCAGACCCTCTGCAGCACACCGCTCCGGTGTATTGTCCGCAGAAGGACTGCACTTGTGTGAAAAAGTCAGTGCTGCACCTCTTTGTTATTCTTTACCTTCTTACTATGATTTATTTTTCTTCAGAGCTATATTGATTCCTATGGCTGCCACAAACTGGTTGACTGAAAAACAACAGAAATTTATTCTCTCATTTTTAGAGCCAGAAATCTGAAATCAAGGTATTAGTGGAGCTTGTTCCCTCTGGGGGCTCTGAGGGAGAATCTGTTCAGTGCGTCTCTTCCAGCTTCGGGTGGTTCCTGGCGCTCCTCGGTGTTCCTGGGTTGCAGCTACGGCACTCCAGTGTGGGCTCCCATCTTCACACAGTGTTTCCCCTGGGTGCCTCTCTCTGCCCAAGCACCCCTGTTATAAGGACGCCAGTCACTAGGAGAGGGCTCCCCCTTATCTTGTATCAAAGTGAAGTGAAAGTGAAAGTCGCTCAGTCATGTCCGACTCTTTGCGACCCCATGGACTATACAGCCCATGGAATTCTCCAGGCCAGAAAACTGGAGTGGGTAGCCTTTTCCTTCTCCAGGGGATCTTCCCAACCCAGGGATCAAACCCAGGTCGCCTCCGTTGCAGGCGGATTCTTTACCAGCTGAGCCACAAGGGAAGCCCAAGAATACTGGAGTGGGTAGCCTTTCCCTTCTCCAGAGGATCTTCCCAACCCAGGAATTGAACCAGGGTTTCTTGCATTGCAAGAGGATTCTTTACCAACTGAGCTATCAGGGAAGCCCAATCTCCTATGACCTCATGTTAATTTGATTACATCTCCAAAGACTTTATTTACAAACAAGGAAGGTCATATTCACAAGTACGGGGGTTGGGGGAGGACATAATTCAACCTACTACAGGAGCACATAATATTACGTTACATACTTAAGGTTGTTCATCCACCAAAACATAAGCCGTGAAGGCAGAGACTTGGTTTTGTTCAGTGCTCTCTGAATGCCTGGAATGCTCAATGTTAACTGAATGAAATGGGCCCACATGAAGTAGAGGATGATTTTGATAATGAGAAAATGGGGAAAGCTGATTAAAAAAAAATAAAAAACTCTTCATTCAAGAAGCTTAGGAGGATGAAAAAGGACCACAGAAATGGCTTAATCAACTTAAGGGATTTCAAGGGATTCAAACAGTGAAGCTTAGGCCACAACTTGCGAGTCTGTTTTGCCAAGAGACTGTTACCAGAGTCCAGCCATTGCCTCCTAGTTCCACAGGAGAAGAGAATGAATTCAGCAGCTTCACAAGATATAGGAGAACTGACTCATGATAACCAAACTAGAAAGAAATGGATTTCTAGGCCAGAATGCCGTGTAATTATTAAGGGTGTCTCAAGAGTTGGAATTGATTTTTCTGCCAAGGGCAGTACATTCACTGATAATCAAGTTTATACACCCAAAGGTTTCTTAATAAATATGAAACTTTAGAGTCAGCAGAATTTGATAGTTCTCAGGAGATACTCCATCAAGTAATGACAGCTGATATACTCTCTTTTTAGGTGGGTTTTCCTCAGAGTGAAGGTGTGAGTTCTTGTTCAGTTACTCAGTCACGTCCAGCTCTTTGCAGTACCATGGACTGCAGCTTGCCAGGCTTCACTGTCCTTCACCATCTCCTGGAGTTGGCTCAAACTCTAGTCCACTCTTGCCATCCAACTGTATCATCCTCTGTGGACCCCTTCTCCTCCTGCCTTTGATCTTTCCCAGCATAAGGTCTTTTCCAATGAGTTGGCGTTTCGCATACGGTGGCCAAAGTATTGGAGTTTCAGATTCAGCATCAGTCTTTCCAGTGCTCAGCAATTTTCATACTTGGGAGACCTGCTTTCTACAGGTTCAGCATATGTTTTAGTGACTCAGCAATTGAAACAAGGCCATTTGTGTATTTTCTCTCTCTTAGTGTGGACAACTGGAATGAGCTTGGTTATTAAAATAAGTATCTTTTCTATATAAATTGTATTTCACAGTAACTAGTAGATGAGGGGAATTGATTACTGGTGGGATTCTAGTTAAGAAAGAAATGATAAAATTTATTTATCACCACATTATAATCTTTGGTGAACTTGTGTATCTAGGATATGATCATCAGTACTTGCATTTTTAAAAATCATTAAGTGAAAGCTGATTTCACATTACAGTTGACTCCAAACAACACAAATTTGAATTACATGGGTCCACTTATCTTTGGACTTTTTTTTTTCAACTTTATACTGGACAAAAATAGACTGACAGGACATGACCCCAGTGACCAGAGAACATCCCTGAAAGAGACTTCATATGCATCATGTGATGCAGTAGGAAAAACAGCATCTCTTTTGATGCAGTAGGAAAGACACCATCTCTTTTGAGTATTTTTGTAAAAAATCAACCCAAATTTGAGTAAGCCTCTAGTCCATCTGCTTATAGAAAATACAGGGAGTAGAAGAATGTGTTAAACCATGTCTCGTGTACACAATCATTGAAATCCACAGTATGTAAAATTGTTCACCCCTCCTACTTTCAAAGTGTGGTCTGCAAACCAATAACACTGCTATCTTCAGAGAGCTTGTTAGAAATGCTGACCCTCAGGCCTCATCCTTGGCCAGCTGGTTCAGATTCTGCTTTTTGACAAGATTTCTGAGTAATCTGCACATGCCTTAGGGTTGAAGTTGAAGAAGCATGTAGCGGATAGTGACCTGGTTTCCTCAACGCATAAATGGTTAGGGAGAAAAGGGAGGTAACTGTTACAGTGGTATGGAGGACCTGTTCTTGCTTCCTTGAACTTACAGAGTTGAATGATACTCGGTATCATCATTGGGAGAAAGATTTAAAGAATGTGCGTTATAATCTTCAGTACAGTCCAATGAGTTATAGTGGAAGGGCGTTAGGTAGGAATCCTGTTTTCACACTACAGTTGACTCTGAACAACACAGTTTGAATTACATGGATCCTCTTAATATGTGGGTTTTTTTTTTTTCAGTGGAAAACTAACACTACACAAACTGACGTTAGTTTAATAGAGAACCATGGATTCAGAGTTGACTGTAAAATTATACACGGATTTTTGACTGCATGGGGTGGTCAGTGCCCCTAACCCCATGTTGTTCAAGCATCAACTATTTAGAGTAATCATGTTTCAGATGACTCAGAAATTCAGTACAGGACTTAAGAATGATATTGTTCTCTAATAATGATAACTTTATCCCTAAAGTTACAGAGTACAGATTTATCTTTAACAGTTTTTTCTGCTTGGACAGACCTGTTCAAAGTCTTATGAGTCCATTCACATTTCTAAAAGGAGGACTTTGGACTAGATCTCAAGGATTCTTTCTGACACTCAGATTTTGGGATAAATAAATCATTTAAACATTTAAAGTATGTCTGCTGATAGACTTCAAGCTGATTTGGAAAACAAGGTGTCCCCGTTCATCAGCACAGCCCCTACTGGTCCACATTTTCAACGCATATCTGAGATCCCATTGCAGAACCACAGAGTGGTTGCACCAGCTGCACCAGCTGACTGCACAGTGGTCGTGGCAGCATCGCAAAGAAACCCCAGCGTCAGCCCTCCAGCCAGAGTCTGTGTGAGGTCGTTGAGACCATCATCACCATGCCTTCCAAGCATGACTAAGTAGGACATGTTTCAGTTCAGTTCAGTTCAGTTGCTCAGTCGTGTCTGACTCTTTGTGACCCCATGAATTGCAGCATGCCAGGCCTCCCTGTCCATCACCAACTCCTGGAGTCCCCCCAAACTCATGTCCATCAAGTCAGTGATGCCATCCAACCCTCTCATTCTCTGTATCACCCTTCTCCTCCTGCCCTCAATCCCTCCCAGCATCAGGGTCTTTTTCCAGTCAATCAACTCTTGGCATGAGGTGGCCAAATTATTGGAGTTTCAACTTCAGCATCAGTCCTTCCAATGAACACCCAGGACTGATTTCTTTCAGGATGGACTGGTTGGATCTCCTTGCAGTCCAAGGGACTCTCAAGAGTCTTCTCCAATACCACAGTTCAGAAGCATCAATTCTTCGGCGCTCAGCTTTCTTCACAGTCCAACCCTCACATCCATACATGACCACTGGAAAAACCATAGCCTTGACTAGACTAGCCTTTGTTGGCAAAGTAATGTCTCTGCTTTTAAATATGCTATCTAGGTTGGTCATAACTTTCCTTCCAAGGAGTAAGCGTCTTTTAATTTCATGGCTGCAGTCACCATGTGCAGTGATTTTGGAGCCCCCAAAAATAAAGTCTGACACTGTTTCCACTGTTTCCCCATCTATTTCCCATGAAGTGATGGGACCAGATGCCATGATCTTGGTTTTCTGAATGTTGGGCTTTAAGCCAACTTTTTCACTCTCCTCTTTCACCTTCATCAAGAGGCTTTTTATTCATCTTCACTTTCTGCCATAAGGGTGGTGTCATCTGCACGTCTGAGGTTATTGATATTTCTCCCGGCAGTCTTGATTCCAGCTTGTGCTTCTTCCAGCCCAGCATTTTTCATGATATACTCTGCATATAAGTTGAATAAGCAGGGTGACAATATACAGTCTTGACGTACTCCTTTTCCTATTTGGAACCAGTCTGTTGTTCCATGTCCAGTTCTAACTATTGCTTCCTGACCTGTATATAGGTTTCTCAAGAGGCAGGTCAGGTGGTCTGGTATTCCAACCTCTTTCAGAATTTTCCACAGTTTATTGTGATCCACACAGTCAAAGTCTTTGGCATAGTCAATAAAGCAGACATAGGTATTTTTCTGGAACTTTCTTGCTTTTTCGATGATCCAGTGGATGTTGGCAATTTGATCTCTGGTCCCTCTGCCTTTTCTAAAACCAGCTTGAACATCTGGAATTTCACGGTTCACGTATTGCTGAAGCCTGGCTTGGAGAATTTTGAGCATTACTTTACTAAGGACATATTTAGAAATCAGTTTATCCCGTGTTTGTTTCTTTATAAGTTTTGCTTTCCAGAAGTGTTTTAAATGAGCCATGCTACTTAAGGGGTGGAGTATATTTTGCTTTCATTTTTCTTGCAATCCCATGAAATCTAAACATTAATTGTGTCTTAATTTGTCTGCTTTTTCTGGCATAACTAGTTCCAATGGCTGGGAATAAAGGAAGAGGACGTGCTGCTTATACATTTAACATTGAAGCTGTTGGATTTAGCAGAGGTGAAAAGTTACCTGATGTTGTATTGAAACCACCCCCACTATTTCCTGTAAGTACATCAACAGCAGAATTCTCACCAGGTGCTTCTCATGTTTCAGAGAGAATTTAAATACTGTATAAGTCTTGAATATATGATATCATTATGATATCCTAAACTGTAAGAAAGTAAAAGAGATGGTCACTTACCTTTAATTTAAATATTTCGACTCGTGTTTTCTGAAACATTTCTAATTTTCAGATTGCTTTCTTAAAATGCAAAAAACTATATATATTTTTTCCCTGAATAAATTCAGTATTTTGTGACCAAGAATTTTTCTTTCAATTCTTGTGTCTTATAATGCTGTTATTGATATATTTCAATATTAAAATAAGATTTTTAAAAGTAAAGTTAGATTTTATAGTGGTCCTCACTTCCCATTTTGTTAGACCTTTACTTAATGACTTTATTCTCATCTTTTATCTATAGAATTTAATTTTGCTCCCTAGTATACTACTTGGCCTTTTTTTTTTTTTACTTATTTCCATATTTTATTAAAGTAAATTTTAATTTTGTTACTGTTTTTCAAAATATAAGCATTTCTACTACATTTAGTATTGCTTTTAAATTTAATTATGCTGTAAACTTAATTGATATAATTTCTAATCAAATGCTTGACCTTATATTTAGTTTAAAACTTAAGCTTACATTTCCAGATGCACATGTGCTGTGGTACAAAATATGAAAAAGTCATAAATAACCAAATACTCCTTCCAGGAATCTTTTCCCTCTTTCAAAAGGAAATGTCCTTTGTTGAAAGATTTATATAAGTAGAGGACGCTGAACAGATGTCCTTGGGATCTAGAACATCTCACATAGGGAGTGTCTACTTTTTTACTCTTGATATTTTGCCTTTCTGATATTCAGTGCAGCCTAAAAACAAAGGTAAATATCTCAGGTATAGACATAGTGTCACTTTATATTGATTTCCTTTTAAAACAAGCTCTTCTTCTTGTGTGAGATTATTTCTAAAGCTTGGGAATATTAGTACATACTATTGTTTTCTACAGGGAATAAAATTTATTCCTGGCTAAAAGGTTCTGTCTGATCTGGCTTTCTTCTGTCTCTCTGACTGTTTTCCCACCACTGTCTTCATTCCTTAGCTGTGGTGGTCTCCTTTTTCCCTTAGGCATTTTCCCCTGTTAGTTTCCCTGCTAGAGCCGTTGGTCTCCCCATTTCTTTGTATGGATGGCTTCATATTCTTGTCCAGATTTCTGCTCAAAGATAACTCACCCAAGAGATCATGCATGCTTACTGGATAGACCAGCCATTTGCAATCTCCTGGACTCTGTCGGTCACTCTTTCCTCTTCCTGGCTCTAGTCCTGTCTCTTATCACTATCCGAAATTGTGTATTACCTCATTTGTTTACTTATTTTTCTCCCCTAGAATATAAGTTCCACACAGGCAGAAAGTTTGACTAGTTCATCATGATATCTCCTGTTGTATTATAAAATATATGCATTCATAATACATATGTGTGTATACATGTAATTCTTAACAATTGAAGATAATAGGTTCAAATTTCTGCTTTGCTGCTTTTGTGTTATGTAGACTTACAGATTATTCACGTCTCAGCTTCCTCACTATAAAAGGGGAATTATTGATACTTTAGATGAATTCATGGCTTCTTAATATTGAGTACATCCAGGTTGTAGTAACCACTTGTTAAATAGTAGCTGCTGCTACTTTTTTTTAATGCTACTGCTCCTACTAATACCACCATGGCTAACAGGAAACCACCATAATAGGAGACTAAAGCAGCTGCTTTTATCTGGGTGCTTTGATTTTTAAAATACAGAATCACAGTCATCAGACTATATAGCAAATGACTGTTGGTGTGATCAGTAGAAAAATTAGGCAAGTAGGAAAAGTAAGTATCTTTTCTACGTGTAAAGTAAGAGCAAAATAGGAGATGGGTGGAAAGGTTTAATTGATAAAAAAGCTCAAAATATTTTAAGTTGGTGGTAGAACTTAATGCCTATAAAATGTGGTTTTTCAATAAAACTGACATTTTTTCAGAACATAGACAAAAGGGATATTAAAATGTTTCATTTATTTTGAAAAAAAATTGCCTCTTAATGTAAACAGGATACAGACTACAAGCCAGTGCCACTAAAAACAGGAGAGAGTGAAGATTATGTGCTTGCCTTGAAACAAGAGTTAAGAGAAACTGTGAAAAGAATGCCTTATTTTGTAGAAACACCTGAAGAAAAACAAGGTGCGTATTGGACTCCGATTATGTGATTCACTGTCTACAGATAAAATAGTGTTTCACCATAAGATATATGATCTTTAATGCTAATTGATTTGATTTAGTCAGAAATTAAGATTACCTTTCAAAATAAAAGTGTTATATGTTCAGTGAAATTTATGAAAACAGAAATATGAAGAAAGTGAAAACCACTGGAACTTCCCTGGTGGTCCAGTGGTTAAGGCTCAGTGCTTCCAATGCAGTCCAATGCAGGAGGCGTGGGTTTGACCCCTGGTCAGGGAACTAAGATCCCACATGCTGTGCAGTGTGGCAAAAAAAAAAAAAATCACCTTTATTCCTTATGTCTAGAGAACTACTACTGATATTATATATTCCAAATTTTTCTTCTATGTGTATATCCTTTTACAAAATTGGATTCATGTTACTTTGTATCTTCCTTGTTTACTCAATAGCACAGTATTAGCATTGGCACATATTCTTTTTTTTTTAATTAATCTGTATTGGAGTATAGTTGGTATACAGTGTTGTATTAGGTTCTGCTATACAGCAAAGTGAATCAGTTAGACTTATATCCACTGTTTTTTAGACATTCATTACAGAATACTGAGTAAAGTTCCCTATGCTATACAGTAGGTCCTTATTAGTTACCTGTTTTATTCACTTATTCTTAGACTATATGATTTTTGATGACTGCATGGTAGTCCATTGTGTGGCTATAACATTATTCATTGTAACTATTTCCCTGCTGTTAGATTTAAGATTGTTTTTAGTTTTTTTGCTCATGTGTATAATGCTGTGATTTTTATCCTTATACATAAATCTTTGAAACATGGGGAACACCTGTAACATACTACTCAGGGACTTACCTCGCTGACAACTTATGATTTACTTGAGTCTGTGAAGAAACTGTATAATTATTACCAACTCTTCTGTTATGGTCAAATACACAAAATAAGCAAAATAATAACAAAAAAATCTCTGTTTATTTAGTATTTTGGTTAAACTTTTTGAAAGCCTTGACTATATTTTGGCTCACCATTTATATCAAATATAAAATGTAAAAGGTGTATTCATTCATTATGCCAAGGAGAGAGGAGAAATTGTGGTTGAAGAAGGCTTGACAGTCTCAGACTGAAAGTGAAGTGGTTCAGACAAAGGGAACACATTCCTGAGTAGTTATTTAGCACAGTAGAACTATATTGATTTTCAGTTTCTGCCCTTGAATGTTGAAATTAGATCGATATCATCCTTGAGTTCTCAAAACAACATCATTAAAACATGAGAAATTCCTATAGTGTCATCTCATTCCATTAGTATTAAAAATGCATACCCTTTCCCTCTTTCTAAAAGACTTAGAATTGGATAAGAATCAAAAAGGAAGTCTTATATAGTAATACCACATGTGCTTATAATTGTAAGAAGCATTTTAGACAGGTTTATTTAATTTTTCAAAAGAAAGCTGCTTGAAGTTATATAATAAATTATTTGACATTTTACCTCAGAAGTGCTAAATTTTTTTTACTTTCATGATTATGTCACATGCTTTTATCTGAGTTTAAAAATGAAATTAAAGCTCATTTTAAAGATTTAAATAAGTAAGATTAAGTAAACTAATAAATATCCATTTTTATTGAAAAAAATTATAGTGTAGGGTATACTTTAGCCTTTTTAAAATTAGTCTCTAGACTATGGGACATACATACTTAACCAAATGTAACTGTTAGTAAAGTACATATCTAATTTAAAAGTACATCATACCGTGTCTTCACGGTATGTTCCTGGTCATTTAGACCAGGAACATAATTTTGTTTCTGATTTCTGGGAGTAGCTGTCTTATACATGGGTCAAAAGGCTCTTTACCTTTTATAACTGCTTAATGAAGTATTTAAAAATATAAGGAATCATTTGCTGCTGTTTCAGAAGAAAACTCTTGCATAGAATTTTCCAAATTGATCCAAGTATATTCTCTTCAAATATACTCATGTTTACCTCTCTTTCCTGATGTAATGTTTTATTAAAAAAAAAAAAAAAAAAACACCAACTGTGGTTAATGCAGTATATACATATATGGTCTTTCCTGGTGGCTCAGTGGTAAAGAATCCACCTGCCAATGAAGAAGACCTGGGTTCCGTCCCTGGGTTGGGAAGATCTCCTGGAGAAGGAAGTGGCAGCCTTTCCAGTATATTTGCCTGGCAAATCCCAAGGACAGAGGATCTGGTGGACGAGAGTCCATGGGTTGCAAAAGAGCTGGACATGACTTAGTGACTAAACAACAGCAACATGTACATGTATATGTGGATACAGGTTAGTATAATATATACTGTAGATACACAGTATGCATGTGTATATACACATACTAATAGTGTGTATGGATACACACCGTGAGTGGGAAAGAATTGACCGGACTGAACAGAAGTGCACAACTGTCATAGGAAGCCATATGGTAGGGATTGTTCCATCACCGTGTCTTCACTACCCTTTCCTCATCACTGACTTCCTGTGTGCTTTAGGACAGAGCGACTTATGGACTCACAGTGTAAAGAACTAAATCTCTAGAGACTTGAGCAGATGGGGTAGGAAATCTCTTGCCGATAATCAAGTGCCTGGTGGCTCAGGGGCATTGAGATTTTTCACAAAGAACCAAGGGCCCAGAATAAACATTTTTCATGTTGTTAGGTGTTCCATGGTTATTTATAGTGTTCTGAGGTAGAATTATAGAAGTGATTGGTGTTTTCTCTACAGTGAAATGCATTATTTTTGTAATAAAGAGAAAAAAAAAATCAATGAATATTATTATTTTAATGAGTTTTAGGTCATAGAGAACATCTGGTCCAGTGGTTCCCAGCTCAGGTTCCTGAGCCACTGGGGTCCTCTGAGCTAGAAACAGGAGTGACAGTGGTGATGGTTCTGTAAGCCATTTTCAGAACTTCAAAACTTAATGGAAATCGTGCCTCTACCTACATTATGACCACAAGGTCTCTTATTAAATGAATGGAGTTTGTTTGGTTTATTAACTCTCACTATATGGTCATGGCCCACGAGACCTCATTTAATTTTTTAGTTTCTTTTTTGGAGCATTTCTTACTATGTGTGATGATTGATATTCATAACTTATTTTTTCATAGAGATCTTCCAAGGAACAAAGAGAACCTGCTTTAAAAGAGAAGAAAAGTTATTTTGTCTTAGCATTACCTGTATTGGCCCATTGGACCCATTTGTAAATCTAAAGTACATTTTGGAATTTCAGTGATCTTACTTTTCTTGCATCTTGAAACATTTATCTGCTTCATCATCATAGATATTATTTCATCATTTTTCATCAGTTAGCCTCTACTATGCTCCAAAAGACTAAAATATAAAAAATGGAAGAGTGATGAAATTTCATAGAAGCATCATGCAATACTGAAACAAATCATCACTGTTACATCATCCTTTAATTTTCTTATTGTGTTGGCTAAAGTATAACATTAATTTTTAAGACGATATAGAATAATTCTGGAGAGACTCCTGTCTGTATAGTTGTTTTGGTTTTGTTTAGCTTTCATAGAATACAATTTAGAATTCAGAAATTTTCATTTTCTACCCATAACTGCAGAGAAGAAAATTGGCAGAGAAGGATGTTTCAGTTACTAGACAAATCAGAAGAGGAATGCAAAGAGATAGAAAGGAGCCCCTTGAATTCTAATAATGCTGGTGAAAGGTTGTTGCTGAACAGTAAGACGCTGTGATTCTTGGCCTCCGGAAGAGACGAGTTCAATCCGGGGCTAGAGACGAGGCTAGATCGCTCAGAGCTTTTATGTAATAAAAGCTATGTAATAAAGTTTTATTAAAGTATAAAGGAGATAGAGAAAACTTCTGACATAGGCATCAGAAGGGGGCAGAAAGAGTACCCCCCCGCTAGTCTTCAGCTGGATGTCACATAGTCACTAACAGTCTGTTAATGAAAAGAAAGGAATGTCTTAAAACTCAGAATGGCACCAGGCCCCTCATCCATAAGATGCATTTTGGGATAATCTTGGCACCAGATGATTCATCCCAGGCCATAAAAGGATTGACTTGAATCTTGTAGAAGGGAAGATTACCATACAAATAGTTTTGTTTACATAGATTAAGGGAACAGTGTCTGAGTATAACATAATTGTTTGACAAGTAGGTTCTGAGCCATTAGGCAGAACCGACTTGAAGACAGGGTCTGGGGTAAGTGCATAGTACATTAACATAGCTTAAGGCAAGCATTTCCATAAGAAAAATGTATTGGTTAACTCAAGATTTGAGAATAGTTAGTTTCAGGTGAAACCAGGTATCATGGCAACACAGTATTTTAAGAGAAACCTTCTTTTAAATTTGTATAGAGAAGGAAAAAAATATCCCTAGTTTGTTTCCTCCTGCTGCTTAAAAGAGACAAAAATCTCTGACACTTGCAGCCTATTTCCTCCATTTGGAGACCCCTGGCCTTCCTGCCTGTTACCCTCTCACTGGTGGAATTGATGGTATGAGGAAAGTCTCACACTGAGTCTTCAGATGACAGTATCCTAGATGAGTTTTCTCAAACTTATGAATCAATAAGTAAACAGTGTCTCTCAAAGAATGAAAAGGAAATATGGCGTTCTCATACAGTTAATCTTTGAAACGGACCTCATCACATAATATTTTGTGGTAGGAACATGGAAAATTCCATTTGCTAAAATGACATGTAACCATATTTTTTTCTTTTTTGTTGGTTTTTATGTACCAAATATTCGTAACTAACTAGACAGCTGCTGAAAGCAAAGGCAAAGACAAAGATGACTGAAAGGAAATAGATTATGTAGAAGTGAAACAACTTACTGGATTGATCATATTAATTGGTAATGATATATTTAATAATGAAAATGGCTGAGCCATCCTCTCTTCAACAGAAGTGTGAGCCATAAAAGTTTTTTAAAGCATTACTTTTTGATGGTGCAAGTACAAGAAGAATTGGACATAATGATAAGCTAGATCATGTTAATAGAAATATATTCGTAATCTAGAATCACTTGGGTGGTGTAAGTATGAGAAAAGCCAGAAGTAATATGTTAGAATTTATTAAAGATTTATTTGAAATCCAGAATCAGGATATATGAAATACTTATATTTATGGTTTGCACATGACAAACTCACAATGCACAGTTGATGCACACTTTTAGCTGTATTCAAAGGATGTTGCTCGTTTTGGGTAGATATACCTTCAAAACCAAAAAAATAGTGGAATGTAAGTTTCAGTTAATGCTTATTAAAATTCCCAATGATTACTTTTCTTTCTTTTTAAATAACAGTTTTATTGAGATAGTGAAAGAAAGTGTTAATCACTCAGTCGTGTCTGACTCTTGGTGACCTCATGGACTGTAGCCCATAACCTCCAGGCTCCTCTGTCCGTTGGATTCTCCAGGCAGGAATATCCTGGAGTGGGTTGTCATTCCCTTCTCCAGGAGATCTTCCCAATCCAGGGACTGAACCCAGGTTTCCCACTTTGCAGGCAGATTCTTTACCATCTCAGCCACCAGGGAAGCCTTATTGAGATAAAAATCCAGATATATAAAATTTACTTTTTACAGCATACAGTTCAGTCCCTTTGAGTGTACTCATAAAATTGTTCCAACAGTACCACCTAATTTATAGAATTGGTTCATCATCCTAAGAAGAGACTCCCATACCCTTTAGAATCAACCCCTATTGTCCCCTCCCTGCCTCAGCCCTTGGCACCCTGTAATCTGCTTTGTCTGTTTTAGACATTTCATATAAATGGAATCTTAATGTGTATTCTTTTGAGACTGATGTCTTTCATTTAGCAAAATGGTCTCGGGGTCATACATAGTAAAGCATGTATCAGTGTTTCATTACTTTTTGTGGTTGAATAATATTCCATTATATGTATATACCACATTTTGTTCATTCATCAGTTGATGGACATTTGGGTCACTTCTACAGTGGGATTTTCATGAATAATGCTACTATAAACATTCACGTATGTGTTTTTGTGTACCATGTCACTTTTGTTGTATATCTAGGGTCACATGGCAAGTTTTTATTTTACATTTTGAGGAACTGCCAACTATTTTCCTAAGTGGTTGCACCATTTTATATCACCATGTATGAGGGTTCCCGTTTCTCCACAGCCTTGTTAACACTTATTATTGGTTCCAGCCATCCAACTGGGTATAAAGTGGTAGCTCATTGTGATGCCATCCAACCATCTCATCCTCTGTCTCCTCCTGCCCTCAGTCTTTCCCAGCATCAGGGTCTTTTCCAGTGAGTTGGCTGTTTGCATCAGGTGGCCAGAGTATTGGAACTTCAGCTTCAGCATCAGTCCTTCCAGTGAATATTCAGGGTTGATTTCCTTTAGGATGGACTGGTTGAATCTCCAACCTCGCCTTCTCCTATCCTTTTCCCCACTGTCTTCCCCAATGGGTTGTGAAAAGTGTCTCCCTGAGAAGACTAGCTGGATGTGTATATTAAGTATTTGCTTACTTTATTAGAGGTAAGCAAACAGCCCTCCATCCTCACTTAGGTACTTAATACCTCCCAGTTACACAAGATTCAAAACTTGGGTGCTAGAGGCCAGTGTCACAAGAAGAAAAAAGATACATAGCCCTCCCCCCCCCCCCGACTTTTTGTGTAAGTGGCTTCCTGACTTGCCTTTGGGCTTTTGTGAACATTCTCAGAAATGATTCAGATTATCCGATACTGAGAACTTTAATTAGGGTTTAGGTCTCTACTCACCCCCAGCCATTTATTCTCAGGTGCTTCCTGCCACCTTCCTAGACATGTATTACCCTGTTCAGTATGTGTCCAGGAACACATTGTGTACAAATGTAGGAAACTCCCTGTTTTGGAAATAAATGATGTTACCTGGTTTTTTCAATTATTTTAAAATTCTTTTTTTCTATCTTTTCTTTTTCTAGATATTGAAAGATATAGTAAAAGATATATGAAGGTGTACAAAGAAGAGTGGATACCAGGTAACCATAAAACTGAAAATGTTAAAATAATCTTCAAAGGCTATCTCCCTACCCCATGTCTTTTTAGGACTGTTTTCTATTTTGACTATAGGAAAATAGAGTCTGGCTCTTTTCCTGTAATTAATTAACAACATATATCTTTTGAAAACTAAGATGAAAAGATTTTTATTTGTAACAAGGAATAGTTGAAGTGATGTTGTATATTTTCTTAGTATACTTTTTTTTTTAATAGGGCCGGCCAAACTCACTGGATTTCCCATTTTCATTGGATACCATCACAGTTTTCATCTTTAATCTAATAGTGCTCACTTCTGTGTTCCTGAGTGCTTTTATAGCTTTTGAGGAGGAAACAAGTCTAGTTTTAAGAATATTTTCAGCCAAGCTTGTGTATCTTCCTTTCTTTCCAGCAGGCATAGACTGTTTTTAGTTGTTAATGTGCCTTTTCAACAGAACCATACCTAAGAGAGTATTTCTTTTTTTCCAACATTCATAAAGTTGCCTTTGGTAGAAGCAAGGGTAAGGGGCTGCAGAGATATCATCTATATCTATATCATCTATATTTCATTTTATAGAAAATTAACAGTTGCTATAGAAACGCAGTGACCTGTCAAGGCAACTTGGAATATACTAGTAAAACCCAGGTTTCCTCATTTCAACTCACTTCCCTTTGACATGGTGTGTTACAGAAACTGCCTGTATGCAGAAGCTTAAGTTGCATTTACAGCATTGGTTGCTTTCCTGAGTTACAGCATCTCTTTTCAAAGCTAATTGTTGATAATGTTGTGTCCCTCTGGAAACACTCTTCTTAGGTGTCTCATTTCTTCTACTACATAAATATTTGTCTCTAAATGATTCTTTGTTAGTACTTTGTCATGATCACCTATGGATCATTTATAAAAACAAACATATTAGGTTGGTGCAAAAGTAATTGTGGTTTTTTTGCTTTGTTGAACTTTGCTGTTTGATATTGGAATACATTCTTAAAAAATGTGGTTATGTTGTACTTACATTTTAATGCTCACTTCTTGCTTTATGTGTCTCTTTTTTGGCTAAAGACAGATTACTTGCTGTTTATTTTATATTTATTTTAGAGTAGGGAAATTATGTTAGACAGAAAGCAAATTCAAGTAATTTTTTATTTGAGTTCAAAATGGGTCGTAAAGCAGTGGAGACAACTGTCAACATCAGCAACACCTTTGGCCCAGGAACTGCGCATGAACCTACAGGGCAGTGATGGTTCGAAAAGTTTTTCAAAGGAGATGAGAGACTTGAAGATGAGGAGTGTAGTGACCAGCTGAGAGCCATCATCAAAGCTGATCCTCTTATATCTACACAAGAAGTTGCCAAAGAACTCGACATCAGCCTTTCTGTGGTCTTTCAGCATTTGAAGTGAATTGGAAAGGTGAAAGACTTGATAAGTGAGTGCCTCATGAACTGACCGAAAATTTAAAAAACTGTCATTTTGATGTTATGCTATACGACAGTGAACCATTTCTCCATAGGATAGTGACGTGCAACGAAGTGTGGATTTTATGTCAACTAGCAATGACCAGTGCAGTGGTCAGACTGAGAAGAAGCTCCAAAGTACTTCCCAAAACCAAACTTGCACCAAGAAAAGGTCATGGTCACTGTTTGCTGGTCTGATGCCCACTGTCAGACCCACTCCAGCTTTCTGAATCCTGGTGAAACCATTAGATCTGAGAAGTAAGCTCAGCAAATCAATGATGCCCTGAAAACTGCAGTGCCTGCAGCCAGCATTGGTCAATAGAAAGGGTCCAATTCTTCTGCCTAACAGTGCCCAACCGCACGTCGTGCAACCAGTGCTTCAAAAATTGAATGATTGGGCTAGAAAATTTTGCATCATCTGCCATATGCACCTGACCTCTCACTGACTACCATGTCATCAAGCACTTTGACAAGTTTTTGCAGGGAAAATGCTTGCATAAGCAGCTGGAGGCAGAAAATGATTTCCGAGAATTGCTCAAATTCTGAAGCACGAATTTTTATGCTATAGGATTAAACAAATTTATTTCTCATTGGCAAAAATGTGTTGATTGTAATGGTTCCTATTTTGATTAATAAAGATGTGTTTAAGCCTAGTTATAATGATTTAAAATTCACGGTCTGAACCTGCAATTACTTTTATACCAACCTAATATTTAAAGCAAAATTTATTAATTCAGGAAAAATAGCTTGAGATATAAGTATCTTCTACAAACAGTACTGAGTTTTTTATTAGCAGGCAGCATTTTTTAAATCTATTTTCATGTTGTTTCAGTTTTCTGATTGTTTCTAAGCTTGAAAAAGAAAAACAATTGACAAATTAGAGGAATTATTTAGCTAATGCAGGCAAAATCATTAAATGGAAGGAATTTACTTTTCCATAGCTATTTCTATTTTTAAAGTTTTCCTATAATTATTAAATTGTTTAGTTTTGCATATATTAGGATTATGGTCACATATTTTAACTTTGAAAAAAATTTTTTCATTATGTTAGAAATACATGTCAACTACAGAACATGTACAACATACAGAGTAATTGAATAATAAATTACATTTAAGGAAAATAGCTATAATCCCAACACAAGGAATTCCTGTAATATTTTGTTTCCAACCTAGTGCTTTCTCTGCACAAATATACATCTGTTGAAGCATTTACATGTTAGGTTTATTCTTTAAATGGAATTATATATGTATTGTTTTAGAAACTTCTTTAGTTTAACAGTGTATCATGAATAACTTCTCATGCCCATAAATATTTTTCTACATTTTTCATTATGAAAATTCCTGTACTTGAAATTAATTATATAAAATTATGTAACTTAAAAGAATATTATAGGAATTTCATTTCAAAGGTATTTTAATGAATTTTTTTATTTGGAGGAGAAAATATATCACTCTTATAGTTTAATCCCCAGCTACATCTATACAGATATTAAATTTTATTTCCATTGCCACCGTCATGTTCTTTAAATATACCTAGTGCCAGGAATTCCCAGAGGAAACAGCCATTTTTATTTCTGCTTTTGTACACACAGATTGGAGAAGACTCCCTAGAGAGTTGATGCCAAGGAAAAAATGCAGAAAAGGTACATTAACTAATGTAATAATAATCCAGATAGGAAAAGGTTATTGCTTACCTTCTATCTATATGAAACTGTCAATATAAAGTTACACTCAATGTTCTAAATGCTTTTTCCGAAAGTCTTTTTG
Organism: Odocoileus virginianus; assembly: GCF_023699985.2. Taxonomy (NCBI): domain Eukaryota; kingdom Metazoa; phylum Chordata; class Mammalia; order Artiodactyla; family Cervidae; genus Odocoileus; species Odocoileus virginianus. The sequence goes on from NC_069676.1 coordinate 84,566,889, forward strand.
ATATTTTGATTATTTTGTTAGTGCTTTTTGCTGATAATTTTTTTGTTTTGTTTGTTTTTCCCTTAATTAGGAATTTTGATGTGCTAGGAAAGACTTTTCAATTATGTAGGTATTCTCATTTGTATATTTGAAATTTTTTAAATGATTATACTGGCTGTATTTTAGGTTTTTAACTACAGCATTTGGAACTGGTAACTTTTGGGAACTGGTAGAATAGAACTTTATGGTGTACATAAAATGCCGAAGTGAAAGTTTTTGTTGTGTTGTTCTTTCATAATTCCACCAAATAAAAAGCTGTTGAGCATCTACTATTGCCGGGCCCTGTGCTAAGAGGGATAAGCCAGTGAGCAAAGGAGGAGTAATCCTCACCTTCAAAGAGCTTACAGTCAGATGGAGTAGAGACATTCAGCATAGCACACTGTCTTCACTGGGAGGTCAGGGAAGGGTTTGTTGAAGAGATGTAGTTGAACTCCAGATTGAATGAGAGTGCGAACTTGCTGTGATGAGGTTATAGGAGTGATGCTGAGGAAACCGGCTTTGTTAATGTGTTTTTCTTGTTGAGTTTTAAGAGTTCTTTCTGTATTTTGGATACTAATCTGTAGGAAAAACATTCCCGCTGTGTGTTTCTCCTTTCCTCTCATACCAATGCCACCTTTACAGCACTTCTGACACTAGATAGATGGAGTTATTTTTTCCTACATATCAAAAAATTCTCTGCAACACCAACTACGTGTCTTATCATTTAATTCAGTTCTGACACTAATTGGAGTTAGCACTGATCCCACTACGGGCTCAGTCCCAGGAGACTGCTCCCCACTGTAGATACAGTCACAAGTATAGTATGTCCCCGAGTTTCCCACAACTTCTGTCTGCATTGGCTACCAGTTGGAGGTTCCCGTGACCCTCCCTGGTGGGATTTGATTTACCTGCACAGCTCACAGAACGTGGTGATATATTTACTTATATTTACCAGTTTACTATAATAAAGGTTATGATAAAGACCCAGATGGATGCACAGTCAAGTGAAAAGAGGCATAAGGTCAAGTCTGGAAGGTCACCCATGCATGTCTGTGGAATTGGGATGTGTCACCTTCCAGTTCACAAATGTGTTCACCAATCCAGAAACTCTTGGAACCGCATACTTTGGGGATTTTTATGGAGGCTTCATCACATAGGCCTGACCAGTCGTTAACTCAGTCTCCAGCCCCTTTCCCCTTTTCCAGGGGTTCTGGTCATGGCTTGATGTGTCTGGTAGCCGGCCCCATCCTGAAGTAGCCGGCCCCATCCTGAAGCACCCGGCCGCCCACCGAGAGTCACCTCCTTAGAACAAAAGAGACTCCTGTGCGCAGTCGCTTCAGTTGTGTCTGACTCTGCGACCCCATGGGTGGCTCCTCTGTCCATGGGGTTTTCCCGGCAAGGTTACTAGAATGGGTCGCCATGCACTTCTCCAGGGGATCTTCCCAACCCAGGGATCGAACCCATGTCTCCTGCATTGGCAGGTGGATTCTTTTACCTGCTGAGCCATCAGGGAAACTCCAAAAGACACTCCTATTTTTCACTAAATTCCAAGGGATGTAGATTCTTGTTAGAACAACAACAACAAAATACTGTTATCACTTAGGAAGTTTTAAGGGTTTTAGCAGTTCTATGCCAGGAACCAGATGCTGAGACCAATATATATTTGTTTCTATTTCACACAGTCCTTTTTCAAATATATCTTTTGCAAACATTTTCTCCCATTCCGTAGCTTGTATTCTTACTCTCTTGACAGTCTTTTCCACAGAAGTTTTGAGTTTTAATGTAGTCCAGGTTATCTGTTCTTTTTTTCATGGATCATGCCTTTGGTTTTGCATCCCTAAAGTCATCACCAAGCTGAAGGTCACCTAAATTTTCTCTTATGCTATCTTTTAAGAGTTTCATAATTTTATGTTTTACATTTAGAACTGATCCATTGTGAGTTAATTTTTGTGAAGGGTGTAAAGTCTGTGTAAATTTAATTTTTTTACACATGGAAGTCCAGTTGCATTTTTCTGTATTTATGTGGGTCTCTTTCTGGGCTCTCTATTCTGTTTCATTGATCGATGTATTTATTTCACTTGAACCATAGTCTTGATTACAATAACTTTATAGTATGTTTTTAAAATCAGGTAGTACCATCATCTAACTTTGTTCTTTTTCTTCAGTATTGTGTTGGCTATTCTCAGTCTTTTGCCTTCCATATATATAGTAGAGTCTGTTTGCTGATATCTGTAGAATAACTTACTAGGATTTTGATTGAGGTTGTATTGAACTTATAGATGTAATTGAGAAGAAGAGACATCTTGAAGATATTAGCTCTTCCTACCAATGAATATGGAATATGTCTCCATTTGCTTACTTCTCTGATATCATTATTCAGAGTTTTAGAGTTTTCCTCATACAAGTCATGTATATATATATTTTGTTAGACTTATACCTAAGTACTTCATTTTGGGACGTACTAGTGTAAATAACACTATGTTTTTCGTTTCAAATTCCACTAGCTCATTGTTCATATATAGGAAATCTATTGAATTTTATGTATTAACCTTGTATGCTGTAATCCTGCTATAATTGCTTATTAGTCCCAGAGTTTTTTAGCCCATTTGTTCAAATTTTCTACATATTGTCTATGAACAAAGAAAGTTTTATTTCTTCCTTCCCAGTCTGTATATATTTTATATCCTCTTCCTATCTTAATGTATTAGCTAGGACTTCAGGTACAATGTTGACAAGCAGCAATGAGGAGGGAACTTTTTTGCCTTCTTCCTGATCTTAGTGGGAGAGTGTCAATTTTTTTTTTATTACTAATGATGTCTAGTTTTCATCACTAAGCATAATGTAACTATAGGGTGTTTTTGTAGATATTCTTTACCAAGTTGAAAATTTTCTCCTCTGTTCCTAATTTCTAAGAGTTTTTATCATGAATGGCTGTTTGGTTTTTTACATATGTTTTTCTGCATCTATTAATATGATCATGTGATTTTTCTTCTTTAGCTTGTTAATATGATGAATTACATTAATTGATTTTGGACAAGCCTTACATCTCTGGGATAAATCCCACTTGGATATGATGTATAATTCTTTCTATATATTGTTGGATTGGATTTAAGAATATTTTGTTGAGTTTTCTATCTTTATTCATGAGAGTTTTCTTTCTTGTAACATGTATCTGATTTTGGTACTAGGGTAATTCTGACCTTATAGAATAAGTTAGGAAGTATTCCTTCTCCTTTTGTCTTTTGAAAGAGATCTCTTTCCCCCAACAGCTATATTGAGGTATAGTTGACATATAATAAAATGCACATGTTTAAAACATACAACTTGGAAAATTTTGACATATGTATTTTAAACAGAAGTATTTTCATTTTGTTTCATTTCATAGCTACAACATTTAGCTTGATTGAGAATAGAATATTATATATTGAGATATAGTTTTCCTGCCCTCTTTTATACCCTTGGCTTTTATTGGGCAAATATATTATTTTCACAATAAAAAATATTTGCATCAATGGGCTTACTCAGCAGCTCAACGGTAAAGAATCTACCTGCAATGCAGGTGACACAGGAGACACAGATTTGATCCCTGGGTTGGGAAGGTCCCCTGGAGAAGGAAGTGGCAACCCTTTCCAGTATTCTTGCCTAGAAAATCCCACGGACAGAGGAGCCTGGCGGGCTACATCCATGGGGGCAAAGAGTTGGACACGCCTAAGCACACTCAGCCCCACGAATGATACCAGTCATGACCTAGTGGATCACGAATTTTTAGCAGACTTTAAAGGGCTGAAAAGAATATATCTGATTTGGAGGAATTCATGTTCAAATACATCCCACAGCTGCTCATCCTTAGAAGCCCATGGACACATTAAAGATTAGTAAAAGCTTCCAGCGTGTCAGGCTTTTCATTTGTTGAAAAGCGAAACAGCAGCAAAACTTTCCTTTTCCATTCTGCTCTCATATTTTTGGTGCATATTATACACTTTTTGTGTTTTGTTCCTGGTAAGCTTATATACTCTCTTTTGTTAAAAATGGTCTCCCTTGATTTACAAGAAAGTAGATAACACCTAAAGATCCAAAGACAGAAAGAGTTTGTTTCTTGAAGGTCCAGCTACTGGCAGGTGTTGTGTTGAAAGAAATAAAAAAATTCAAATATATGCATGTATTTGGCCAAAGATTTTTTTTTAAATGTAAATGTTTTGGTGTTGAAACAGTCTTTTAACAGATTTTAGTAATTTTACACTTCTTTTCCAATTATAAATAAAAGAATTGGCATTACATAAAACAAGAATGGAATGTAGCAAAAATTGCTGAATGGACTTGAATATGCAGCTGTGACTTTCTTGGCTAAGAGATTAATAATTTTTATAAGTTTATTTACCTGACCGTGTTCTATAATATCCATTTAGCAGATTTATGTGTTATGAAATTTAAATAATTTGACAAAATTTCCTTAGACAAGAAGACTTCTTGATGTAAGTTACATTCCTAGTTAGTATTTTCTGGCATCAATAATATATGTTGAGAGCTTGTTCATATATATGATATGATATTTTATGTGCTACAATTCATATTAAACAGTTTTTGCCCTCAAGGGAGGCAGAGAAAGTTACCCATCATTAAATCTAGCTTTTGTTTGAGCAAAACCTCACTAATATATATGTTCAGGAGTTTCTAACTTAAGAGATTCCCCAAGGGGCAATTTGGTATAAAACAATAAATTGTAAATTCTATCAGTTATGGGTCATGCACCACAATCTAAAAATCTCTTCTTCTGTAGGTTAAATGTTAATCCTTAACAAAATTACATCTTTTTGAGCCATGTTTTCCTGTTACCAAGTAATTTCTAAGTATTTAGCTTGATTTTGGGAAAGGATGATAATACTTTGTGATCACAGTGGGACAGTTTTGTAACATTATCAATTTTGTAACATAACATCATGATTTTTGTAACATGTCAATTTTGGTAACTGACTAGCAAGATCTATATGTGAAACAATTCTCTATACCCTGCAGTTTCACAATACCCTCAAAATGCAATATTTTTTTATAGCTTAAAAATTATGTATCCCAAAGCTATTAAAGGGCTTCCCTAGTAGCTCAGACAGTAAAGCACCTACCTGCAATGCAGGTGACCTGGGTTCTGTCCCTCAGTCGGGAAGATGGAGAAGGGAATGGCAACCCACTCCAGTATTCTTACCTGGAGAATTCCATGGTCAGAGGAGCCTGGCAGGCCACAGTCCATGGGGTCACAAAGAGTTGGACACGACTGAGTGACTAACACATACACAAAGCCATTAAAACATATTATTTATTATTGCTTTGAGTTTTCAGATTCATGTGATTGGTATGTTCCATTTATATATTTTATTCTTCATTTCAAAGATAAGGCTATGTTGCCCTTAATATAACCTCTTTCTCATCTCTTCAACCACTGGCAAATGTGTTTATTCTGCACTTGTTTGTTTTTTAATTGAAGTGTACTTGATTTTGTTGTTTTTCAGTCGCTCAGTCATGTCCAACTCTTTGCGACTCCATGGACTGCAGCACGCCAGGCTTGCCTGTCCTTCACCATCTCCCTGAGTTTGCTCACTCATGTCCGTTGTGTTGGTGATGCCATCCAACCATCTCATCCTCTGTATCACCCTTCTCCTCTTGCCTTCAATCTTTCCCAGCATCAGGGTTTTTTTCAGTGAGTTGGCTCTTTGCATCAGGTGGCCAAAGTACTGGAGTTTCAGCTTCAGCATCAGTCCTTCCAATGAACACCCAGGACTGATCTCCTTTAGGATGGACTGGTTGAATCTCCTTGCAGTCCAAGGGACTCTCAAGAGTCTTTGCCAACACCACAGTTCAAAAGCATCAATTCTTCAGCTCAGCCTTTTTTATGGTCCACCTCTCACATCCATACATGACTGCTGGAAAAAACCATAGCTTTGACTATATGGACCTTTGTCTGCAAAGTAATGTCTCTTTTTTCAATGCGCTGTCTAGGTTTGTCATAACTTCTCTTCAGAGGAGCAAGTGTCTTAATTTCGTGACTGCAGTCACTTTCCGCAGTGATTTTGGAGCCCAAGTAAATAAAGTCTGTCATTGTTTCCATTGTTTCCCCATCTGTTTGCCATGAAGTGATGGGACTGGATGCCATGATCTCCTTTTTTTGAATGTTGAGTTTTAATCCAGCTTTTTCACTCTCCTCTTTCACCTTCATTAAGAGGCTCTTTAGTTTTTCTTCACTTTGTGCCATAAGGGTGGTGTCATCTGCATATCAGAGGTTATTGATATTTCTCCCCACAGTCCTGATTCCAACTTGTGCTTCATCCAGCCCGGCATTTCTCATGATGTAAGGACTTCCCTTGTGTCTCAGCTGGTAAAGAATCCTCCTGCAATGTGGGAGGCCTGGGTTCGATCCCTGGGTTGGGAAGATCCCCTGGAGAAGGGAAAGGCTACCCACTCCAGTATTCTGGCCTGGAGAATTCCATGGACTACAGCCCATGAGGTCACAAAGTCGAACACGACTGAGCAACTTTCACTTTCACTTTCACTGTGCATACAAGTTAAATAAGTCAGGTGACAATATACAGCCTTGACGTGCTCCTTTCCCAATTTTGAAACAGTCCGTTGTTCCAAGTCTGGTTGTAACTGTTGCTTCTTGGCCTTCATACAGATTGCTCAGGAGGCAGGTCAGGTGGTCTGGTATTCCCATCTCTTTAAGAATTTTGCACAGTTTGTTGTGATCCACATAGTCAAAGTCTTTAGTGTAGACAATGAGGCAGAAGCACAGGTTTTTCTGGAATTCTATTGGTTTTTCTGTGATCCAGTGGATATTGGAAATTTGATCTTTGGTTCTTCTGCCTTTTCTAAATCCAGCTTGTATGTCTGGAAGTTCTTCTGTTGAAACCTACTTTGGAGAACTTTGAGCATTACCTTGCTAGCATGTGAAATGAGTGCAACTGTGCAGTAGTTTGAACATTCTTTGGCATTGCCCTTCTTTGGGATTAGAATGAAAACTGACCTTTTCCAGCCTGTGGCCACTGCTGAGCTTTCCAAATTTGCTGGCATACTGAGTGCAGCACTTTCACAGCATCATCTTTTAGGATCTGAAATAGCTCAACTGAAATTCCATCACCTCCACTAGCTTTATTCATAGTGAAGCTTCCTAAGGCCCACTTGACATCACAATCTCGGATGTCTGGCTCTAGGTGAGTGATCACACCATCATGGTTATCCGGGTCATGAAGATCTTTTTTGTGTAGTTCTTCTATATATTCTTGCCACCTCTTCTAAATATATTCTGCTTCTACCATTGTTGCAGTTTTGGCCCTGATGTCATAAATTGCCAGTTCAAATTTTTAGTAAAATATCTGGTTGTATAACAGACCAAGATGAACATAGCCTTCAGCATGCAGCTATTGCTGTGTGTCATGACGCTGCACGCTGCTACCAAGCAACAGGTTTTGCTCAGCTACTGCTCGTTGCCTCAGTGGGCCCTGCCCCCAAGCAGCCAGCTGTCAATGAGGGACCACTGGGGAAGAGATTGAGTCAAGGATTGGTGGTGTGGGGGTCATCATGTGGAGAGAGAGGTCAGAGGCAGATTTAGGCCTTCTCCTGGAGGCCCTTCAGCTGACCCAGTCTTGGGCCAGCGGGTGAGCAGCAGGGCCCAGGGAACAGACTGAGGACTATGTCCTGCTGGGCTCCAGAGCCCTCACGAAAGCCCTCCACTAGCCGTGGTTCAGGCCTTCGGTGAACCTTTCCCCATACCTGTCTCTGCAGTCTGATGGCAGAGGCCGTCTGTCTGGGTCACAGTCCGTGAGACCTGGTCCCCCCTTTGGGGGGCCCTGAGGAGATGGAAGGCCAGTTGAGTTGGGCGCCTGACTCCCTCAGGGATGACAGCTGGGCAGAATGTGGGCACCTGGCCCTGAAGGAGCCACCACCTGAGATTTGCCTCCTCTTAGCCGGGACTGGGACCTTGGAGGGTGAACGTTGTGCCTTGGGACTTTGCCCTTTCTTGTCAGGACAGCGAATAACATTCATCTGATAGAGATTTTCAGGAACATCATTACCTGATCATGACCCGCCTTAAGAAGTCTGCAACTACTAACCACAGCCATCCCTCACCTTTTGCTTTTAAAGGGACTTGCCGAAAGCTTTCAGTAACTCTGGGGTTCCTAGGGCATGAGCCACCCATCTCCTTGTACGAATCTGTATAAACCTTTCTCTGTTCCAGACTCTGGTGTTGAGTATTGATGGGCTTCACTGTGCATGAGGCACATGGGCTTGCGGTTTCGGTAACAGTTGCAGACTTAGAAAATATCCTATTAAGTGATTATCGTTTGCTCCTTATCATGGAAAATTGCTAGTGTGTGCTGATGTATTTTGTTCATTCTTTAAGTTAATTCAGCCTGCAAATTATGTGTACCGTGTGGCATACCACCCTGCTAGATGGCATATTAAAAGGCAAAGACATTTAATACACAATTGCTGTTATACAAAAATGTGTTACCAGTGGTTTTACTTTAGCAGGCCCCAGATCCAAAAAGGCAACGGATACAGGCAAAGGCCCTTCACTCACAAATCCTGCGGATGTATTGAAAAAAATTGAGGTAAGGTTTTCTTCTCACTATAAGAACAGACTGAGAAAATGTCATACCTCTTTTTGTCTTCTGCAGCCTTTCCACCTTCTGTCTCTTTTAAATGACTTGTGAATTTGGCAGAGTCAAGCCCAGCATATAGGGTAGCTAGCAATGTTTGAACAATGTTGGCTAGGAGCTATGGGGGCTCCATCCTATTCTTTCTACTACCCACCTGTCAACTTGCCTCACCTTCTATCATCTGCCTCTTTTCCACTCTATTCCTCTTTTCCTCTTGAATTATGCATGGGAAGGAAACATAAATGTTTATCTCCAAAAACCTCTCATTTTTTCTCTCATTGGTGTATATGCATTTTTAATGCTTTTATTCTGTCTTATGTTTAAAAGATTCTATTGAGGGAAAATCCTTTCTTATGGCACTTATTTTTATTGCCTTTTAAAAAATATTTGAAAAATAAAAAGATGTAAAATTCTAAAAATTAATAAACTGAAAATATACCCTCCAATCCCTGCCCCTAGCCATCCATCCAAGTCCCCTATTAGAGACAACCAATGTTACCAGTTTCTTATATATCCTTCCAGAAACATTTTATACATAGAAAATACTATTTTTTCTTTTTAATAACAAAAAGTAACATATTGCCCTCTTTTGCCTTTTTATCTTATTACTTAAAATATGTTGGCTTCTGTATCAGTCTACAAAAGAGTTCCCTCATTCTTTTCTTTCTTTTTTCTTGGCAACACTATAAGAGTGAACCATAATAAATTTAATCAGTAACCTGTTGATGGACATTACATACATGGCTGTCCTGGCTGTGATTGTTCATTAAAAAGTATTTCACAGAGGATAGGAAGCTCTATGAAATACCAGAGGGCTTCCCAGGTGGCACTAGTGGTAAAGAACCTGCCTGCCAATGCAGGAGATGTAAAGAGATGCAGGTTCAATCCCTGGGTCAGAAAGATCCTCTGGAGAAGGGAATGGCAAACCACTCCAGTATCCTTGCCTGGAGAATCCCATGGACAGAGGAGCCTGGCAGGCTCCAGTCCATAGAGTCGCAAAGAGTCGTACAGGACTGAAGCGACTTAGCACACACACGTGTTTCATTTAGTGTTTCACTATTAGAAGTAATGCTAGGACTTGCCTGGTAGTCCAGTAGTTAAGACTCTGAGCGTTCACTGCAGAGGCACATGCATTTGATCCCTGATTGGGAAACTAAAATCCCACATGCCATATGGCATAGCCAAAAAAATTTTTTTTAATTAAAAAAAAGTTATATATATATGTTTATAAACAGTGGAACAGTGAATCCATGTTAAGTATGTGATTTCACTTGTGTAAGGTAGATTTCTAGAAGTAGATTTGCTAGGTTAATTGTTATATGTACTGTATAATATAGAAAATATAGATAATATGCATAAATAATGGCAGATCATTCTCCACAGAGGTTATACCAGTTTATTCCCTTATTCCCACTGTCAATGCATGGATTATCTTGCCTTGATGGTGATAGTGATGATGATGATGAGGATGATGTGATAGCAGCTATTGCTTTTTGAGAACTTTTTATATAGTGGGTGATGAGCTATTTACATCTGTTATGTCCTTAAGATTTCACAACAACAAAGAGAATAGGTATTATTATTCCTTATTTACCGATGAGGAAGTCAAGGCTTTAAAACTTGCCTGACCAAGTTAGCATAGCTACATGGTAACAGAAACTCTTTTTTTTTTCCCCTCATTTCTCTTTTATGGAAAAATCTTTCATTAACCCTTTAATCAATGAACATTAAATTTCTACTCCCTGCAAGGTGTAGGATGAGCACAGCTGATGGAAGGCACTTAGGAACAATCTCTGATTTAAAAACCTCAGTGTCTGAGGAAGAAGGTAAGCTGCTGCTGCTAAGTCGCTTCAGTCGTGTCCGACTCTGTGCGACCCCATAGACAGCAGCCCACCAGGCTCCCCCGTCCCTGGGACTCTCCAGGCAAGAACACTGGAGTGGGTTGCCATTTCCTTCTCCAATGCATGAAAGTGAAAAGGGAAAGTGAAGTCGCTCAGTCGTGTCCGACTGTTCACGACCCCATGGACTGCAGTCTATCAGGCTCCTCCGTCCATGGGACTTTCCAGGCAAGAGTACTGGAGTGGGGTGCCATTGCCTTCTCCGGAAGAAGGTAAGATGTGAACTGAAATACTTACTGTTTAGGATTAGGACTTAGTTGGCTGCAACACAGAAGGTGGTGGCCCCTGGTCAGTCTCTGAAGGGTTCCCTGCTGCCCAGGACCACCTCTCTCAGCCATGGTGCCACAGCTTGTCTGCCGGACTACTCTGCGGCCCTGATCTATTCCTCAGGCTCCTCCACGTCTTTGCTCTAAGCTTAGAGATCTTGGTTAAATTTTACTTTTGACCAGTACAGGCGCTGAAGATCACTTGTCTGAAAATCAAGCCAGGAGGATTGTTGAAGGAATAGCGATAAGTGCCAGGTTTAACTGGGATGAAATGATGGATAGGGTTGCAGAACTAGCCGCCTTGTATTGACTGAACACAGATTCTGACTTTTCTTAAAACTTCCTGGAAAGAAGCTGCTTAGAGGACGTGTGCTATAAGGAAATTTAGTCTGGACCTCTGGATGTGGTTTCTCATCAGAACAAATTGTATCTCCTTATGCCCTACATTTAAACACCTTTTTCATCATGTACATTGTTAAAACTGGAGTTTTAAATCTAGAAATCCCAATAAGTTAGCAACTTTAATAGAACAGTTAGCTTCCAGATGATACTCAGTTGTTCATTTCTTCAGCAAAAGTCGTTGCAGGTTTTCTTTAATAAAACTTCTGTGGAGAGGGAATGACATCCAGTCACATCTTAATGGTGGGAATAGTCAGACAGCAGTAAACTAATATTTGAGCTTATTTCTGTATGACATGCTTATAGGTGGGTGTCTCTGTTGGGTGGTCTACAGTGTTTAAACAAAAAGGACTGTTTCCTGTCCGTAAGTTAACTGTTTTCAAAATGTTTTCACATTGTGTTTTTTACATTGTTATTCACGTTGTTCTTAAATCCATAAAGTAGTAAGGGTAAATAGTTACATCTCACAGAAGAGAAAATGGAGACTACTAAATAGACAAATGAAAACTAATAGCCTAACACAAAGGGAATGAAGTGATGAGACAGTGTGTGTGAGATCATTTTTCTAAATTTTATAAATCTGATATTTGTTAGCTGATTTAGGTATTTTATTGTTTTGATTTAGGTCTACGTGATAGAAATAAAGTTGAGGTTATTTATTTGAAGACAATTGAGATGGCAGTATTGAAAATCAAGACCTCCCACTCCCTACATAGACGAATGAATTCTATACTTTAAAAATATTTTCACATAGCTAGTTTAAATAATTATATTGCTAATTATGAAATAAGAGCTAACAGCATGATTTTTCAGATATAGCATATACTTTACACAGAGTTAAAAATAGCACTACAATTCACTTTAAACTACAGTCTGTGGGATGTAGGCCTTTTTACTAGGGTTTGATTAAAATAGAAAATAAAAATTTTATATCTTCATTAACATTAACGTAGCATCATTCTATATGTAGGTGTGTATTTATAGACATTTCAAAAAATCTATAAATATTATTTTGTTTGCTTGCAATTTTCCAACAGGACTGCCAGTTGGTAAAATTTCACATATTACATTGTAGTAATTCATAAAAGGTAACATGGGTCAGTAGCCCCAGTATGAAGATAAATCATCTTATATCTATTACCTTCATTTTATTTCTTCTAGCTAAGTGGGGGTAGGGTGACAGGAAAGGTGGAATTAGAATTTTTATTAAAAATTGAGACTATCTGATGGAGTCTTTCATTGCCTTTGCTTTCCTTAAATTCATATTTGAATGGATTTTTGAAAATATTTAAGAGCCAAATGGAATGAAGTTGTTGTTATGCCAGATACAAAGTATGTTTTCTCTCTGTTGTAATCTACAGAGCAAATATCTTAAAATAAGGTGCAGTACTTACAGATTTATGAATTAGTGTTCTGATTACTGATTAATAATGTTTTAGCTAAAGTGATCTTCTGCCTCAATTATGAGTGTTAATATATAAAACTATTGCTATTCCCCACCTCTTAGAAAACTTTTGAAATTCTATCACTTGTGCAAATTAAACTTAGGACAGATTAGTGAATGGATATTAACAGTAATGAAAACAAGTCACTTTTATCAAATGGAAAATAAATGTTGGTAGTCATAATAGAAATATAAAGATGTAATCTTAAAGTTAAATCTATGTCTTATGAGAAGGTGGCATAGTGATTTTAACAAGGTAAGTGGAGCCATCACATAATCAAAGATTTTCTAACCCTGTATCTCTTCTTTGCCTCCATTCTTAGGGGTGCTAATATTGACTCAGATTTGAGTTTTAATCTCTCTTTTTTCCAACCTGCCAGATACATTACAAAACAAAAATCCTTGGATATGGGAAGTAAATAGCTAGAGAGAACAGAGATAAAAACATAGATATCATGTCTTACAGCAGAAATCAACACACCATTGTAAAGCGATTATCCTCCAATTAAAAATAAATTTTAAAAAAATAATGAAATGTTAGAAAAAAAAACATGGATAATCTGCAAATAGGATAATTCATCCCAAGATGACTTGGTATTATTTTAAACAGTTTCACTTAGCAGCTAAAACATAGACAGTTTGAAATGTTACCATTACATTCTCTTTTCTCCTTTCATGAAAGAGAAGGAAAACAAAATAACATTCTGAAAGTTCTTCATAAACTGAATCAAAATATTTTAGAAGGAAGTAGGATAGTAATCATAAAAATAAAGTACTATGATATAGAGCCAAAATCGAAGCGTTACCCAAGAGTGAGGTTTTTTTTTTTTTTTTAATATTTATTTTTGTTTATTTGGCTGCATAGAGTCTTTCTTAGTTGTGGCACATGGGATCTAGTTCCCTGACCAGGGATCGAACCCAGCCCCCCTGTATCGGGAGCACAGAGTCTTAGCCACTGGACCACCAGGGAATTCCCCCAAGACCGAGTTATGAAATAACAAAATCAAAGAAGGTACCAATGTAATGATGAGCCAATGAGTACCTCCTTTCTTGAGGTAGCTCACAGGGTCCTTGGTGAGGGCCTGGAGGTGTTGGTAAGGGAAGGTTAGAATTAGGAGGTAGGTAACTGTTCTCTTGATGTTGAGCAGGAAAGTCAGAGTCTGGTGGTTTCCATTTAAATTAATAAAGCTCATTCATACCAGGAATTGGAAAAGAAAGGTGATGGTGAAAAATCAGATGAGGAAAATGAAGAGAAAGAAGGAAGCAAAGAGAAAAGTAAAGAAGGCGATGATGATGAGGAAGATGATGCTGCTGAACAAGAGGAATATGATGAAGAAGAGCAGGAAGAGGTAAGGGTCTATTCTGGGAGAGTAGCGAAGTTCCTAAACTCAAGGATGCTCTAATAAGGAATCAGATAGTGGTATATAATTAAAATATTAAAAACCGAGCTGATGGGAACCAGGGGTATATTATTATCAATGGCATCAAGTCTTTAATACTAGGAGAATTATAGCATTGAAAGTAGTGATACCAAATGGAATGTAGGAGGTAAGAGTAACTTGATAGACAGCTTTGACTGTGGAAGTCCATAAGTTAAGGAAATAGTTCAGTTTAGTTTGAGATTTATCTACTTACCACTTTAAGTCAGCAATAAGTATAAATTACGGGTTTAGTCATATTTTGAGGGGGAATCCCAGAAATACCATCAGGTTTTAAATCCCAAAGTGTGTGTGGACGCTATCAGAGAACATTCATAATTCAACCTCCAGTATGACTGAGTCAGGACTCCGTGTTTTAGATTTGGGATTTCCAACTTTCAGAAACAAGGTGCATTTCAAAATAAGCTGGAGTCAATCAGTCAGGGTGAGTTTGTTGGCCACGGCCTCTTTGGGACTTTGTAGATGCCTCACGTAGTAACCCAAGGCTGTTTCTTCTGTTGATACATTCCAGTGACCATTGTCTGCACTCCATTTCAGCTTCACACACCACACTGATGAATCTTTCTTTCACCTGAACTGCTCCACCTAAGAAATCTTAATTATATGCTACAATTACTTTGCCTTAAATTTTGGTTTTAAAAAATTTATATTGGTGTGCAGGAAGGGTACTGATTCCTTTTTATCTGCTCCCAAATGGCTAGCCAATTGCCTGCCTCATGTACTAAATAATTTTCTTTCTGCATTGATTTGAAATTCTCCTTTATCAGCTCTTAGATTCCTTCATCTGCTTAGATGTATTTCTGGACTCTGTTCCATTGATCTATGTCTGAATCATCACTAAGACATTCTAATTAATAGAAACTTCTTATTATTTGTTAATATTTTAAGAGCGTGTTACTATTTTTTGAAATTTTCCTGAATATTCTTTGGCTTTTGAAATGCTCTCTTTATAAAGTCTAGACTTGAGTTGAGCTGTGTTGAAATTAAGATCTGTCCTAGCAAGAACAACAAACATTATTTCTAGTAATTTCAGAATTCCATATTGGGTCTTAATAGAGTACTAAACACCACCAGTGGGTTCATATAACTGTATTTCATTTTTTAAAAGCCCAACTTTCTACTTTAATAAACAAATGATACATATTTTAAGGGTGAGGCTAGGTGAGTCTGGGTATAAGCAAGCTCAAAGCCTTTCCATATTTAAAGTTACTCTCTTTGCTCTTTCTAGCAGTTAACTAATGAAAAATTACTGCTAATTAAATCATTGAGATGTGTGTGTGTGTGTGTGTGTGTGTATATATGATGTGATAAGCATTTTGTTTGGAAGAGTAAAATGGAGCGAATTATCTATATAACACCTACATGTAAAATTGAGAAAATATGGACTTTTTTCCAGCCTTTTGAATGTTGTAATTAAAGAAAAAAGCAGGAGCCCAAATGAAGCCAAGAACCCTTTATACTGTCAGTTTCAACAGGTTCTGACTCTGTACCAATCTATGTATCAAAATTACTAATCTCACAGAATTACCAAATGTGAATCACTTGGAGGTGCTCAAGTCTAAACCCAAGTAGCATATGCTCAATTTGAAATACAGTGTCTCTTCCTTACTCATTTCCACCTGTGTGTATAAACGGACTAGCTTACAGTTTCACACCAGTGTCCTTACCAAGGTCTCCTGTACAAGGTGGCCTCACTTGAACCCTGCCACCCTCCCCCATATACTACTCCCAGGATTCAGCCAGGTTTCCAGACTGTTGGGTTTCTTAGCACCAGAGAAACCAGGACAACCCTAGATGTGATAAGGGTCTTAGTTGGAAATGAAAGTGTTTAGGGAGGACGAAGTAATGAAAGACATATCTGAATAATACATTACCTTTCTTACATTATTTATATGAATTTATATATATTATCCCACCATGCAGATCCTAAAAATGATGATATCCAGGAGGCTTTCTTTTGAGAATAGTCTCTATTTCTTAATTACTCTGTCATAATTCCTGCTATAGATAATAGAGATATGGAGATTAATTTGGCAGGGCATGAAGTAGTAAAGAATAGCTTGTGCTTTGCCAGGCAAAGGGGGCCACAGCAGGCTAACACCCTCAAAACATTATCTTGGAGGTTAATTTTTTATGGCAAATTTCAGTCATGTTCAAAAACTAGTGACTAGTAATAAAAACACCTACAGACTCATCACTCAGCTTTAACAATCATCAATTCATAGCCAGGCTTTCTGCCACTCTTTCATCCACCTAGTCCACTCATGTCCCCCTACCCCCTTCATAGCCCCAGCTGCCTTGGATCATTGTAAAGCAAATCCCAGACATTGTATCATTTCATCCATAAATATTTCAGTTAGTTCAGTCGCTCAGTCGTATCCAACTCTTTGTGACCCCATGGACTGTGGCACGCCAGGCCTCCCTGTCCATCACCAACTCCCGGAGTTTACTCAAACTCATGTCCATTGAGTCAGTGATGCCATCCAACCATCTTATCCTCTGTCATCCCCATTTCTTCCCACCTTCAGTCTTTCCCATCAGGGTTATTTCCGATGAGTCAGTTCTTCGCATCAGGTGGCCAAAGTATTGGGAATTTCAGCTTCAATATTTCAGTCTTTGAGTATGTACTCAAAAATAAGGGTTCTTTATCACAGTAACATTATCATAGCTAACAGAATAAAATGTATTTCTTTAATATCATCAAGTATTAAACCAGTGTTCAAATTGTTTTGATTGGAAAAAAATTTTTCCTTTTTCCAGTTGGAATTCAGCGACAGTCCATATCCTGCAGTTGGTTAATAACTCCCTTAAATTTCTTTTAATCTAAACACAAAATGGATTTTTGAGTTTTTGGTAGAAAGCAGAAATATCTTGAGTCATTTACATGGATAGTAGTCTTACCCATAAGAATTGGAATGTTCCCAGGGGATTAATCTCTCTTCAGAGAAACTGAACCACCCTAGATGGAATGTAATATGTCATCTTCTATGTTTGATTCAGTTATCTTGAGGTCTTTTTTTTTTTGGATAGAAAGCAAAAATCTCTGCTTATGCTCAGCTATTGTAACTGAAAACCTTAGTTCTGGTGTAGTCAAATGAATGTTAGTGTAAATTGACTTTGTTTATTGAGTGTACATTTGTTTGGAGTAAGTGTATAGTGGTTAAACTAGCTAAACCACGTATCATCCCTCCTCTGAGGTGTAATGAATGAGATATATCCTGGTAACGTGTAGTGGGCATCCGTGTGTGTTCTCTAAGCTAGTTGGTGCCTGAGACTAGTAGGGGATGGTGGTCTCAAGGAAGAAAGAGCACAGGTAGATATGTGAAAGGTAATGTTTTAAGCATTGAAATAACAGAGACTTCTTTTAAGCCTGGCATAGTTTCTAGTTACCTAACTTTGGTTATTTATAAACTTATGTTTAAAGGGACAGCCCACATTATGTTCTTTAATGTTACTACTCATACTTTTAAAGTTTACTGAGGAGTATATCATTTCACTTAGGAAAATGACTACATTAATTCCTACTTTGAAGATGGAGATGATTTTGGTGCAGACAGTGACGACAACATGGATGAAGCAACCTACTAGCTATGGAATTTCTCAAAAAATATTTTTATGATACAGCTTCTGAACATTTGGACAGACTTATTTTCTATTTTATTTCTGATAAGCAATGAGTAAGTACTTTATTTTTGTTACTGTTTTGTTGGAAAGATACTTGTTATTAAAATATTCAGAACCACTTTGAGTTTACACACTAGTTACCTTACCAGTTAATCTCTGACACTGACATTCCTTCTCAACACCTCTGTCATCTCTCTAATGTATTCAAGTGGATTTTTTTTTTAATGTTTTGGATTAGAATGTGCCTAAAGAATTTCTGCATCTTTTTAAGAAGTTTTTGCATCTTTTAATCCATGTATTCATACTTAAACAAATTATTCTTATTTAACTGCTGATCTTTTCTGAAACTGCTACTAGTCATCATAATGGATTTCTATAATCTGAAAGTTGGTTTAATACTGCACATGGAGCACTTTAGAAACAAAGAAACTTGAAAATAATTTTATTTTTTACTTTTACATGGAATGTTCTGTGCTACTATATTATGACTACAAAAACCTACCTGAGCTCTTACAAATGCGTATTTTATGAGATTAAAAGTTTTGTGATTGGAAACACACGCACAGGGAGAAATGCCAATCTGAGCTAATTTCATAACTTACAACTCAAACCAATACGAAGACCTGGGATAAATAAATACATGAATTTGGGGCTAACTTTATACCATCCTATAGATCAATTAATCATCCCACTGTAATAAGTTTGTTATCTTTGAGTCATTGGTTAATGAAAAATTAGACTGAGATATTTAATTTTGTACTTGATGAAAATGTGGAGTAAGTTCAAGTTGTATAAATCTCATTGCAGAATGCATGTATGTGTAGTTTTTGAGGTATAGTGGCCTCTGTTACGTTTCATAGGACTCAAACTGTCCAATTGATTTAACAATGCAGGATAAAACTCAGGTCACTTTGAAATTGAGATTAATCTTTCTTGATTCATTTAAAAACTAGCTCCCCTTTTTGTTTGGGGTAGGAGAGAGGATATCTAAAAATATCAGCTTCCGATGACTTACATATGCCAAAGATTTTCAAGGAAATTCATATTATGTATTTTTTAAATGATTTGTTAACGTTACTCACCAAAAGAAATAATTTCTTCCCTCTTGGGAAGATACCACCCATTGCCCTCTGACCTGAGAACCAGAGCTCTAGATTCTGTTTCTACCTGTACTATTAAACTCAGCCTTGAAATTGAGCTTGGTTAGGTTTTCTGTGCCTTAGTTTCTTCACTTGTAAACAATTTTCTATAAAACCTGCTTAAATTCCAACCAAAGTTTACCATACGTGTTCATTCTCTCACCTTGTGGAAATTACCATCCTTAAATTTGATTCTCCCCTCTAAAACAGTTGTAACTGGCAAAGTGATTGAAAAGAGTTTTGAGAGACAGACTTATTTTCCTCACAAAAATATATCGAAATTTGATTTTCCCATCTCATTTTATTGTGGGAAAAAATGTGTATTGTCTTGTGCCATTTTGTAATATGGCTTTCTCAGGAAAAAAAAAAAAAGACCACTTTCAATTGTAATATTTCCTCTGATAATTCAGTGTGGGTGTGAGGGCCATTATTCAGTATTTGTTGATCCTATGTGATTTCTTAAAGGAGTTTATGAAAAATTTTAGATTATAAATGGAAAACGTGAATGAAACACTCTAAAGTAGCAGTCTACTTAAGAGTAGAATTCTCACCTTTCAGTTGTAATGGGCAATAGTCATTTAGGATTGGTAATTTACATGTTTCTTATTCTCTCAACTCCTTAGTACTACAGCTTAATACTATTTAATTTATACAAATCTTACCTTATTGTTCTGTTTACTTCCTTTTTTATGAATCTGAAAATAACATGTGAATCAGGCAAATACACCAAAGATATAGGAATCTTTTTTCCGGGCTTTCAGTTTATTGCCACCATTTTAGTCCTACAGATGATAAAGCATCTACTATGGGCAAGGATTTGCTGGGGAGGCCCAGCCATGTCTGTTAAGTGCATTGCCTTCCTCCTTGGGAAGATCTTTTCATAAGTTTAACGTAGACTAATTGTGAGAACAGGCAGGAAGTATTTGCGGCTTGCTTTTAACAGTGGCAGTCTTATTATTTGGCTTAAAATCTAAGAAGACTGTGAAATTATTCTATAAGAAGGTAAACTTTAGTGCAGATTCGCCTCATACTTGATGGTGAAGTGTCTTTAAATAAAATTTCTATATATAAGATACAAAACTGTTTTGTTGCTCTAATGCTTATTTTTCTGTATTTGTTTACACATTAAATTCCTGCAAAAAAAAAATTGTCCTTTTGTTTTATATTAAGATGTTTTATTTTGATCCTACTGAAATACGTGTGTTTGAGAAAACTAATTTGTTAATACTTATTTTACCTAGTACAATAACTGTATATTTATTGAGCAGGATGCCAGTATCAGATGTTCTTAAACCACCATCAACAATAAAACTCTTGGTGATTAAGAGATTTGAATATTGAGAGAATGCTGACACTCATTGGACCTTGTTAAACTTTCCTTCCCCACTTTCAGATGTACAGTATCATGGCTTTTCTTTAGTATGCTTAAAGACTCTGAAGTTAGTAACTTTTTATAAGAAAAATTATAAATACAATTTTAAGATTAAGATGCTTTTATAAATGAAGAAACCAAGGTTTACACCACAGATTCTCCATTAAATAACTCGAAATAACTGATTTTTACTAGTATTTTTAAAAATTAGCGTTTTGAGATGAAAAGTTTGTTTCATAATAAAATTTAGATGTAAATAGAGCATATTTATTACATGACCAATCTGTAATCTCCATGCCTCGTAAGGCCTTTTTCACTGCAAGTAACGTTCATCTGAAATTTGTTTTCATTTCCTTTCACTTATGTTCTATAAGTCATCCAGTGTATTTTGTTTCAGTATAAGGGAGAATCTGAATTGGTAAATCTTTGGCAATTCAGTCTATCTTACATAGTATCTCTTTTATCAAATAGAGGAGGAGAAAAGATTTGCTTTATTCAATTCAATTAACCGGCTTCCATTTTTTGCTTAAATAAAATAGAAACTTTATTACATTTTGTATATCTTTTAAAACATGAAAAATAAGGGGCAGAAAGTTTTAAAACCCAGTTTTACAGATGTACATGCTAACATAATATTCTACAATTTCATGCTGCATTTGTATAAAATACGTTATACAAAAGTTTTATATAATTTGCATACATAAAATAATTAAAGCACTCAGATTTCTGTGATCTAACAGTGCAATATGCACATACTTGGAAGAAAAATACTGATTTCCTGAGCAACGTAATTTAAAATAAGAATGATTCCCATCATGTACCGTCTAAATACAAACTTCCCGGAACTCCACCTTTACTCTAACACTTTGACTGGATCCTGTTTCATGGTATTTCTAAAACCTAATTAATTGTATTCTTCATATTCCAAGTAGGTAATTTTAGTAAAACTAATGACTAAATAATGGTTCATTTAAAGAACTCTACAGGCCATTGAACAAGTAGGGTTCAGAGAAAGACAAGCTTTAAAATACAAGTTTTCAAAGTTAACATTACTGTCTTCTAATTCCTAATGACTCTATAACTGATCTTAATATATCTTTTAAGGACACAAAGCCTATAATTTTCTAGGAATAGGATAGCAAAAATTATTTAAATACCATCCATTGTTTGAAACAAGTTTAACCATTTGTACCCAACTTTAAGAAATAACTGCCCTTTTTAAAAATAAGGTTTTTCTTAAATACCTGCAACTCCCAACATTTTAAGTGAACCAAATGCAGTGATTGATTCACAGTTGTTACTTTTACATCTGTATGTATATACGTGTGTGTGTGTGTGTGTGTGTGTGTGTGTGTATGTATCTTCTAATGTAAAGTCTCAAAGTAAATTCAAATAAGGGTTTCAACACAAAAGCCACACTATCAAATGATAACTTTTCTTGTTTTATTAAGTTTTACAAAGTAATCTGCATTTACTACAAATTTTGTAGTACTACTTAGTACTTTTTAAAAGTTAAAATTATTGTATCTATTAAATGCTTAGGAAATTGTTTTAACAAATGACAAGGATTAAAATCTAGAATTCTATATATATAACATATAGAATTCTCTATATATATTACATATATATAGAATTATATGTAATTCAAACTATATTCAATCAAGTAAAAAGTAAGGACAAAGGAAACTGCTTGACTGTGCCACAAGGATATGTTATACTTCCTTCAAGGAATAGGACACTCTGCAAGACAGAAAATGTTTTTAACCAACACAGTACACCTACTTTTTAAAATGTTAATGATTTTGGAAATCAGACTTCTCTTTGTCAATTTCCAAGTATCACAAGCAAAAAGGAATCCTTGACTCTCTGAAATTTCATCAATTTGATGTAAACAAAAGTTCTTCAAAGGCCATCTAGCCCATTCTATCCTAAAATAATCTTTATTTTCTTCCCTAAAACTTGATTTTCAGCAGGCTTAATAAATACAATGTAAACTGGCCAAGTTAACACTGAGCATAAATTAGAAAGATGCCCAAGGCACATTAAAACAATTTTTTAAATCTCAAACTAATAGAATCGCTCAAAAAATCAATTTGCTACAGACTTCCATATTAACACTTTTTGGCAATTGTCTAAAGCCCTCTGATGTATGAAGGGCTTTAATGTTTGACTTCTTTGTCCTGTCTTTCTCTGACACATTGCTCCTGAAAGTACATTAAGCCTCATATATATATGTTTGTTCACCTCACTTTGAATCCAGATTGAAATCTGAAATATAGAACTGGTTGCAAAGCTTAAACATTAGAAGTTAGGAAATAATGCCCAGAAAATGAGGTGTTATTATGTATCTTAAGGTGCATACTTTATTATACACAAAACAGGCAAGCCAGACTCCACCAAATCTTGCTTCCAATGAATTATTTTGATAACATTTTAAAAACACATACTTTTAAAAATTAAATGATGGAATCCATATGCAAATGCTTATTTAGCTAGAGTCTGTCTGATCCACAGTAGATTTTAAAATATGGCCCTATAAACCCCTTCCTTCTGACCAAACCATACACCTCTGGCCTCTGCTCCCCCATGTGATGCTCTAGTCTAGGGAAAAAGGATCTAAGTTGAACATTTCCTCTATGAAAAACTCTAGAGGCTAAGGGATCAATAAAGCAATATGTCTTTTACTGCTAATGCTAACAGTCTCTCTACTCCTGCTTTTCTGCAACAGACCTCAGAGACAGACAATGAAAATGTTTTCGTCTCATCAACTTGTGCTTGATAGTGACGGTGGAGGCTGATTTTATACAGCCTATGTTATGAATTCTATTGGACTATCTGAAACAATGTTTAATTCTAAAAATTATATATTATAAGGCATTAAATGTAATTAAGGCATGTTACTACATGTAATACAGCAACAACTTATCACAGTATGTAAGGAAATATTTCCTAAATAATGGTAATCTGTACATGTGTAACACTTTCATTATAGAACAACAGAAGTGCTTTCAAATATCAGAGGCAAATATAATTACTTAAAAAACAGAAGCAGTGGCAGCATTCTTTAAAGAGATAAACTTTATGTCCTGACATAATCCAGTGTTCTAGTGACCAAACGGTAACTTCCCAACAGTAACACATTATTTGGGGGGGTTAATAATATATCTCACCCTCTATTACAGACATTATAGATAACTTTCCCATTTCTGTTCTATTTATGCTTTCATAGTGTATGAACTAAATGTGTTTTTTTTTTAATTTCAAAATAGAATTTTAAGTGCTATCAAATAATTTTAGAATCAGACTTTCTTGCAACTGAACATCTTGATGGTTCACAGTATTAAAATTTTCCTCAGCTGCAGACATCTGATGCTATCATTATTTGCTTAAATTTATTACTAATAACCTCAAAACAAAAATACTTAAAAAGTAAAATTTAAACATAACCAGTCTTGACTAAGAAAAATGATGCATTTTTCAAGAACTTCCTAGACACATAATCAAATTCATTTCTGCTTTAAGCATGATATAACAGTTAACACAGATTCACTGCTTTTAATATCAACAACTAGCAACTGTAGGGATTCTATACTCAAACCCATTTGTAAGTGGCTCCAAATAACAACAAAAGGTGAAAAACAAAGCATCTTCAGTCTCTCCAAATTCTGCCTTTGAAGTGGTTACTGACGAACTGATTCACCACATTCCAAATGCACATGTGATTCGAACACTGTAACTGTGAACCAACTGCTATGTTTTGTGTTGAGCAGCAGGTAACTGAGAATCTTGACTATATAGTTTATGATCATCTTGTGCACCAAAGGGTATTCCTTTAGTTGGAGCAATTCCATTTTCCATTTCTCTCTGCTGTGATGGGGGTGTGACTCCTGAATGCAAATGTGAAGAATCCACTGTTGAATGGTGACTGACATCCACCTTAGCTAAAATTTCATAATACAGCAAATAAAACACTGGTGTTATTATGCCTACTATCAACATTATCACTACAGCTGTCCACCACCCTATTCCCCAGTCTGCTCCATAGTAAGGATCCTTCCGTTGAATGTTTTTGTTATCAGGTTCAAAACGGACCTGTTGTGCTGTCAAGGCAGACACCACCTCATTAAGGTTCTCTCTTTTGGTGTCTGTACATTTTACTATTTGTTCTATGTCCCGGTCTACTTCTTTTAGAAAGCTACCAGCTGACTCAGTGGAAGAAAGAGAGTCATTAGCTGACAAAACTTCCTGTTCTGGAAGGTATTGAACAGGAGAAGGACGTGAAGCCGGTCTTCCTTTTGGAGGATAAAGTGTTTCAGTCAATGAACTAAACTTTTTTACTGGAATTTTGATAGACCTAAGGGCAAAAAAGTCTTGATCACTGATGAGATTGTTAACCCTCTTGATATCTGCTACCTGTAAAGAAAAAAAAAAAGCAACATTCAACTAAATTCTGAATCAAAATAAAAGTAGTAACAATTCATTCACCCGTTACTTTTAGAGGGGAAAAAATGAGCTTAATATTAGAAGTATTGAGTTATCACATCCAGAGATTTTATTTGTGGATAACAGTTCTACACCACTCTTGATCTACCAGTCTTAAAAAATCACCAATTATATTCTACTATCACCCCATATATTGTTAACACTAATTCTGGTTATTTAAATAGATTCTAGGATCTTCTGATATTTCTCTTTGTACCTCATGTACAAATATCACACTTCTGATGCCTGTAAACAATTTGTGAAGGAGGGATTACAGACTTAAGTTCTTTCTTCTTGTGTGGCAGTTAGAGTATAGGCAAATGTCAATTTAACCCAATAAAAGTACCATGTTTTATCAAAACTAAGATGCCATCCACTCTTAGGATGTCCCATTATTTTATGTATCATAAAGGTAAAAAAAACCCCACCAAATATTGAAGATGCCACCGTTCTAATTTAAAGATGTTAAAATATTTTATTTTTAAAAATACACGTTGGAATTAATAAAACGATAATTTATCTCCACTTGTTTTCTGAAGCCATTTCCCCCCCAAACTTCTTGCTGTAAATGCATTATTCAGCTCCTCCCAAGATCAGTCATTTTTAAAGGCTTTCCTTGTATATTTTATATAGTCCTCAACTTGTCTATATATCCTATCCACCTGCCAACAATGGCAAGAGTAAGGAAGTATTTCTCAGGCTACCAATTACTATGCCAGGTTCTGCAACTACCTTTAAATTATTAGTCCATCAAAGCTGTAAAGTAAGCCCTGATCATTTATCACCTGATTGATGTCGGAGAAGTTAAAGTGAATCTAGGATAAAACAGGTTTCTGACATGGCCAACAATGGATAATCACGTCCCTCATTAAGATATGGACTACTGTAGAGGGGTAAGAGAGAATGAACACAGATTTCACACATGTTGACTTTAATGTGCCTGAAATATGAAAGTGGAGGACGTCCAAAAGGCAGTTAGAGATGAATGTCTGAAATTCAGAAGAATGAACCCAGCTAAAGAGAGAGATTTGTGGATTACCAGCAGAAATGGTCACTGACGTCACAAGAGTAGATTCGCTAGAAAAAGGTACCAGGAAAGATCCCTGAGGAATGCCAACATGTGAGGTGCGTGCTGAGCAAGAGAAAGCCACAAAGGAGACAGAAACAGGAGCCAGGAAAGCACCATGTGACAGTGGTTACAAGTGGTTACCTGGGTTTGAAGCATGACCATGACGCTTTCTAGCTGTGTGATTTGGGGCAGGTTGTTTAACCTCTCTGCAAATCAGTTTATGTAAAATGACCGCAATGCTACTACCTACCACATACGGTTACTGTGAAGATTATTAAAATGTCCAAAGAACACCTACAGCAGTGAAACACATATATTATGCAAGTGTTAGCTGATATTAGGAGAAGACAATGGCACCCCACTCCAGTACTGTGCCTGGAAAATCCCATGGACGGAGGAGCCTGGTAGGCTGCAGTCCGTGGGGTCGCTAGGAGTTGGACACGACTGAGCGACTTCACTTTCGCTTTTCCCTTTCATGCATTAGAGAAGGAAATGGCAACCCACTCCAGTGTTCTTGCCTGGAGAGTCCCAGAGACGGGGGAACCTGGTGGGCTGCCGTCTATGGGGTCGCACAGAGTCAGACACGACTGAAGTAACTTAGCAGCAGCAGCAGCTATTAAACTTTAATAGTAAGAAAATCAGAAACCTGCAGAATTCAGGTTGTCAAACAGGGTTTTTAAGCAGCAGCAGTGACCTGGATTAATTGCATATTACTGGTCCAGTGTAATGCAGAATGAGAAAAAGTGAATTCCTTTGAAGTGTATGTGTGGAAGGAAAAGAGAGGAGATGACAGTGGAATGTTAAAGGGTGCTTCGTCATTTTACTACCTTAGGAATCTTTTTTAACACAAATGAGGATTCACTGACAACCCGAAAGCCTAACCCTATTCTCTAAATGCTTTGTTTGGTATTGTATATTCCAACTAATAACTACTCAAAAATCTTTCTGAACCATGCTTCCAAGATTTAGCCTCTACCTCTCTAAATATCCCTATAATGTTTTCTCTGTTATGCTAACTTCCTTGGTTACATTTAGGATTCCAACCCTGAACTTTTTGTTCCTCTTATCACTGTTTTATAACAGGCATATTTTAATAATTCCTAAGGTTGAATATTTATAAGTAGAATGTGGCACGAATTTCCATAATTTTTAAATGATAAATCCTTTTTATAAGATTAACCTTTTTTCCTACTATTGAGCTCTGTCTGCCTCCCTAACTCCACTTTATCGGTTTTCCCATTACTGTGGCCAGTGCCATCTTCTCTGTTAAGCTAAATGCCTTTCATCACTCTGCATTTAATTAAGGAAACAGCAGACACATCCTGTGATTGCCCCCCCCAATACATTTTCTATTAGCTTCTCTATCCTTTCTATAAATATTTTAGCCCACACACTTACATTCATTGGATATTCCAATAACCTTTTTCTTAGATTCCCTCTAATTCACCAGCAGGTTCTCCCTGCCCAACCCCCATCCCCATTTTGCAGCACTTTTTAAAACTTTAAAATGTTCTCTTACTATATATCAAACTTTTCCTCAGTTATCTTAAAGCACTTTATCCTAGTCTGTGTCACTCATTTCTGAAACACCTAATAAACTTCCTTTGTTGTCTACTTTATTTCCTCCTTGATATCTTTTCTACTTCACTGTCATATGTCTGAAATACTATGTCCTTTTCAAAACCTCACTGATTAAAAATATGACCTCTATTTTGAATCATTTAGACGGCATTTCAAATTTCTCTTTTTCTAAGAAAACTTTCTAGGCTCTAGAAAACTACTGTCTTTCTCTAATAAAGCTACTAGACCAAACTCTTCTCTTGGATCTCCATCTTGATATTTTTAGCCTTGCCCCAGTCTTAAAAGTCTTTATTATTTTCCATTAACAACCTTCTAAGGTTTATTTCTCCATGGTCTTTTTCGCTACAGAATACACAGTAACAATTTATCTGCACTAAAGAATAAAATCATTTTCTAACAGTAAATAATGTTCCCATACATGAACAAATCACAAAAAAACCCCAAACCCAGCTTCTCTTACTCCATCAAGAAATGCATTTCAATAAAATATTTAATTAATTAAAATGTATAATATTTGTTTTGATCAATCATAAATAACTGCAGCACTTATTCATAAAAATAACACATAGAACCTCATGGTCATAGGAAACTTTATAAAATTAAATTTAAATATATATATAAATTTATCAATATATGTGTGTTTCTACAGCAGGGAACTGTGACAGGTAACCAATAAAAGGTTTTCAAGCATAAATATATTTTACACTATGAAAGATTTTGAGGGGGAGAATGAAAATATTAATCAAGGAGAAAAAGGAGTATATAAAATTTCATGCTACTGAAAAGAGAGCTCATATATTTCAAATGAATGATTTTAGGTAGCAAATCCTGGTGGTATTAGAATTTCATGCATACATTTAAAGAATATTCTAATAGTCTTATTTTTAAATATCAATGTTGACAACATTCTGGAAATTAAATTCTTTGTAACAATTTTAAGTCAAGCTGTATTTAAGATGTTCACTTGAAAATGTACAAGGTGTTACCTAGTACATACATTTCAAAATTCTTTTGGGAGCATAAGAATAAAAACTTTGATTACAAAAGATTTGAATGTGAAAACAGATTCCATGCTATGGATGCAAGATGAACATGACACAGATATAAAATGAATTTAAACAGTTTAATACCTAGTAAAATAAAAAATATACCTTTCCTCTATAAATCCCTCTTTTAAGAATCTATTTCACAGAAACAAAGTTATTAGTAGTGACAGCATTTGCCCAATGCAAAACATGGAGGAAATCCTGACTACCCATGAATAAGAGAACAATTTAATAATTGTGGTATATCCATACTATGGAACATCGTAAGCTATATAACATAGGGAGTTAGACCTATGTGGCTATGAGGGATGTCCATGATATACTAAGAAATGAAAAAGTCAGAGGCAACTTTCACAGTAACACGGATAATATAAACCAATTTTAAAAACATCACCACATACATATACATCTTCCCCCAGAAAAGGTAGGGAAAGAAATACACCAGTGTGTGTTTTAGGAAATTGGGACAGGAAAAATATTTTCCTCATATATTTCTACATTCTCTTATAACCTGAATAAGGAGAAAAATAAATGCATTTCAGTGTTTTCAATCTGAAAACAGAATCATGATTTAGAAATAAACATTCAAGTGTTCACTTAAAATTTAAGAAGTTAACATCCACCAACAGGATAAGAGATTTCTGTGGAAAGAGGAAAAAAAGTGGGGGGTGAAGGAACAAAGATGAAGGGGCACAGACTTTACTTCAACTTGTAGTATGAACAAATAATATAATTGGGGCTGCATTATGCAAAATCAGGTTAAAACTTACCGTACAACAGTACTGAAGGGCTATTGCATTTAAAGTGTCTCCTTCCTGTATATCTTTTGTTAACACTATAATGTCATCAAGTCTATCTTTTGATGTACTTCTTCGGATTTTTTCTTTTCCTCGGGATCGAAGCTCATACACTTCAGCATCTTCCTCCAGCATATCACTGTCTGTACAATTTCCAAATGTATGTACTTGAGCACTTGAATGAATTCCTGGAAGAGGAAAACTACGATTCTGATGCCTCCCTGCCATGTCCAAATCTGGTGGGGAAAGAAGGCAGAGAAAACTTTGGAATGTAGCTGATCCATTTGACTGATTTACATGAATCTCATATTCAAGACACTCTACATCTTGTTTTTTAAAGAATGGTTTGAGTTATTTAAAAACTTAGGTTCAAGTTTTGCAGCTGTTGAAGAACAATGAGCATATCTGGCAATGGAGACAATGGGATGGGAGAAAGAGGTAATCCATTCTTTTAGACCATATGTCACACAACAGTGATGCTTACATTTTAATAAGGGCAAACTGCTATATTATTTCAGGTCAAAAAATTAAGTTTCCCCATTCTGAGTATGTGAAGAAGATATAAGAAATATAAAAAATAATTTTAAGATCACACATCTTATAAACGTGCGATCATATATATAATTTATAGATCTGACAGAATCAAAAAAGTATATATATAGTTTTTACATATATACACACAAGACTTTTATAAACCCCAAACTTTCTGAGTTGTCCCGAGTTTTAAGATTCATGAGATTGAACTATCTTTTGGACTCTCTTCCCACTTCCCTGGATCAGGCTGATTTCACTATTTATGTTCAGTACAATATGTGCCATCTACACAGGTCATGATTTTGCTCTCAACCAGGAATTTTTCTTCCCACCAGAGACTTTTCTTCCCTGGAGCTTTTCATCAAACTTTTAGCTTACCAAAGCCCCCATGAAACTCAATTTATGTTCCACAGAGACTGTGAACAGATTTTAAGGCACTATATTCATTTCTACTTCAGAAAAGACATTTTAAGACTGAGATGAGAGCTGACTTAAGTGTACTCACTCACAACTCACCTTCATTAAGCTGACCTATTCTCGTTTAAAAAAAGTGGGATAAGTTCTCCAACGGGAGGAGCATTCGGTGCTACGTGTTCCAAATGAATGACTTTGACACAGGGGTGCCACGATGTATGGCAATGCTATCTGCGCCATCAACCACTCCTGTGAACCCAACTGCTTTCTCGAGTTATCCACATGGAGGGCTAGGGGCACATCGTCATTTTACCTACCCTGCATTGCTTCCTGCATGGTGAGGAGCTCACATATGACTACAGGTTCACCACTGACAATGCCAGCAACAAGATGCCCTGTAACTATGGTACCTAGTGCTGCTGAAGCGGTGGCCACCTGCCACAACCCCTGTGGCCAACTTGGCCTGAGCCTGGGGACTTGCTCATCCCGCCCAGAGCATCTCACCCCACCATCATGTTCAGGGTGGATGTGGGCATGCAGGTAACAAGGGTGCTGCCTCCCCACCTCTAGGCCACCCAGCAATTACCCGGTTCCTGCCCTGGGGTCCCAGAATATAGACACTGCACAAAGGTTTCTAAATCCCTTATTACCTATGTTAGGAGAGTGGGATCCCAGGTAGCAACCAGACCCTCCCCCTCCAAAGTCTATCAGTGTTAAAAACAAAAAAGAACATTAAAAAAAAATTCCACGCTCATGGTTTTAGTTTCGTAGTAATTTTTCACATAAGGAAGGATAGGTTATTTTCAATAATCGTGAAAGAGAGTAGAGAAGTAGTAAAAGGAATTGGGAAGGTAAAATACTTAGGGCTTAACGATGTGGCTCAGATACAAAGAAAAGAAATTAGTTAAAGGTCACACCAAGATTTCTGATTTGTGTCCCTAAGTAAACGCTGGTGCCATTCTCTAAAATTTGGAACACTGGAAGAGCATGTTGAGAGTGGGTGACTTTGATTATAAATTCCTTTAAGACAGCCAAAAAGAATGTCCAATAGTCAAGTGGACTATGTAGTCCAATTCAGAAAGGTCTGGGTGACATAATTTCATGACTCGTCTGCACACAGGTGGAAACTGAAACTGTATGGATGAGATTACCTAGAGAGAGCACGCGCAGAATAAGAAAAGTGGGTCCAATGTGGACCCTTGGAGAACTGCTACATTTAGTATCTAGATGAAGGAAGATCAGCTTGCAAAGATGGAAAAGAAGTAATCAGAGGAAGAGGAAATCATGACCATGCTGAGCAATGAAAGCCAAGACTAAATGATTTCCCAAAGGCAGTTGTGTATACTATGGACAAGCACCAGGTGGAAAAGAAAAAAAAATCAGAAAAGACCAACTCCAAAAGTCTGAATTTGTGATATACACAATATATCACCTACTATGTTGGGACATACTTAGAAAATTTTGGAAACTATTTCATATCATTGAATTCAACCCCAGAAAACCAGTTTCTGACCCTGCTCTATGGCAACACGGTAATGCTTTAAAAATTCAAAAGTTTCTACTCAATAAGTAACTAATAGCTACATATTAAGTTGATAATTTCACCTGTTCCCCCAAAAGCTACATTATTTACTACCATAAACTGGACCTCCTAACTCAGCAGCCACCAAACTAAAGAAAGCTACCCACGTTTTACATCTCAAAAACGGTTTTAAAATCACATCTATTCCTTCAAGGAATTCTAACAAGTGACAACTCTAACAAGCTTAAAGATGAAACTTGTTTTAATACCGTAATAAATTAAGGATGCTTTATTTTTATTTTGTTCTCAAAGAAGTTGAAAGAGTATCTCACCTCCACCTAAAACAGATAATAGTTTTATTTCCACTTATTTAACAGTCTTTCAATACTGTCTTTAATCTAGGAAATATCTGTGAATACTGTGGATTCCTAAGCAATCTTTTATACGTATGCACACTTTTCTGGGGATAATATTTATTGTTCTCATAGTCTCAAAAAGTTTTATATGTTATGAACCACTTAATATACAGCAATTTACACTTGCCTATACTAACTCAGTTATGCTGCCAACTTTAGACTTTTTCTCCTGATGATTTGTTCTTCGAACCCCAAAGTGGCTTAGTACCGCTGAAATTCACTGAGCAAGGCCCAAAAGCCATTTTAGATACTGATTTCAGTGTCTCTCCATAATATGCGCTACACAGGTGGCGCCAGTGGTAAAGAACCTGTCTGCCAACGCCGAAGACCTAAGAGATGCAGATTCGATCCATTGGTCGGGAAGATCCCTTGGAGGAGGGCATGGCAACCCACTCTGGTATTCTTGCCTGGATAATCCCAGGCACAGAGGAGCCTGGTG
The DNA here is from genome assembly GCF_023699985.2 of Odocoileus virginianus. Lineage (NCBI taxonomy): Eukaryota > Metazoa > Chordata > Mammalia > Artiodactyla > Cervidae > Odocoileus > Odocoileus virginianus. Next base: position 84,599,433 of record NC_069676.1, read on the forward strand.
GGCTACAGTCCACAGGGTGGCAGAGAGTCGGACTCGACTGAAGCCACTTAGCAGGAGCAACTCCATGATACACTGCGAAACAATATATCTGTCTCACGATCTCCACTCCCCGTGTACTGAAGTAACGCAGGCAGCAGAAAACCACAAACTGGATAGTTTGTCTCTGAATAATCAAGAGTTGGTTGTGTCCCTAACTGACATGAAAAGCTAGACTCTGGCCCTGGCATGTAATTATCTGAGCCAACTATATAAAAGATTACAAAGTACACAGTAGTGAAGTCATCTGGCTCAATTCGCTCCACCTGTTACAATTCTCTTACGGCAGGACAGAAAGCACAGTTTTCTCCAGAAAACTGAAACAAGCCTGCATAGATTACAAGAACTGGCAAAAAAAGTAACACAAGGGACCCCGTGTTAAAGCACTCGTCAGCTCACTAGGTAGCTGAAAATTATTTCCCCAATGCCTGCGTGCTCTATAAATGCTGTTGGGTGTTTTCGCTTTGACATTCCTTAAGCAAGCAGCAATAAAAGGGCCACAGGTCACAAGCTACTTCAGCACTAGGACAGTATCAGAGAGACTGTTTTCTCAGGGTCAATCGAGTTTCTAAAAACTTAACTTCCCTTCTCCTCCTCTCCACACATCTAGTTTTTTTTCTTTCTCTACACCTAGCGAAGATGAAACCTCAGATCCCTATGTTGTCATCGCACTTGGGACGGTGTGGACCAGATGCTGTCAACGAATATTCAACCCAAACACGAGGTTGTGGGAGAAAGGTGTCTAGTTGGGAAATCCGCTGCTCCGGGATTCGGGCAGGGAGGAGCCTTTCCTCTGAGCCTCAGTTTCCCCGAGAGTGTAACAAGGGGCTTTGGTGGAGCTGGTATCGAAGGTCTCCGCTGCTTCGAAGTCTCTTCCAAGCGGTGCCGGGGTCCGAGCCCCCGACAGCCGGCCCGCCACTTCTGCGGCCGCTGGGTCCGTGCCGCCTCCAGCGAAGGTGCAGCCGGGGCCCCAACGCCGCCGGCCGGACCCGGCCATCCCCTATCCCCGCACCCACCTCTGGCCGCCATCTTTACCTGTCCCGTTAGCAGGGGGGACTCAACGAGGAGACCGCCACCAGGTCCGCCGCCGCCGTTCCGGGCCAGTTCATGGCCGAGCCTCGGTCTCTGACTGCCCCTGTCTTCCACCGCCGTCGCCGCTGCCGCCGCCGCCGCCACTACCACCACCACCACCACCAACGTCTCCGCCTTTCGTGCCGTGCGCCGCCGCCACGTCCGCAAACCTGCCGTGCGTCATCGCGTCAAGTGGGCGGAGGTGGGATGGGACCGGGAGGAGGCGGAGGGCGGGGGCGCGAGGGCGAGCCCAAGAACCCGGGACTCCCTAACCACAAGCCGACGCGGGCGCGCAGGCGCAGGGATTCCGCCGCAGCCCGGAAATCGGGTGCAGGTTCCAGCTCCGCCCCTGAATCCAGCCCCGCCCCTGACTCCTCCCCTTCGGCCCCGCCCCTTCATTCCCCCCACCCCAGTACATAAAAGCTTCGGGGCCAAGTCCGCGGTCTAATCCAGCTATTTGGGCGGACTTCGTGTGGTCGCGTAGGCAAAGACCGGCTGGAAAACACTGAGGGGGCGGGGGAGGTACTGAGGGTTTGTGAGGGTTTGTCCCTGTGCATTTCCTCTTTGCCTCTGAAGGTTTCTGTGGTGTGGGGAAGAACGCCCCAAAGCATAGTATTGACATCCATATTTTAAATTATTCCATGCTTCTTGCTCTTCGAACTAAATCCTCTCGACTCCTGCAGAAAAGACAAAATACTGGAGGAAAAAAAACCCTTGGCGGCGGCGGACAATTGTTTCAGCCTTTATATGCTTAGATGAGGAAAGTGAGCCACCTAGAGTTAGGCCCCAGAAAATGTTTGCCCTCGAGCCCGGGGTTTTCAGGCCTCCTTTTCTCAATGAGACAAGGCTGTTTACAAATGGCAACTTAATTTGTTTGGAAAATTAACTGAAAGCCTACCACGTTTGTTTTGGAGGCAATAAGATTTTAGTTTGTTAAATGACAAACTCATGACATCATACATGGTGCTTCTCAGAAGTTTACTGCATGAGTGTAATAACGTGTTTGAATTTATGTAAATAAGTGTAGAGTGTTTTTAATGATGTGCGTAATGTCTCCCAGTGTTGACGTTAGATTTTACACTTTGACTACCAGGCTGTTCTTATGACAATATGCATTTTAGACCCAAACAGGCGGGGTGCAGTGTACTTCTTTGAGGAATGTCTGAATATTTATGCATCATGAAGTCTTTGAAGCTTTGTTTCAGATTATTTTCAAAGATTATATTTTCTGTTTTCTGGGAAGTGCCTCAGTAAAGGTTAGGAATTCTGCATTGCAATATTTTTTCTTTTATTTCTGGAGATAGGCACTGTGCTCCACAATGCAACAAAAAGAACTGGAGTAGAAGAGTTTAAAAACAACAACATGTTTTTTCAGTTTGTCGGAGCTGTTCTGTGTGCTGTTGCCCTTCTGACACCCCTGTCTGTAAGCATTCATCACTGAGACAGTTTCTCCTCAGTAGACAAAGGATATTTTCCCTACTTGATGTGTAGGGTTCAGGCAGCTCAGCCTTCGTGAATGTTAATGTGAATCCAACCTTCTTTCTGCATATAGGTTACTTTTCTTATTTTAATGTCAATAGGCAGTGGAATCCATGTGAAAGTCCAGGAGATAGAATTTCAAGCGCTCCTACAGGACTGCTACCTATTTCCTTTGTATAAATACTTTCCCAATGATATGTGCATGCTCTTGAACCATTATTTATATTTAACAAAGGTGCAGCTACTGAACTTTTTACAAAAAGACAATAATAGAATTATATTTTATTATATATATACAAAGGAGGCAGTTAGCCATGAAGTTTGGCTAAGTTCCAAAAAACTGGCCAGTAGGAACAAATACTTTGTCTGAGAAAAAGGATGTCCCTAGTACTGAGCAAGGCTAAAAGGATTTTCAGTTTTTTAGACCTCCTCTGACAGTTTTCATTCAAAGGCTGTAGAGAAAATAATATGTAGTTTCTAGGAATGTGTATTTCTGTCATTAAACATTTAGGTTTTATGGTATGTCCCAGAATAAAAACTATATTTTAATAAGAGTGCAAATTGATGCAACCAGTTAAGAGTGTTACTTGGAAATATGAAAGTTAAAAATGTAATTGACTGAATTATTACTTTGCAAAGTAATTACCTTGGATTCACCTACAGATAAACATGTATAAGATGTAACAGGTAGGTTCACGAATGTTTATTACAGTAATAGCCAAAAATCTGAAAATATGCTAAATGTTCACCAATTGCAGACTGAAAACTTCTGGTACTTTAAAATAATGCAATATTATGCCTTTGCTCAAAGCAATGAAGTTGTTTTTCATATTTTCTGATTTATTCATTTAATTACCTAACGTTTTTCCTGGAGAAGAATTATGTGTGAAACCTTTGTTCTAGGCATTGGGGGTACAATGCTTAAAAAGCCAAATTTTCCTTATTCATGGGGCTTCCATAACTAGGCACATGGAAAGAAAGTTCTCCGGAATGTATTTTAAAGAGAAAAAAAAAGTTGCCACATAGAATGTCTGATGTCATTGCTTTGGAATAAAATTTTAAATGCACACCCCTCATCCTCCCCACTCTCACACACACGCGTTCATATATCTGTACAGGAAAATGTGTTTAACTTTTCTTTCTAGAATATTACTAAAGAAATTTATAACAGTGGTTGAAAGGACTAGATGTGGTGGAAGCCTTTGCCTTTTCTTCTTAGACCTCTCTACATAGATTGAATTTTTATTACCATGTGCTTTTATTATTATTGAAAAATATTAAGGCTGAAGACTTTTTTTTTTAAATTGACTGTGCTTGCTGGGTCTTTGTTGCTGTGTGGGCTTTTCTCTAGTTGCAGCGAGTGGAGGCTGCTCTCTAAATGCAGTGTCTGGGCTTCTCACTGCGGTGCCTTCTCTTCTTGCTGAGCACAGGCCTTAGGGTATGCAGGCTTCAATAGTTATGTTTCCTGGGCTCTAGAGCATAGGCCTAATAGTTGTGGCACAAGGGCTTCATTGCTCTGTGGCATGTGGGATCTTCCTGCATTGGCAGGTGGATTCTTTACCACTGACCCACCAGGGAAGCCTGCTTTTTATTGTTGAATAACTGGACTTGTTTTATCCACAGTTAGCCAATAGTCAACCATGCACCACTTAATCATTCCTGAGTCTCTTTGTGCTTTGTATTCAAGTAGTGAGTATCTATAAAAAAAAAACACCAGATCAAGTCCTTTGGAATCAAAAGACAAAAGAGTAATGGAACATTTAATTGTCTTTATATTTCTTCTTTATTTCCCTCTGCCAGATTTCTTTCACCCTTGCCTTTTTTTTTTTTCCACCCTTGCTTTTTGACTCTCTGCTCCTTCTTGTATCCTTTTATCAGCTATTCCTTCTCATTCTACTTTCTAGAAGCAAAGACTGTAGTACACCAAGGAAATACTTAAAGGACTTTAAAACTGGATCATGAGATGAGACCTAAAAAAACTCCCCTCATCTCTGATCTTCAAACAATCTATATGTAGAAAAAAAAATGATTGTGTCTCTTCTCCAGAAGTCTTTAAAAAACAAACAGACTGCGTGATTTAGATAGTTCCACTGGAGGTAAGCCAGATGAACTCCTAGCTGCTGCTCCTCCTCTGATGCTAAAGCAGAGTGATTGTCGTAATCAAGGGACTCCCCTGTGGCTCAGGCAGTGAAGAATGCAGGAGATGCAAGTTTGATCCCTGGGTTGAGAAGATCCCCTGGAGAAGGGAATGGCTACCCACTCCTGGAGAATTGCCTGGAGAATTCCAAGGACAGAGGAGCCTGTCAAGCTATAGTCCACAGGGTCACAAAGAGTCAGACATGACTGAGTGACTAACACTTTCACTTATCATAATGCTCTGCCATAATGTGTATAAAAGAAGAGTCAAGTGTACTTCAGGAATTCAGAGTTGCTTACAAATGCAATTATAAATGCATTTGTACATGCAGATGTAAGTGGTTATAAATGCAAGTAAATATAATTTAGGGATATTAACTATTGAATATGATTTGAATGACTTCGAATGTCTCTATCAACAGACATTATTAGATGAAAACTAGACTCAAAATGCTATTATTAAATTCTCTAGCTAGGAAGTTATTACACAAAAAAAGGAATAGTTATATGTTTACAATTAAGTAGACTGTAATTTGAAATTCCTTGTTTCCTGTGATCTCTACAATTACTCTGGCTACATAAATAAATGGGGCAGATAAATGCCCTAGAATATGTATTCTGCTTGCTGTCTTGCCTACTCTTCCAAACACCTACGATAGATGGTTAAGTCCACTTTCACCAAAGGAAAACGCAACAGATGACCCTGTCAATGGAATTGGATAAGAGCGTACAAAATTGAAGAGCAAGTCAAAATAGAGTCCAGAGAGTAGACATCCAGTTAGATTTCTAAGTATTCAGTAGTGTACTCATGGAGTTAGGAAGATCAGGAGGTACAAAAGCATGAAGAGAAAATGAAGAGGTACATGGAAAGATCTCCAAAACAAAGACACAAAAGTGTTTTCCTGTTCTAGCCTAGGTCTTTCCAGATAGTTAGAGACCACTCCCATGGCAGTCTTCATCTTAACCAATAGTATTTGAAAAAACAAGATAGAAATTCCATTCCCAGGTAAAGAATCATTGAATAAAGAGGTGCATATACCTAAAGTGAAGGTAGTACTCGTCTGACAAAATATAGACAGAAATTACATCTATTCATTTGATAAATATTAATTAAGCACCTATTGTGTTTCAGGCTCTGTTTTAAGGACTAGGGATTTGTAGTAAGCAATCAAGCCCAAATCCTTGTTCTCTTGGAGCTCATATTCTTGTGATAGAAGAGAGAGAAATAAATGGAACATTAATATGTTAGATAGTGATAATTTCATGGAGAAAAACTGAGTAGGAAAGAAGCTTGCAGTGGTTTGTTGTTTTGTTGTTTTTAATTGAAGTATAGTTGATTTACAATGTTGTGCCAATCTCTGCTGTACCCCCAAAGTGACTTAGTTTTACAGATAAAGACAGGGTTTGGATTGGGGGGGCAGTTTGCTTTTGGGATTGAGTGGCTAAGGAAAGGCCTGATTTTGGTTTAGCATGTATTTATTTATTTATTTGGCTGTGACAGGTCTTAGTTGTGGCACATGGGATCTCGTTCTTTGGCCAGGGGATCGAACTCCAGGCGTTGAATTTTAGCCATGAATCACCAGGGAAGCCCCAGGAAAGGGACTGATTGAAAAGGTAGATAGACACCAGTCTGAGGAGAATCTGAGGAGAATCTGGGACCTGCGCCAGGTCCGAGAGCAGCAGGACAAGAGGTCAGAGGGCACCAAATAGAATAGGACTGTGAAGGCCATTCCCAGGACTTGGGCTTTTGCTCCCAGCAAGGTGGGAAGCCACGGGAGGATTTGATGCAGAAGTAAAGTCAAGTCGCTCAGTCGTGTCCGACTCTTGGCGACTCCTTGGACACTAGCCTACCAGGCTCCTCAGTCCATGGGATTTTCCAGGCAAGGGTACTGGAGTGGGTTGCCATTTCCTTCTCCGGGGGATCTTCCCAACCCAGGGATCGAATCCACGTCTCCCACACTGCAGGCAGATGCTTTACCCCTCTGAGCCACCAGGGGCTTAAGTATTGATGTGGAAGAGGATATTAAATACCTTTTAAATGGATTGTTTAGTAGAGCCAGGATAGAAGCAGGTAGATCACTGAGGAGGCTATGGCCATAACGGGGGCAGGAAAGAGGTTGGCTTTAGTCAGAGAGCACATAAAATATCAGATTAATTTGTATTAGAAATACTTGGCTTAAAATAGTTTTTTCAAATCATCCAAATTCCTGAAGTTACACCATATTGGTTTTTAACATATTTTTCACCAGTTCCTTCTTGTATACCTTCATTTCCTCTGCTAATACTAAATAAACCAGATTTACTACTGTGGCAATTGATTGATCTAAGTAAAGTTTCCCTTCTCCCTTTTCACCATGTTTTCTTTTATTTACAGTTAAGGTTGAGCTGATTTTTTTTTCTTTTTTTTTTTCTAAGCTTTAATCCTATCTGGCTTCTAAATCCCTTCAGAATTGTTTGAAGCAAAGAATGCCTGCTGACTTCAAAGAGTGTTTCACACTTGGATTTACTCACTGGGGCATATAATGAGAGTGGTAGAACCTTCCTTTCCACAGATTTGCATGTTTGGCAATGGTATATGTTGACTGGTAAGCAGTCTGTTAAGAAAAAACGCTGTGAAACTCATCTTTTTTTAATCTATTATTTTACAAAGGACTTATTCCTTCTGAATATTCTAAATCTAATCTGTTATTTTATAGGAGAATCAATTTGTATTAACAGAAAATTGATTAACTTCCCTTTCATTACTTTGACCTTGAGACACACTACAGACTTGGTTATCTGTAGCATAACATAGTATAAATGAATAATTATAATTATTCATAATTGTATAATTGGTGTATAAAGATTTCTAAATCTTATTGCTTTACTATGCCAGTCTTCAGAAGAAAATTCCTTGAGTGTTACTCTCGGCTTTGTGAAAGACAATTTATATAGACTTTATAATTAATGCCACAGCAAAATCAGGCATTAGCTTGAGAAAGAATGATTCTTTGTATAAAAATATTATGATTGCTCATAGGGTAAAGCCATTAAAAGCATTTCATAATATAGTCTGGTAAAGTAGATGTGTTAGCTCTTCTATCTTATTTGATTTTAGCAACTGGAAGGGATAGTTTGGAGGTGAATGTGATATGAATACATGAAAGTGTTTGTAATGAGTCTTTTTTCTTCCTGTCTTGTCCTGCCTTCAACAAGCCATGTTCACCTTTCTCTAAATATCTATTCTTTACTCATTAAAATTCAAATTTCATAATAATTGGAAGAGGAGACAACTACTGCTGGTTGGGTGTGTGTAATGAGAGCACCCAAAGACATTGGCAGTAGACTGGAAAACTTCAACAAGGAAATTATGATAAGAGTGGTGACATCTACTTCTTTCAATATTTGTGACATTAAGGCAGTCTATACAAAACTGACATTTCAATAACTATACCAGCTTTTGTCAAAGTGCAGTCTGTCAAACTTGTCTAAGGGTAGTCTTGCCAATCCCCAAGACTCCTTCATGGAATCCTCAAGATCAAAACTATTTTTGCAGTAATAGTAAGAAGTTATTTCTCTGGCTCACTGTGTTATCATTTATATTCATGTGAATGAATCAAGGGGATTCCCTGGTGGCTCAGAGGTTAAAGCATCTGTCTCCAATGTGGGAGACCTGGGTTCGACCCCTGGGTTGGGAAGATCCCCTGGAGAAGGAAATGGTAACTCACTCCAGTATTCTTGCCTGGAGAATCCCATGGATGGAGGAGCCTGGTAGGCTTCACTCCACAGGGTCGCAAAGAGTCAGACACTCAAGACAGTGGAATCAAACTATTAATAATAATGTATTAGTACTTATGATAATGCATGGGGCTTCCCTGGTGGCTCAGTTGGTAAAGAATCTGCCTGCAGTGTGGGAGACCTGGGTTCAATCCCTGGGTTGGGAAGATCCCCTGGAGGAGGATATGGCAACCTACTCAGGTATTCTTGCCTGAGAATCCCCATAGACAGAGGAGCCTGGCAGGCTGCAGTCCATGAGGTTGCAAAGAGTTGGACACGACTGAGTGACCAAGCACAGCACAATACATTATAATGCTCACTGATACATACTCATTTTTTAAATTTTATTTCTTCATTCATTTGTTTGGCTGCACTGTGCAGTTTGGAGGATCTTAGTTCCCCAAATAGGGATCAAACCCGGCCAGGCATGCAGCAGTAAAAGTGCCAAATCCTAACCACTGGACCACTAGGGAATTCCGCATACTCATTTTTTCTTTAAATAAACATTTACTTTGAAAATGTTCCTTAATTATTATATTTCAACCTTGGACTTCTTGGTTTTATTATTATTCTTTCTGATGAAATGGTAAAGCTCTACAAAGCTCCTCTACTATATATATCAAAGTACAGTGGTTGCTTGGAGGGAAAGCTCTTCTGCCCTTGTTTGAGTTGGAGCCATTTTTATCATCAAACACAAATTTAATAGGAAGAATGATAGAAAAACTATGGTCAACAAGACTTGGATATTTCACGGACATTTTCTTGAAAATGAGCTGAGTAAGACAGTAACGTCAAAGAAGACAGTATTGCTACCATTGATAAAATTCAAGTTTTGTATCAATCAAAAATTCGATTTTAGAAAACTTTTGTTGCATCTATAGGTTTGGCAACTTCCCCAAACTGATAGAATTTTGTGGTGATAAATTAGTGATGATGTTGATAAGATGATTTTTCAAATATCACATAATGAAAAGTATTAACACTTAGAAAATGTTTATAACTCAGTAAACCCAATATTTTCCAAATGTACCATATTACAAAACCATCTGTAGATGAGAGATCTTTTTAAAGTGTAAGGCCAAGGGACTAAATAAAAAATGCATATTGATATGATTTCACATGCCACATTGCAACTAACCTTTGAGAAACTATCACTCATTGAGACTTGATATAGTATCAAAGACAAATACCTACAATTATCTGAAAAAACTTGTTAGAGTTCTTTTTTCCTATCTTAACTAAGTATCTTTGAGAGTCTGGATTTTCTTCATATACTTCAGCCAAAACAATATATAGCAACAGACTGAATGCAGAGCAAATATAAAAATCTACCTGTCAGTGCCAATAGATAGCTTTAGTAAAGTTGTGGGATGCAAGATCAATGCATAAAATTCACTAGTATTTCTATACACTGCAATGAGCAATCTGAAAAGAAAAATTAGAAAATAATTCCATTTTCTTAATTGAACAATGCAAAGAAATAGAGGAATTGAGAAATCTAGCCTGCAATTGTAGACTGTACCTTGATTTGAATTTGTTTGATTATTTTCTCATGATTAAATTCAGGTTAAATGTTGAGGGGCAAGAATTCTACATGGGTGATGTTGGATACTTCTCAGGGCATCATATCAAAAGATACACAATGTAGCTTTGTCTCACTACTGGTGACCTGGCACTTTTTTCAGTACTTAATACACTTAATTTCAAAACAATTTATGTTGTAGGTATTTCTTTTCTTTCTTATGGGTTCCAATACTTGGTATGTAAGGATGCTGAGAGATTGTGTCTTGTCTAAGGTCAGCTAACTAGTAAATAGTAGAGCAGAGTTCTGAACTCAGTTGTCCTAGATTCTACAAAATTAACCACTTCCTTGGGTTGGGGAGATACCCTGGAGAAGGGAATGACTATTCACTCCATATTCTTGCCTAGAGAATTCCATGGACAGAAGAGCCTGGCAGGCTACAGTCCATGGGGTTGCAAAGAGTCGGGCATGATAGTGCAACTCACACACACACACACACACACACACACACACACACACATCTATTTCCCAGGTTTTTTCAACCCAGAACGAGCCATAAAAGAGCACAGTAGAGTGGATAAGTTTAAGAGTTGGGAGGAATCGAGAAAAAGAATGCCCATGCCTTCCAACTCCACTGTACACTTTATAGTCTGGCTCAGACTCAAGCAAGCTCAGAAAGACTCTCAAAGTGTAAATGGGAGGAAAGTAAACTTTGCTTATACCACCTGAGAATAAAACCATTTGTTAGCAGTTGAGATGAGTGTGAAACATGGGATCCACCCAAGATTTCATCCTGGGGCAGAAAAGAATGCAGTGCAGCTTTAATGAGTCAGCGGTGAGCAAGAACATAAATGACTTTATTTAGTAAACTGGCTCCTTCCGTGTGGAAGTATTCCTTTCCAGTGTTTCCCCTCGGGTTAGTCTTACATTAAACTCTGGGAAACAATTTCCTCCTCCATCACTGCCGGACTGCCTCTGATCTTCAACTTTAATTTAGGAAGAGTTGTTTAATGGTTCTTCTTCTCCTGGGCAACGTCCAGAATTGTGGGCTGAGCACTATTTTGTGAATTGCCAGCAGTGTGAACTGCAAACAGAACTCTTCCAGTTGTCAAATGGAAGATGTCATCACAGACAACGTGGTATTTTTCAATAGTATCACCGCCCAAGTATTGCCCCTACAATGGGAGCCAAACGCAGCTGTCTGAGCAAGGGGCAGGCATTTGTTGGGAACCCCATTCTGCTGTGGCCGCTGAGACCTGGAATATAGACAGTGCCTGTCCACTCCCCCCTCCTCCCCGAGTCCTAAATCTTTCAGCCGGGTCTTTGGGGCGGCAGTCAGTGGCAGAGTTCTTTGTCTCTTTCGACTCATCCCATTCTGCCCCCTTTCTCGCCTCCCTTTCTTCTCTCCCTTCCACACTGCTCCTAACATGAGCCGGCTTCTCCTCTTTGGCTTTACCTTCCACTTTCCAGCACTAGGCTTTTTCTTGAGACCTTGAGGAGACATGGTGTTTCTGAGTGGAGGTAGGATGGTCATCCACAGTGAGATTGGCTTTTGCTCTCTGGTTCCATTAGGATTGGGCTTCCCTTGTGGCTCAGCTGGTAAGGAATCTGCCTGCAATGCGGGAGACCTGGGTTCAATCCCTGGGTTGGGAAGATCCCCTGGAGAAGGGAAAAGCAACCCACTCCAGTATTCTGCCCTGGAGAATTCCATGGACTATACCACAAAGAGTTGGACACGACTGAGCGACTTTCACTTTCCATCAGGATTAAGTTTCACTCACTCTCACTCCAGCAGCCCTACACCTGCCTCTCAGCGCCTCCAACCCCTCAATGTGCCCACATTACCTGCTTCTGGTCCTCTCAAAGTAGCAAATGGAGGAAGCCTGGCATCATTTTGTAGAGGGTTATAGGAGCACAGTCGATCTGAAAAAGTGTTTTCTTCTCTTAACCATCATATCAAATAGAGAAAGGCCTCCATTAAAGTGTCTCGTGACTGCCTGAGGGCAGCCCCAATAGAAAAGTAGAAAATTTTAAGTAACTGTAAGTATATCCAACTTATAAAATATTTATTAATCAAGGGGAGTAAAAGGAACAGTAACCTACTCATGTATTTAGGGGAAGGGACTAAAAATGTTAAATAGTCTAAAATTAAATAAACTGCATAAAATTAAATAACTGTTTTGTATTCTATTGAATGATGATTATAAAGAACACAATGGGCTGCCATTTTAATGAGGAGGAAAACTGTGTATTCAAGTTATATAAAATGGCTATAGTCAATAATTTTGCCATTATTTGACCATTTTAATGTAAGAAAATATCAGTTGCATGTGGTTCAGCCTAATATTGGTGTTTTAAAGGCATTTCTGATAGTATTTCTCTGCTGTCAATGAATGATAATGTATGTTAATCTAAATTTTTTCCTTTATATTGTTTTCAATTACTTTACAGTGCCAGTAGTGTGTGTTGGGTGCCTGGTGATATCAAAGGAGATTTGTATAATAAAAAAGTATGCTTAGACACATCTGGTTATGATTTGTGTTTCCTTTTCTCAAATTGCATAATTCAAGTTTATGCTGCATAATTCTTTCTTCTTTTATTCCATTCCATATGGTGGCAAAACAACTACCAAAAGATGAATGCTTTCAGTACCTTTCATATCAAAGCTGCAGCTTTCACATTCTGGTCTATTGATACTGCATTTTGGCAGTGGATAAAGGGACACAGTTAAAATCTCTGCGCTTAATTGGGTTTTTTTGGGGGGAGAGACTTTCTTTGAACTAGTGACCACCCGTGATTTTATAATTATAAAAAATTAACCAGCTCACCATTTCTTGTAGGAAATATTCACAACTCACTTCTCAGCTTTTAGAAGAAAAAAGAAAAGGAAAAAGAAGAACTAAGGAGTATTAGAGGATTCCATTTTGTTTGGGAGTATTCCATGTGGGATTATTCTAATGCAATGCTAAGGCTATATTTGTCTGCATAGTACTTTTTTTTTTTTTTTTTTGCATAGTACTCTTTCAAGCACAATCTTAAAAACCTTCTATCTTGTTCAGAACCCTACAAAGAGAAAAACTTGAAACAAGTTAGATTTTCTGAAAAGTTAGAATTCCAGTGTAAGATGTCTGCTATGACCTGACTTACAATACAAGCTACAGACAAAGCAATGAAGCTCTCTGCAGAATACTCTTTGTTTTCTTTCCTTTCTTTAAACCATTTTCTTGACATATAATTCATGTACCATACAATTCATTTATTTTAAATGTACACTTCAATAGTTTTTGATATATAACATTATTATGATTGAAGAATAGTAGTAAGATAAATATAAAATGTGCCAGTTTAATAATTTTTAAGTATGCAGTTCAGCGCTGTTAATAACATTCATGATGTTAGATATCTCTATGGTTCACTTTAAAAACTTTTTAATCACCTTAGCCAGAAATTGCAGAGTATTCATACATATTTCAGTATGAGTTGAAATTCCTATGGCTGTATGGAATTCAACTCCTATGAAATTGTTTAAGAAAGCTAACTGGATGTCTGGAAGAAAACACACTCAGAACTTAAATCTCCTGGCCATGATACCTGTTTTAAGTAGGCAATCACTGACACATACGTATACTTTGCAAAGCCCTGAGTGTTCCCCAAACATACCATGGGTCAAACCTCTCTTCCCACTGGGCTTGATTTTCCCACCCATGTGAGAAATAGACAGGGGGAGCTTTGTTTTCAGTGGCTTTGTTTCCTTGCATTCATTGGTAAAATAAACATTACTTCAGTTTGAAGAAGTCTTCAGTAGAACTTGCGGGTCCTGGGAGAGCAGATTCTATGACCCAACCTGGATGACTTCATCACATTATCTGGTGTAGATGCACCCTGTTGAGGATAATTGCATCACAGCATCCTGTGTGTATCCTTGTAGGACTGGCCTATGTCAGAAGATGCTACGTGGCAGACTCCTCAGCCTTGGAAAGAGATGTAAAGGAAGAATACCAAAGACCCGCCCTATGTGTCAGCGAGGCTTCAGAGAGACTTCAAGGTTTCCCCAGGCAGACCCACAGTTACAAAAATGCCTTATACTTTCATCATTGGACAGTATGGATGAGCTCTGCACTGAATTCAGCATGGGGGTAACTGAAAATACACACAGGGAGTGTTTAGAGTGAGAACGCAGACTCATTTTGTGACCTAACCACTAGAAGCTTATGTGATTATAAAAAAGTCTTTGAAGAAATCTCAGTATTTGAAAATAGAAAAGGTAAGTTTTATAATTTTGTATTTGTCGAAGGGAAAGTGAACATTATTAAACAAAGACTTAGTACATAAAATGCTTACCCTCATTTTTAGTAATTATGCTTCTGGATGGGATACATATAAAAATGGAATTTAAGGAATCTTATATCATAGATTTAAAGATTTTTCTATCACAAGAAAATCTCTCCTTCCTGTCCTCCACCCCTATAACTCCCAGGAAATTAGCTATTGGAATTCAGCATTTGATAAGCTTACCACAGCTCACACAATGTTTTCAAAAACTTCAAATTCTTTTTCACTGTTTTATCAGTCATGCAAATGCAAGCTTATTACAAGATAATTATACAAAGAGTAGAAACCTGATAGTCTATCCTCATAAATAAAATATCAATAGAAACCATAATCTTGGCCCAACTAGAATCTGATAATCGAAATGAAGGATTTGTTTGCTTCGCCTGCTCCCAAACCTCAAGTAATAAATCTCAAAAGCTTCAATATTGATTCAACAAAATGAAGGGCTGAGTCACTTCAGAGCGACTCTGACAAGTGGACAAACGCTGCCATGGCGACATTTTGATATGCAGTGTGATTCCTGAGCTTCGCTGGTTTCTTCCCCGTCATTAAAGCAAAATGACAAACCACGGGAAGTACCACACACAGCGTGCCTAAACCAGAGGCAACCAAGGAAAAAGATTTCATTAGCTGTTCTTAAAGGATTAAAAATTCCATACACATTCATATCCGACTTATGGGGAAATTCCTTTCAAAATATGAGGAAAACTGTTCTGAGACAAGCTTCTGCATTGCAGGTGGATTCTTTACCCGCTGAGCCATCCGGGAAAGCCCGAAGACATGTTTCTTATTAAAAAATGGAAACTATTTTTAATCTAAAAAAAGTCTCAGAGCATTTCCTGTAAATGTTTTGTAAACATTGCTTGAGGAAGAAATATTTTTAACTTGGGAAGATAAAGTTTTAAAATATTTTCTACAGGACATAAAGTTGTACCTAATTTGTCTTTTGCTAAATAATGTAATAGATATTGTATATGGTCATAATAAAAATAAAATACAATATATGTGGCCAAATACTACTACTGTGTATGTTTAGATTTATAAGGAGATGAGACTATTTGTTAGAAGGTGGTATGTACACTTGATCTTAATATTCATTTGATGGAGCTACTTAGCAATTATATATATATATATATATATTTTACTAGTGTAAAATGTGCCCAGATATATTTAAAAAGGATGCTATCACATCATAGCAATGAAAAGAAATTATTTTAAAAATTTAATGTGAAAATGCTTTTAAATACATAACTATAAATTTATAAAATTGTGAATGTATATTTACCATCGTAGTGCTTTCAATGTTAGATTGTTTAACTCACAAGAGAAATTTTAGCGGATGCATCTAAAATACAGCTAAAGTAGAAAATCATTGTTTTTATTTTATGTCACTGCTTTTCTGTCAGTTATTGAAATCTTACTGTATACCAGACTGCACTATCTCTTTCAATCCACATACAAGTCTGTGCAGAAGGTATTTTAAAAGCTTCCATTTTGCACATAAGGAAATTAAAAGTATCAAAGATTAATAAAATTTATGTTTGTTCAGTCTAGTTATGCTGTACTGTCTCTTGGCATCATCTGGACCAAATTAGGAGAAACAGTTTTATTTTTGTTCTTCTATGCCTTTAGAAATAAAAACTGTGTTACTGACTTTATAAAATCTCAACTATCAGGTTCTGTAAATGGACTTTTAGAAGAAGAGTATTTTTAACTTAGGAAGGTAAGGATTTAAAGAATTTGTAGTACAACATAAAAATCACAGTTAATTCATCCTTTACATTTTGCTTATTAAGTACTGCGATTATGAGAAACTTAGAAAAGGAAGATATAACCAAGTATAGAAAAAATGAAATGTTAATTTTACATGAAAAAAGCAAGAGGTAAGTTTTAATGTTGTTATTTATTTATTTCTGCATCACATTTCTGATTTAAAATTCTAACATGCCACCTAGCTTCTGTTATCTGCGATGGTCTGGGTTGACTGCTACCTTGTCAAATATCTCCTTCTTAAATTAAAAAGTAACTACCACTCCAATACTTTGGCCACCTCATGAGAAGAGCTGACTCATTGGAAAAGACCAGGATGCTGGGAGGGATTGGGGGCAAGAGGAGAAAGGGATGACAGAGGATGAGATGGTTGGATGGCATCACTGACTTGATGGACATGAGTTTGAGTAAACTCCGGGAGTTGGTGATAGACAGGGAGGCCTGGCCTGCTGCGATTCATGGGGTCGCAAAGAGTCAGACATGACTGAGCGACTGAACTGAACTGACCCTTTGTACAGGTTTCCCAGGTGGCTTAGAGGTAAAGAATCTGTCTGCCAATGCAGGGGACGCAGGAGAAGTGGGTTCAGTCCTTGGGTTGAGAAGATCTGGAGTAGCAAATGGCAACCCACTCCAGTTTTCTTGCCTGGGAAATTCCATGGACAGAGGAGTCTGGCGGCTACAGACACAACTCTCATGGGGTTGCAAAGAGTCAGACACAGCTCAGCATGGATGTACTGTTTGTATACTTCATCTCTGTAGGAAGCAAATCATTTACAGAGAAGTTTCTGACAGGGCACATTAGAGTTTTCAAAATAATTGTCATAAATCATGACAGATGAGTCACCTCTAGACAACTGCTAAGACAACTGGTAAACAGGTGTGAGCCAGGGTAACCAAAGGCTCTGGTAAGACAGGAAAATATGGGGACTATGGCTCCTACTTGTTCCTTAGCCTCTTAAAGTTGGCTCTTCTGAGTTGACTACTGAGCAGTAACTTTCAGCAGCCCCAGCTTGTCCAACTAGAACCAACCAGGGCTCGAGACTAAATCTTTCCTCAAGCCCAAATCATTTCTTGGGAAGATGTGAAGTCATCTCCTGCTGAAGCTGTGTATGAACACTTTCTGCCATACTTCTTTGGGCACTTCCCTCATACAACTGTACATACGTCAACTTTCACGGGGCTTTGGTACCACTTTTGTTTTATTTTGTTGACCTAAAACAGATAGACTGGCAGATACTTTTTCCAGCAAAGATGGTTTATTCGGGGTCAGCAGAGAATTGCAGTTCAGGGCTGGCAACCATGGTGAGCCACATGCAAGTCCCCCACAGCTAGGAAAAGAGAGCACTTTCATATAGAGGAAAAGGAATTTGGAAGGACTACAGTAAACAAAGGCTATTCTTTGGCTGAGTCCTTCTCAGGAAAGAAGAGGAGTCTTTCTTCTTCCTGTTAAAAAATTAAGATCATGGCATCTGGTCCCATCACTTCATGGCAAATAGAAGGGGAAAAGTGGAAACAGTGGCAGATTTTATTTTCTTGGGTTCCAAAATCACTGCAGATGGTGACTACAGCCATGAAATTAAAAGACGCTTGCTCCTTGGAAGGAAAGCAATGACAAACCTAGATAGTGTACTAAAAAGCAGAGATATCGCTTTGCCGACAAACGTCCCTATAGTCAAAGCTATGGTTTTTCCAGTAGTCATGTATGAATGTGAGAGTTGGACCATAAAGAAGGCTGAGCACCAAAGAATTGATGCTTTCGAACTCTGGAGCTGGAGAAGACTCTTGAGAATCCCCGGGCCAGCAAGAAGATCAAACCAGTCAATCCTAAAGGCAATCAACCCTGAATATTCATTGGAAGGACTGATTTTGAAGCTGAAGCTCCAATACTTTGGCTACCTGATGCAAAGAGCTGACTCATTGGAAAAGACCCTGATGCCGGGAAAGATTGAAGGCAGGAGGAGAAGCGGGGGGCAGAGGATGAAATGGTTAGATGGCATCACTGATTCAATGGACATGAGTCTGAGCCAACTCTGGGACATAGTGATGGACAGAGGTGTCTGGTGTACCACAGTCCATGCAGTCACAAAGAGTTGCAAAGGACTGAGCAGCTGAACAAGAAGAAGTGCCACAGAGTGTGAGAGCTCTCTCTTCTGGTTTCCTGAGCCCATTTTAATTGAGGTTTCTGTTTATTAATTTTTTACAGCCTATAGAAGCTTGATCATGAAAGTCAGGGTAGAAAAGACATGAAAAATACCTCTCAGGGGCTATGGCATTGATCAACTTCCACTTCTTCCATGCACCCAACTTTGTTTTCAGATATGAGCCTTATACTCCCCAAAGGGACTTAACTCCTCTCAAGTGTACAAGACCTCGTTCAGCTTTTCAGCCTACTCATAAAGTACAGGTTTTCTCATGTGATCTTCGTTGGTGTGAACAGCTGTTGAGGGCATGCACCCCTCACACAGATTTCCATGTAAATGATACTGCTGAGATTTGCACAACTCCTGCAGTCCTGGAGGGACTTGCACAGACAGCAAGGAACACAACCTCCACCTCCCAAAATAGGTCTCTTTCCATTAACTGCCCAACTGGCATTCACATGACTTCAATTTTAGACCTATAGCCAGACTTCGATACTTCTTTTGAATAGAATTTTCAATGTATTTTGAAGGCTATGAAGAGGAATCACACAGATAAAAAAAATGTTTCCATGATCAAATAAATACATCAAGTAGTGAGCTAAACAAATTTAAACTGGTTGGTTTACTATAGTGTTCAGATGTTTTAACATTTTATTGTGCTTAACTGTTTTCTAAGAATGTTTCCCACACTTATGGTTTAATTATGGAGACTTTTGCCAGTTAGGGGAACTGAAATCTGCGGTATATGCTTTTGAAAATGCTGATATAGCTGGTTTACTGAGGACTTTTTTTCACTGGAATTCAAATGTGAACTTCAAACATAAATATGAATCAGTGTTGTTATCCATTGTCTCTTCCCTATGTGTGCTCAATTGCTCAGTCATTTCAACTCTTTGTGACCCTATGGACTATAGCCCACCAGGCTCCTCTGTCCATGGAATTCTCCAGGTTGTAATACCAGAGTGGGTTGTGATTTCCTATTCCAGAGGGATCTTTCCAACCCAGGGATTGAACCCAGGTCTCTTGTATCTCCTGCATTGGTAGGTGGATTCTCCACCACTGAGCCACCTGGAAGCCCTCTTCTCTATGTATCCTATGTCAAATTATTCTTTCTTACTGGGTAGCAAATCTCTTGGAAAGATCCATAATTTCAATATATGCCAAGTGACGTGAAAGTCGCTCAGTTGTGTCCGACTCTTTGCCACCCCATGGACTATACAGTCCATGGAATTCTCTTGGTCAGAATATTGGAGTGGGTAGCCTTTCCCTTCTTCAGGGGATCTTCCCAACTCAGGGATCAAATCCAGATCTCCCACATTGCAGGCGGATTCTTTACCAGCTGAGCCACAGGGAAGCCCAAACCAACTGAGCTATCAGGGAAGCCCTCAATATATGCCAATCTCAAGCTGAATTTAAAGTTTTTTTCTCCTCACTGCAGGGCTGGACCAATGGCTCCAGGGGTATGAAATGGAAAGGACACATGATTAGTTGTTGAAGTATGCAGTGGTGTGTGTGTGTGTGTGTGTGTGTGTGTGTGTGCATGTGTGTCTGGCGATCCTGGTTCTAGAATACCTGTCTTTTCTCTTTCTTTTCAAGCTCTAACTCTTCCGACGCTGAGAGCTGAGAGGGAGAATGGAAGGACAAACGTCCTTTTGTCTACCTGCTTATCGGCACAGTGCCCTCTGGAAGGGCTGTGGCTACTTCCCTGGATGGTACACATTCACTGTCCTCTGTGTGACTGGCCTGCTGATGTTCTCAGAGGCACAAGGGTACATTCTGGTGGGTTCTGCGAGGCCTTCCCATTACATGTTTCTTTGAAGCGGGTTCTTCCTTAATGGCCTCCTTCAGCTACTTCCCGGAAGTACACAACCTCTTGTTCCTGGAATCTTCCTACCTCATGGGCTGTTCTCTTGGCTCAGGTATTGACAAGATTTTACCAAGGTGCACCCTCCATGGTTATCACAATCAATGAGAGATCTACACATTTTTGTACAAAGGTGACATCGAGGCTGCTTCCTTGCCCTCTTTCTTTCTGTCCCGCCATCTTTCTTTCCCAGTTCTCTTTCCTCTCAGCGGGTAGTGTCAGGGCAGATCAACATATCTGTTGGCCTGGGTGGACAATAGTGGAATGAATTGCCAATCCTCCTCTCTACTGTGATCTCCAATCTCCGATATTTACCAAAATTCTGAAGGAGAGATAAAAGCCAGAACCTCCACCACAGGTTAACTACTTGGAGCTGATTCTTCTTCCCCCTGAGGTGAAGTTGGAGGCAGGTAATTGTCCCACATTTGTCTTTCCACCTCTGAAAAAGCCCTGGAGGCATGATCTGGTCTCAGTGCTTGGCAACTATCTTTGCAAGTCAGTTTCTTGTCTCTTTGGTCCTGGTTTGGACCAAATCACCAGTTCTGCAGGAATAGAAAATGGACCATTCAGTACACTGAATTTTAATATTGTACAAGGTACACAGTAGGCAGACAAGAAGATGCAGTTCATGCATACATTGATAATAGTTGTTAGCTGCTTTTTAAAAAGTTTCTTCTCTTTTTTAAAGAGTGAGAATGTTGAACTCAGGGCAAGCTTGTTAAGGGGCAGAAGTTTAGATCAGACTAAGTAAGAGGCTAGTCAGAACCTGCACGTATAGTTGTCGTGAGAGTCAGATGAAAACATTAATCAGAAACTAGGCAGAGAAAAAAGAAACAGTATATTATAAAAATGAGGACCTAGGACAGGGAACAGCATAGATTTCTTGCAACGAATCAGGACTAGAATATACATAAAGTGGAATATATAGAGGGACTTTGTAGAATAGGACAGCAAATTCTGGTACTGAAATCTTCATAAAGACTGAGACCATATGCTTATTCATTTTTACATTTCTGAAACATCATAAATAATTGGTACTCAATAAATGTCTGTGGTGTTGGAGAAAACTCTTGACTGCAAGGAGATCAAACCAGTCAATCCTAAAGGAAATCAACCCTGAATATTCATTGGAAGGACTGTTGCTGAAGCTAAAGCTCCAGTACTTGGGCCACCTGATGGGAAGAGCTGACTCACTGGTAAAGACCCTGATGCTGGGAAAGATTGAGGGCAGGAGGAGAAGGGGCAGTAGAAGATGAGATGGCTGGATGGCATCATTGACA
The DNA here is from genome assembly GCF_023699985.2 of Odocoileus virginianus. Lineage (NCBI taxonomy): Eukaryota > Metazoa > Chordata > Mammalia > Artiodactyla > Cervidae > Odocoileus > Odocoileus virginianus. The sequence goes on from NC_069676.1 coordinate 84,620,820, forward strand.
CAATGGACATGAGTCTGAGCCAACGCCGGGAGACAGTGAAGGACAGGGAAGCCTGGCGTGCTGCAGTCCATGGGGTTACAGAGTTAGGCATGACTTAGCAATTGAATGACAACAAGGTTTGTTGAGTGAATTAATCAATTTAGGATACCAGCGTAAAAGAAAACCTGATAAAAAAGTAACTTTTGCTTCTGCATAGAGCAGGGAGCCACAGACTAAGGCCCTTTGGCCATTTCTGCCACTGCCTGCTTTTGTAAATAAGTTTTATTGGAACACAGCCATGTACTTCTGTTTACATATTGCCTTTGATTGCTTTCACACTACAATGGCAGACTTGAATAGTTTCGACAGAGACTGCAAGTCTAAAATATTGACTGTCTGGCCCTTTATAGAAAAAGTTTTCTGACCCCTGGCCAAGAAGTTTAAAACTGATTTTATATAAGCTTCCAGTTGAACCTGACTCAGTCGCAGCATGGGTAAGTCAGGTCCAGAGGTCAGTGGGAGCACCCGGCTGTTTCACCCGACAACGCCAAGCCCTGGGAACCAGTGAGGTGGATGTGACAGGTCTGTCAGAGCCAAGAAGAAAGTCATCTTGACGCAGGCTAGTAACCTCGCTCTCCCTTCTCTGAACTATCTTTGTATCTGATGTTCACTTTGTACTTTTGATTATCATGATTCGTGTCTTCTTTCTCCAGTTCAGTGTGGACTAGAGGAGGGCAGAGATGGCATTTTGTCCATGTTTTTATCCTGAGGGTCCAGCGATGCTTCTGGTTAATCAGGTACTGATTTAGAAGATGAATTTTAGCTAACAGGATTATAGTGCTATCTGCAGGAGAAGAAAAGCCAAGTCTGGCAGCTCAGTGACAGGTGGTTTTTAATTATCAGTAAACAAGAGACTGAACTGGGCTGAACTGAAACAAGAGACTGGGGCTTCCCAAATGGCACAGTGGTAAAGAATCCACCTGCCAATGCAGGAGATGCAAGAGAGGCAGGTTCAATCCCTCGGTCAGGAAGATCCTCTGGAATAGGAAATGACAACCCACTCCAGTATCCTTGCCTGGGAAATCCCATGGACAGAGGAACCCGGTGGGCTACAGTCCATGGGGTCGTAAAGAGTCAGATATGATTGAATGACTGAGAATACTCGCAAACAAGAGATCAGGTCAATGAAAGTCAGTCTGGAGCAGAGTGTTCGAGGGACTGATGACACTAACGCGTAGCTCTGACTGATAAAGTTCATGGACTTGTTCAGATGTTCTGAGGCTTTTTTACGTGCCCAAAGCCCAAGAGCATTTCTCTTTTTCTGACCTGAGAGCAGAACCTCAAGCTTAAAGCATTCTCAGTAATTAAATGAATTCTCTGAGCCAATTTTGGCAGAGAATGGCTTCCTTTGGCTCACAAAACGAGGTTCTGGATTTGACAGTGGGGCCTCCTCCTTACATATTTGTCCAGGCACATCACTCACCGACAAATGCTTAATGAGCTACTACATTGTGCCAGGCCCTTTGAGAGCTTGGGAAAACTGTCTGTTTTTTCCATTATGAAATGCTAAGATGATAAACAAACACTCCAATTTAGTGACAACTTTATGACATATTGTGGTGCGAGGAAGGAAAGTTGATTGGCTAGTTGCCCAGGTGGGTGTGTACCTCGAGGCAGAAGGGTCCGGGTGTGTAGCAAGCTTCTGACAAGTCTCAATTTTTTCCTGTTTTTGCCCAAAGTAAAGAAATCTCTGGCAGGCAGATTTGGGTACTCCTTTTTCTGCTTTTTTTTTTTGGAAGGGAAGATAAGTAGCTACTGCCTAAGCTTGGTTTTGTTCCTTTCATGAAATTCCCTTATGCATACCTAAGCTTAGATATTCAAACTCAGAATGTCAAGTATGAGAAACACCTTTGTCAAGGAACTAAAAAGATCTTTGGAGAAGATTTACAAGGTTTATTAGTATGCAGGACTAAACTGGAGAAGGAAGAAAAATTGTAAGACATCAATACTTTTCTTACAGGGTTAAGAAAATGACTTATGCTTTAATGTGTGACATTTAATGATTGACTTGATTTCATGAAGATTCCAATAGTGCAAAAGACTTAACATTTCAACAGTGCTGCATTTAGGTGGAACTGGGAATTAGGCCAACTTGCCTTCAGATCTTTCAACTTCCCTTTCAACACACTTCTCCTTCAGTGGCCCCTCCATCTCCCACCTCCAGATGTTCAGTAATCCTCTTCCTTTCTGTTTTCCTTGTCAAAGCTTGACTTGGAAGTCCCACTCTCTAAGCTGTAAAGGCTGGAAGTAGAAAAATATCTCTGATTCCAGCATATTTGTATTTTAATATGGGATCAAGTCATGTTTTCTAAGGCTGGATGGTGAAGTACAAGGAAATAGGCTCTGGGAATCTTTTTGATGTGATTGCCACCAGGTTCTTCACACAGTCTTATTATATAGGCCTTTCCTCCTTCCCTCCCTCCCTTACAAACATACTGACTTTCTACTATATTCCGAAGCCTATTCCAGATGCTTGGTATAGAGCAGTGATTGAGAGCAACATGGAACCTACCTTCTTGGAGCTTTCATTTTTATGGGTAGACAAAAATACCTAAATAAGCAAATAAAATCTTTATTTGGGATAACTAATGGGGAGAAAATAAAACAAACTAGTAGGCAATAACATACAGAAGTAATCAGGGCAGACACCTCCAAGGAAAGGACAGTTGACAGTTGAGCTGCCCCTGAAATGAAGGATATGACAGAAGCAGCCAGCCATATGAAGGTCAGTGTGATAGGAATACAGTGACAGCGGGAGACTGGGATCAAATGAGGCTGGACCGAACCAGGTGTGGCTCTTTCAGTCCAGGAGAGGAGTTTGGATTTAAGTGCAATGGGACAGATGTTCACTGAAAACTTTCAGGATTTGATAGCATCTATGTGCCTTTTCGGAGGCTCTCCAGATGGTGCTAGTGGTAAAGAACCTGCCTGCCAATGAAGGAGAAGCAGGAGATGGAGGTTCTATCCCTGGGTCATTAAGATCCCCTGGAGGAGGTAACGGCAACCCACTCCAGTATTCTTGCCTGGAGAATCCCATGCACAGAGGAGCCTGGTGGGTTATGGTCCATAGGGTCACACAGAGTAGGACACGACTGTAGCAACTTAGCATGCCTGCACATGCATGGGACTCTACTAAGAATATCAGCTGTACGGTTTGTTGTGGTTTATTTTTCAGCTTTTGGGAGAAGCTTTCAGTTTTCCATATATTCTGTTGCTGTTGAAGCATTTCCAGTACTCTCTGGGATGCTCATTTTTCTGCTTGGCATATTCTGCTTTGTGGTTCATTAAACTCTCACCCTAGCGAGAGTGCAACCTCAGTGACGTATCCCACAATCTCACAAATTCAGGGTTGTGATGTAGAAATCACTGTGTTTCCCGCAGTGCCTTCCTGCGTTTTCTGCTTCCTAAACACGTAGTAATAATTGTTAATGAATTACTTAGTTCCCAGGGGAAGCTTTGCGAAGAGTGGGCCTATGTTTTCATTTTGACCCATCACAAGGCCTAGGGCAACGTCACCCACAGAGTGAGAATGTATGCTAAGTCCAGTTATGCAAATGGAACCTGGTGAAACAAGGATTAACACAGAATAGTTCATTGATAAACACTGACTTTGTTGTGGTCTCAGTAAAGTAATATACAGCTGTAAATAAAGACTTTAAGCAGGCTTCCCAGGTGGTGCTAGTGGTAAAGAACCTACCTGCCAATGCAGGAACTATAAGAGACATGGGTTCGATCCCTGGGTGGGGAAGATCCCCTGGAGGAAGGCACAGCAACCCACTCCAGTATTCTTGCCTTGAGAATCCCCGTGGACAGAGGAGCCTGGCTGGCTACAGTTCATAGGGTCGCAGAATCGGACTGAAGCGACTTAGCATGCACAGAAAGCTTTCTTTTTTTTTTTTTGCCCAGAAAGCTTTTAACCATCCTAACAATACAATGAAACTGTGGGTTGAATATATATTTCAGTAAGATATTTTAAATAATCAAGAAGCTACAAGAGGTCTGAAATAATTTAGGAGCTGTAAATCCATGGGGTGTATTAATAGAGTAGACACATGTTTACAATAGTTAATGTAAAAAATATTTTTCTAATATTGTTTTCTGTTTCACATTATCAATACAACTGATTCATTATTTTGACTCTAATTTGTCTTCAAGTTTGTTTTTCTTTTTTTTTCAAGTTTGTTTTTCTATTGCAGTATATAGTAAGCAAGTCTATGTTGACTCTGTTAATAACGCCTCATGAATTTACAGCTTCTAGACCCAGCTCCATCTTTGTAGCTGAGCCTCAGAGGGAAACCGTTCAATCCTCTTGATCATTTAGATCACTCTTCTTACTACCTGCTCTTAAGTTCTGAAGTGCCTCATTTGCATTCCCACATGATCCCTCTAACAGAACACTTTTGCCTGAATAACTTTTGGCTTTGATGCTGTTTGTTGACTGTTGCAGCTTTGAGATGATATACTTCACAATAGTTCACAATAATGCTAAATTAGTACTCCATAATAGCAGTTTGGAGCTCAAAGAAATATTCTAGTTATTCCTATTCCTATGCCCTTCCTTAGGAAGGGTACCTCAGTTCAGTTCAGTTCAGTTCAGTCACTCAGTCATGTCTGACTCTTTGACTTCCCTGTCCATCACCAACTCCTAGAGCTTGCTCAAACTCCTGTCCATCGAGTCAGTGATGCCATCCAACCATCTAACCCCTTGTTGTCCCTTTCTCCTTCTGCCTTCAGTCTTTCCCAGCATCAGGGTCTTTTCCAATGAGTCAGTTCTTTGCATCAGGTGGCCAAAGTATTGAAGTTTCAGCTTCAGCTTCCTTCCAATGAATATTCAGGACTGATTTCCTTTAGGATGTACTGGTTGGATCTCCTTGCAGTCCAAGGGACTCTCAAGAGTCTTTTCCAACACCACAGTTCAAAAGCATCAATTCTTCGGTGCTCAGCTTTCATTATAGTTCAGCTCTCACATCCATACATGACTACTGGAAAAACCATAGCTTTGACTTGATAGATCTTTGTGGGCAAAGTAATGTCTCTGCTTTTTAATATGCTGTTTAGATTGGTCATAGCTTTTCTTTCAAGGGGCAAGTGGCTTTTAATTTCATGGCTTCAGTCACCATCTGCAGTGATTTTGGAGCCCTCTCCAAAAAGTCACTGTTTCCATTGTTTCCCAATCTATTTGCCATGAAGTGATGGGACTGGATGCCATGATCTTAGTTTTTGAATGTTGAGATTTAATCCAACTTTTTCACTCTCCTCTTTCACTTTCATCAAGAGGCTCTTTAGTTCTTCTTCGCTTTCTGCCATAAGGGTTGTGTCTTCTGCATCTCTGAGGTTATTGATATTTCTCCCGGAAATCTTGATTCCAGCTTGCACTTCATCCAGCCCAGCATTTCACATGATGTAGTCTGCATATAAGTTAATAAGCAGGGTGACAATATACAGCCTTGATGTACTCCTTTCCCAATTTGGAACCAGTCTATTGTTCCATGTCTGGTTCTAACTTGATTCTTGACCTGTATACAGATTTCTCAGAAGGCAGGCAGATGGTCTGGCATTCCCATCTCTAGAAGAATTTTCCACAGCTTGTGTGATCCACACAAAGGCTTTAGCGTAGTCAATGAGGCAGAAGTCGATGCTTTTCTGGAATTCTCTTGCTTTTTTGATGATCCAACAAATATTGGCAATTTAATTTCTGGTTTTTCTGCCTCTTCTGAATCCAGCTTGAACATCTGGAAGTTCACAGTTCATGTACTGTTGAAGCCTGGCTTGGAGAATTTTGAGCATTACTTTGCTAGCTCCTAATACCTGTAATAACAGGTAAATTTGGCCTTGAAATACAAAATGAAGCAGGGCAAAGGTAACAGAGCTTTACCAAGAGAACCCACTGGTTATAGCAAACACCCTCTTCCAACAACATAAGAGAAGACTCTACACATGGATATCACCAGATGGTCAATACTGAAATCAGGTTGATTATATTCTTTGCAGCCAAAGATGGAGAAACTCTATACAGTCAGCAAAAACAAGACCGGGAGCTGACTGTGGCTGAGATCATGAACTCCTTATTGCCAAATTCAGACTTAATTGAAGAAAGTAGGGAAAACCACTAGGCCATTCAGGTATGACCTAAATCAAATCCCTTATGATTATACAGTGGAAGTGACAAATAGGTTCAAAGGATTAGATCTGATAGACCCAGTGCCTGAAGAACTATGGACAGAGGTTCATGACAATGTACAGGAGGCAGTGATCAAGACCATTCCCCAGAAATAGAAAGGCAAAAAGGCAAAATGGTTTTCTGAGGAGGGCTTACAAATAGCTGTGAAAAGAAGAGAAGCTAAAGGCAAAGGAGAAAAGGAAAGATATACCCATTTGAATGCAGAGTTCCAAAGAGTAGCAAGGAGAAAGAAGAAAGCCTTCCTCAGTGATCAATGTAAAGAAACAGAGGAAAACAATAGAATGGGAAAGACTAGGGACCTCTTCAAGAAAATTAGAGATACCAAGGGAACATTTCATGCAAAGATGGGCACAATAAAGGACAGAAATGGTATGGACCTAACAGAAACAGAAGATATTAAGAAGAGGTGGCGAATACACAGAACTGTACAAAAAAGATCTTCATGACCCAGATAAGAAGGATGGTTTGATCTCTCACCTAGAGCCAGACATTCTGGAATGCAAAGTCAATGGTCCTTAGGAAGCATCACTATGAACAAAGCTAGTGGAGGTGACAGAATTCCAGTTGAGCAAATCCTAAAAGATGATGCTGTTAAGGTGCTGCACTCAATATGCCAGCAAATTTGGAAAACTCAGCAGTAGTTACAGGACTGGAAAAGGTCAGTTTTCATTCCAATCCCAAAGAAAGACAATGCCAAAGAATGTTCAAACTACCACACAATTGCAGTCATCTCATTTGCTAGGAAGGGTACCTACATGGGGAGTGTTTGGAAATAGGAACCTTAGGACCTAGTCCTCATTATGCCTTTAACTAAGCCCCTCAATCAGCTAGTATTTTATTTTTTCGACCATAAAATCTGCGGTGAGGTGGTATTAGACAGGTAATTGCTAATTTCAATCTCCCTCCTGGTTTCAAATTTCTATAAATTCTAATAATCCTTCCTGTGCTTTAAAAATTTCTGATGCAGAAGGTGAGTTGCACGTTGCTGATGAGATGGTTTGACCTTGCAAGCTGAACAAATAATTGCAAACATTTTCTACCAAGTGCCAGGTGTAAAGAGTTGCACCTCACAGAATCTCATTCATCTAATCCTTCCAACAGCCTTCTTAAGTAAGAATTAGTAATCCTATTGTATAAACGAGGAGGCAGATAACTTAGATGTTGACCTCAGTTTGTACTTAGAAGTGTTATGTGGGAGTGGATTCCTCATTTCTAACATTTCTCCAATTCACACGCAAGTTCTCAAGAGGTGACCATCTACGGAGCGCTTCAACGTTAAAAGGAATGCCTTTTTAGGAACGAAATAAGACTCAGTACATGAGTTGTCTCTGCGGAAAGAAAACCAGCAGTTGCCCCCAGGGTTGTACGCAGGGCACAGTGCCCTGCTGCACAGGTGCGCGTGATTCTTGTGCCCAAGGGGACAAACTAGCAAGGTGAGTCAAAGCGGTCTACCATAAAGCGCGGTTCGCTCCCGAGGTCCTAGATGCGCTGCAGCTGCAGGACGTGCGCGTTGCTGCGCGTCGGCAGGTCAGCTCGGCGCCCGGCTGCTGGAAGAGTCCATTAGGGACGGCCAAGGCAGGGTGTTCCGGCCGCCGGAGGGCCGGACCTGGCGGCCCGCTGCGCAGATGAGGGCGCGCCGCCTTGGGCGGCCACCCCCGCTCCGCTGGTCAGGTGAGCGCAGCCCTGGGAGCCGCGTGTCCGATTGGAGCAGCTGGAGGAGGCCAAGGGGAGGGTGAGCGGGGGAGGATGGAGCCACCTTCCTGATGCGACCGCGGGGGAAAGACTTGGCAGCACCCGGGCGAAGTGTGCGGACGCTAGCGGGAGGCGGAGCGAGGATCGGGCGAAGGGAGGCTCGGCGGGGACCTCAGGGCGCGCGCGGATGTCGGTGTCCCCGGGGCCAGGTAGGCGGTGGCTCTGCGGGGTGGTCCTGTGAGCCTCGGGGTGGCCCGCGGGAGCGCCGCAGCATCCCGGCCGTGCGGGGTGGCTCGCCCGCACCTGTTGCGGGTGGTGTGGGCGGCGAGCGAGCCACGCGCTGCGGCTCATCCAGGCGTGCCGCCCGCGGCCACACCGCCTGCCGTCCCGGCGGGGCAGCTGGCGTGGCGATCCCCAGCCGCCCCCGCCGAAGCCGCCTCATCTCACGGAAGGTGGGAAGCGAGCGAACGGAGGGAAATAAAAGTTTTCTTCTCTTTCTGCCTGTTTGAAACTTTAATTCCGGCTTGAGTTTTAGACAGTCTGCTTAAAAAACAACTGATCTCTAGATCTATCTAAGGCGCGCATTAGATAATAATTAATAACGGGAAGGTTGAGATAAATTGATAGAGTCTTTAGGTTCCAAAACAACCTCCACAGTCGAAGAACTTTCAGGGAATTGATTTCAGGAAAGCAGGAATTAGCCTGGAACTGTAGAATAATGTGTATTAAAAACTTACCCATTTTTAATGTTTTGAACTGTTTCAAAATTGATTTTTTTTCTTGAAACCAAAACTGAAGAAATTATGGCAGTTTTCATCAAGGGGAAAAGCTGATTTTAAGGTGCCGTGTTTACTTATTCTGTATAACTTTTCTTTTAAGCCATCTTTTCACGTTTCACAGAATCCACAGCCTTTAAAAATGTGTGTAATGTGTTTATATGTTAGCTGTTCACTGTTTTAGAGATTACTGATATCAGATCTTAACGATGCATAATTACTGTCAATTAGAATAAAGCTCAAAAAATGTACTTTAAGACACTCAACATTATATGCAAATGCTTGCTGAAGTTATTACCTTATATTACTAAAGTTCTTTTTCCTCCTCAATGTGTCATTTATCAAAAGAGCCAGATAGAACCGTAAAACATATAAAAGGAAAAAAAGATGTTCTTTGTCTAGTAATGATACAAGTGAACTCCAGCAATCTGTTTGTTTGGGGGTTATTTCCTAGTCTGTAGGGAAATGCCAAATACGCCTTGAATTGTGTTGCAGTAAAACATTTTAAATATATGTGTTTAGATACAACATCCTGGCTCTGCCATTAATACAGTGACTTTGGACATTCGTTCACCCTTCTGTGCCTTAGTTTCTTCATTTATAAAGTAAAGGGATTGGACTAGGTGCTTGAAATGACTTAATTCAGCTAGAAATGAAATATCTCAAGATTATAACTTTAAAAAAAGGAGTAACCAAAATGTATACACTGGAAATAAGTGTGACCCAAACTGGTCCATGTTCCTGTTTCCATGATGAGTGACGATAGCAGTTGACCAGTGTTGAATACTTGCTATCTAATGAATTCTGAGAAGCCCTTTATATAGTTTATTTAACACTCACAACAAGATGTAAATTAAATAGTATTACCCAGTTTACAGATAATGCCAGTAATTGTAGACTAGATAATGTAAATAACTGTAGACCAGAATGTAAGTCCGTGATGGAGGTGAAAGTAAACTATAAAACAACATGGAGTCTTAATATCATCAGACATAGAAATGATGAATTAGCTACTCCTTTATTATATTTTAATAACAGTTATAGTTTCTGTTATATATATACTTATCAAATATTGAGTGCTAATTATATTCATTGTCAGAAAATGATAACATAAGGTATATTTAGAACACTAATACTTTTGTGATAATCATGGATAGAAATGATATGAGGGAGGCCAGGTTTACACAAAAGTATTTCAGATATCTTTCTAGTTGGAGGTATTGTTGGCCTTGGTACATGCAAAGAAGAAGTGTTCACAGAGGAATCAGCTGTGACTAAACCCTTTTGTACATATTCCCATGATGAGTGATAATAGTATGCCACAGTTTTCAAAAGTCCACTATATACCAGCTTTGTATTTAATTGGCAAATATTACTTGATTTGCAGATGAAGAAACTGAAGCAGAAAGACCTATGCTCTGGAAAGGTCCACAAAGAAAACACATTCTAACTCACCTTAGATGTGTGATCCTTTATTGCTCAGAAACTCATAAGCTGTGAACATAGCATTGAAATCCGTAAGCACTGGGAGGAGGCTTGCAGCCAGACTAGACTCATCCCTTTTATTTTATATTTGGGGATACTGGAACTTTCTAAGTTAAGAGACTCACTTAAAGTCACATATTCTGTTTTCCCACTTATGACTTTAGATCTGTGTATTCCCAGAAACAAATAAGTGAGAAGCATATTAACAGATTAACTTGGTCATTAAATGTTTAATTTACTACGTTTCAACCAAATGCTGCCTGATGCTCTTTTTGATATTGCTGACCTCCTGTTATGGAAAATTTCAAGGCTGCCCCAATTAGGACACAAAATCTTTGAGGACAGTGAGTATATTTTGTATTTCTCTAGTATCTGTAGGATTTAGCAAAGTGATATGTTGAACAAATGGCTTTGTCACCTGTTTACCTGTGACAAGGGTCCAGAGTTTGGATCTAGTTTTGATGCACTGGATCCAGAGTTTGCACAGTGGAAGCACTATGCCATCACTACTTTGGCTTCATGTACAGAGTAACTAGACAATTGATACATGCTCAGAAAGCGTATTAAGCTGCTTAGATGATGGTTATTTAATTTTACTATCAAATGTATATAGTATGTTGCCGTGGAGATGGATGGGCATTTCCCTGATTTCGTGGGGGGAAAAAATCAGACAGCTAAGTATTACACACAGTTGAGTGTACACATCTCTCTGACTTTTTTCCCAGATGTAAAGTTAATACAAATTCATGTAGTAAATTCAAATGGTACAGAAAAAAAAAAAAAGAAAGAAAAATCCCCAGGAACTCCACTATCCAAAGGTTTTGATGACTAGCCAGCCAGAGAGATGTCTTCCTTCTGTTGACTCCTGCCTAATCAGGGTGAGAGCTGAATTATTTATTTAAACCGTTGATGGTTTAAAGCTCTATTTAGTCTTAGCATTCTCTCACTCAACTGTTCTATAAACAAAGATGTTTGCTGAGAAATGAAGATAAGCATGCCGCTAGTAAACTGAACTGTCTCCTTCTCATGCAGAATGAAGTAGTACAGAAAGTTGATTTTGCCACATAATGTAGACTGTTTTCCCTTCAGTGGGCAGGACTGGGGGGACAGAAGGCATCTTTGAATGTATGGAGGATTCTCTGATATGCTGGGATGTCAGGCCACACAGGAAGCCAGAGCAACGGAGCTCTGTGGTCCTGATAAGAGGTGTGGCAGAGGAAGAGGAGGGTGGAACTGGGACACAGGAGGCTGTGGGAATACAAAGGCTGTGTTTTCTGATTGCACTGGGACACTATACACTTTAACATGTCCCACGCCAAGTCCCTCCCACAGCTGTCGGGCAGGTGGTCACGGGGCCCTTTCTGGTGCAGTCAGGCGTGAGTCTGCCTGTCCCTCAGAGTGGGGGCAGGATGCTGAAAGGACAATTTCTCATTCGTTTATTCAGGATTCTGAAAACTCAGAATGGACCTCCTTTCATCTAAAGGAGTCAGACTGACTGTTGGAATAGTGGTCCATCCATGAGTTTTGAACTAATACAAAATTATTAGTTATAGAGGAAGGCTGGGGCTTCTATTTGAATATCTTTATATTGTAAATGTTAGTTTTAAAGATTATTTGGTTATTTGCATTTCATAGATGTATGTGTCATTTAAAATTCCTTTTCCCGGGGCATGTTTTCTTGATTTGTACTATGTATTTGGGAGTGGAATTCTTTCATGCTTTACTTTATTAGGGGCTTAACATGGCTTAAGTCCAACCATCTGTTCCAGTCTTGGCACATGAGCACATTAGTGGTGGTGGTAGGGGCTAAATAACATTCCCACAATTTAAAGGTTAGGGAAAGAGCTACCTTAATGAATAGATTTCAGACGATTCTCAGCAAGACAATAGTGCAGAAGTGGAGTAAAAATGCATTTCATTCTCTGAAGTACAAGGTTCCCTGTCTGTCTTTAGTTTTGCTGAAAGGCAATTAGCATTTCAGCTAGCCAATTTGCTTACATGCAACGAAGTACTTGGGTTTATAATTTGCTGCTCTCTGTCTGAAGCTGTTGAGTCCAGCTCTTATGTAATCCTCTCCAAGTAGCCTTCTCTCCAGCATAGTTATTGTTGCTGGTCTTAAATAACTAATCAACAGAGAGTTTTCCTTGCCTTCAACTGTAGGGTGCCATAGGGCATGGAAAATGAAATGCCAAGCTAATAAGGGGATGATTGTAATTATTAAATAGTCATTATTGAAATGGGGCACAGGTTGAAAGATGCTGAATAGCTTCAAATCAAATGCAACTTCAAAAAGGCATTGTGTGGTACTCTTAATAGTTTATTTCTGCATGTAGTATGTGCAATAAACAGAGGGTATATATTAATATATTAGAATTAATTGAGGAAGATGACTCAAAATTCACAAAAAAAGAAGCAATTCTTAATTATTTATATTGACTCTGCTCCTTTCTGCAAGAAAGAATTCTGTGGGGAGTATGTTTTTTTTTTTTGGAGTATGTTTAAAGAGAAAATAATTTTTTTCTTAAGTGTTACAACAAATAAACAAGTGCTCTGAGGCATATTGTGGAAATAATTCAAGGGTTTGTATTTGTATGCTAGTTGGAAATAAGATTTTGTAAGCTTCTTTAGTCATGAATTCTGATTATTAGGGTGCTGTTAGTATATTTCATGCATATAGTGATATCCCTCTGAAAGAGCCACTGTGTATTATGATAATCCTTTTGTTAGGATAATTGGAATAATATTATCCTTTAAACCATGTCATGGGGCAATAATTCAATTTAGCTCATCTTTTAATACAATCCTGTTTTTGCAAAGTTATAGTTATATAATTATTTGGAAGTAAAATAATACATTCCTCATTTTTCAAAGAATGTTTAACTGAAAGAAGGCATGTATTAGATACAAGCCTTATAAGTGATCATTATAATTGAGAACATATATGAAAGAACTGCATGGTCTTTATATTTCCAGTCGGTGATATAAAGACAAAGCCCTATCTGTAGCTATAAATAGAGTGGTTTGTATATTGTTCAACTGCATTCGCCAGTGTTGATGAGTAGGAATGAATCAAAGGCTTACCTGTCCTCTGGCAGACTAGTCAACTCAGGATGGAAAGTGTCCTGGAAATAGGGGGACTTGATCTGCACTTTGAAGAGTGGTAAAGGAGGGGGAGTGCTGAGAGGTACGGAGAAGGGCCTGAGGAATGTCTTGGATCAAAGGTGCACAGGTAAGAATGATCTGGCTGTCTCGTCCCAGATACATATTAGATCAATTTGTTGACAGAAGAGAAAAAGATGACTGATGTATGGTGGTATGAATTTTTTTTTAATTGAGATATAATTCACTAACAACGACAACAAAAAAATCCACCTTTCAAAGTAGACAATTCAGTGTCACTTAATGTGTTTACAAATTTGTGCCGCTGTCAACACTGTCATTCCAGAACATTTTCATCACCTCAAAAAGAAATCCTGTTCCCATTCACCATCACTTCCTGTTGTCTCCCCACTCTCCAGTCTTTGGCAGCCAGTTTACTTTCTGTCCTTTTAGACATGTTACATACATGGAGTCATCCAGTATATGGCCTTTTGTGTCTGCCTTCTGTCACTTACCTGATATTTACAAGGTTTGTCACGTGGTAGTGTGTTTGTACACGTAAAGTCCTTTGTTCTTTTTTATGGCTGAATAGTAATTCCATTCTGTGAATATACTACTTTTTGTTTATCCATTCATCAATTGATGGACATTTAGATTGTTTCTAATTTTTAGCTATTGTATTATGGACAAGTTTGTGTACAAGTTTTTGTGTGAATAAATGCTTTCAGTTCTCTTGGTTAGGAGTGGAATTGCTGGGTCAGTAGAGAGGTGAATAAAATAGCCAGGATGCATTTAGAAGAACTTTATCCCTTCTATACATTCTATTAAGCTCAATGTCATTGTATAAGGCAGATGATTCAGGTGTGACTTGAAGTTTTATCACTTAGAACTCTACTTGCATAGATCTCTGCCAGTTGTGTGTATGCCAAGCTGTTTCAGTCGTTTCTGACTCTGCAACCCTATGAACTGTAGCCCACTGGGCTCATCTGTCCGTGGGGATTCTCCAGGCAACAATACTAGAGTGGGTTTCCCTACCCTCCTCCTATGAACTGTAGCCCACTAGGCTCATGTCTCCATGGGGATTCTCCAGGCAAGAATACTAGAGTGGGTTGCCCTACCCTCCTGCAGGGGATCTTCCTGACTTAGGGATTGAATCCGCATCTCTTATGTCTCCTGCGTTGGCAGGTGGGTTCTTGTCCACTAGTGCCACCTGGGAAGCCCAGATCTTTGCCAATTATAATTCATTTAATACAACCAAACTGTGATAAAATAAAAGAACAGTTTGCAACCAATGACTTCTCCCTCACTAGTGGCTGTAGGTTTTCTTAAGATGGGAAGTATGGTCATGGCTGGCATAATGCTTGACCTTTCTAGGATATGCTAAAATAAAAGATGTGATTGTATATTACATGATGCACAGTGAATTCAATTTTCTGATGACATCTGTCCTTTCGGTAGGCACTCATCTAAATGATACGGTTGAGTTGACAAAATGAAATAAATTTATTTTTTCTTCTAAGGTAAATTACAGAGCTTTAAAATGTTATTTTGTTAAGGAGGGCAGTTAATAGATTATTTGATTGAAAGTTGGACTTTAAGTAAAAGACATGTCCAGTTCACTAATGTATAGTTTGTCAGATATCACTAATTCTGGTGTGTGTGTGTGTGTGTGTGTGTGTGTGCACTTGTGTATTTATCTGAAACCTTAAGTAATTTCCTGAAAGGGTCTATTGTGCTTTATGAAATAAATTGACATTTGAACAAATTCGTCTAATTTTAGATGAGGCAAAATATTTTAAGCTCCTTTGAAAAAACCTAATATATTTGCTTAGGGCCTTATGATTTGGGCTTCCCTTGTGGCTCAGCTGGTAAAGAATCCACCTGCAATACGGGAGACCTGGGTTTGATCCCTGGGTTGGGAAGATCCCCTGGAGAAGGGAAAGGCTACCCACTCCAGTATTCTGGCCTGGAGAATCCCATGGACTGTGTAGTCTATGGAGTCGCAAAGAGTTGGACACGACTGAGTGACTTTCACTTTGACTTTATGATTTGGAGCATATGTTCACATAAATTAATTCATGTAATCTTAATAACCACTTCATTGTTAGAGCCACTTGACCTCCTGATGGCAATATTTTTATGCATTTAAAATTTTTAATTATTTATTTTAAAATTAATTTTATTAGCATATAGTTGATTTACAGTGTTGTGGTAGTTTCTGTTGTACCCTGCATTTTCCATAAATTGGAATTTTCAGCTGAGGCACCAAAAAAGTTGTCTGTCAAATGTCAAAGTGAGTTGTGAGGAATTATCAAGACTCAGAATTTCAAAGAAGATAACAGAGACTAATTGGATAATTGAAAAATGTCTTCGTATAAAGTAAAAGAGTTAAGTCTGAGAGAGGATTTTCTGGGGAGAATTTATATTGGAAATGCATGGAAGTGCTGTGACTATCCCATCTTGTGTGTGTGTGTGTATGTGTGTTAGTTGCTCAGTTGTGTCTGACTATTTGCACCCCATGGACTGTATCTTGCCAGGCTTCTCTGTCCATGGGATTCTCCGGGCAAGAATACTGGAGTGGGTTGCCATTCCCTTCTCCAGGGGATTTTCCCAATTTAGGGATTAAATCCGGGTCTCCTACATTGCAGTCAGATTCTTTACCATCTGAGTTTGTGCCTTCTCTTGAATGTGGTGGGGAGGGCTTCAGCTCTGCTTGAAGAGTCTTATTTGTGGTTGAGGACAGTAGCAAAAATGTTAACAAGAGAGCTCAGCACGATGGAGAGATGTGTCTGGTGATGCTGTGTGCATCACCTTCCACAGCAGCGAAGGGAAGTGAGCCCCAAGAGCCAGCTATGACACTCACAATAGGGATGTTAGCTGAAGTCATTTTCAAAGGATCTTGCCTAAGAGGACAGCTTGTGGCAGGCCCTAGTTGGGGTAAAAGAAGAGTTAGTGTTAAGTTAATTAGAGCTTTGATTGTTATGTGAGTTTGTCAGTAAATAGATATTGCTATGAAAGCTTTCAAATATGTACATAAATAGAATAGTAAAATGAATCCCTTTACACCTCTTGCTCAGTTCAGTTGCTCAGTCGTGTCTGACTCTCTGCGACCCCATGAATCGCAGCATGCCAGGCCTCCCTGTCCATCACCAGCTCCCGGAGTTTACTCAAACTCATGCCTGTCGAGTCGGTGATGCCATCCAGCCATCTCATCCTCTGTCGTCGTCTTCTCCTCCTGTCCCCAATCCCTCCCAGCATCAGAGTCTTTTCCAGTGAGTCAACTCCTTGCATGAGGTGGCCAAAGTACTGGAGTTTCAGCTTCAGCATCAGTCCTTCCAATGAACACCCAGGACTGATCTCCTTTAGGATGGACTGGTTGGATCTCCTTGCGGTCCAAGGGACTCTCAAGAGTCTTCTCCAACACCACAGTTCCAAAGCATCAATTCTTCAGTGCTCAACTTTCTTCACAGTCCAACTCTCACATCCGTACATGACCACTGGAAAAACCATAGCCTTGACCAGACAGACCTTTGTTCAGAATTGGCAATTTTCAAGATTTTTTGTATATGTTTCATGTATCTCAACATATCACAGCAGGAAGCTGTAAAAATATGGTTATTTTCTTACATAATCACAATCTTGTCATCTTACCTAACAAAATTAGCAATAATCCTATAGTCTCGTTCACTAATGAGTTCATTTTCAGATTTCCTTGATTGTCTCAAATATGTGTTTTTAGAGTTTGATTCTTATAATTAGGATGTAAATAATTCTTAGCCGTTCCTTCTGACAGAATCTCAAAGTCGTTTTGAATCTCCCTTTTCCCCCACACCTTTAATGTGTTAAAGAAATTTGGTAATTTATCACCTGGTGTATCTGTGTTCTGCATTTGATTGTGTCTTTCTTTTTGGAATACTTAATGGGTTTCTTTATACCTTGTTTTATCTTTTGCCTAGTAAACTGGGAATTAGCTGTCAAGCCCCCATTAGATTCAGGTTCTGTCTTTTGGACAATATAGGTGGTGCTGTAAACTTTATACGGTGTTTATATGGACATGTCTGGTTCTGTCTTTAGTGACAGTAGGCGTCAGCAGTGGATTTGGATTTAAATCAACAGTCAGAAAGCCCAGTCTCTACATTCAGAAGTTTCCCATTAACACCCTACCCCCAGTTTTACTGAGATATGATTGACATGTAACACTGTATTACTTTAAGGTGTATTGCCAAATGATTTGATATATGTATATATTGCAAAATGATTACCATAGTAGTTTAGGTAACATCCCTCTCCTCACATAGCTACAAATATTTTTTCTTGTAATGAGAACTTTTAAGATTTTCTCTCTTAGCAGCTTTTGAATATGTATACCATCTTGTTCGCTGTAATCAACATGCTGTGTATTACATTCCCAGAACTTATAACTGGGAGT
This sequence comes from Odocoileus virginianus, assembly GCF_023699985.2. Taxonomy (NCBI): domain Eukaryota; kingdom Metazoa; phylum Chordata; class Mammalia; order Artiodactyla; family Cervidae; genus Odocoileus; species Odocoileus virginianus. Next base: position 84,638,521 of record NC_069676.1, read on the forward strand.
TTATAGTTTTTGAACGCCTTTACCCATTTTCACCTCCATCTCCCTCTGGCAGCCCCAATGTAATCTGTTTCTGAGTTTGTTTTTTAAAATGCCACATATAAGTAAGGTCATACAATATTTCTCTTTCTTTGTATGACTTATTTCACTTAGCATAAAATCCTCATGGTCTATCCATGTTGTAAAAATGGCAAGATTTCCTTCTTTTTTATGGCTGAATAATATTCCTGTGTGTGTGTGTATACACATATTTATCACATTATCCATTCATTCATTGATGGGCACTTATGTTGTTTCTATGTTTTGGCTATTGTAAATAATGCTACAGTGAACATGGTGATACAGATACCTCTTTGAGTGATTTTGTTTCCTTCAGATATGTACCTTGAAGGGGAATTGCTGGATCCTATGGTGGTTCTATTTTTAGTTTCTTTGAGGAGCCTTTATAACGTTTTCTACAGTGGCTGCACCAGTTGACATTCCCTCCAACACTGCCCAGCTTCTTCTCTCCACATCTCTTGTCTTTTTTATTACAGCCATCCTGACAGTGTGAGGTGATATTTTATTGTGGTTTTGATTTCATTTCCCTGATGGTTAATGATGTTGAACATCTTTTCATGTACCTGTGGGTCATTTTTGTGTCTTCTTTGGGAAATGTCTGTTTAGTTCCTCTGCCTATATTTTAATCAGATATTTTTGGTGTTCAGTTTATGAGTTCTTTATATCTTCTGGATAGTAAATTCTTACTAGATACATGGCTTGCAAATATTTTCCTCCATTCTGCAGGTTTCCTTTTCATTTTGTTGACGGCTTTTGCTGAGTGGAAGCTTTTTAGTTTAGTATGGTCCTACTCGCTTAGTTTTGCTTTTGTTGAATTTCCTTTCGATGTGAAATATAAAAAAACCATTGCCGGAACCAATGTCAGGGAGCTTACCCCCTTGGTTTTCTTTTAGGAGTTTTATGGTTTCAGGTCTTGCATTAGAATCTTTAATCTATTTTTTTAAAGTTTTAATCTAATTGTTTCATCCATGAATGGTCATTTCTTTAGTTATTTTTTTGGAAGTGGCAAACAGGTGGTTTTCTAACTCTGTCCCTCTTGCCACATTAACTGGAATTTTTTAAAGGAAAACTTCTTCCTTAACTAGGCTATTTGGTTACTCTGAAAAGGAATTTACCCAGGATAGATAGGATAAATATTTAATTCTTTCCCTTTAAATGTTAATTTCAGAGTAAGGAGTTGATGCCCTGGTTGCATTTAGTGGTGACCAATGAGACAGACAGACAGAGTGATTGATTTTTGTATCCTTTTAAACTTAAGGATTTATGTATTCCATGTATTTCAAACAGTTGCAGTCTTTACCCACTTAGACAAACAAAGTTTTAATCTTTGGCCAGTGGAAACCCTTTCATATTCTTCTTGTGCTCCACTGACATGACCTCTTTAATCTTCAGTAGCTTCCTTGCTGTTATGAGATGTTCAGGTTCATTTTATATATTTTTCCTCCCCAGGTAATCAGCTATGCCTCTAAAGACCCTTGGTTCCTTTTAGTGGGGAGTGCTGTTTAGAAACAAAAATGTGGGCACTAGTAATGCTTACTGTTATGGGTTTGTCATTATTTATAAGCCTTTTTAGTGTTCCACAGTCAGGAAACACCTATTTGTACAAAGAAAAAAAGTCATGAGGTGCTACTGCTATTTCCAACTTAGGTTTAACCTTATAAAGACTTGGCATAGCTTCTTTGCTTTTATTATCATTTCTTTACTCTCTTATGTAATTACTTATTATTTGTTCTATCCTACAATATATGCAGTGTCAATATATATATTCTACAGAGTGTAAAATATGGTTCTGAAATGTGTATTCTACAATATACAAATTTAATGTAAACATAATAATACTGATATTACCACTGACAGTAAGAATACTGAATGAAGTATAAACTTTCGTTGAAGCAGCGTGTATTCTTAGAATTTATTCTACTTAGATCAGATGGTCAAAATACTATGTTCTAAAGCCACTAGAAATAATTATTTTGTCAGTGATTATATCACCACTTGATATACAATTAATCTTACTTGCTTCAGTTTGTTTGTCCATGTGTTGTTCAGTCTGCAAAAGAAACATTGGCAACATAATTCCAGGGCTAGTAAAAGTGGTTACCTGTGGGTGGCGGGAGAAAGGAATAGATGGATGGAAGTGAGAATTCTCTGAATATACCTTGTTATACTATAGGTTTGAGCTTGTATTAATGGAAATGCATTATATATTTTGAAAATAAAAATCAGGTTAAAAAATTACTTATACCTAGAGATGTCAAATAGTCTGCTGAATAAATTCCAAATTTAGAGGTGAAGTTTGGCTGGAGATGTACATTTGGAAGACTGTGTTTAAAGCAGTGAGGTCAGTGAGATCCCAGTGAGAATGAATGTAGATGCAGAAGAGGTCTGGGCTTGGGACCTGGACTGTTTTATCACACGGACATCAGAAGACAGGGATCCAGCAAAGGAGACTGAAGGGTACCTAGTGAGTGAGAAGGGAAGGCAGATGAATGTGGCATCAGGAAGCCACATGAGAAAGTGACTCAAGAAGCAGGAATTGACCGACCACCTACTCTTTCAGTCACATTTAAAAAAAAAAAAATTTACTTTTTGGCTGTGGGCATATAGTTCCCAACCAGGGATGGAACCCACGTCCCCTGCATTGGAAGTGTAGATTCTTTTTTTTTTTTTTTTGGCATTTGGGATCTTAGTTCCGTGACCAAGGATTGAACCCATGACTCCTGTAGTGGAAGCATGGAGTCTTAACCACTAGACCATCAGAAAAATCCCTGGAAGTGTGGATTCTTAACCACTGGACCAGGAAAGTCACTCAGTCACTTTTTGTATTATGATCTTTGCAGCACATCCTAAACCACTAGAGCATGTTTAAGAGTTATAGCAAGTTGGCTGAACTTAGAGAAATGGGAGATATTTAGAATGGGAAAGGGTGTGGTCTGATAGTGGGAAAGTTAAGTCCAAGTTACAAGAGAAATTCAGCTGAGTCAGTTCTTGTGAAGATTTCACTTCTAGTCTACATTCTCAGAGCCTCAACGCTCTCATTTGATTTTGTAAGTTTAAATGAAACTGTGGATTGAAAATAGGGTGAAATTAAAAATTAACATTGAAAGAATTAACAGAGTATTGTTTTTCATGAATTGTAACAAAAATACAGATAGAAAAATGATACATTTTTTAAAAAAAGCCAATTAAACTTTATGATTGAAAGAAGGGACAATTACCATGCTAGAAGGTGAGGGCAGAGTGGGTGGTATAACTTCAAGGTATTTTGTACCCTGGACACATCGATCAAAGGCAAAATAAAAAAGGAGCAAAAGTCTGAGGGAGTCATTGCATTATCAGAAAAATGCTTCCTGTATTTCAGTTCATGATATCAGGTCTCCTAAGGCAAAGTCAAGAGATGAAAGATAGTGTAGTTGATACACACAGTGAATTCTATTAGTCTTTTTCACTGGTGTATTTTCTTCAAAGGTAAGTTTTGGGTAGAAAGGATTTCATAGAAGCATGTGAAATAGACCTGTGTAGGGGGAACTGTGTTCTTTTCTGAAGTTGTATATTATAGTTGAAAGAAGAAGATGCAGAATGGAGGATAAGGAAGAAAACAGGGAAGGTACAAAGATGATGAGAGATTTATTTGTCTACATTCTTATTTTGATTGATATTCCTCCCTTTTTTGTTTTAGAAAAACACTTTGGCACTAAACATATCTAGAAGTTACCTATTTTATAATGGTTTGAGAACACATTCATATAATTCTAAGGTTGTAATTCTTAGATTATATTAAGCCCTGGAGATTTATAGCTACAATTCAAGTGTTAGGATGGGGATGTTAAATGATCTTTAGTTTTAGATCTTATTTAGAAAATGATCTTCAGTTTCAGAGTTTTAAATTTTGGTATTTTGCTTTTCAAAATAGGGTTACAAATGACCAAAGTAGAACATTTTCAAACGCAGTAACTATGAACAAAATAGAAAAACACAAAGAAACAGCAAAATCACTTCAAACTTCTTTTGCCTAAAGTTGACCACGGTTTTTTCAGTACTTTTCCAGGTGGATATTCACTTGTATACATAAACATGTATGTATATTTAGTATTTATATTTAAAGTATTTTATTTTAAATTAACATACTGCATCATAAAATTCATTTAAAATAGACTATAATATTTTGTAATATGATATTCTTCCTTCTTTTAAATAATTATGTAATAAAATTGGATATGCATGCTCAGTCATGTCTGACTGTTTGCAACCCCATGGACTGTAGCCCACCAGACTCCTCTGTCCATGGAATTCTCCGGGTGAGAATACTGGAGTGGGTTGCCATGCCCTCCTCCAGGGGATCTTATCAACCTAGGAATCAAACTTGCATTTCTTGCGTCTCCTGCATTAGCAGATTTTTCCAGTAATTATGTACGAATCATGTACTGATGTGAGAGTTGGATTAGAAAGAAGAATGAGCGCTGAAGAGCTTTCAAACTGTGGTGTTGGAGAAGACTCTTGAGTCCCTTGGACTGCAAGGGGATCAAGCAAGTCCATCCTAAAAGAAACCAACCCTGAATATTCATTGGAGGGACTGAGGCTGAAGCTGAAGCTCCAATACTTTGGCCCTCTGATGTAAAGAGCCGACTCATTGGAAATGACCCTGATGCTGGGAAAGATTGGGGGGAGGAGGAGGAGGGGGCAGTAGAAGATGAGATGGTTGGATAGCATCACCAACTCAATGGACATGAGTTTGAGCAAACTCCGGGAGATGTGAAGGACAGGAAAGTGGATAGCTGCAGTCCATGGGGTCACAAAAAGTCAGACAGGACTGAGCACCTGAACAACAACAGCGATCTTTTCTGTTCTACATTGCTGTGCAGTATCCATTTTTCATTACACATCACAACTTGTTTTTAAAAATGGAACATTTTTGTTACATTTCAGTAGAGAAATGCATGTGGAAATATAGTCAAGAAGGTTCTTTTTGCTTAACTTATGTGGAAATCGAACATCAAAGCAATAAACATAACCAAGCTGGTACAAGTGATTTCCAGCACTTGATTTCGGTATTTTGAGCATATTGGGCTATCTCCTGCATGGTATAATGCTGACTGTTTTCCATTAATGTCTCAGTTTGATCGCTGTCAACTTCAACTGGTGTGCCGGACCATGGAGCACCATCCAGCGAGAAATCTGCAACACAAAACTTTACAAACCGCTTTTGACATGTTCCATCAGTCACAGCATTGTCAATTACCTAGGCAGTTCCATCTAGCTATTCTTAGCACATTGCCTAACCTAGAGTAACTGCTCAGTAATTGTGCATTATTGTTATTAATTTACCCAATTAATACTGACAAAATGAAAGCAAAGAGGAACTAAAGAGCCTCTTGATGAAAGTGAAAGAGGAGAGTGAAAAAGTTGGCTTAAAACTCAGCATTCAGAAAACTAAGATCATGGCATCCAGTCCCATCACTTCATGGTAAATAGATGGGGAATCAATGGAAACAGTGACAGACTTTATTTTCTGGGGCTCCAGAATCACTGTGGATGGTGACTGCAGCCATGAAATTAAAAGATGCTTGCTCCTTGGAAGAAAGCTATGACAAACCTAGACAGTATATTAAAAAGCAGAGATACCACTTTGCCAGCAAAGGTCCATGTAGTCAAAGCTATGATTTTTCCAGTAGTCATGTATGGATGTGAAAGTTGGACTATAAAGAAAGCTGACCACTGAAGAATTGACGCTTTTGAACTGTGGTGTTGGGAAAGACTCTTGAGAGTCCCTTAGACTGCAAGGAGATCCAACCAGTCCATCCTAAAGGAAATCAGTCCTGAATATTCATTGGAAGGACTGATGCTGAAGCTGAAACTCCAATACTTTGGCCACCTGATGTGAAGAACTGACTTACTGGAAAAGACCCTGATGCTTGCTTCCCATGTCCCTAACAAGGTGTGGAATTAGTTAATACTCTGGTTCAAGTTTTTCAGGTCATCCAGGAATTTCAGGAACCCCACAATTTTGTTCTTCGAACACAACGTTGCAGTTCATTCCCTTCTGACCTTGAAGTCAGTGCCCATGATGGATTTTCATTGTGCTTTTCCAACTTTCCTAAATTCTCAATGTTTGCATCTACCTCAGACAGCCTCCTTTTATTTTGATGTTGCTGCTTTAAGGGTGGGTGGCTGAGAGGATGGTCTGTACCCAAGGCAGTCTAGATTGCCCGATCCGTTTCTCTTGACCACGTGGACATTGAAGACCTAGAGCCTGGAATCTGGCCCTTTGTGGCCAACGAGGATGAAACTACCCTAATGCTGTAGCTGTTCTTTTTTCCTGCCTTTAACGCTTGAGGGAACTTGAGTCCCAGAGAAGTGAATTGATTTGTCCAAGGTCACACAGGTGGGAAGATGATTGAGACTAGTGTGGAGCCCATGTCTGACTCCAGCCTTAGTATTTAGCTCCTGCTTGACCCCCAGACGTCCTGCCAGCGTCCCGCTAGAGGCTTCATAGCACCTATCACAGAATCTTCACATGCCAGGACTGCTTCCCAATGTCTTATAAAATCAAATGCCTGGAACTCTGCAGGGAGACAGTCCACAAGATGTGTCATGAGTGAATGTGTGTGTCTGTGCATCTATGCAGATGCACATTTGTGCCTCTTTTTCCCTCTATGAATGGCGTAAATATATGAAATATTTTGCTTTCCTTTTTGACTCTAGACTGAGGAGACATGGGCAGGTTTTTGGAGAGCAAATTCTCTGTCCAAATAACAGCTGCCACTCAGATCCAGCCAATCAGTATTGTGTAAAGATGTGGACTCAGATTTACCAATTCTGTGAAAATAGTCTAGAAGTCCACTTTTTTAAAATGCAGAATCTTCACTTATGATCTTGGCAAAAATTCTCTAGTGTTATTTTGTAAGTACAGTTTAGACTAAAAAACACATCTCTCTGGATTGAAACCTCTGAATTTGTTTATGAAGCTTTCTCCCTTACCTTTCATGAGGGCAAATAATTCATTTAGAAAATACGAGCACCTAGATACTTACTAAAAACAGATGGTATTCCATAAGTAGGTACAGAATAGAAAGAAATTACACAAAAGTGGCTGAGGGAACCTCTCCCCACCTGTTTTTTAGGTTAATACTGAATCTTAGGAAAGACTGGAACTAATTGGAACTGTTTTCAGTGAGACTTTAATTTCAAGAAAATTATTTTTGACTTTTGCCTTTGAGTTCTATGAAGGATTAAAAATTGTATTTGTACAGCATTATGGGTGGCAAAAATTCTTACAACCTCTTTTCATAATTTGAGAAATTGTTATTGATTGTCTTGGAAGATGGAGGGGTGCCATCTAATGGTGATTCAAAAAACCTTTAGACACAGGATCCTTATATTTCAAAGGAGCAAAAAGGCAAGTGTATCTTACCTCTTCTTGACAGAAGAGCTTTCATATTTGGTGGCTGCAAGAACATCAGTTCAGTTCAGTTCAGTCTCTCAGTCGTGTCCAACTCTTTGCGACCCCATGGACTGCAGCACGCCAGGCCTCCCTGTCCATCGCCAACTCCTGGAGTCTACTCAAACTTGTGTCCGTTGAGTCGGTGATGCAAGAACATACCTTGACTTAATTTACTGCTTTTGAGTTTGCCTCAAAGGAGTTAGTGTAGTGAATCTTTCATTTTGTGTTTTGCCAAAGTGGAGTTGAAAGAGCACAGGTGAAATCTGTGATCTTGTAGCACCCCACATAGCTCTAGAATTGAAGCATCTCCACACTGTTCACCCTTTTTCCTTGGTGGGCACTTGTAGTCCAGATAGGAGCAGCTTGATCAGTGTTGTTATTTGCTTATTTGGTGACTTACAAAAATGAGAGTACATGAGCTCATGAAAAATTAAGAAACATTACATAGAAGATAGATACCAGAATAAATAACAAAGCAACTTGGAGGTAATAAAGACTATAAAGAGAATATTGTTGTTGTTATTTAGTCACTTAATCATGTCCAACTCTTCTGCGACTTCATGAACGGTAGTCTGCCAGGCTCCTCTGTCCATGGAATTCTTCAGGCAAAAATACTGGAGTAGGTTGCCATTTCCTCTGGATCTTTCTCACCCAGGGATCAAACTCGTGTCTCCTGCATTGCCAGCGGATTCTTTTGCCACTGCACCATTTGGGAAGCCCCCATAAAGAGAACAGAAAATTTAAAAAATAAGTATTTTCTGAGAAGCAAAAGAAGGTTTAATGGGTTAAGGGGAAAACAACAGACTATAACTATTTCCTAGAAATTGAAAACACAATGGCATAAGCAAAAAAATTAGAAGAATTGAAATTTTATTATGAATTAAATTCTCTGAAATAGGGCAAAACCCAAAGGATTAGACATTAGAGACAAAGATTAGAAAATTAGAGGGTTAGTCTGAGAAAACCAGTGTTACGAGTTTCAGGATGAAAGAACAGTGAAAATGGAAGGTGAAGAAATCATTGTGAAATAGTGTAAGAAAAATTTCTGATACTCTAAAGATGTCTATAAGAGTGAAAAGGACTGACTGACTGTTTAGCCAAATTGACAAAAATAAACACATTCCAAGAAAAATCTTGTGCAGTTTCATGCTTTAGACAAAGAGAAGAACATACATTCTGGGTGGGGTCGGGGGGGGGGTGTTGGCTAACACAAATAAGCAAACACATAATACTTGGGAATCAAAATGATTTTGAATTTCTTAGCAGCAACATTGGAAGTTTGAAAACAGTGGAACAGGCTTTCAAAATAATGAAAGAAAACTATTTTTACCAAAAATTCTATACCCAATGAAAGTATTAGTTAAATGGAAGATTAATATTACAGTAATTTCTGATATGCAAAACCTGAAACATTTATATTCACATACACTTTCTTGGGAAGTTACTGGAAGATGTTCTGCATCAAAACAAGAGAATAAATCAAGTAATCAAAAAAGGAAAATGTGGAATCAGTAAACAGGAGATCAAACAGGGAAGAATTAAAAACAGTCCCAGGATGAAGTAAAAGGGGATCTCATGATGACTCTTGTGTTTCAGGTATAGAGGTCATGCTTAATGTAGATCTTGAGGAATGTAGGTTTGATATTATGAGATCTAGTAAATTTCAAGTTTCCATAGTTGTGTCTGCCCTTCCCTGGAGGGTGAATTGGTAGATACAGTAAAAGGCAATGGGAATAATCATTTTATTGATGAGATCTATAAAGTTGACAGTGTGTTGTTGAGACAGTAAATATTTTCCCATGATGAATGTCTACCTTGAAGCCTAGCATTTCCCTATTTATGTCTTGAAAAAAATGTGTTGATTCCTGTAGTCTCTATGTAGAAGAAAACAGAATTTGTTACATGAATTTTCTCCTTTAGACATACATTTTAATATATGTATAGATTCTGTCATGAGAGGCAGATAAAGTTGATAACCGTAATGGACTATGTGTAGAAGAAGCATATGTCTGGTGGGGTTTGGTGCTTGGAAAACTTTTTATTGTTTACCTTTTTGTTCCTTTTTAATATGGTATCACACATATGTCATTTACAATTGAATAAAATATTTTCCTTTAAGTTGTAAGTTATATATATATATATATATATATAAAGTAAGAAACATTTATAGTCGGAAAAACTGTGAGACTATTCCTTTTATCATTTAAAAGTATTTAGCATTTCCTCAATTTATAACATTAGATTATTTGATTTTGAAAGATGCACATTTAAATTCTGTTTTAGTATGGAAGGAGGAAACAGCCAATTTTTGTAGTACTTGCCAAATACCAGTAACACAGATTAAGAATTCTTAAGAGGCTGAATAATTGATGGTGTGAATGATGAAACCTCTGTTGTTCCACAGGAGTAATTCTATAGTTTGAGAATGCCCTTTAGTAAATGTAATAGAATTCAAGTAATTCTAAACTTGAAAGCCTTGCTCCATTAGGATCATATTTTCAGTATGAATTACCTGGTGGTCCCACCGTGGGAAGATGCTTGCTATGCCATGGGCAAGACAACAGCTGAAGCTGAAAAATCAATGTAGCCCTTCGGTTCTGCACTAGTCATGTTTGTCTTTCCCTTGTCCTGTCCTCATAGAGGTTGTGCAGTTTTTATTGTGAAACTTAAAAAGACCAAGTTAACGTTCAGATTGATGAAAGGTTATGTATGAAAGTTGCTTGCTTCAAAATCGGCACGTCAGTTGAATTCTCCTGTTTTTCTTTACCTTATTATCTGTTGGGTCCTGATTTATGTTTATTGATTTTTCTCTGTTTTGTTTCTACACACTTCTTGAAGCTTAAAGTAGAAGACCTTTCCCATTTATTTAGAATATAATAAAGATCAGTCCTGGGTGTTCATTGGAAGGGCTGATGCTGAAGCTGAAACTCCAATACTTTGGCCACCTCATGCGAAGAGTTGACTCATTGGAAAAGACCCTGATGCTGGGAGGGATTGGGGGCAGGAGGAGAAGGGGATGACAGAGGATGAGGTGGCTGGATGGCATCACCGACTCGATGGACGTGAGCTTGAGTAAACTCTGGGAGCTGGTGATGGACAGGGAGGCCTGGCGTGCTGTGACTCATGGGGTCTCAAAGAGTCGGACACAACTGATACTTGCTGATACTGAACTGATACTTGCTACCTTTTCTATGGTACCCATTAATAAGAGGCAAGATGAGAGGAAGGTAATATCCTAGATAACAGAATTCAAAATTCAGTGATTATTAGAGCATATTGTGTTGGCAGGTATTGTTTTATAAATGAAACTTAATATGTTTATGTGCGAAGTAATGCAAATGAAAAGGCTTCCTGGGTGGCTCAGTGGTAAAGAATCTGCCTGCCAGTGCAGGAAAAGCAGAGGGTGCCAGTTTGATCCCTTGTTCAGAAGGATCCCCTGGAGGAGGAAGTGGCAACCCACTCGGTAATCTTGCTTGGAAAACCCCGTGGACAGAGGATCCTGGTGGGCTGCAGTCCATGGGGTTGCAGAGAGTTGGGCACAACCTAAGTGACTGAGCACAGCACAATGCAAGTGAAGAATGAAATCAGCAAATACCAGATTTTCAGAAGGGAAGAAAGAGCTAGACACCCAGAAAAAAAGGAAGAGAAAGGAATTCATGCCTGACTTGTTTGAAGAATCGTGATCCTGGGATTCCTTAGGACAGTCAGAAGGGTGTTAACTTTTTCAGAATACTGAATCAGAGTGATATACTCCTATCTTGCTTTGTTCTGTTGTGAAGACAGTTTTGGTTTGTGTATCTGTTGTAAATTTCCTCACTAGTAATTGTCCGTTTCAGAGTGGAGGGGGAAGTGTTATAGATGGTGGTGATAATTGCATGGGGGCCTCCCTGGCGGCTCAGCCTGGGAGAATGTGCCTGCAGGTACAGAAGACACGAGTTCAATCCCTGGGTCAGGAAAAGCCCCTGGAGAAGGAAATGGCAACCCACTCCATTATTCTTGCCTGGGAGATCCCATGGACAGAGGGGCCTGGTGGGCTTCAGTCCATGGGGTCACCAGGAGTCGGACATGACTGAGCAACTAAAAAGCAGCAACAATTACATGAAAAGAGGAAGGATTGCTGGTGTGGCGTCCTTTCTCAGATGTTTATGAGATGCCGTGGCTGTTGAGTATGAGCATGGAAGAGGAGGGATCTTCCACTTGGTATATCCAAACATGAGTTTACAGTGTCTTAGGTTTGCATTAATGGATGAATATTGATGCTGAAAGTGCCTGAGTATCTAAACCAAACTGGCTATAGTAGAAAACGTATTTTATTGCCTCAGCCACTGAAAAGGCAAGGGTAAAACTGGATTCAGGGACTTGAACTTGAGTATCAAGACTTGGCACTTCTCCACCTCTTGGATCTGTGTTTGGCTGTGTGGCTTTACTTTCAGACTTCAGAGAAAGCTGGTCCCAATCAACACGATTCTGAATCCAACAGTAGAGGGAATCTGCATCTTTATGCTTAGGCAAAAGTCTCAGAATTGTGTCTGAAAATTTTCTTTTTTCATTTTATATTGGAACTATAGTTGATTTACAATGCTGTGTTCATTTCAGGTATACAGCTTAGTGATTCAGTTATACATATACACATGTCTATTCTTTTTCAAATTCTTTTCTCGTTTAGGTTATTACAGAGTTTGAAGCAGAGTTGGCTATGCTATGAAGTAGGTCCGTATTGGTTATCTATTTTATATGTAGTATTGTGTTTATGTTAATCCCCCACCTTTTCTCTTTAACTGTAAGTTTGTTTTCTAAGTCTGTGAGTCTGTTTCTGATTTGTTAATAAGTTCATTGTATCATTTTTTAAAAATTCCACATATAAGTGGTATCATATGATATTTGTCTGTGTCTGACTTACTTCACCGAGTACGATAATCTCCAGGTCCGTCCATGTTGCTGCAAATGGCGTTATTTCGTCAGAATTGTCTTGTTAACGCTCATCGGCCTGATCTAAGTCCGTGCCCAGCCCTGAGAGTAGTATCAGGAGCCAGGGGCCGTCTCTTGAGGGCCTTTATGTCCTCAGTGATTAGTGTAGTTGTTACACAACGTATAGTATAGTAGGTGCTCAGTGGACGGATGTTAGGTGAAACTGTAACCCGCTCTTCTGAAAGCAACCAGTTTGCATTGTTAGAGCTATTCTAATATATCCCTGATTTTAATTTTGAAGGATGTTGGTTAGAATTAGGTGACTTGTTGGATAGGCTGAATGAAAAGTGAAAGTGAAAGTCGCTCAGTCATGTCTGACTCTTTGCAATCCCATGGACCAGAGAGTCCATGGAATTCTCCAGGCCAGAATTCAGGAGTGGGTAGCCTATCCCTTCTCCAGTGAATCGTCCCGACCCAGGAATTGAACCGATGTCTCCTGTGTTACAGGCAGATTCTTTACCAGCAGAGCTGTCAAGGAAGCTACACACGGAGAGGCTGAATGTAATTACTAAAATCCAAGAACCTGAAACTTTGTATCTGCATATTATCTGGACTCTACCCAAACTTCATAGTATAATTTGGGAAATAAGTAAGAAAGTAACCTAAATATGAGTAAACACTTTAAACACAGTAAGAGATTGATTAAGAGATAAGAGATCACCCACTGGCAGGAAAAATTTTCTTTTTTTGAATCATGCTGAGGAGTAGTGGGAGTCGTGAGGGTAACATAGATGATAATTGGAAATGAGAAGATTTGAATTTTGGAATATCACGCCATTACAGTTCAGAGGAATGAGTCAGTAAAACTAAAATTACTCTTTCACAATTGTGACAGAATATGAAATAAGCACATAATGATCTTTAAATGTATGTTGTTTGAAATTCATTTTATAGAGATGTTTAAAATAGGTAGACTGGTGGGTTGTGTAAAATATTCATTTAATCTAATAAGAGGAAAAGTGAGCTAAATAGATGTAAGACTTGTGTGTTGTGTCAGTCACTAATGCCTAGTCTGCTAGTTTAATAAAGGGAATTCCAAGACTAGATTTTTAGTATGATAGAGGAAAATGTACCTAGTTACCCTAAAAAAGAAACTATTCAGCACTTGTGTAATTATGCCTGCCTTCTGATGGGAACTTCACTTTCAAAGCTTTTTCTACATCATCTAACTTCCATTTGATGCCAGCTTTGCCTCAAAAACTTTTCTTACAAGTTGAAAAGATGAAAGCAGAGGCGATTCAATTATCAGTGATGTCACAGAATTTGAGGCATTTCCAATCATGCTTGTTTGTTCATTTTGCATAATCTCTCAAAACTCACTGATGTGCGCCAATCCGAAATGAATCTACTGACCTAACCACAGCATCTAATTGCCTGGGAGACTGGAAGAATGCATCATTTGAGTTCATCGGCCCTGGCATTAAAAGATGTTGTTAAATATTTTAAATAGTCAAGAGAATCATAGTTCTAGGTAAATAAATGTTTAATAGTTTCAGTTTATCAGAGTAATAAGGTGCAAACTTTTAGGAGACTCGTAATTATACAGTTTTATGAAAATCAGTCCTAAATATTCATTGGAAGGACTGATGCTGAAGCTGAAGCTCCAATACTTTGGCCACCTGATGCGAAAAGCCAACTCATCAGAAAAGACCCTGATGCTGGGAAAGAGTGAAGGCAGGAGGAGAAGGGGATGACAGAGGATGAGATGGCTGGGTGGCATCACCGACTCGATGGGCATGAGTTTGAGTAAGCTCTGGGAGTTGGTGATGGACAGGGAAGCCTGGTGTGCTGCAGTCCATGGGGTCGCAGTTGGACATGACTGAGCAACTGAATTGAACTGATGGTGGTTTTGGTTATTGTTCATGAGTTTAAAATAGTAGAATGCTTGGAAATATGTAGCATAAATGACCTACCATATTATTCAAGACAGAGATGTATGGTTTGTAGGAATAACATGTAGTGGACAGTCTCATGTGGTTATGGGTAGGGAGTCTGGAGATGAACTCCTGGTTTCAAATCTTGCCAGCCACTTACTTAGCTAATAAGGGACACTGCATGTGTTAACTAATATCTGTGCCTTAGTTCCCTGAGCTATGAAATGGGGTTAATAATACTGATACCTTCACAGAGATGTTGTAAAGATTAAATGTGTTTTTGTGTATAAAGTACCTAGAACAACACTGTATAAGCATTTGCTGTTGTGATTACTTTCTATAGGTCTTAAACTTTTTCTTCAGGATATATGGAATCTTAAAATGCTATATCACAGGCTTCCCTTGCAGTCTAGTGGTTAAGACTTTATCTTCCAGTGAAAGGAGTGCAGGTTCAATTCCTGGTTGTGGAGCTCAGATCCCATGTGCCTCGCAGCCAAAAAAACCAAAGCATAAAACAGAAGCCATGTTGTAACAGATTCAATAAAGAGTTTAAAAATGGTCTACATTAAAAAAAAATCTTAAAAACTCTGTTTAATAATATGTAAAAAAATATGGAAGGTCTGCAGTAAGTTCAAGTGCGTTGCATTGGAAAATTCAGTAATTAAAGCTCCAAATGTGGTTTATTTTGTGTCTCCTTTAAGACACATCCCTCACACTTCCTCATGCTTTTGGATAGTGTATTTCCAAGTGTGTTCTAAGGATCAACTATATTGGAATCAGTTGGCGGACTGTTAAATGCAGACTCCTGAACCCTACCCTGAACTAAGTGGATCAGAATTTCTGGGTTTGCAAATCAGTATTTTTTCACAAAGCTAGGAGTCGATTGTTACATGTGAACAGACTGAGACTTGTGTTCCCACGAGTGATTCATCCTTCTCATGCTATGCCTCGGAGAAGGCAGTGGCGCCCCACTCCAGTACTCTTGCCTGGAAAATCCCATGGACGGAAGAGCCTGGTGGGCTGTAGTCCATGGGGTCACTAAGAGTCGGACACAACTGAGCGACTTCACTTTCACTTTTCACTTGCATGCATTGGAGAAGGAAATGGCAACCCACTCCAGTGTTCTTGCCTGGAGAATCCCAGGGACGGGGGAGCCTGGTGGGCTGCCGTCTATGGGGTTGCACAGAGTCGGACACAACTGAGCGACTTCACTTTCACTTTTCACTTTCATGCATTGGAGAAGGAAATGGCAACCTACTCCAGTGTTCTTGCCTGGACAATCCCAGGGACGGGGGAGCCTGGTGGGCTGCCGTCTATGGGGTCGCACAGAGTCGGACACGACTGAAGCGACTTAGCAGCAGCAGCAGCATGCTATGACTCGTCTCACTCTTTCTCACTTAGAACTTCAGGTGTCATCTTATTTCTCCACGATCAAGGTTCTATCACATCTCACATTCAAGGAATTGAGTTTTCTTTCAAAACCACAACAGACCAAAGTTGTCTTTTTCTTCCACGTCCAGGGCCTGGGTTGCTACCTCCACACCCCTCCACTCAGCATTCTCTTTCTTGTCCCTAGTTGCTTTCTTTCCCACCATTTGTCATAAGTGAGATGTAAAATTATTCTGGCTTTAGAATTCCACAAAAGATCTTCATTTGTCTCTGGTTAAGCCCAGCACTCCCAGTTCCCTGGCTCACCTAGGCTTTCCTATTTTCCTTCTCTTTCATCTTTTTTTCTTTCTTTTCTCTCAGCGCACACTCCTGGCTTAGAAGTCAGGGAAGAGGTTGCGGTTGGTGAGCAGGAACTATCTGCTATCTTATTTCTTCTCCCGAGTCCCTTAGCCCCATGGCAGGCTTTCTAAGAGAGAAGGCACAGGTGTAAAAAATGTCTGGAATATCTGTCCCTGTTGGTCTGCATCTCTTTCCTGGACTCTTATCTGAACTCTGCATCCCTGTCTACGGATTTTGCAGCCTCACACATGTGAGACATCATTAGTCAATCCCAGACTGCCTTGTTTGAATATATTCCACTGAGTAGTTTGCCTTTTAACCCTAAAGTACGTTAAGAACATGTGTATCTGGTGGTTCCTAAATATGAAGCCTTGTGTAGCCATGTGGAAATAGCAGCTACATGAAAATTTTATTACTTCTTGACCAAGGTAAAGATTAATAGGAAGCATTTTGGTTCATAGAGTACGCAATGCAACTCTTTTGTAAAAGCCATGAACTTGTTATGTTCGGGTGACTGCTCACATAATCCTTTGGAATCTTAATGATCCGTGAGATAAATTGTTCACATTTTTAGAGATACATCTACATCACAAAACAGCAGATCTTTCAAGAGGCCCCTGCGCAGTTGTGCTTTTGAAAACACTTGAATCACACAGAGCTGAAAGTAGGAACAATATTGGCATCTCATAAACACACACATTGTACGAAGAAGAAAACAATAAGGGTTATGCAAAAGAAAGTAAACGCTTTGCCAAACTTGCTTCGTTTTAAAGAAGCATGGGCATTTTCTAAGAAGTGATACTAGTATTTTAGTTAGTACAATGGAGAAATTCAAGTCCTGGAAACTTAGGTGTTCTTTCAAAGGATTAGCATTTTCTTCCAATAACTGAAAAATTTGAAAAGCATTCTCAAGACAAAACTATGGGAAAAGCAGATACAACCAAGAAATAAACTTTGGCTTTCACTAACTGCCTTGTGTGACTGTTCCAAGAGTTTTGCTCATATTGATACTTGTATAATTGTCAAATAGATAATGTCACATGAAGATTATCAGTCCTTTTGATAATTTTAGTTTTTGCTTGTCTTTTACAGTTTGATTTGGGGGAAGATGGGCTTTAATTCAGTTCACATGTTGCTGCCTAGGTTTTTCTTAGAATAAATTGGAGGAACATTTATTTTTAATAAACTAAATTTGATAAATGTAAGGCAAGTTATTACTGTTAATATGCAAGTTAATATGCAAGTTAAAGAAACAAAGAACAAAGTTAAAGTTAAACAAAGTTAAAGAAAACAAAGTACTTATGAATGGTAAACAGTACCACAGAAGAGGATTGTCATTTTTGACATATTTCTGTGACCACATATTTGAATTGGATAGCTTAATATTTGATATATTTTTATGTCTTAGTTGCTTACTAACTCTTCACTCTGTGTTTATATCTGTAGACAGTGCACCCTCATGAAAATATATTGGATACATTTTGTGAACAAAGTCCTTTTTTTTTTCCCTATAGGGATGCCCTCTGCATCTTTATTAGTAAATCTTCTTTCAGCTTTATTCATCCCTTTTGTGTTTGGAGAAACAGAGATCAGGTTTGCTGGACGAACAGAATTTGTAGTTAATGAAACAAGTACAACAGTTATTCGTCTTGTCATTGAAAGGATAGGAGACCCAGCAAATGTTACTGCGATTGTATCGGTAAGCAATGACAATAGTTCTATTTTTACAGAAATAGATAGGAAATGTCTTAGTGATCAGAATGTCTTTAACTGTTTGAGATCCTGAGTAGTTCCATTATGATAAATAATTTGCAGATAAACTATTCATTCCTTTTATATGTCTTGGAGATTTATAGAGTGATCTAAGGTAGCATGTGTATTTGACAGTAATAGTATTTTAAAAATATAGACTGGTTATTTTAAAATGTTAATGTGCTTATTTTAAAACAAATATAAAGCAAAAATGTCAAGTATTTCTATTAAATTTTTTGCGGGGTAACTTGGATTCTAGTTATCTCTGCTTGGATTTATTGCTTAGAATCAAGTGACTGAGAGAAAATATATGAAATTTTAAATGTAGAGGAATGGCAATTAAAAAAAAACATTTATGTTAGGGAGCTCCTCATTTGGGAGAAATTAAGTCCAGTAAGTAGAAGTGAGAAGTAGAAATTTGGTAGACTATTGCTTTATCTTGCTCACAGTTTAGTTAGTAGATGGGTTGTATGTACACATATCTGTGTTTGCATTTAACCAGAAAATCATATCATATGAATACTAAGGACATTGATATATTTGAAGCCCAAACAACTTGGATTTTTTTTTTTTTAAATAAGTTTTTTTAACTGATAGGGAAACATTATAAAAAGAGACAAAGAAGAAAAACTAAGAATCCCAATGTTATAATTTTTTTCATTGCTTTTAGTTTTTAATTTATGGCATGTTTGTATTTATTTGAAATTATTTTTAGTTTGATTATATATTTATATTTTTTAAATTTATTAAATTTTATAGCCCTTTACATATAATTTTGATCATATCCTGATAACTTTTTCAGATTGCTCTATCATATTCACAACTTTTCTTGATGGTGGCGTCATTTCTCAGTCATTTCTCAACAGTTTTTCATTGAGGTTGCTTCCAATTTTTGCTGTTGTAAATATTGCTCTGATGGAACTGTTTACACATGCATACCAATTTCTGCATATTTTGGATTGTTAAATGATTTTGGGGTTATAGGACCATGATTTTCTCTTTGTATCCATGTCTTTTGATATTTAACAGTTTCTGAAAGATTGTGCCAACTTTTTTATTAAGGTATGAATACAAGTTTTTCAACACCCTTAACAACTTGGATTTCTTAAGTGTTTAAAACTAACTTCATTTTTGTAAATGAGAACTAGACATTGACTATAATATCCCCATACATCCTTCATTTTTTCTTTATACTCAATCATGATTTTTTCCTAGTAGCTAAGTTACTCATTTTGCATTCTTTGGCAGAAAAAAAATCTCATTTGGATTTTCACAAGAAGTTGCTGCTTTATAATTTCATAATTATTGCTCCTTTGAGAATCTTAGCAATGCTGATGTTATAGAATGAGGTCTTAAAAAGTTCTGAGGAAAAGTTTATAATGACTAATAAATTTGGTATACTAAAAAATTGAGTCTTTATTGGTGCTTTGGGGGAATATAAATAAGGCTTCAAGTCAAAAGTTTTGGAAAGAGTAGTTTCATTAAATTTTTTTCCTGATATGTTTTGGCAGGCTACTTACACATCTTCTTTGGGAGAATTTTAGCTACAGTTGATCTTGCTCAGTTCAGTTCAGTCGCTCAGTCATGTCCGACTCTTTGTGACCCCATGAACCACACAGCACGCCAGGCCTCCCTTCTTGTTAGGTTTGCTGCAGTCCGTGTCAAATCAGTTAAGAGGTGGAGGGAAAAAAATTCACATCATTGTTTTCCTATGTGATTATTACTTTTCTATGAAATGATCCCGTTACCTTCAAGAGAATAAACACATATTTTTATGTAGAATCATTTCTTTTTATAATGCTTTTGAAAGGTGATTTTTAATCAGTTGTTAGATATTTGTTTAGTTTTTGTACATCCTGTTTATAAACTTCAGTGTCATTTGATGATTCATGTTTTTTTTTTTTTCCTGTTGATTGCTGTATTTAGCATCAATTCTGCTTGTCCTAACTCTCTGTTATGTAAGAACTATCTGTTTTGCATTTGATAGCTGTATGGAGATGACACTGGGGACTTTTTTGACACATATGCTGCAACTTTTATACCCTTTGGAGAAACCAATAGGACCGTGTACATAGCAGTATGTGATGACGATTTCCCGGAGCCAGATGAAACTTTCATTTTTCACTTAACTTTACAGGTAAGTCCTTTTTTTCCCCCTGTTAAAGCTTAAACTTATAAAAATCTTGCAAAGCTTAAAAGTAAGTTTCTCTAGAGATAAGCCAATTTAAGTGCTTGGTGGTGGTTTTCATAGAAGCCAGAACTGACAATCTTGTTGGCAATTCCATGGTCTGGTTATTCCTCAGACAATCTTGTTTAGAAGATTCTGCAGCTAGTTTTTGGATTAATTCAGCTTTATTTAGGAACTGCCATGACAGATGCTCAAGAAAACCTTCTCTTCCCTTTGGCCCTTTTCTCTTCTGTCCCTCCCCTGCTTCCAGCTGCACGAAGAATGACCATGACTTCTGAGTTCCAAGGAGAGGGCTAGCTACAAAAAGCAGGCCTGGAAGTGGGGGGTCCCCGTGCCTTAGAGTAAATTTGGAGTGACCCTGGGAAAAATGCTTGACTAGCCTAAGGTTTCATCGTCCTTTATGACATGATCTATTATGTTGAGGCAATGGTGGCTAACACTGCTCTCATTAATTTTTCTCCAGTGGATTGAAAGTTTCTTTTTAGAAGGATTGTGTTGGTATGATTAAAATTTTATGAAATTGGTACTGGAAGCAATCATGTTTTGCTTTTGTAAAAAACTTTTCTTGTAATCCTTTATGCCGCTATTAAATATCAATGAAAATGTTGTAGCACAGTCTGCCCATACTTAATAGAAAAATTGTTGTACTGTTTTAACTTTATTTTGGCTCTATGACTGATAGAATAACTAATTCTTTAAGTCTTAGCACCTTCTATAGTGTAAGAAAAGAGTCATGTTTGAACCGAATTTCATACGGTCACTTAATTCTCTGTTATATTGTGTTACAGAAAAACCTGAAAGAATTTTTTTGCCAACTCAATATTAGTCATGAAATTTAAGTAATTATAATTTATTACTACCAGTGATTATTTATAATTACAACAATTTATATTTTAACAGTGATTAATGGTTTTAAAAACTCTTTTGAAGAGTTCTTGTTTGGGACTTCACCATGTTGATTTAGTTTGAATATATTTTCTTAGTCTGTGCCTTAAAAAATACTTGTGTTTTTATTCATTTTCTGAATGATTACTTAAAGACTGAAATGCTGTTAAAATAATTGTTTTCCTCTTGTTTAATGTGTTAATTTATTTTTTTGGCTTTTGTTTTAGAAAACTTCAGCAAATGTGAAGCTTGGGTGGCCCAGAACTGTTACTGTGACAATATTATCAAATGACAATGCATTTGGGATTATTTCCTTTAATATGGTATGG
Source organism: Odocoileus virginianus (assembly GCF_023699985.2). Taxonomy (NCBI): domain Eukaryota; kingdom Metazoa; phylum Chordata; class Mammalia; order Artiodactyla; family Cervidae; genus Odocoileus; species Odocoileus virginianus. The sequence continues at coordinate 84,659,743 of NC_069676.1, forward strand.
TTATGGTTTGATTTATCTTGTGATTGCTAGATAATAGTTTATCAAATTTTTGGATAGCTTTTTATGTTACCTAGTATCATCCTATGTAAACATCCTGTAAGTGTTTTAAGTAAGATTTGCTCAGCTTTATGCATATTCCACATTCTATAAACTGTCCTTTTGTTTGTTTTTTGTTTTATTTAACTAATTTATTTATTTAGCATTTTTTTCTTTTTTTAAATATAAATTTATTTTAATTGGAGACTAATTACTTTACAATATTGTAGTGGTTTTGCCATTCATTGACACGAATCCACCACAGGTGTACATGTGTTCCCCATCCTGAACCCTCCTCCCACCTCCCTCCCCATCCCATCCCTCTGGGTTATCCCAGTGAACCAGCCCAGAGCACCCTATCTCATGCATCAAACCTGGACTGGCGATTCATTTCACATATGATAATATACATGTTTCAGTGCCATTCTCCCAAATCATTCCACCCTTGCCCTCTCCCACAGACTCCGAAAGACTCTTCTATACATCTATGTCTCTTTTGCTGTCTCACATATAGGGTTATCGTTACTGTCTTTCTAAATTCCATATATATGTGTTAGTATACTGTATTGGTGTTTTTCTTTCTGGCTTACTTCACTCTGCATAATAGGCTCCAGTTTCATCCACCTCACTAGAACTGATTCAGATGTATTCTTTTTAATGGCTGAGTAATATTCCATTGTGTATATGTACCACAGTTTTCTTATTCATTTGTTTGCTGATGGACAACTAGATTGCTTCCATGTCCTGGCTATTATAAACAATGCTGTGATGAACGTTGGGGTACACGTGTCTCTTTCAATTCTGGTTTCCTCAGTGTGTATGCCCAGAAGTGGGATTGCTGGGTCATATGGCAGTTCTATTTCCAGTTTTTTAAGGAATCTCCACACTGTTCACCATAGCGGCTGTACTAGTTTGCATTCCTCCTCCAACAGTATAAGAGGGTTCCCTTTTCCCCACACCCTTTCCAGTATTTATTGCTTGTAGACTTTTGGATAGCAGCCATTCTGACTGAGTGAAATGGTACCTCATTGAGGTTTTGATTTGCATTTCTCTGATAATGAGTGATGTTGAGCATCTTTTCATGTGTTTGTTAGCCATCTGTATGTCTTCTTTGGAGAAATGTCTGTTTAGTTCTTTGGCCCATATTTTGATTGGGTCGTTTATTTTTCTAGAGTTGAGCTGCAGGAGTTGCTTATATATTTTTGAGAGTCATTCTTTGTCAGTTGCTTCATTTGCTCTTATTTTCTCCCATTCTAAAGGCTGTCTTTTCACCTTGCTTATAGTTTCCTTTGTTGTGCAAAAATTTTTAAGTTTAATTAGGTCCCATTTGTTTATTTTTGCTTTTATTTCCATTATTCTGGGAGGTGGGTCATAGAGGATCCTGCTGTGATTTATGTTGGAGAGTGTTTTGCATATGTTTTCCTCTAGGATTTTTATAGTTTCTGGTCTTACATTTAGATCTTTAATCCATTTTGAGTTTATTTTTGTGTATGGTGTTATAAAGTGTTCTAGTTTCATTCTTTTACAAGTGGTTGACCAGTTTTCCCAGCACCACTTGTCAAAGAGATTGTCTTTTCTCCATTGTATATTCTTGCCTCCTTTGTCAAAGATGAGGTGTCCATAGGTTTGTGGAATTATCTCTGGGCTTTCTGTTTTGTTCCATTGATCTATATTTCTGTCTTTGTGCCAGTACCATACTGTCTTGATGATTGTGGCTTTGTAGTAGAGCCCGAAGTCAGGCAGGTTGATTCCTCCAGTTCCATTCTTCTTTCTCAAGATTGCTTTGGCTATTCGAGGTTTTTTTATTTCCATACAAATTGTGAAATTATTTGTTCTAGTTCTGTGAAGAATACCATTGGTAGCTTGATAGGGATTGCATTGAATCTATAGATTGCTTTGCCTAGTATACTCATTTTCACAGTATTGATTCTTCCAATCCTTGAACATGGTATATTTCTCCATCTGTTTGTGTACTCTTTGGTTTCTTTCACCAGTGTTTTATAGTTTTCTATATATAGGCCTTTTGTTTCTTTAGGCAGATAATATTCCTAAGTATTGTATTCTTTTCGTTGCAATGGTGAATGGGATTGTTTTCTTAATTTCTCTGTTTTCTCATTGTTAGTGTTTTGTCTAAGATTACTTAGAAGTGAAGAGGCCTATAAAATCATGGTCATGTCTTGCCCTAATCTCTTTCTGCTGATCATTCTACCTGCTTCATTTGTTCTCTAACTTAGATATTGTCTTAGTTCAGTCTGCTATAAACAGAGTATCAGAATATAGACTGGGTGGTTTAGTAACAACAGAAATTTATTTCTTACTATTATGGAGGCTGACAAGTCCAAAATCAGGGCATCAGCAGATTTGGGGTTTGGTGTGGGCCTACTTCCTGGTTCATAGACAGTTCTCTTTTTGCTGTGTTTCCTTGTGGTGGAAGGGGCAAGAGAACTCTTGGAGGTCTCTTTTATAAGAATACTATTCTCATTCATAAGGGTTCTGCCCTCATGACTTACTCCCTTCCCAAAGGCCCCAACTTCCAATAACATCACATTGGAGGTTAGGATCTGAACATGAATTTTGAGGGGGCACGGACATTCAGTCTATAACAGATGTTGTAACTCAGCTCCTTTTGCTTGATGTCCCCAACTGCCACTTAAAAAAAGCATTGTTAGCCTGCTCTGAAAGTTTGGAGTGACTTGAGAGAAGAGAAATACATAGAAAGAACACTGAAAAGAAAAACCTATAGTAAGCTTAAGTTGAATAGCAGACATTATAGCTCTTAAAAATTCTATAATTATTCCTTACCTGGAGATTTTCCTAGTAACTAATATTTCTTGAAAGTTTAAGCTCATCCCCCTTAGTTTTGCTCAAAAGTTCATTTTTTTTTCTCTCTTATCACCAAATTCGTGTGTCCCTGGTCAGTCCTGTGTTCAGAGGGTTTTGTCTTTAGAAACAAACATACAAGGCAGGTCCCCTCCCTGATAAAAATCGTACTTGGCTCTGAAATAAAAACAGAATTTATATTAAGTGGAATGATATATTGCAACTACATTTTAGTCTACAGTAAGTTTCCTGATTTTTAGAGTCTTCTGAATATGTTACTGATTATCATTACTAAAAGATGATATGACCCTTCCCACCTTGTTATCTATATTCCAATTTAGGTAACTCCTTCAATTGGTGTATTGTATGTCATTTTCTTAGCACCTTAAATTACCTTTGAAACAAGGTAAGTTATAGATAAGATGATCTTTAGAGTTGCAGTATCCTTTTTAAAAAGGATACGTGGATCATGCCAATGTAGTAGACGTTTTGTAACCTCCATTATTATAGCATTTAGAAAAGTTATTAATCAAATCACTTCTTTTTTGAATGATAGGGAATTATTAGTTAATTATGAACCAGGCTCCCTTAATTGCTTGATTTTTCTCCCCTCTGCCTTAACACTCACTCCCAACTCTTTATCCCCAACCACATACTGATTCATTTAAAGGTTTCTTTCCTTCTTTCTTTTGACATTAAATATCTTAGCCTCAGAATGAATCCCAGTTTCTAGCATTGGTCCCAAGTTCCCAACTGTTGTGGTCTCATGGCTGCCCGGCAGTCTCTGCCTGGGTACCTTCCCTCTGTGATTAAAATTTTAACTAGGTAACTGATGAGGTCTCGGTACTTTGGTTTTCTTAAAGTACCTGGTCTGACTTTGGTTTCCAGACTGGATGATGATTGTATCGATGATGAAGATGACAGTGATGGTGATGATAATTATAGCCAACCTTTGCTGGCCCTCACTGTGTGTCCTGTACTAGGATAAGCTCTTAGGTGTGAATTGATCTCATTGCAACCTCATCAGAACTGTTTGAGACAGGCATTCCTACCCCTGTTGATGGATGGGGATACTGAGGCCTAGGGTCACCTGCTACCTTGGCTGGCCTGTACCTGGCCACTGACCTCTTCTACCCCAAGTTTCAACTGGCCATGCCAACACTTTCCAACACTTGAAGTCCTGGCTCTTTCTTTCCCTCAGTGATCATGTCCTGAAAAAAGTCATTCAGTTCAGTTCAGTCCCTCAGTTGTGTCCGACTCTTTGCAATCCCATGAACCACAGCACGTCAGGCCTCCCTGTCCACCACCAACTCCCGGAGTTCACCCAAACCCATGTCCATTGAGTCGGTGATGCCATCCAACCACCTCATCCTCTGTCGTCCCCTTCTCCTCCTGCCCTCAATCTTTCCTAGCATCAGGGTCTTTTCAAATGAGTCAGCTCTTCGCATCAGGTGGCCAAAGTATTGGAGTTTCAGCTTCAACATCCAATGAACACCCATGACTGATCTCCTTTAGGATGGACTGGTTGGATTTCATTAGCAGCTGTCTGTTTTCAGTGGCAAGCTGACCGATGAGGAAGGAACAGTGGTTGAGAGCAAGGCTGAGCCATAGTCCCAGTGAGCTGCCCGGGTCTGGAGGCACAACTCATTCCTGTGACCTCCTAGGCCCCTGGGAGCTTTGAATTTGTCACCTTTCAATTAGGTAACCTTTAAGATTCCTCAGCAGAACAGCTCATTGTTGGCAGAAGCAGGGCAGGAACCTCCATCTTTTGCCTGATTAGTTTTATGTTCCCTTTATACTATTATTTGAACCTTCTAAGCCTTATTAGCTATAGTTGATGAAGGCAAGGAAACCCCACATTCTTAAAAGCACAATGTATATGGATTTGTCTGTGGAAAATTAGAATTTCTAAGGTAGTAACTGTTTGCATGAGCCCCTGCCTCTGGTTGATCAGCACCTGATGGTCTTTGCTCTCCCAATAGCCTTTCTCAATCACGGTGAGTGAGCCCAGAGGCAGAAATGAATCTGTGCCTCTTACTCTCATCAGAGAAAAAGGAACCTATGGGATGGTGACTGTGACTTTTGAGGTAAGTTTACTGTGAAATCATTTTATATGGTAATGCTTAGAACTCGTACTAGATCCCTGCAATTTAAAAAAACCAAGGTCCTTGGTATAATAAACATGACGTTTAATGAAAATGAAATAGAATGCTTTCATCATCTGAGAAATTTCATGTTTAATAGAAAACTGTTTTCCTTGCTGCTTGGAATATACTATGCTTCCATGAAACACAACAGATTATTTTAGATACAGGATAATAATAAGCCACAAATTAATAACAATAATTCTATAAAATTCATAGAACATTTATGACAGATCTCTTTAAGGATATAAAATTTTAAAATGCTCATGAGTTCTTAGGCTTACATAAAATTATCTAATATGTAGTCTTCCCTATGTACATTCTCCATTAAAAAAAATACACTTAATGGATGGTGCTAACAGCAGTCACATTCGAAAAATTGGAAAAAAATTGGCTGTAGAAATGATAAGGCATCATCAGGTTATAGTGTTTTCAACTCTCCGTGAATGTCTGAAGTTGTTTTATTGAATCTTGAGCCTTTTGTTCTGTTGAAATGATTACAGATAACATTTGTGGAGCACTTAACATTGCTCGGCCCTGGTCTAAGTGCTTTACGCTGATTATTGCTGCATGTGAACTGTAGCTCTTCCCAGCACTCAGTGTCCCTCCTGCCATTTAAAATGTTTTTTTCCGTAGTCCTCACCATCATCTGCCATGCATTTATTTATCTTCCATTTGTTCCCTTTCATTAAATGTCAGGTCCTGGTGGGTAGAAAGCTTGCCTTGTTCTCTGCTATATCCTTAGTACCTAAGAGAGGTCAGACACAGAGTACTTAATAAATACTTTTTGAAAGGAATATGATTTTATTAAATATTTACATCTAGCCCGGTAAGTGGACCTTGTTTCCTCATTTTAAAGATGGGGAAACAGTGACACAGGGTTGTTAAAAATACCTCATCCAAGGTTACACCACCAGGGGTAGAACTGGTATTTGATTCCATTACTTAAGAGAATATAATAATTTTGAATGCATTCTGCTCAAGAAAAAGTTTTTAAAAAGTTTTCCCTCAGGCTTAATATTATGGTTGAGAAAAAACTCTTAGAAACCATGTTGTTTAATCTGCGTGTGTGCTAAGTTGCTTCAGTCGTGTCCGACTCTCTGTGAGCCTGTGGACTGTAGCCCACCAGACTTCTGTGTCCATAGAATTCTCCAGGCAAGAACAGTGGGGTTGAACCTGGGTCTCCCGCATTGCAGGCAGATTCTTTCCTCTCTGAGCCCCCAGGGAAGCCCTTGTAGTTTAATTATAGTCAAGATCTATAATTATATTATGGGCCTTGACTCCATTAATTAAAAGGGCAGACTTAATACAGGTTAGTGTCATTCTTCTTGCAAAACATTTTAAAGTAAGTTTGCCAGTTTATATCACAGTAATGCTTTCTTACGCTAATGAAATGTTTTATGTTTATTGATGGCACCATGTTTCTTTGCAGGTAGAGGGTGGCCCAAATCCACCTGAAGATGATTTAAGTCCAGTTAAAGGAAATATCACTTTTCCTCCTGGCAAAGCAACAGTAGTTTATAACTTGACAGTACTTGATGATGAGGTAGGATGTATTAACTGCTTAAGAGGAACAATGGCTCTCTGTATCATGGTCATGTTAGAGAATATTATGTCAAGTATTAAGTTGTGTTCAGTATTTGAAATTATTCAAGAGCACAGTCATATATAAAGTAATGTATTGCAGCCAGATATGCCATAGCTGTTAATGCCTATTTTGGAATAGATCTTGTTAATATTTACCTTATTTAAATCACATTAAGTTATATATCTGAAAGGCGATAAACTTGAATGTAACTGACAGCCATACTCAATACAAGCATTTCAGAATTTTGTAAACTTTGATGATTGATTTTGCTAGTCATTGCAGTTTTGAGCAGGTATAGTATTACTTACCTAGCATAAATGTATTACTATAAAAGCAAACAAAATTCTTTTGCAATTGATATTTATTTGTTTGGATATTTCAAATGTTCACATTCATAGGAAGGCTTTTGTTGTTTTTAATTTCACAGTGAAACTACCAAGGATTGAGATATATGACATGGCTAGTTTAACTGGCAAGGAAAGAGTGAATTTGAACAATATATACAGGGATGTTCCTTAATGAGCTAACCAAAAGAAAATATGTCTTTTAACACAATAACCTTAGCAGTAATACCAGAAGAAAAGGGGTAGCTGGGAATCTATCCCTCTACCCTCCCACAAATAATCATGAAACTAAATCACAACAAATCCCAAAAAAGATGAATTAGAAGACATTATTAGAAAAGAGTATTTCTCTTGAAAAAGTGAAATATTAAATAGTGCTGATAGCTCTAGCTCACTGGTTGTGAAAGCTAGCAAAAACTGTTTGTTTTTAGAACCTGGAACATTGAGCAGGTTATAATTTGGGGGCAGTAATTAATTATACATTTTAATTGTAAGTGTAAAAGACTATAGTTAATAATATAGTATTCTATACTTCAGAGTTACTGAGAGTAGGGCTTAGGCATTCTCTCCACACATACATACATAGAATTAACTGTGTGAAGTGATGGATTTGTTAATATCTTGATCTTTGTAATCACAATGTATATGTATATCAGATCATCATATTGTACCCATAAATATATTAGTTATTTTTTTTATTATTCCTCAATAAAGTTTGAAGGAAACAGATCTTCAGTCAAACCATTGCGTTTTATTTTTTGAGATAAATAGCTTTACTTTTTATATTTCCGTTGATGGAGTTAGAAGTATATATTATTTCACTTTCATTGATTTATAGTGAAGTAAAAGTGCAAATAGCACAGTAGAGATTACCCCTGGGATTTCTGTGTAGTTAAAAAAATTTACATTTTAACAGTGTCATCATTTTGCCTAAAGTGACTCTTACAGCTTGTTTTCCAGAGATGCATAGTATGTATTTTGAAAATCATATAATTGGTATCATGGATAAATCTTGAGATATAAGCTGCTTAGAAGCAAGAATAATTGACATGATAGGAAAACTAACAATTTGTATGTGATGTTTATTGTAGTCTACCAAATTCTTAAATGTTATTAGACCTTGAATGTTGCTTCTGATCCTGCACACCTGATGAAGCTAATAAGAACTTGTTTTTCTGTCAGATCTTTAGTTCTCTAGAGATCGATCAAGGTTGAAAGTCATTATGCTGATACTTCATTTCTTGTTCATTTCATTGCTTTCTCTAGAATATGTTATTTACCTTTGGAAAATAGTTTAGTAAATAGACACTGAACAAGCCTCCTTATCTGCTCCTTTTGGTTAAAGATTTTTTTAAAAAAGTTTCTGTGTAATTGCATTGAAATATAAGTGCTTTTTATACTTTGCATTTTGCAGGTGTTTTAGCTGTTGATGTTTTGGCATTGCTTGTATTTCTCTGACAGGTACCAGAAAATGATGAAATATTTTTGATTCAACTGAAAAGTGTAGAAGGAGGAGCTGAGATCAATACCTCCAGGGACTCAGTTGAGATCATCGTTAAGAAAAATGACAGTCCTGTGAGATTCATTCAGAATGTTTATTTGGTACCCGAGGAAGACCACATACTCACAATTCCAGTGGTTCGTGGAAAAGATGACAGTGGAAATCTGATCGGATCTGATGACTGTGAAGTTTCTATCAGTTATGTTATTATAACCGGGAATTCAACAGCACATGCCCAGCAAAATTTAGACTTCATTGATCTTCAGCCAAACACAACTATTGTTTTTCCACCTTTTATTTATGAATCACACCTGAAATTTCAAATAGTGGATGATGCCATACCAGAGATTGCTGAATCGTTTCAAGTCATGTTACTGAAAGATACTTTGCGGGGAGATGCTGTGCTATTAGGCCCTTCTGTTGTGCAAATCACCATTAAGCCAAATGACAAACCTTATGGGGTCCTCTCATTCAACAGCGTCTTGTTTGAAAGGACAGTTATAATTGATGAAGATACAACAGCAAGGTAGGATTTATTTTAAACCTTGTATTGTTGCAGTTATTTTATTTTTTTATTTTTTTTTCACATAGGCATTCTTTATTTTTATTTTTCCATTTATTTTTATTAGTTGGAGGCTAATTACTTTACATCATTACAGTAGTTTTTGTCATACATTGAAATGAATTAGCCATGGATTTACATATATTCCCCATCCCGGTCCCCCCTCCCACCTCCCTCTCCACCCGATCCCTCTGGGTCTTCCCAGTGCACCAGGCCCGAGCACTTGTCTCATGCACCCAACCTGGGCTGGTGATCTGTTTCACCCTAGATAATATACATGTTTCAATGCTGTTCTCTTGAAACATCCCACCCTCGCCTTCTCCCAGAGTCCACAAGTCTGTTCTATACATCTGAGTCTCTTTTTCTGTTTTGCATATAGGGTTATCGTTACCATCTTTCTAAATTCCATATATATGTGTTAGTATACTGTAATGGTCTTTATCTTTCTGGCTTACTTCACTCTGTATAATGGGCTCCAGTTTCATCCATCTCATTAGAACTGATTCAAATGAATTCTTTTTAATGGCTGAGTAATATTCCATGGTGTATATGTACCACAGCTTCCTCATCCATTCGTCTGCTGATGGGCATCTGGGTTGCTTCCATGTCCTGGCTATTATAAACAGTGCTTGTTGCAGTTATTTTAATATATTATTCCAAGATTTGGTATTTGTGGTGTTGGACACAGTGCTGAACTGTTAAGGATATGTGTAATTTTCTCGACCATGGTTTCACTGTTTTCTTTCTTATTTGGGGAATGAGACTTGAAGCACATATTTAAATATGCAAGTTAATTCATGTTATGGTAGTTTCCTAGCACACATCTTCATACCTACCCCTTCATATTAAAAGCAGTCATTCTTTATGGTTTGGATTCTGCTTACCAGTGGCTAGTGGCCAACTTGATGTTGAAAATGCCCACTTCAAGGGAAATAGAGTGTATTATGTGACCATATCATATTTCTTCCAGATTTGAAGAAATTACAGTGGTTAGAAATGGTGGCACTCATGGAAATGTTTCTGTGAGCTGGATACTGACACGCAATAGCAGTGATCCCTCACCGGTAACGACAGATATCAGGCCAAGATCTGGAGTTCTCCATTTTGCACAAGGGCAGATGTTGGCATCGATTCCTCTCATTGTCGTTAATGATGATCTTCCAGAAGAGGCAGAAGCTTACCTACTTCAAATTCTACCTCATACGATACGAGGAGGTGCAGAAGTGAGCGAACCAGCGGAGGTAGATCTCTTGCTATGCTTTGCTTGTAGAAATGCTTCTGTGCTCTCAAGCAGACAAAGAATTTGACCATACACAAAAATCTTATATATGTTTAGTTTGATATGACAGGAAGAGGACGGGTTTTGGAAGTGGTGGTTAATTCCCTTGCTGAAGGTTGTCCCATCTGTGAATAAAAAGTTGGTTCTTAAATTCCACAAAGTTTTCAAGTGTGTTTTTAATTCATCTTCTTTTTGTTGTTGTTCAGTCGCTAAGTCGTGTCCGACTCTTTTGCGACCCCATAGACAGATGCCTGCCAATCTCCTCTGTCCGTGGGATTTCCCAGGCAAGAATACTGGAGTGGGTTGCAGTTACCTGCTCTCAACTCAGCTGGGATCTTTCCAACTCAGGGACCGAATGTGTATCTCCTGCATTGGCAGGCAGATTCTTTACGACTGAGCCGCCTGGGAAGCCCAATTCATATTTTACTCTATTCCTTATATGAGTAGTCATTTTTAGATATGATACAGAATTACACATTAAAATTCAAATTAGCCTAGAAAATAAACAGTTTGGTAATCTTAGATGTGAGAATTCTGCACTTTAATGTTTTATTCCTTTATCTTCAGCTTTTGTTTTACATTCAGGATAGTGATGATGTTTATGGCCTAATAACATTTTTTCCTGTGGAAAACCAGAAGATTGAAAGTAGCCCAGGTGAACGATGTTTGTCATTGAGTCTTGCAAGACTAGGAGGAACTAAAGGAGATGTGAAGATATTTTATTCTGCACTTTATATTCCTGCTGGAGCTGTGGACCCTTTGCGAGCAAAAGATGGCATCTTAAATATATCCAAGAGAAGCAGTCTCATTTTTCCAGAACAGAAAACCCAAGTCACTATAAAATTGCCTATAAGAAATGATGCATTCCTTCAAAATGGGGCCCACTTTTTAGTACAGGTACTTTAATGATTAAAATCATCTCAACTTTGGTTCAGCCACATGTGTACTTACCTGAGTGAGAGAGTTAACTAGTCATTATTTTAATCCTTATTTATATTTTGGATTCTGTTGCTTACTGCAAGTTATGTAGGGAGTCCAAAGAGAAACTGTCTGCCCCTCAGGCATATAAGGATGAATAAAACAAGGGTTATACTAAGATTGTTATTTTAATTATGCAATAATAAAAGCAGATCAGACATAGTAAGGTCAGTGTTTTAATTATGCAATAATAAAAGCTAATCAGACATGAAATGTAGGTCAATATAATTCATGATATAATGGAGTTATTCATGAACTGTGAGTTGGGGAGGGTCAGGAGAGAGCCAGTGAGAGGTCCGTCATTCTTTTGAGTTGATGTGGGAAAATGTGACATTGAAATTTGGATTGTAGAATAAATATGTTTTTCATGATGGATATTGCAGGGAAGGTGTTCAGAAATGAAAAAAGCAATATGACAGAAAATTGTGTAGATACTTTAAAATAGTATACCAAAAAAATCTGTTAACATATGTAGAATCTTTGGACTTTTATTACTTAATAAGAAATAAAGCTCTTATAGTTTTCTATTTTCTATTATTTCTTAACTTTTATTAACCAAAGCATTATTTTAAACATTAAAAAAAAATTTTTTTTGGCCATACTGCTTTGCATGCGGAATCTTCGTTCCCTGACCATGGATCAGACCCATGCCCCCTGCAGTGGAAGTGTGGAGTCGCTGAACCTCTGGGGACGTCCAAACCAAAGCATTGTTTTTATTGCCAAAGTTTGATACCTCTGTACTCAAAATACCATGGTTGTATTTTCCACATGGATGCTATTGATTGATTTTGAAAATTAGAAAGAATAAAATGTGCTTATCAAATTTTGATTATGTAACTAAATTTCTAAATTTCAAACATAATCAGATAGTATAAATAGAGCAATAAGGAAGGGAATGTATAATCTGTTACCATACATTATGCTGACTGAAGTATATGTGAAATGATATCTCATATTTCATCAATTTCTTTGAACCATGGGATATTTAAATTTGTTTCATATTTTTCCCTAGCTTTGTTTTATAGTTTATTATTGCTTTCTCTGGAGTTTCTGACTGTCCCCTTTTATATGCCATTCTTACCAAATTAGGTCTTCCATCCAGCTGTCTTTTTTGTGCAGTCGATAAATTGTGTCCAGTTCTTTGTGACCTGCAGCATGCCAGGCTTCCCTGTCCTTCACTGTCTCCTGGAGTTTGCTCAAATTCACGTCCATTGAGTTGATGATGCCATCCAACCATCTCATCCTCTGTTGCCCCCTTCTCCTTCTCCTTCTGCCCTCAGCCTTTCCCACCATCAGGGTCTTTTTGAAAGAGTCGGCTCTTCACATCAGGTGGCCAAAGTATTGGAGCTTCAGTATCAGTCCTTCCAAGTTGTCTTACATGTGTTGAATGCTGAGTTTAGCTGTGCACGCTGCTTTCTCCAACTTGCTTCTCACATGCTGCTTGTGACTGTTTTACTAACTTCTTAATTTTCTTGATTTCTTGCCTCTTATTTCTTGGATTGTGTTTTAGTTTGTTGTAACACATGTATCCTCAAATACATGAACAGAAGAAGTATGTGCCAGGTAAGCTTCTTGAGCCTTTGAGCTCAGTGAAATTTCATACATTGATTCCTGGCTTATAGGAATTTCTAGATTAAAGTAATTTCTTCCTAAGAACTTGAAAGGTACTCTCTTTTAGCTTCCAGGGTAGCTGATGAGAAGTGTGAGGAAAAGAAATTATTTGCCTTTAGGTTAACTTGCTCTTCTTCTCTGAAAGCTTTTTTTAGAAAAATCTTGGCATTTGAATTTCTCATGTCTGTGTCATACCTTGCTTATTAGCACTTGGTGGGGTGGGCCATTTTATTCTGAAGACTTTTTATCTTTTTTTTTTTTGAGCTGGTCTACTTCTCATGCTTGTATGATTTGTGCATTAATTGAGGACTCCTAGTGGAGGTGTCTAGTGAGTGCTCTGTTAAGGGGTATGTTATTTGTTGGTATGTAGGGATGACTTTTTGCAATAGGTCTATGTATGGGAGACCTTTTGTCAGTATCCCAAGACTTTGTCCCTAGTGGTGGGAGATCTGTTTTTCATCTTTATTGTTATTACTATTATTCTGTTGTGTCTCCTCATAATGAGTAAATTATTATGTGATGTACCTTCTGTCTATAAGGATAACCTTCTTTTTAGAGGACCCTTGAATTTCTCCTCTTGGCATGATGGGTGAGCGAAACATGGTGTCATTCACGGTTGTTTCTGTTCCCCCTTGCCACTACCAGAATGCTCTTGTGAGATGAATGGCCAGACAGTGGTGGATCTGAATCTGTGAAGTGAAATTGAGCAAATGGTCAAGCCCATGGTCCTGGCCCTGTTGAGCAAGAAGTTAAGGCAATTAGAATACTGCTGCCAGAGTACATTTAGAGATATACTTAGAAAATCTTAAAACGCTTAAGTTTGGCCTTCTGAAAAACATCATAACTTTATTTATTTATGGCTGCGCTGGGTTTTTGTAGCTGTGTATGGGTTTTCCCTGGTGGCTTAGACGGTAAAAGCATCTGCCTACAATGCGGGTGACCCGGCTTCGATCCCTGGGTTGGGAATATCCCCTAGAGAAGGAAATGGCGACCCACTCCAGTTCTCTTGCCTGGAAAATCCCATGACAGAGGAGCTTGGTAGGCCACAGTCCATGGGGTCGCAAAGAGTCGGACACGACTGAGTGACTTCACTTTCACTTTCTGTGGGCTTTCTCTAGTTGCAGTGACGGGGCTACTCTGTATTTGGTGCACAGCCTTCTCATTGGGGGGCTTCTCTTGTTACTGAGCATAGGCACACGGGCTTCAGTAGTTGCAGTTCCCTGGCTCAAGAGCATAGGCTCAATAGCTGTGGCACACGGGCTTAGTTGCCCCATGCCGTGTGAGATCTTCCCAGGCCAGGGATCGAATCCATATCCTCTGCACTGGCAGGCAGATTCTTAACCCCTGGACCACCAGGGGCATTCCTTTGCCTTCTCTGCTGTTGGTGTCCTTTGGATTCAGAGCATTCTCATTAGTAGATATTGTCTTGGTCAGTTCAGGCTGTTGTAAAGACTGCCACAGACTGGGTTGTGGCTTAAACATCAGACATTTACTTTCCTCACTTCTGGAGGCTGGGAGGTGTGCGATCAGACTCAGGGAGAATCCCCTTCCTGCTGTGCAGAAATGATATCTTTTTGCTGAGTGCTCATGTGATGGAGAGAGAGAGGATTCAAATTCTTTGGTGTTTCTCCTTAAAAGGGCACTAACCTCATCATGAGGGTTCTACTCTTACAACCTGGTTGCCTTCCAAAGGTCCCATCTCCAAATACCATCTTATTGGGCATAAGGGTTTCAACATATGAATTCTAGGGGTGGGGATACAAGCATTCAATTCATAGCATGTATGTTTAAGGTTTTTTGGTCCCTAGAATCTCATTATTCACTTCTCCCTTTGTCCCCGGTCTTGGCTAGGTCAAAACTCATATGAGAAAGAAATTACTAAAACAAGTGAAATGAAGGAAAGATTTTACACAGCTGATTTTGCTTTCATGGAGGCCTGGAATTCCTGTACTAGTTGCAGTGACGTGACCTGAGGATTGATGGACTGATTGATGTAACCCAAGATTGAGCATTGATGATGCAGAGTATTGATTTGGGATTGTAGAGAACTTTTCTGTTTTCCATTTCTGATTTGTTTTCTTACACTGCCTCAAAACCAGATTTTACTGTGGCTAGGAAGGATTGAGGGCAGGAGAAGAAGAGGGTGACAGAGGATGAGATGGTTGGATGGCATTACTGACTCAATGGACATGAGTTTGAGCCAACTCCAGGAGATAGTGAAGGACAGGAAGCCTGGCTTGTTGCAGTCCATGAGGTCGCAAAGAGTTGGACGCGACTAAGCGCCTGGAGAAGGCCATGGCACCTGACTCCAGTACTCTTGCCTGGAAAGTCCCATGGAGGGAGGAGCTTGGTAGGCTGCGGTCCATGGGGTCACTAAAAGTCGGACACAACTGAGCGACTTCACTTACACTTTTCACTTTTCACTTTGACACATCGGAGAAGGAAATGGCAACCCACTCCAGTGTTTTTGCCTGGAGAATCCCAGGGACAGGGGAGCCTGGTGGGCTGACATTTGTGGGGTCGCACAGATTCGAACACAACTGAAGTGACTTAGCAGCAAGCGCCTGAAGAACAAGAGACACCCTATATTTATGCCAGTGTTAGTAACCTTTATATTGAAATTTTAGCCTCTGAAAACATTCAAAATCTCTATCCATGTGGCTGCAGAGAATCCCTGTGCAAACAAAACTGTATTAAAAATCTTCAACCAGTCAGAATTACTCTAGTGATTTTATTTCAGCCTTCTATATGAACATGACCAGTGAAAAAGCTGGCTTAAAACTCAAAAAACGACGATCATCACATCCGGACCAATCACTTCATGGCAAATAGATGGGGAAACAGTGAAAACAGTGACAGACTTGATTTTCTTGGCCTCCGAAATCACTGCAGATGGTGACTGCAGCCATGAAGTTAAAAGATGCTTGCTTCTTGGAAGAAAAGCTATGACAAACCTAGACAGCATATTACAAAGCAGAGATGTTACTTTGTTGACAAAGGTCCAAGCTATTATTTTTCCAGTAGTCATGTATGGATGTGAGAGTTGGACCATAAAGAAGGCTGATTGCCAAAGAATTGATGCTTGTGAACTGTGGTGTTGGAGAAGACTCTTGAGAGTCCCTTGGACTGCAAGGAGATCAAACCGGTCAATCCCCAAGGAAATCAGCCCTGAATATTCGTTGGAAGGACTGATGCTGACGCTGAAACTCTGGTACTTTGGCCTCCTCATAAGAAAAGACCTGGATGCTGGGAAAGATTGAAGGCAGTAGAAGGGGATGACAGAGGATGAGATGGTTGGATGGCATCACCGACTCCATGGACCTGAGTTTGAGCAAGCTCTGAGAGATAGTGAAGGACAGGGAGGCCTGAAGTGCTGCAGTCCATGGGGTCGCAAAGAGTTGGACACGACTGAGTGACTGAAGAACAAATATGAACATGACAGTTTATTTTTGATAACATTTGAAAAGTAAGGAGAAACTTGAAGAATATCTGAATTTTGGTGATCGTGAGTTAGAAACTTTTTGTACTAATTCCAGACTCAATTTTTATCTATCTCTGTATTCATTTGAATAAGAAAGGTCTTATAGTGCAGACGGTCATTTTAACACTTTAGGAAGAAAAGGCATTATTAGTCACTGACACAGTTCCTTAAGGTTCAGAACAGCTGTCAGCTCTGGAAGTCTGGTTGGAATTAAAAGGTTGTGTAGTTTGTATAGTACATAATAGATGAGCAACTTTAGAATAGGAGGCATCAGACTCAGCGTGGAAATCTGAATGAAACTGAAGAAAGGAGAATCAGAGACATGAGCTTCTTATTCTTTAGTGACCCTCTCAGCTAAATACATTAGTCTGGGATGCAGCTTTTGGCAGGCATGGGGTTACTAATGTGCTGTCCCCTTGCAAACTGTCTGAAAGCAAAGAACGACTCTTTATGAATGGAGTAGTTTGATTTAGCAGATGCTTAAGGAACCCAGACAAAAAAGGCTTGGAGACTAGGAAGTAAGCCATGGAAAATTAGCATTTTCCTTTTGATCAGTTCATTTCATAGCCTTCTATATCTTCTTTCTTCTTAGTTTTCAAAAATACTACGTTTAGAATTAGTTCTGTAACTGTTTTGATAAATTTAAGAAGAATATGAATTTTGTCCTTTTTGAGAAGTTTCGAAGTAGAATATGTTGGGTTTTTTTCCCCTTGATGTTTTCAACAGTGGTATCAGTTTGACTCTCTGTGAATATATAGGGATGAGAGTGTACATTCACAAACACGTTCTGACTCACACAGGACCAGTGTATTTTCAAGTCTTTGCCTCTAACCAGTGTATACTCTATGCCATTCAAATATATATTTTTATTTTTAAATTTTTGTGCTACCTTTAAAGAGACACACATATATATGTATGTATATTATTTTTCTCTAGAAGAATGACAGTTATGTCGTTTGAACTATTTATTTTCACATTTCATTTATTTTATTGAGCAAATGCAGTATCCTGGGGACTGCGTGTTTTATTTTACTTGATTCAGTCTACATACCAATGTTTGGAAAAATTAGTCTGATTTCTTTTTTTTTCTTTTCTTTTATTCAAGTGAAGTGAATATTTACCAGTTACGGAACTTTTGGTGTTCTTCTCCTATCTATGATTTTCAAAGCAAACTGTGTTACATTTAAAAAGCATTTACTTTTGCCCTTAAAATGTACACTGTTGAACACATGTACACCCGTGGTGGAGTCATGTCAATGTATGGCAAAACCAATATAATATTGTAAAGTAAAAAAAAAAAGTACACTGTTTATCAGAAAAAGTGAGCTTATGTGCAGTATCTGCATAATCCTGGTCCACCTGTGAAAAACCAACTTCAATCACCAGTGTCTACTGCTGGTTACTTAGTGGCATTGTATCCACATCACAGAGCTTAACAGAGGGCTCTGAAGAGGGAGAGATCCATTCTGTTCCATGAAGTCTACAGTTGCTTTTTTAACTTGAATTATCTATGCTTTTTGCAATCCTATATTGACTGTCTATCCCTATAGTCATGTGAACACTGTGAGGATGGATAAGTTGGGTTTTCGCAAGTTGAAGGTTTTGTTAGATCAGGATTCTGAGCAAGTTCCTTTTGTGTTGTAGGGGTAAATCAACACATTGATTGTGTCGCTGCTGTACATACAGATCTATGTCATGTTTCAGGAAAATACTGGGAAGGACACAGATCCACGAGAGTTCTGTAGTCCTGTTGGGAAGTAAGAGTCTGGAAGATGGAAAATGATGATAAGCAAGCAATACGCGAAATTTAAAGTGAATTTCTAAGTTTAGTGAGGGTAGTAGTAGAAGCTGAGGAAGAGATAGAAGAAAAAGGGCTGGAGAATCCAAGGAAATTTTCCTAGGGGAGAGGGATATTTAACTAGTTTTTAAAAGCAAGTCCATTTTGATTTTTAAAATGATGGATAAAGGCCCTTCCACATGAGGAAAAACTTTGAAAGTTACAGTGAAGGTCATGTTCATTAATCACAGGGGCACATGATGCATTTCTTTAAACATAAAGACATATTAAGTCACATTGGGAGTTGTGAATGGTCTTCAGATAGTGAATCTTCTCTGGCAGAGAGGAGGAGTGAATGATTTGATTGGAGATGTGGTTCAGTGGAAGGGAGGAGGGAGGTGTGGGCAACTCGCTGATATTTGGCTTTAAATCAAGGTAGGTGGGTACAGGCAACAAGGAAAAGTGGATGGTGGTACTGGGGAAATTTGTGTAACATGGAGCAGAGATGGTGATTGCTTTTGTGCACATTCTGTCTGTAAGGTGTCTCTGCGACATTTATGTCATATTCAGTGGCAGTTATAAAGATTTGGAATTTTGAAGGAGAGATCCAGAGATTTTTAGGGAGCAGGTGTGAAACTGTAAGATAAAGGTCTCAGGAAGAACCCTGGGAATAATTATAATTGAGAAGCAGAAAGAGGTTAAGAGGCGAGTCCAGGAGCTTGAATCAGGATGATGAATGAAGGAGATGGAAGTTGCCAGGTTATAAAAATTTCTTTTCACTTTTTTATGGTGTTTTTCTGTTTATTACAGTTAGAAGCTGTGGAGTTGGTGAATATAGTTCCCCCGATTCCACCTATAAGTCCTAGATTTGGGGAAATCCAAAATATTTCTTTGGTGGTTACTCCAGACATTGCAAATGGAGAAATTGGCTTTGTTAGCAATCTTCCAATCATTTTGCATGAGCCAGAAGATTTTGCTGCTGAAGTGGTAAGTAGACTTTTTCTTATTGATGGGGCATATTGAGTTTGAGATAGAGATACTTTTTTTTGAGGGGGAGTCAGGTTAATACAGAGTTAACAGATCTTGAAAAACTTCACCGTTATAGCAAGCCTTCAGTTTGTAATTTGATATAAAGTAATTGATGAATGTGTGATTTTTTCATCTTTTTCCATATTCGAAAGAATAAAATTAGAATTAATTGCTTACAGGAAAAGAAGGATAGTATGAGGAGGCTTTTGACATTTGATAAAGTAATAGCCCAACACAATTAAAAAAAAAAATTAGTCAAGTCATATGTACCCCAAGAATCCTTGACTTTTTCCATTTCCAAGCACTCCTCATGCTTGCCTTAGGCAGGATTGGGGTGGCGTCCTATGTTTGGTGGGGGAGGTGGTGGATAAAGTAGGGGATACCAAATCTTAGGAATTACACATAAATATATAATTTACATATATGAATATTTCTGGATACACACACACACACACACACACACACACGGAAGCATGTTCACGTATATGGCGCCTCTCTCTGCCCGCCACCTGGTTGAATTTTCCTGCCGTCTATCTAGAGACCACTCTGACCTTTCACCATGCCATTCCCTGAGCCACAGTCTGTCCCTAAAACCCTCTCAGGTTCTCTCACACTTAGATTTGATTTAAACTGGTTTGTGGTTCAGGTTAGGAATGTGGAGAGTTGTTTTTGTTACCAAAGCCTCATGTCAAAATATGGTGACCACAACTTCTTTTGTTTGTATATTTGATTCTGTGAATTGGCAGAGAAGCTCCATTTTTCAAGGTGATTTTGATTTTGTATATTTCTCATAGTACACTATTTTCTTGTAAAACCTCAAAAGCATTCAGTTTGTTCTGAAAGAATGGTTTGTTCTTGCTCATCTATCTTACAAAGCTGTACATGTACCATTCCATATTTTTCCCTGGAGGGGAATGAGCTTCTAGGGAAAGTTTTGGGCTCCATGAACACGTCTTCTTCCCCTCCTGGGAAACAGCAGAAGTGAGAATTTCCCTTTGTTCTCTTTGTCTGATTTACAGCCTGGCCATGCCCACTCCGTTGGGGTAAATCAAGGGCCTAGCCCTTTCTTGCTTCTTTTTTTTTTTTTAAATCTTTTTCTGAGAATCTTACTTTCTTGCTGGTCTCCAGCCTTGACCGTTGCTAGCCAAATTAGGAGAATGGTTAGTGAGGAAAATATCTTCCATGTTTTTCCAGATGGCCTATGTTAAAGGGCAAAGTGCAGAAGATACCTTTTTTAGGCACTTAAAAAGAATTGCATATCTACTATTAAATATTTGTTTATATTCTTTGCTTGAAAAAAGCTTCATTATGATCTTCAGTGATCCTTTTCTTAGACATTTTGAAAGTGTGCTAGACTCAAATGACACTACCAAATACAATTTGTTTCAGAATTATTATTATAGTTTCCATTTATTTAGTTCATGCTATGGAGAGACACTTGACTCTTCACCAGGAACTTGCAAAATAGGGAACCTCTAGCTTCATTTCACATGTGGAAATTGAGGTCAGAAAGGTTAAGTAACTTGCCCATGGAAACTCAGAGCCATGATTTGAGTATCAGCATTTGTTTGGTTAGAAGCATTTCTTATTCTTATTTGTATTATTATTTTCTTATTTTTCCCTCTATCACTTTAGGATGCATTGAAGATAACTGTGTGCTTCCCAGATTTATTTGCAAAAGCTTATTTTTCAGTTTATATGGTGATATTAATTCTCTTTTCAGAGACCCTCTGATGGAGATTTACTCTTTAGCTAAATTGTTCTATGTTTTTCACAGTTCTTTGGCTCTTAAAATGAAGTCTTTTTGTTAAGACAAATCTCAGGATAGGAATGTTGTTGGGTGGGGGAAATTTAGTAGATATTTGATTAGCAAAAACTAATATAAAGTAGTTCAGTCTTATAATTGTCATGCTTAGAAAGAAGCTTGCTCAATTGTGCTTGTAATAGCATTTTAATTGTTCACTTCTCTATGCAGAGTGCCTAAACATTCATTTAACATGTGTCTGCACTAACTGAAAAGCTTAGGTAGTTTGTAAGCATGTATTTCAGAAGAACTTGTTCTGTTTTCTTCTCTTTATAAGGTATGCATTCCCTTACATCGGGATGGAACTGATGGCCAGGCTACTGTCTACTGGAGTTTGAAGCCCTCTGGCTTTAATTCAAAAGCAGTGACCCTGGACGATATCGGACCCTTTAATGGCTCTGTTGTGTTTTTATCTGGGCAGAGTGACACAACAATCAACATTACTGTCAAAGCTGATGACATTCCGGAAATGAATGAGACAGTAACACTTTCTCTAGACAGGTAATAACATAATTAGGTAGCGTTTAGTGACATTTATATGTTCATGTTCTCTGAAATAATTTTATTTCTTTTCTCCATGTCAAGTATGGAGAATAATTCTTTTTCCATGTAAAGTAAAAAGAAAATACTTAAGTAGATAATGCTCTGCTGACCTGACTTTACTGCTGTTTTATGATGGATTTTGGTTAGATCGTAAATATGATGTAGTGAACTCTTACCCTGCTATTTTTGTGAAGAAACATTACATCAAGAATTTAAGGTATTAGATACATCTTAAGCACAGCTAATATGTTGCTATATTCAAAAAATAGGCAGGAATAAATGCAAAATATTAGGTTAGGCAAATAGCTCTGCTGGCTTCATTTTCATCAAGTAAGAGGATTAGAACTTTTTTGAGTGAGTAAAAAGAAAGTGTTAATGTTAATTTAATGAAATTCTCTTTTTTACATGGGATTTAAATATTAATAATACTTCCAAAGAAGAAAAAAAAATACACATTTAATGGGTATTTTTAAGTAATAGTAAGGATTTACTTAACATTTCTCAAGTAAGTGATTTAGATCAAGAAAATACCAGGATCTCTCAAAGAGAATTTTTCAGTAATTCATGAAATTTCAAAAATAAAAAAATATTTTGCTTAATTGGTTTTGAGTTAAAATTAAAACCAGCTTATCTACCATACGTCTCTAAATTAAAGTTGATACATATTAAAAAGGCTAATGTGTGATTTGAGGACTTTGCAAAATTTTCATTTTAGAAACAATAAAATTCATAGATGAGTTCAGTGGTTCAATAGGTGCTATTTTGTACTGTTTTAATTAGGACTGAAGAAGTAATAATCGTTTTATGTAACCCCTGATCATATCCAGATTTTGCTCTCAGACTCTTATAGGTTTTTCTGTGTTGCTGTATTGTAGAAATACAAGCACATTTAATAAACCTTATGAGTAGTTTTTATTTTTATGTGAAAGAAAAAAATTCAGAATATAGGGAACTAATCTGTTGAATGTCTGCTGTTCATTTTGTTTGCTTTCATAACCACATTGTGTTTCTTTTTTAAATTAAAAATTAAAACAAAACAACAGCAAAATAGGCAAACAAAGAAACCCCAAAAAGCAGAAACCAAATACTGCATGTGTGCATACACAGACACACGCACACATTAAATCTTTTGGAAGATATTTCATATGATAAGAAATTAGTGAAATGTAAACTTAAAAATTATTATTTTTTCACTTAATGTCCTTTTTTTGTTTAAGTTAGATTTGAGTGCTTGTTAAATCAATAGACTGTCTTAAAAAGAAACTAAAGAAAAATGAACAGCAGTTATAAACCAAAGAGGCAGTAATCTATAGAGACTTTATTAATTCAGTTGAGAGTTTCAACTCTGAACTAAATGTATAGCAAGTTCATAAGTGACTATTCTTCATATTCTTTCAAAACAGTCATTTTTAACCTTATATAAATCTTTGAAATTAACTAAATATAATTTTGAAGTATTTTTTCTCTCTCTTTCCTGTGGGTTGTAGTGGTACGCCAGAAAGTATAAACCACAGGGACGAGAATTTCAGAAGTTATTGATTCCTCTCTTTTCAAGTAGAAGAAATTAGTTCAAATTGATACTAAATATTTTTAGCTCAATTAGTAACTAGCACATACTTGTATTATCTATATGTGCATGAACAAATTACAATTCAGTATTCTACTAAGACATATTGAAATAAATGTGACAATCAAACCCACAATTTAAAGTAAGGTATTTTGTCAAAACCTCCCTCTCAATTTTGCAAATTTTTAACAAAAGAATGAATGAATGCTAGTGTGATTATAGTAAGTTACAGTAAAATATTGCAAGAAAGCACTTTATTCTGATATCATTTGTGATTTTCTTTTAATGTAAAATTCAGATGAAAATTTTGTATATTTCTGTTAAATAGAGATAAAAGTTGCCCTAGTACTGAATGATTTATGATGCTTTTAATACCATACTAATTAAAAATATTTTTAAGTTCTCTCCAGATCAGAAACAACTTTATTATGCCAGTTAATTTCAGGAAAATTTGCAACATATGTAGAATATATAGCTTCTTATTTATGGTATTATTTATTTGACTTGAAAAGTGAAACACTAGGGTGTATACATTCTGACATGTTTCTCAAGGCTGTTTAAAAATGCAGCACATTGGAAATTTGGGAAAATGTTTATATTTCCTGATAGAAAGTTATATTTAAGTAATATTTGTCATCATTAGAAGATGCAGTGATATCTTTTGCTTTCTTAAGTATATTCCTGTGCAAATGATGAAAGGTATATATTTTTCTGCTTATAAGAGTTTTTATTCTTTCCAAGAATAACTGGCTTCAGATCTGAGGATGTGGGTTTTTTATTATTTTTTTTTTGAAACCTAATTAAAACTACTAAGTAATTATAAGTCGGGCTGAATGAAATTTGCTCAGCTGCTGAGGTTTTGTGAGCACGCACAGTGCTTGGCAGGCTCTAGCGCCTTGGAGCGGGCCTGGAAAGGAATGTCTTCAATGGGGCTTGACATGCTGGCTGGCCGTGGGGTCATCTTCCCTAAGTGGGAACTGCCGAACCTCTTGCTCGCATTTGTGAATAGCAAAGAATCCAGTGTGCGGAGTTCCCTTCAAGTGAATATGACCAGCTCGTGCGAGGGGGTGGGGGCGGGGGCAGAAAAGAAAGGCTTTCTTTAGCTTTATTTTTACCCTGCCATTCCCATTTCTAGCAGCATTAGTGAAGTTTTGGCAAATACTGCCTCCGTCTCCCTTCCCCCTCTCCCCCACCCCACACATACTTTCTTCTGTGTTGACAGGGTAGAAACCGAAAGGTTTGTCGTGTATTTTGGGTAAGTGTACTGAAGAATGTCTGGTTTTGGGTGCTTCAACATTTTGCTCTTGCATGCCAATGTTTTAGACAAGGCTTCGGTTCTGCCTGACTGCCAGCCCTGGGAAAGCTGGCTTGTCCACCTGCCTGTGCATGCGTTGTGTGTCCGTTTATCTTCTAATGATAAGCTTATCTGAAGGTTTTTTTTTTTTGGTATTAAGCATTTTAAATTATGAATACTATTAAGATAGCTGATAAAAATTTTGAGAATTTATGTAATTACATATTTTGAAGAACTTAAAAATTTTAGCTCTCCCAATAGTGTATGTATAACCAAGAAAACAATTAGTGTCCTTTGTTGGTGCAGTTCTTACTTAACAATCTTTTATGAATCTTGTGGTTGTTTCACAAAGAATTCAGAAGCAGAGCGCTCATTTCTTGCATTGATTTTTGAGTGCGTTTAAGCATTTTCTTGCCTGCATACTCTTAGTTGTTGTGTTAAAGAACTTTTCAAAGCTTTGCCTTATTCCCAAAAGGGTAGCATTTTTTAAGAAAGCTTAAAAATAAGTTCATTTGTTTAATGCTCAGAATGGATTTTTATATTCATATTCCGATTCTGTTTTTGTCTCAGCTTATATGGACATCAGTTCAGTTCAGTCACTCAGTCGTGTCTGACTGATTGCGACCCCATGAATCACAGCACACCAGGCCTCCCTGTCCATCACCAACTCCCAGAGTTTACTCAAACTCATGTCCATCGAGTCGGTGATGCCATCCAGCCATCCATCTTATCCTCTTATTATTTTGATTATATCTTTTGTGGCCACTAGTATGCTAGGTATTGGTTGGCATATTTCCAAAAACTGGGGAAGGATGTTAATTCATATTCTGTGTTACACAGGAAGTGTGCTGTTCTTTCTACATATTAATTGTGGCTGCATTGTAATTTTGAGGTTTGATCAGGGTACTTTTTGATTCGATAGAACGTGACATTTGGAAAGGTTTAGAAGAGCTTGTGGGATTGAGAATTCTCAAAGAGTATGCTGGCTTTTAAACCCTCAGAGCTTTACAGTTCTAGTCCCTTTGATCATTTTAATTATAGGCTGAACATAAAAACCAGAAATAAAAAAAGCATCTTGTTTTAATATGTTCTTTTGAGATTTGTATAGGAATTGCTATAGCATATCATATATTTCAGTTCCATTCCATTCCATTTTTTTATGATGTCCTACTTTTTATTATAAAAGAAATATTTTTATATTTATTATTTATAATATTTATTTTATAATAAAAAAACATAAGGTTAAAGGCAGGGTGAACAGAATCATACTGAAGGTCTTGAAATATTTCTAAAATCTAATCACAACTTTATTTTTGGTCAGTGTATCCTGCTTTAGTCCAAGCAGGTATCCAACTTGTATTCAATTAGTATAATCTTGTGTAATGAATTTTTAAAAAACAAATTCAAGTGTATGTAAAATTTAAGCAATTTTATTTAAATTACTTTAAAACTATGTGTTACAAGTTAAATTTCTCTAAAACTGGAAACAAGTCTATAAATTTGATACTAATAAAATATGTTTAAACTTTCAATTACTGTATTTTTAGCATACATTTGCAGTGTTTGTTTTCAATCAAATATAAAAGATATAATGAATTCAGAAAGAGAAGTTCTCCCATAAGTGTTAACAGTGAAACTGTTTTGATCTTACGTGATTTTAATATAGTTAAATTCAGTTTAAGTTTTAACTTCTAATAACCTTCATATTCATTATATGAAAGTGTTATAAATATTGTAAGTAAGACTTCAAACAGAAGTAAGTCTATAGGTAGTGGATACCTTTTCCGCGACTGTTTTCTCCAGCGTCAATGTGGAAAACCAAGTGCTGAAATCTGGATATACGAGCCGTGACCTAATTATTTTGGAAAATGATGATCCTGGGGGAGTTTTTGAATTTTCTCCTGCTTCCAGAGGACCCTATATTATAAAAGTAAGTATGAAAGAAACTTTAATCTCTTCTGTACTCACAACCTCAGAAGAGCAATTTCAAAGGATTTGAACTTTTGTGGACTTTTTCCCCTATCCTTTATATGGTACTTTACTGGCAAGAACATAGTCATCATCATTATTATTGGTATAATCATATAGATAACATATAATTAGGATCTTTTATGTTCTAGTCTCTGTTCTAAGCAGTCTGTGCTATATTTAAGTGAGAAAGAGACGCATTGGCACTTCTAGCTGAGCCTTACACAAATTGCTTAAAGTTGTGATGCAAACCTGTTCAGTCTGAATTCAGAGTGTGGGATTATTTTTTTTAATACAGTTTTGAAAAAGTACTTTCCATTTACAGTTATTGCAAAATATTGGCTATATTCCCCATGCTGTACAGTTTGTCCTTGAGCCTCTCTTACACCCAGAAGTTTGTACCTCCTATCCCCGACCCCTCTCTTGCCCTCGGTCCACTGGTAACTGCTAGTTCTCTGTATATGAGCCTGCTTCTTTTCTGTTATATTCACTAGTTTGTTGTATTTTTAGATTCCACAGTTAAGTGATATCGTACATTATTTGTCTTTTTCTGTCTGACTTATTTCACTTAGCATCATGCCCTCTAAGCCCATTCATGTTGTGTTCGTTGCTCAGTTGTGTCCCACTCTTTGTGACCCCATGGACTGTAGTCCACCAGACACCTCTGCCCATGGGATTCTCCAGGCGAGAATACTGGAGTGGGTTGCCATGCCCTCCTCCAGGGGATCTTCCCAACCCAGGGATTGAACCCGGGTCTCCTGCATTGCAGGCAGATTCTTTACCATCTGAGCCACCAGGGAAGCCATTTGGCAAATGGCAAAGTCTCGTTCTTTTTGATGACTGAGTAGTATTCCATTCACCCACATACATGTGTGTGTGTGTGTATGTGTGTGTAAACACATCACATCTTTACCATTCATCTGTTGATGGACACTTTTGTTGCTTTTGTATCTTAGAAATTATAAATAATGCTTCCATGAACGTTGGGATGCATTTATCTTTTTGAATTTCATGAAATTTTTTTTTTTTTAAGGAAGGAGAATCTGTAGAGCTCCACATCATCCGATATAGGGGAGCACTTGTTAAGCAGTTTCTTCACTATCGAATAGAGCCAAGGGATAGCAATGAATTCTATGGCAACACAGGAGTACTGGAATTTAAACCTGGGGAAAGGGAGATCGTAATCACCTTGCTGACAAGATTGGATGGGATACCAGAGGTATGGGGTTTTATTTTTCTCTTGTGCCTTTGTGGAAAGTTGGTAGTATGTAGTATGTTATGAATATAAATAGTTTGAATGTTGGCAAGGAAATACAGGAAAGGAGGCAGGCAAGACAAGATAAAGAGAAGTACTTATGTTTGGAAACTAAAAAACAAGCTTCAAAAGCAAAGTAAAACTCATACCCATTTGAATTGTCCATTCTTACATAAAATGATAGCAGACAATCTGAAACTTACTAATTTTTGTCTCCTTTTAGCTTTATATATGTTAAACATTGTTTTATATAATCTGTATTGACTGAACTTTCAGGATGTTGTTTCAAACTGAAGAAATTGAAGAAATTTTTCTGTAAAATTACCCTTTTAAAGAAAATAAATTTACTTTTTAAATATATTAAGAGAACCAAATATTGTTCCATTATGTATATACATTATTCCATATATAGCTTTTAAATTAATTTTATTAGTTTGGATGACTGGAACATCAGTGATAAGATCCACCCCCCCCCTCCCCCCGTATTTTAATGTAGCAACATGGTTTGTCTTTCCATTTTTGAATAATGTTTATTTATACCTATCTCTCTTAATTGATGGAAAAATGTTCAAAATTTAAAAAAATCAGCTTTGTTTTTTTCAGTGAGTACATTGTTGTGAAAAATTGATGGTATTGATATTCTTGAATATATGTTTTTATTTACTCTGAAAATTTCAACTTTTTATTTCTCCTGATTTGACGTGCTCACTTCAGTTGGATGAACATTATTGGGTGGTCCTCACCAGCCATGGTGAACGAGAAAGCAAGTTGGGAAGTGCTACAGTTGTCAACATAACGATTCTAAAAAATGATGATCCTCATGGGATTATAGAATTTGTTTCTGATGATCTAATTGTTACGATAAATGAAAGTAAAGGAGACGATACCTATAGTGGTAATGTATTCTATTTCTTATATTCCATTACTGTTTACTGAAGAAAAAATTTGGCATTTTAAAACTTATTTCTTTAGTAGATAGTTATTTTTAGTTGTCCAGCTGCTTAGAAATTACACATGGTGCAGAAATTAGTGTTTTAAAAATCATATTTAAGACTGTAATTTTTATTTCTTATGTAGTATTATGATGATGGTGGCTCAGATGGTAAAGAATCTGCCTGCAGTGCAGGAGACCTGGATTCAATCCCTGGGTTGGGAAGATCCATTGGAGAAGGGAATGGCTACCCACTCCATTATTCTTGCCTGGAGAATTCCATGGACAGAGGAGCCTGATGGGCTATGTTCCATGGGGTCGTGAAGAGTCAGATATGATTGAGTGGCTAACACATACATTACAGTTATATTTTGATTTCCATTAACCATATGCAGTAGAACTCAAACATTCAAAAGAATGAGTTGAGTCAAATAGAAAAAGCTCTGAAACTGAGAGTTACATCTGGGAACTCTTTCAGTGGCACGAAATGAGACATAGTTTATCTTTAGAGCCATGTTTGTCTGGATAAGAAAATCACTTTTGAGTGTGCAGCTTTCTCTGACTGTCTTTAGCAAATACCCTTATAGAACTTTGTGATAGATGTACCTAGGCACCATTATGTTCCCTGTGCTAAGTGACTTTTAAGAGCTCAGACTGTGGTAGCAAAGATTGAGTCCATTTATTCTATCAATTGTATGGCTATAGAGGAATGACTGCGTTAATTTATATATAACTTGAGGCTGGGCTAAGCAAATAATTGATTTTTCTTAAAAAGGGGACTTATTTTTACTTTGAGCAATTTCTTTACTCATCATTTAAAATGGTTTAATATATGATCACATATGTTATACCCATTTGTATTTCACAGCTGTTTATGGTGTAATAAGAAATCGAGGCAACTTTGGTGATGTTAATGTATCATGGGTTGTTAGTCCAGATTTTACACAAGATGTGTTTCCTGTCCGAGCGACTATTTTCTTTGGAGACCAGGAATTTTTAAAAAACATCACCATTTACTCCCTTCCAGATGAGGTAAATGTTACATATTTAACTTTTTGTGGTTTAATAGTTATTTTTTATTGAATATTAAACATCTGGTCATTTACTTTGCCATGAGAGTATGTGATAAAGAACTCAGGTATAATGTCTTGACTGAAAACCAAAGTGATTCCCAGGTGACTCAGTGGTAAAGAATCTGCCTACCAACGCAGGAGATGCCACAGATGCCAGTTTGATCCCTGGATTGGGAAGATCCCCTGGAGTAGGAAATGACAACCCACTCCTGTGTTCTTGCTGGCAGAATCCCATGGACAGAGGAGGCTGGTGGGCGATAGTTTGTGAGGTCACCAAGAGTCGGACATGACTGAGGGAGCACGCACGCACACACACACACATAAGCCAAAGTAGAAATGTTATTTTTGGTTTCCCTACAGGCATTTTTGACTTTTAGAACTTACTGATAGTTGCTGGTGACACTGCCTAAGTGTCAAATATCAGAGATTCACGCTTGTGAGAGAGGTTGTCAAGCGCTTGGTCTGGACGTAAGGCCCTTTCAGAATGAGAGCGCTATCTATGAGTACACTAGGGTGCGTGTGCAGATTCAGGACATTGGTCCAGGTGGATGGTGGACTCAGCGTAACACAGAGAAAAAACTTAGTAACAATGGAATGGACCTTTCTGAGGGGAACTGCACTTCAAATAGGTATGGAAGCCTGTTCCCTTTCCCTCACGCTCCTGCCTCCAGAGACAAAATTCCAACACTCTTCCGTTCTAGGATGCGGAGAAGACCAAGTCACACGGATGAGGAGAAAGTGAAGCAGAGTCCACATGGGGAGGCATATAGGCTCAGAGATGTGGGGAGTCTCACCTTGTTAGCACAGTGGAATGAGGTCTTTGTGATGCATTTCCATGGAACTTAAACAAAGTTTATAAAGGGTCTTTGAAAGCTAACTGACCCTTTGTTACTATTATGATTTCTGTTCTAAATGTGTCCAGAGGTTATTTTTCTGCTCCACTGTTTCTCCAACAACATAATAGCCCATTTTCTTACAGAAAAAAACTTGAGCGATGTAGTATTTCTCTTTTTAACTTGGCGTAAAGCAAAAATACCTCTATTTCCATTACATTTTATAGTGAGTCAAAATAAAGTGGCTGTTTGGATTAATGCATGTTTAAGTTTTGAAGGGTTCTGATTCTTACTTGAATAATGTAGGGTGGTTCTGCTCAGAAGTGGAAATGAATGTTAATATTGTTATTAATAAAGTTTTTTTTTAAAAGATGAAACAGTTTAGGAATATGTAGTGAAATTATTTGTACAGATCACCTGACTAAAAAGCATGTGTAACATTTTCCCAAAAGATTCCAGAGGAAATGGAGGAATTTACCATTATCCTACTTAATGCCACTGGAGGAGCTAAAATAGGAAATAAAACTACTGCTACTCTGAGGATTAGAAGAAATGATGACCCCATTTATTTTGCAGGTGGTATTGCTTTCTTATTTGAGTGAGTTCACACCTTTCTTGAATAGTGTAAGGATGCTTTTTTCAATAATTGTTTTAAGTGAACATTTTCAATAAAGCGTGATTGATACATGTTTAAATAGGATTTCATAATTTGATGATCATTCAATCTCTTTGACATTTTAACAGATATTTTTAAGGATTCTGAAGGAAAAATTAAGTACTATTTTGTTAGCTTTGTTTTCTTCTTACTTTTAAATTTCAAGTTATTTTCTTTCCTTTGTGCAAAAATGAACAGTCCTCCATGTAACCTCTTCCAGTACACAGGGAAGTATTGAAGACAGTTCAGGGTTTGCGTATTGTACTTAATGAATGGTTACTTACTATAATTACTGTTAATTTCATGGACATATAAATTAACATGTAAATTAAGGTTTCCCCATTTTTCCCACTTGAATGCTTTCTTTACAACTGTCTTTGCCACTGGAGACATCTTTTAGTTTTATTTGGTGTCTCATTTATTGGTATCTTATTCTTCCTTAAACCATTTTTGCAGGCTGTTCAGTTTGCAACTGTAAAACTCTTAAACCTCTTGAATTCTATTGATTTATGTTTTAACCTTCAGTTAACATGTACTTAATGAATTAGTCCTGTGTTCAGTCTTCTATTAACCCTGTAGAAGATGTGGAAGGTATCTGGCCTATTTAAAAAAAATTTATGGTCCAAATTTGGAAATGAAGTCTTTGAAACAGTAAGCAGAGGATTCCAGATAGTATACAGTTTACTGACAAATTGGGAGTTGCAGACAATGGATTTTGTAGGAATCAAGGCAAGAGGAAGGCCACTTGACTCAAAGTAATCAGGGGAGACCTCATGCAGGCATTGGAATCATAGCTCTCTTTCAGCAAAGACTCAGTGGAGGGCATTTCTCGTGACGGGGCAGGGAGAAACATGTGCGATCTGATAATGTGTAGATGGAATCAGAAAAGCTCACATGTTCCTTCTTTTCTTTGTAAATATTTTAGAGCCTCATGTAGTGAGGGTTCGGGAAGGTGAGACTGCTGACTTTAAAGTTCTCAGAAATGGATCTGTTGATGTTCCCTGCACCGTCCAATATGCTACCATGGATGGGAAGGCTAATGCCAGAGAGGGAGACTTTGTTCCTGTTGAAAAAGGAGAAATGCTTGTTTTTGCAGTTGGAAGTAGAGAGCAGAACATATCTGTATTCATTATGGAAGATGATATCCCAGAAACAGATGAGCCCTTTTATATAATCCTCTTTAACTCAACAGGTAAATAAATAATATTTATGGCAGATCTGTTGTTTCAGTTCTTTTACAAGATGACATTAAGTACTTAACTGTCACCTGTGAATGTTCACGGGAGCAAAATTGTTTCATTGATTTCTTAAGGGAAGGGGTAAAAGAATACATGTGTTGAAACTTTGTGTACCCATATACCCTATGTCATTATTTTTAATCTTTTTTCACAAATAGCACACACAGGAAATTATGTTATTATATGAGGAATAGAAATCTTCTAGCTGAAACTACCCAAAGTCTTTTCTAGTCACTCAAGGGCTTAGGGCATTATTATTCTGTAGACTTTTCCCTCCTACCAGGACAGTGGGCATAGTGGTTGGGAAGCTGTATTCTGCAGGTGACTGAGCCCAACTGACTGATAATTCTCTGTAGCTGTAGTCACGGTGTGTGACAGTTTGCAAGGGGGAAAATAGACTTTTCCTTCTCTATACTATAAATGAAGCATAATGTTTTACCCCTATCTTTGGTAAATTAGAGGGGCTATAGCTTCTTTTGGTAATTGTTTTATTCTTTTAAGAGTACACAGAGCTATTTTTTCCTTTATCTTTTCTAGTAAGTTGAAGACATGTTACTCTATCACCCCTAATTATGCAAGTGCGTTTTTTCATATACACAAGACATTTTCCTACATTAACCATTAAAATCAGGAGATTAATACAATCATTGCCTCAGACCCCATTCAGATTTCTCCAGTTTACCCATCAGTGTCCTTTCTAGCAAAATGATCGTTTCCCAGATCATACATTGCATTTAATTGCTGTGTATCTTTAATCTCTTCAGTCTGAAATACTCAGTCTTTCCTTGACTTACATGACCTTTATAGTATGGAAGATTACAGGGCAGTTATTTTGTCGAATGTCTTTCATTTTGGTTGGTTTGATGTTCCTCATTATTAGATTCAGGTTTTGCATCCTTGGCAGGAATTGCATAGAAGAATTCTGTGTTCCCCATCACATCCCTTCCATTGGCACAGATTTCTATTTTGTCCCTTTACTGCCAGGTCTATTTTGACCACAATTTAGGCAGTGATTGCCAGGCAATCACTGTACTTTTTGTTCCTTTGTTTTTAGTACAAATTTTGTGGGGGAAATACTTTAAAACTGCATAACTATCCTGTTACTCATCAAACTTTCCATTTGTTCATTGACATATTTATCAGTATGGGCTTATGATTTCTTTGTAATGCAGTGGGTTATATTTCACTATCATTATTTGCTTTAATAGTCAAATTGTCCTAAATTTGGCTAGGGGTGGTCTGTTAAAATGACTTTCTTGTCTTTTTGACATGTTCCTATTATTCTTTGAGCATTTTCTTACTTTCTGGCACAGCAAGCTATTCCACACTCATCTGATAATTTTCCTGTCAAAACCCTGAAATCAGTCATTTGTTTCAAGAAGCCCTGACTCCTTTCAGTGTAGAATGCTGTTTAGAAACCAGAACCTCAATAGTAGGTGTGCTAATTGTTTCTTAGGCTATTCTCCTGCTGGGCCCTCTTATAGTGATAGGGAATGCATGTATGTCTGTATGCATTTATGTACTGGGTTAGCCACCAAGTTTGTTTAGGTTTTTCTGTAAAGTTACAGAAAAACATGAATGAACTTTTTGACTGTCCCCATATATATTTCTTGTTGTTGTGTAGTTGCTAAGTTGTGTTCGACTCTTTGAAACCCCATGGACTGTAGCCTGCCAGGCTCTTTTCTGTCCAAGAGATTTTCCAGGCAAGAATACTGGAGTGGGTTGCCATTTCCTTCTCTGGGGGATCTTCCTGACCCAGGGATTGAACCCATGTCTCCTGCCTTGGCAGGTGGATTCTTTACCTCTAAGCCACCAGGAAAGCCCCTCAATATATATATATATACACACATACCTTAACATCTGTAGTTCTGTACCCAGCTGTATATATATTAAGGCCATTGTATCTAGCATCAGAGGGCTTGTTCTAGTTTTCTCTGTTTTCCTATTTATCCCTCTGTCCTCTGGTGATGAGAAATCCAGCTCCCTTTATCATTATTATTTTTTAAAATTAATTTATTTATTATAATTGGAGGCTAATTACTTTACAATATTCTGGTAGTTTTGCCATACACTGACATGAATCAGCCACGGGTGTACATGTGTCCCCCATCCTGAACCCCCCTCCCCCCTCCCTCCTTATCCCATCCCTCTGGGCTGTCCCAGTGCACCGGCTTTGAGTGCCCTGTTTCATGCATCGAACTTGGACTGGTCATCTTTCATATATGATAATATGCATGTTTCAATGCTGTTCTCTCAAATCATCCCACCCTCACCTTCTCCCACAGAGTCCAAAAGTCTGTTCTTTACATCTGTTTCTTTTTTGCTGTCTCTCATATTTTGTTGTTGTTACCATCTTTCTGAATTCCATATATATATGCATTAATATACTGTATTGGTATTTTTCTTTCTGACTTACTTCACTCTGTATGATAGATTCCAGTTTCACCCACTTCATTAGAACTGACTCAAATGCATTCTTTGTAATAGCTGAGTAATATTCCATTGTGCATATGTACCACAGCTTTCTTATCCATTCATATGTTGATGGGCATCTAGGTTGCTTCCATGTCCTGGTTATTATAAACAGTGCTGTGATGAACATTGGGGTGCACATGTCTCTTTCAATTCTGGTTTCTTCAGTGTGTATGCCCAGCAGTGGGATTGCTGGGTCATATGGCAGTTCTATTTCCAGTTTTTTAAGGAATCTCCACACTGTTCTCCATAGTGGCTGTACTAGTTTGCATTCCCTCCAACAGTGCAAGAGGGCTCCCTTTTCTCCACACCCTCTCCAGCATTTATTGCTTGTAGACTTTTGGATAGCAGCCATTCTGACCAGCATGAGATGGTACCTCATTGTGGTTTTGATTTGCATTTCTCTGAAAATGAGGGATGTTGAGCATCTTTTCCTGTGTTTGTTAAGCATCTGTGTGTCTTCTTTGGAGAAATGTCTGTTTAGTTCTTTGGCCCATTTTTTGATAGGGTCATTTATTTTTCTGGCATTGAGCTGCAGGAGTTGCTTGTATATTTTTGAGATTCATTCTTTGTCAGTTGCTTTGTTTGGTATTATTTTCTCCCACTCTGAAGGCTTTCTTTTCACCTTGCTTATAGTTTCGTTTGTTGTGCAAAAGTTTTTAAGTTTAATTATGTCCCATTTGTTTATTTTTGCTTTTATTTCCAATATTCTGGGAGGTGGGTCATAGAGGATCTTGCTGTGATTTATGTCAGAGAGTGTTCTGCCTATGTTTTCCTCTAGGAGTTTTATAGGTTCTGGTCTTAAATTTATATTTTTAATCTATTTTGAGTTTATTTTTTGTATGGTGTTAGAAAGTATTCTATTTTCATTTTTTTTTTTTTACAGGTGGTTGATCAGTTTTCCCAATACCACTTGTGAAAGAGATTGTCTTTTCTCCTTTGTATAATTTTGCCTCCTTTGTCAGAGATAAGGTGTCCATCAGTGCATGGATTTATCTCTGGGCTTTCTATTTTGTTCCATTGATCTATATTTCTGTCTTTGTGCCAGTACCATACTGTCTTGATGACTATATCTTTGTAGTGTAGCCTGAAGTCAGGCAGGTTGATTCCTCCAATTCCATTCTTCTTTCTCAAGATTGCTTTGGCTATTTGAAGTTTTTTGTGTTTCCATACAAATTGTGAAATTATTTGTTCTAGTTCTGCGAAAAATACTGTTGGTAGCTTGATAGGGATTGCATTGAATCTATAGATTGCTTTGTATCATATACTCATTTTCAGTGCATTGATTCTTCTGATCCATGAACATGGTATATTTCTCCATCTATTTGTGTCCTCTTTGATTTCTTTCATCAGTGTTTTAGTTTTCTACATATAGGTCTTTTGTTTCTTTAGGTAAATTTATTCCTAAGTATTTTATTCTTTTCATTGCAATGGTGAATGGGATTGTTTTCTTAATTTCTGTTTTCTCATTGTTAGTGTATAGGAATGCAAGGGATTTCTGTGTGTTAATTTTATATCCTGCAACTTTACTATATTCATTGATTAGCTCTAGTAATTTTTTGGTAGCGTCTTTAGGGTTTTCTACATAGAGGATCATGTCATCTTTAAACAGTGAGAGTTTTACTTCTTCTTTTCCAATCTGGGTTCCTTTTATTTCTTTTTCTTCTCTGATTGCTGTGGCTAAAACTTCCAAAACTATGTTGAATAGTAGTGGTGAGAGTGGGCACCCTTGTTTTGCTCCTGACTTTAGGGAAAATGCTTTCAATTTTTTGCCATTGAGGATAACATTTGCTGTGGGTTTATCATATATTGCTTTTATTATGTTGAGGTATGTTTCTTCTGTGCCTGCTTTCTGGAGAGTTGTTATCATAAATGGGTGTTGAATTTTGTTGAAGTCTTTCTTTGCATCTATTAAAGATAATTATTGAGATAATCATATTGTTTTTAGCTTTCAATTTGTTAACGTTGTATATGACACTGATTGGTTTGTGGATATTGAAGAATCCTTGCATCCCTGGGGATAAAGCCCACTTGGTCATGATGTATGATCTTTTTAATATATTGTTGGATTCTGTTTGCTAGAATTTTGTTGAGGATTTTTGCATCTATGTTCATCAGTGGTATTGGCCCGTAGTTATCTTTAATATGTTTACTTATTTAATCAGTTCACCCTATGTGTAACCACTTTCCGTTGCTTTGTTTACCTTCTTGCTAAAACGAGATGGCCTTTCTTACTACACTAGGGTTCTCGCTTCCAGCTCCAGGTTCTCACTTCCTGATTTTTCCACCAGGTGGATGTCCTCCCACTTCACTGAGACTCTGGCATCAAGCCCCAAGCTTTTCTCCATTGGAGGTGTCCTTTCCATGAGTGAGCTCTAACCTTGAGCTGGATTCCTGTGATGCCCAGTCTCTTACCCTCTGTGTGCATGCATACCTCATGCCTCTTACTTGCAAATACTCGGAAAGAAGATGGCAAAAAAATAGAGATTGCTTAATTTTTGTTTGTGCTGTTTGTCATTCTCCCTATTCCTTTGACTCTCGTTTGTGTCTTCCTGTTTCCCTTCGTTTCTATTACTTGCTGTACCACCTGTGACATATTGCATAATAGATGTGCTTGAAAGCAGAACCCTACCGATATTAGACTTGTTTTTGTTTTTGTTAGATTTTATGATATATTTTAAGTCATTCTATTACTCTGTAATGTCAGGATTTTTTATATAACTTACTGTCTCTTTTGTTTCTTCCTCTTTTCATTGGCTAATTATCTAGAAAGATTAAGTACAGCTGTATATTTATGTAAATTACTTATAATGTGCTGATTTGCCACACATGTCTGTTTCTCTAAGTTTAGTTTTAGGTATTGCCCTCATCTAATTTTCAAAGTTTTATTTGTATCAGTTTAGTTAACTTTCATAAATACCAGTGACTGAGCATCTATCTGCTAGGAGGTGAAGTTGACTAAGAAGCATTTGTCCAAGGACTTATAGGGAATTGTGTGTGTGTGAGTGTGTGTATGTGTCAGTATGTATGTGTTAGTATAATGTGATAATTACTATGTTAGATTGACAAAGTGTGAAGTGGTGTAGGAACACAGCAGAGATGCACTTAACTTGGGAATTCAGGGAAAAATTCCCCAAAAGAGTTGTTGCTTGAGCTGGGCCCTGAGGAGTGATGAAAGGTGAATAAAGATGGGGAAGACTTTTGCTTACAGTGGTGAGTAAAAGCTATGGACCTCAAGGGATTGGTGAGAAGAGACCTAATTTATTGGCTGTTACAGTGTTAACAGGCTGTGGAAATAATTGGAGTAGGAAGAAATCATGTTCAACATCATAAAGATTGCTTTGTTCTGTGTATGACCAGATCAAACTTTGCTATATGAAGGCAGAGATTGAAAGGGAAGTACTTAAGTCAGTGATTCTAATTAATGTATCTTGTAGGGTAATCCTTTCATTCAATTTTTTTAAAGAAATGAATCTACCTCAACATTTTGAAATTTGATAAAGCTATGTTTTAAATTTCTAATTAAACTATTGAGGTGATATTCCTATTATAAAAATATCATGTATGTTTGTCAATAAAGTAGTTCTTCTGTAATTAAACATTTCCTCAGAGACAAGTCATAGTAAACTTATTTAGGCATCTGTTTCTCTCATTTATTTATTACCTTTGATGAGGAAATTCTTCCTGGAATTTGAACCTTATTACAAGCTGTTTCTTAGTTTAAAAATACAGATTTAACAGTAAGTTAGGTACTTTTTTGTTATTTTGACTTCTCCATTTTTAATTTAGGTGATACAGTTGTATATCCATATGGAATAGCTACAGTGATAATTGAAGCTAATGATGACCCAAATGGTATTTTTTCTTTGGAGCCCATAGACAAAGCAGTTGAAGAAGGAAAGACTAATTCATTTTGGTAAGCATGTTTACATAAGGCAAATTGAAAGTTGAATAAAGTAAAATAAAATCTTTACATATGCAAAAATTTGAAACATTGTTAATCTTTCAAAATTGAAAAGTATGCCTATGAATGGAATAATTTCAAATTTGGTTGTCTGATTAAATTGTAAACTTCTTTATGCTGTTTTTGTTTGTTAAAGAAAACTCTTGACACTTTAGATGGTAAGAGAAATTATTCTTTTTACCTTTCTTAACCCCAACTTTTGTTCCTCATCAAAACACAGAGACTTGAGTTATCCAAGGTCTTCTGGAACTCTTCTCTTCACCCTGGGCTTTGCTTTTGAAGAACTTTTGTCAATTCTTGTCTGAATATTTTTGATTGAATTTATCTTAGAATTTATCTATTAGTTTGGATTTCTAAGACTATGATTTTTAAGCATTCTTCTCTCTATTATTTAAGGTTCTACTTCATTTGTCCTTTTTCGTGAGATTCTTCATGGTTGCTCAGTAAGAACTGGCTGGCTGGTTTATATTAAAGATGATAAACAGACAAAGTGTATTTCTGAGATAATACAGAAAGTTCTCATTAGAGTTGGATTTGCTACTTCCACATTTTTTGTAAGAAATAATTTTCTTTACTTTGTTTTATAGGATTTTGAGGCACCGAGGACACTTTGGCAATGTGTCTGTGGCTTGGCAGCTATTTCAGAATGATTCTGCTTTGCGACCTGGACAAGAGTTCTGTGAAACTTCAGGGACTGTTAACTTTATGGATGGGGAAGGAGCCAAACCAATAATTCTCCATGCTTTTCCAGACAAAATTCCTGAGTTCAATGAGTTTTATATTTTAAAGCTTGTAAACATTTCAGGTGCAGTGTTTTCCCATCTATTTTATTTTACCACTAAAGTTTAATATTTTATGCTGAAATAACTAGAGCTAGGTAGAAAATGCACCTAATGAAGTTTTATGGATGGAAACTTACTTCCATACTCACACCAAATAATTTTTTTTCCCCACACCAAATAGGGTATCTCAAACAAAACAGTAATAGACGATAGGAAGTACAGTACAGATTCATAGTGGCTTAAAAAGCTTGGTCTTTGTACCATAATTTAAATAATAATCAATGTCTGCATCGATTTTGGTTTTAAGCGTGAGAATTAAGTCTTTCTAGTTAATACGCTCTTTTCAGACTCAGCTGGTTGTTAATGAAATTACAGTGAATACCCTTGAAAATGTGGTGAAAGCTATATGGTGATACTATGTTCGTTGATCAACAAGTAAAGTACTTAATGAGAAATTTGGTAAACAATTCCTTTTGCCTTCACTTTATACTGGAAAGTATTTTCAATTCTGGTTTTTCATCCTGATTTCATTACAGGTGGGTCCCCAGGTCCTGGGGGCCAGCTGGCAGCAACCAACCTCCAGGTGACAGTAATGATTCCATTCAATGATGATCCCTTTGGAGTTTTCATCTTGGATCCAGAGTGCCTCGAGAGAGAAGTGGCAGAAGATGTTCCCTCGGAAGACGCTATGTCTTACATCACCAGCTTTACCGTTCTGAGACTGCAGGG